>NC_140610.1:36196301-37396301 GCF_057381915.1 Diplotaxodon limnothrissa
TTAAACATATCAGGTCCCCATAAGGAGAATCATGTGCTAACGGCTGTCTAAATGACTCGAGTAAAGTTTGTAGCATGCATGCTTGTTGTTTTTGTCTGCTTCCACTTGTCTTTGCACTAGGATGATGTCGGCGTAAACGCGCAGTCATATTCGTTGTGTTCCCACTAGTGCTGTCAGCGTTAATCTCGTTGAAATGACCTTAACGCCACAACACGGCAAATCTCCGTTAACGAGCTACCCCTGATCGCCCCGTGCCTGGGGCTAGACGGCCAACACGTTAACGAGCTAACTGCGCTAACACACTAGCTCCCACCCATGTAATTGAGCATTGCGTGGCACATCCAACATACTGTTTTACTTTAGTCCATGACGCGCTTACCTTCAGGGTCATACCTCACATGAAAACCAAAATAATTCCAAACGCCAGATCTGAATGAGGGTGGGGGAGGTTCAATTTGCCTTGTTGCAAGGAGAGCTTAACTTCTGTCTCGCTAGCTTGCCCTGCGCTCTTCCTTCTGACGATGCTGTCTGTGTTGAGCACTCAGTGGATCTGCGCTCGACAGTGCAGCCTAGGCGGAGCAGTCGAGCGCAGATTCACTGAGCGCTCAACACAGACAGCATCGTCAGAAGGAAAGTTGATAAAATAAATTACAAATTTTGTATTGTTCGATACATATGCGTACCGAACCGAAAGCACTGTATCGAACGGTTCAATATCGATACGAGTATCGTTGCACCCCTAATAAATATATATATAAATACTGTTTGCTTTGTTGCAATCAGACAGAAATAAAATGAGTGAATGAGAAGCTCATAGGTTGACACAGGCGCTCAGCGACCTTCCCTTTACACAGTAATATAACGAGCTGAAATAACTAATCGGCTGAGTCGAACCTTTACTGCAAAGAGACACGCCACAGAAGAGTTGTGCTCATCGACACAGACAGACTCAGACTGCAACATGTTGGCAATCTACCATCCTAACTTTACCCTAGTGTGACTGAGCCATTATGCATTATTGCCACTCACTTGCAGAGACGAGGTCCATATACTGGCAGATGGCGTGAAGCAGCAGCCTCTCAAAGCTGATTGACGAACACAAACAACAGAAATGTGACAGTTATTAACCCACTTGATTCAAACTGACTACGTTTGTGTAGTGTACAAATTTCCCCGCACATCTCGACAAAGGGAGACTGTGTATTCACCACCGGCTGTAAGCTATTTTCTCCTGTTCCTGTCGCTATGGTGACAGACGATAAAGACTTGATGCAATCTAATACAGCAGGTTTACCTGCATGTTTTCAACCTGCATGTTTGTCAGAACAATCCAAACAGCAGCATTGTTGAGATGAGATTAATTAACACATTAATGAGGTGCCAAAGCAATGCACTGAGGATCACTAGGTCGTAATTTGCTCAGATTTTACTTGACAAATGACATTCCACTGAGCTCTCCAGACCACTTCCCACAGGTGTAATTCCACTGTCCATTATCAAAGTCTAACCAATTAAAGACTAAAGTGAATGAAAAGCTTTTGAAGAAGCACAGACACACCAACTGAAAGAAGAGGATTTCTACCTGCTGCTGAGGTTGATTGTGTAAACTGAGTGAGGTTGAGCGTTGAAGAAGCTCAGAAGGTTTTCCTCCAGAACTTCCAGCGTTCCCTGAGAGAAGCAGAAACCACAGATCTCACAAAATTCATAGTTTGTGTTTGGGAAAAATACTAAACTTCAGCAGGCGATCTCAGGGAGTCCTGCTCTCATGTCCCTGCGCATCATCTTTGTCCCTGATAATGATTAGGAGTATCTTATAATTTCTGATTTTCTTCAGTGTTTCATTGGGCACATTCATACAACAGAAGGCTAATGAACATCCTCTTTTTCACAAATTTCAAACATTATATAAAACATAAAAAAAATAGGAAGATTAATCAATGAGGAAATAACTCTTGCAGCACGAAGCCACAAGCAGATGGGTCTATTAAGAGGACCTGCCAGTGGTGGTTAAGAGATAACTGGCTCTACATAAAACTAACATGAGTTGAACTTACTATCCGATTGTTCAGTCTGACGTCACTAGCCGTGTCTGGGTCTAAACTCCGCTGCAGGTCCATATATCAAACGATCACTATGGCATTACTGAGAGTTGAAAAACTGTCTAAAGTCTTTCATCTTTAATAAAATGATCAGCGTTCTGCTCTACCAGGTGTAACAATTGAGTTTAACATCCAGGCATCCATGAAAATGGAATTTATGACATTTAACGGAGGTAGAAGTTAGCAGGGAGTTAGCTCGCTAGCTTCTATCTAAATACAATATAGCATGTCCTGACTGCGGGGTTTTGGAAACAAATTAAAACGTACAGCTCTGTTATCACTTCCAGCATAAATGAAGACAGAAAACTAAACAGCAGTGACGTTTGTAGGGTTACTGAAGTTTGGCTAGCTGGTATATAATGATGTGCTACGTGACCGCTAGCGACACAGCTATGTTAGCATAATATAAACAAGCTAACTTTTTTTCCACTCGATAAAAGTTAACGTGAGTTTTCTCGGTGGTCAGGAACAAATGTAATCGCATGGCAGGATGCTGTAAAAGGACCAAACTTCAGCCAGGAGAACAACTGAGATAATCCATCCACAATACGAGGTTAGTCATTCATATACTGCTGCATGGGCTGGGCTGTAGCTACATCCTAAGGTTTTAAAAACTGAGCTTAAATAAATAATTAGCGGTAATAAAAGCCGAGGGAGGTCAACAGTGATCACTGACTGTTTTAGGAGCTTTTTGAGATTAAATAGAAGAAAATACATAACATTAAACATGTTAACAACACAAAAGCCATATTAAACGCAGACTACTTTAGGCCCGGAAGTAGGATTCGTTGCGTCATCACTGAACAACCGGATTGGGGCTGGGCGATATGGCCTAAAAATCCATATCACGGTATAATTTGAAGCATGTGCGGTAATGATATATATCACGATATATTATTTTCTTCTGTATAACGTATTTTACACACTATAGGGCACACTTAAAATCCTTTAATTTTCTCAAAAATCGACAGTGTGCCATATGTATGAATTCTGGTTGTGCTTACTGACCAAAACAGGCGCAGCTTGTTGACACCAACAAAATGTGCTATCGCGGTAGAGCGGTATAGTCAAAATCTCTACCGTTGGCCAAATTAATATACCGTTTATACCGCCCACCCCTACTTACTATAAAGACAACGACTTCAAATACATGAGTGATGCAATCACTGACCAAACAGTGAGAGATTTGAAGCAGAGAAGACACTCACCATGGGGATTTGTTTCCGCCTCAGAGTTGCTCGCAACCTGCGATCAATTCTCTGGAAGCAGTCCTGAGCAGTGAAGGCAGGATTTACTGCAGAGAGAGACGACAAAGTCAGACAAACAGCTTCACTTTAAAGGCTCAAAGGGTGAGACTTACCATTCCTCTGGTCTTTGAGGAGCTGGTTGGTGTTTTTCTTCTTGGCCTCCTCCAGCTCCAACAGAGAGAGCAGCCTCTCCTGCTCCTCACCAGAGCAATTCATGAAGTCGTTCCACGGCTAAAACAACAACAAGACAAGAAATGACATTAGTCAGCGTTCCTGATCTTTCTAGGTGGTCTTCAAAACCCTGTGCCCTGTGAGACCTCGCACAAGCCAAACCACACAGTTTACATTTCTTTGGACACACAAACACGGTTTTTGAGCGGCAGTTTCCTGTGGGACCTCTCAGGTAAATATTTGCGCACACAGTACATAAAATTTGAGAACATGACACGGTGAAATTATAAATCTTTTCTTAAGCCGTTCGCACTTTTGCAACAAATGCCACTAATTTGTGTACCTCTACATAGTTTCCATTGGTGCAGACTTCATAGAAGATGGATGGGATGGCTGGGTTGCTGCAAACCTCCAGATCGTCTTTGGAGCACTCATCTTTCTCAAGGAGATTAGCAAGGTAGCGTGCTAATTTTCAAAGGAGAAGATTAGAGAGAGATAAATGAGCAAAGCAATGACAGGTTTATGACTTTATAACTAATGTAAACGTTTTTCTCATCCTCTAAGGTATTGAAGCCACTAACGTCAGAATTCTTTGTAAAAATGTTGCCCAGCAGCCTCGGGAGCCTCAAATACATCCTATAAAACATTTTGAACTTGCACACAGAGACTCTTCCCCAAAGTAATCCTTTCAATGCTTTCCCAGCATTGCTCAGCCTGCAGTCTCTGACGCCGTTCTTTTAATTTACGTAAAATGAGAGCTTACTGTTCTCCTGTCGGCGGAGGCTCTTCTTGCCTTTGGCCCTGGGTGTGAGGTCAGAGTTGCGGATGGCTTGGTTGATATAGAACTGTTTCTTTTTGGTGGGTGACACTCGCTTGGCAGGAGAGCTAGGCAATGAGGTGCATTTACGCTCCTCTACCAGGCTGGAAAAACAGAGCACAGTGGATCAGTTTAGTGAGTTTGAGTTGATATATCTTTCAGAAGAATTTCCAGCTTCCAATCTCAAAATCTGATTGAGTTGTTGGAATTTCAAGGGAATCAAGTCAGCTTACTTGTTCCTCAAGCTGCTTTATTTAAACCTATTCAAATGCTCAGATGTGAAAGTAAAAGCAAGGTGTACCCTGTAACAGGCCCGGTTCACAGAAGCCCTTAGCAGGATAAACACATATAACTGACTATTTACTTATTTATTGTGTTACAGCCTTTCCTGCACAACACCTGGTACAGGTGCACAATAATAATTTCACCCTGAAACGACATGTAATAACAGCTGTAGTAAAAATCTATTGAAATACGCATATTTACATGGATGGCCATGTAATCACCTTATCTGAGGAATAACTAAGATGAAAGCATATAGATGACATTTATCCTACTAAAACTGAAAATACACCCATGAAAGCTGCAGATTTTTCCCTCCTCTGGTTTCTCTGTGTAACTGGGTCAGAACAGAGCAGAGCATCCCACAGCAGCTTCAGATGTAGGTCAGTGGGTGTCTGTGTGGACCGCCTCTGCTGGAGCTTCTTCCTGTGAGCTCAGTTGTCAACATGCTGATGCCATTTTTAGCCTGAGCTCTGCAGGTTATTAGCAACATAATATGATGTAATCTGTGCCTGGACTATTTAGGTTCGCCCATTCTCTCCCTCTGGCATCCAAACCTTAGTTTAATAAGTAAGACCTAACGAAACATGTTTCAATGCAACCTTAAAAACGCGTATTAGTTATTATGGTCGGTGTTGCGATTTCTGGCTTAAAACAGGATTTTGAACATTAGAACCGCCTCTCACCTTTAGACTCCGCTACAGGAAGGCTAGTTAGGTGCTAAAAGGCTCACAAGGACAAGTGTTAAAATTGCCCTTTAACTCTTAAATAACCAAAACCAACTACAGAGTGTATTGAAATTTTTATGTGCAGGAAACGTTGCAATACAACTAATACAAGCAACGACTCCTGAAAATAAACCTAGCTATTTATGTTAATATGACTTATTTTACCGGCTAATAACTAGCCAGCCAGCTAACGAAACAGACTCGTATTTTTGTTTTTTTTACTCACATATAATCCTGTTCTTCATTGCTATTTGTCAAAACGACCATCTTATTCCAGAAAAAATAGGCGGAAAGATCCCACTGTCTGTATCTTTACAGATCGAGAACAAAGTAAATCAATACAGTTGACACAAGAAATATAAAAACCGGACAGATTATCAGGTGAGCAGCTAGCTGCTGACTGCTAGCTTGACAGTAGGCTGTTGTCTTTTCCACAAACAAAGAGAGGAAAACACAGAGAGCACTCACTCCGTCCATAGTTTGTAGTCTCACATGACTATAAATGAATACAATACATTTGGAGGACAAATCCTTCATAACACAAGACTTCAGGATGAATGATAAAACATGGACCATGAATTTGTTTGGAAACATTTTATTTTTGACTATTACTAAAACATTCGTTGATGCAATAGAGTGTAGAAATAAGCAAAATTTATCATTGTCCAGTGAGTATCTGTTTAAAACTGAAGCATTCACTTTAACCTAAAGGTTATAATTTTAAGTGCATATGATTCTTAACAAAGACATTTGAAAGCAGCTGAAAAAAAGCTTTCAGATTTATTTCTAAGAAAATGGTTTGATGTTGTTGTTGTTTTTAAACGTCTCCTTAGTGGGTCGTTTTGCATCTTTCTCATAGACGATCTTTGCTCCACCTCAGCAAACAAGAATTCCTGTCATAATTTCTGTAAGCGCCTCCATCATCTGTAAAACCCTCCATGTTGGAGAGCTTTGAGCTCAGGCATTATTCCTGCTTTGACTTTGGTTTCTTTCTTCTTAAAGTTCAGGTGACAGCAGTTTGTGTGCTCGTTACCATAACAGCAGATTTAATGGGCCAGCCACAGAGACCTCCAATTGTTCTCAGTATTTCCCACTGCTGCTGGAGAGAGAGGAGTTCAGCCTGACAGATCAGAGAGGGAAGTTTTTTATGCAATAAAGTTTTGTGGGATATGTCTGAATAATTTCATAGGAAGTGGTCAAAGGTGTTTTTATGTATATTTATTAAGTGAGATGGGGAAAGAGAACAACACAGTGATAGTAAAACTAGAACCAGGTTTCCCACTAAATATAGAAGCAAAGAAGCAATTTCCCAGGATGAGCACAGTGAAGTCAAAGAAGAGGATAAAGAAGATCACATCGGACAGCAGGTCCACCACAGATAAGGACGGGACTACATGTGAGATATCAGGGAACATAATGAGGCTTTGTGTCAACTTAATGCCGGTTTTAACCTTGGCTAAGGAGACTGAGCAGGAGGAGGAAGACGAGAAAGAAGAAAGCAACACCTCCATGAGTCGACAGGAAACAGAAACCAGCAGCAGAGACCCATCTGTCAGCAAACTAGTGGAACAGAAACAAAACGCAATTGACCTCCAGTCAGGATTAACCTCAGAGAGAACAACCAAAGCAAGACTCTCACTGACTTCTCCATTTCTGCCGCCGCCTATAAGCAAACCAAAACCATTTGATCAGAGCTCAGGCTGTCTCACTCCTCTGCCTGCCATCACTGTGCATCAACAAGCAACAACCAGCTCTGCAAAGCTTGGAGCAGAAGGCTTTGGAGGCAGTGGAGCAGTTACAGCGCAGGCTTCAGACATCAGGCCCTGGATAGACAATCCCCTGTTCTCCAAGAGTGTGAGTTAGTTTCAGATCCATTCACTGGGACATTTTCTGAACATAGTGGTTCCTGTCCTTGATGGAAGTGTATTAAACATTAAAGAGGCAGTCTACTGATTTAGCACAGGTGAAGGGTTGAGGGGGAGCACCTCAGAGCCTGTAGAAATAGTAGATGTTGAGCATCAGAAAAGAAACGCAGCATGTAGCAAGCTGGGACAATGTCTAAAAGAAGTTGGCAGCTTAAAGATTGGATTGTGGGAAATGTAGGCTTCCAGTCAGGGCTTATTTAGCATGAGCATATGCCTGTCTTTATATGGGACTGCACAGCATTTTTATCCTTTGTCCCTCCCGCCCCACAGCTTCAGAGATTGTCCCATATTTTGAGTTTGTTCTTTTCTGTGCAGAGATTGGCTGAGGTTCAGCTTCCTGACATCACCTTGTCCAGCCTGAATGCACTGCTGCAAACTGTCACATACAGACTGAGGAAGAAGGGGAGAGGGGCCGAGGAAGGACTATGGAGACAAGACCGGACTGATCAGCTCCTCGTGGCCTTTACAGATCAGAGCAGTGTCGGGCAGCAGGATGGGAAGCGGGGCAGCGTGTACGTTTGATGGATGTTACAGTTTCCATTAATCTTCAGGGACAGCAGTCTGTCCAGTTAGATAGCAGCAACAATAAGACAATAAGGGGATGTGTTTGTAGGGGATTTTCTCTAGTTTTTCCTCTACTTTATAATTTCATGTCCTTGTCACTAGTGGTAGCATGAGACAGTACCTACACATGTAGTCAAACTCCTTCAAGATGTGGTCAGAGGTTTTGCTGTCTCTCTCAATACAGTTTCAAGACTGAAGGAAATACCAGGAGATGGGCCTTCGCACAAGGAGAGCTGGACAGGGCAGTAGAAGGGCAGACTATTGTCTGAAGTGGGACAGCACTGCCACAGCCCCACAGAATGACCTCCAGTGGGCTGTTCACGGGCAGATTTTTCATCAAACTGCCAGAAATGCAGTCCACGGGGCCCTGATGTCCTGTTCTCACAGTCTAGCACCCTGCAGCTTGACTGGCCTTCATCAACGATATGCCTGCTCAGGCCATTACTGACCCACTGTAAACCCGGGACTGCTGGATGATGTTCCTTCAGGTCCCGCTGAAGGACATCAGGAGGTCACGGCATCCTCATGGAGTTGCTTTCATTTGTACCAAACCAGGAGGATTCACAGTGGTTTCTGCTTCCTAACTGGACACACTGGTATCCCTGAAGTTTAACTGATTCTGTGTCACACTGTGATGATCGAGCATTCCCTTAATTTTTTTTAAATATACTTTATTTACCCCAAGAAGTATGATGTCTTCTAAATGCTGATATTTATTTGTGTCGATTATTTCTTTAAGAAAATTATTTTTTTTATTGACTTCAGTAGTACGTAATCCACAGGAGCTGTTGACAGTCAGTGACACATAAAATCATGTCAGTTAGTTAAATTTAGTGTTAATACTCCAAGCTGAACTGAACAAATATTATCACAAGAGCAAGTTTTATGCAGGTTTCGTGTGTGTACACATAAATATCTACACCAAATAAACGGTAAAATTTGATTCTACATTTTTTTCTCCTTTAAAACAGACGAGCTGGAAAAGACAGATCACCTGGTGCCTGCAGGGTAAACAGACAGATGAGCCTTCCTCCACTTCATCCTGCACCCAAAGCGCCTCTCATCTTCCTCAGGATGGTGCAGCCAAACCACCTGACTGCTCAGACGCCGCAGTGACTCAACAACCACACATAACTTGCAGATATTTTTAATTTTTTCAGAACACCAGACATTCTTTTAAGCTACCATACTTCAAGGAAATAACGTACATCTTACAGCTGATATTCAAGTAGAACAGCATATTCATTCCAAAATGAGACATCCAGCTTACAGTTTCAGTTCTGCAGTATTTCAGGGCATTTTAGTATAATTGTTGATCTTTTATTAAACATTTTCTGCCTTTTTTCCAGAGTTAGACAGGAAATATAAGAGAGGGAGCTGGGAAATTACAGCACGCAGCTGTAGAAGCCTTTAAGGTTACACTACATGGACAAAAGTATTGGGAGTAAGTCTGTACTGTTGAATTAAAGCAGCTAGCATGCCGTCTGTCTTTACAAAGATTCCCGAAAGAATGTGCTGTTGGAGAGAGCTCACTGAAATTGAGCTTGGTGCAGTAACAGGACGCCACAGCCGCAGTTTGTGACATTTCTTCTCTCATAGATATCCCACAATCAGCTGTAAGTGGAGGAAGTGTTTGAGAATGACCTTCTGTCAAACTCCAAACATGGCTTTGGTTTCCTTGGCTGCTCCACTACTTTTATCCATGTAGTGCACGTGTGCTAATCACTCACCCATCCAGCTGCCCCACATTGTTAAAAACAGGTTGCATTTTGGAATGAAATCCTTCTGATACGTCAGGTTTGTCTCATGCATATATATATATATATATATATATATATATATATATATATATATATATATATATAAAAAAAATGCCATTACAGTACGGTAACATTCAGCAGCCAGTGTGTCGTTTGTTAGAAAGAAACAAACACATAGTTCAGAATAAAAACAGTTGTTGACTGAAGGCAATGTTTTTGTCTCACTGATTGCTCTGTTTTGTTAAATATTACTTCTTTGATTGAACGTGGAATTTTTGGCATGTTTGACATGAATTTAACGTCTACAGTGACACCCGTGTATCTCATTTATCACGAGGTTTCCAGCTCTTTTAAGGAAAAGCAAGCAAAGTTAAGAACCCCCCCCCCCCCCAATTCATAAATAATAAGATTAGTCTGCATAATAAAAATTTGGATAAATAAAAAACATTCAGATAAAAGATATAATAAAGTTGTTTTTTACAAAACAATAAGAGGTAAATTCTCTCCTCAAAAGAGATACTGTATAGTCCTGAAACAACCCGCCACTCAAATGCCCTCTAACCTATAAAACCACCTTGAGAATTAACATAAAACATACAGTCTGAATATTTCAGTATTCAGACTGAAAGAATTCTTTTTGTAAAACAAAGATGAGGTTGTAATAGGTCTAATGACTGAATCCTGAGCTACACTGCTCACTGGTTTAGCAGCGACCCCTGCATAACATTCATTCAGGACAAATAAACCAATGAGGAGTGATGACACTGACACAGAAAGAGAAAACACAGTGTAAGACTAATCAACCCATATACAGCTGGTAAAATAAGTTCTGAACGTGTCGCCAATTTTTGAAGTAAATCTATTTCTAAAGGTGCTATCGGCATGAAATCCTCACCAGATGTCAGTAACAACCCATCCAATCCACACATGCAAATAAATCAAACCACAGATGATAATAAATCAAGTTAATAATAAATTAAGTGTAATAATGAGAAATGACACAGGGAAAAAGTAGATGCAAAAGGCAAAAGTCATGACATCAGCTGAAATCAGTCATTAGTAATTTGCCACTTAGTGCAAATGAATATCAGCTGGTTCAGTTCTAACTGATGGCCTATAAAATGTGTCTCATTACCAAGCTGTCATACAAGAAACATCTCATGATGGGTAAAACCAATGAGATCTGTCAAGACCTTCACATGCTTGTTGTTGCTAAACATACTGATGGGATTGTTACAGAAGAATTTTTAAACTACTGACGGTTCCAGTGAGCACTGTTGGGGCCATAATCGTGAAGTGGAAAGGACATAATTTCACCACAAACCAGTCACAACCAGTGGCTCTTTGCAAGACTCCAGACAGAGGAGCGAAAAGGATGATCAGAAGAGTTCTCCAAGATCTGCAAGAAGACCTGAAATCAGCAGGTACAATGTGGATGCACTCATCCATGATGGCCTATATGCATCCTTTTTTTTTTAAACAAAGTATTAAATCAATTTCAGTAACTGTGTTCAGCACTTTTTCCCTGTGTAATTTCTCATTATAACACAAAACATAATTTGTGGACATCTATTGTTTGATATGGTATAGTTTTACTGTCATCTGGTGAGGATTTCAGCAGCACCTTTAGAAATATATTTACTCAGAAAACTGATGCTTTCTGTACTTTACTCGCTGTGGAGGGTAAAGAGTTACAGATGAAAGAGCTGAGCAAGGCACCGAAGTCATTACCACAAAGGACCTTCGGTTGTTTCTTTTAAAGCTTCTACTCTGTTTTTCTCAGACAGTAACATTTCAGTCCACTTGTCCACTGGCGTTTTCTTACTGATGGACTTTAAAGTGCTCATTTTTTCATGTCCCTGTGAAGACTTTGCAGCATTCAAATGACATACAGAGGGGAAGATGAAGCTTTTGTTTGTCTTTGGTCCGCTCGTTTAGTGCCAGTCCGCTTCATAGCGTGCTCTCCTCTGAGTTGCCGCCGACTATAAAGAGAACAGAGGGATCTTTGCTGGAACTCTCTGCTCTGCGTTTCGACCCACGAGATTTGCCTGATTCTCCCTGAAGACCGCTGTTACTACTGTCTGATTCAGTGCTGGCCCTGCGGCTCACCGTAGCCACCTCCCGGGCCATTTCCTCTGGATGTGGTAGTGCGCGCATTGCCACAGAGCCAGATTTGCCTTTGCTAGATTTTTCTTTTTTCGGCTTACCCGCCTTTGACTTGCTGTCAGATGATTTCCCAGGCAGGTGTGGACTTTTGCTTGGTTGAGGAGGAACGATTGGTGGTTGTGGTTTATTGACGGGAGGATTAACTCTGTGCTCGGGTGCGTTTGGCTGTGCTGTCCCGTTACTGACGACCACATCTGTGAGGCAGTCGTCATCAGTCTGATCCTTGGCAAAGTTGACAAACACCTACAAAAGGTAAGGGGCTTTAGTATCACTGAGACTTATTCTTTCTTTACTGACCCAAGTCTTGTTTAATTATGACCAAGCTTTAAAGTGGGATTTGGCAGATCGGGTATCGCAGCGCCACATGTGGAGAAAATCACTAAGAAAGAATCACTTGGCTCCACTTACATGGGATCATAGGCCATGAGACTTACACCACCCATTTTGCAGAAATAGTCATTTTCCAAAACACTAAAGAGGTTTTTAAACCTTCATCACAGCCCTCACCTGGTCCAGCGTGGTCTGTGAAATGGAGAAATCAACGATGCCCAGCTCCTCGTAGGTGTTTGCCAGCACGTCGAAGACTCGAGCGAGGCAGCAGGCGTGCGAAGGTAGCTGGTACTGCAGCACATTCTGGTGCCGCTCCTTCAGCTCAATACTAGGAAAACACTCCTTCATGTAGGTGCTGACGGGACACGAGTCGGGGTCCGATTTGGTGTCTGCCAAACGAAGGATGATGGTGTATCCATCACCAAACCTGAAAGACGGGAAGGAACGAAGCACGTGATTCACGACTGTTACATGAGAAGATAAACTTCTCTGATCCTGACCTCTTCACGAATTTGTTCACATTCTGTTTTGAAAGGGTCAAGGCTATTTTCAGTACTTTTTTTTTTTTTTTTTTTCAGTATTAAGTCAGAACTGGGGGTGAAATGCAAAACACTACAGGATGCACTTTCAGCCTGTCTAATGTAGACAACACACCAGACATTAAATCGGGGAGAAGTGCAGCGGCTCGTAGAGGTAAGTGGATATTGTTTAGCTGGTATCGGATCGTATGCCTATATTTGCTGTATCGCACAGCACTAGCGTTTGCTTACCTGTTCTTCAGGTGCTGCACAGACCCAAGACACCGAAACCTGCCGTTGACCATGATGGCCATCCTGGTGCAAAGTGCCTCGCACTCCTCCATGCTGACAATACAAACATTTAGAGACGGCAGTAAATATTTTGCCTTTACAATACAAAACTCCATCGGGAATGAATTAAAGCTGAACTGACTGGTACCTGTGTGAGGTTAGCACTACAGCTCTTCCCTCTTTGGTGACACTGAGAATGCAGTTCCACAAAAATCTTTTGGCTTTTGGGTCCATGCCAGTGGTAGGCTCATCCTGACAAAAGGTGGTGGGGGAGCATAGAGGAGATACGGAGTGAGATATAAGTTAGGAATATTTTAAGGATGAAGGTCATTCAATAATAACCGCATCATCTTTTCTATTAAGCTGAATCATCACCAGGAATATGACAGGTGGAGACCCGATGAGGGAGATGGCTGTGGAGAGCTTCCTCTTGTTGCCCCCGCTGTAGCCTCCAGCCTCCTGATCGGCATACTGAGTAAGCCCCAGCTTCTTCACACCCCACTGTGCCACCTAGAGAACAGCAGAGAAACTGCTGACTGTAGCCAAACTTGATACTTCACCTCTTGAAATAACATTTAAAAATGACAAAACCTAGATTTTTACAATGGCCACATATTTAGCTAAATAAAAACACCAACTCTTCAGCATATCTTCCTTCATAAAACTTTAGCTTGGGAATTTTACACCACCTTAGAGACGAACTCCTCTGGCACCCCCCGCAGGCGGGCGTACAGCTCCAGATGTTCCCGACCTGTGAGCAGGTCGCTGATGGCATCGAACTGTGGGCAGTAACCCATCAGCTGGTGGACCCGCTCCATTTCTGTCAGCACACTGAGAGCAGAGAAATAGCTGATGCAATATCTGTGGTTTGGTACAATAGTAGTTCTGTAGGGGCTGAAGTCACTGCAGCAGACACGCTTTGTACCTGTGCTGGCTGAGGAAAGCCTCTCCATGAGTGACAGGTGTATCTCCAGTTAGCATCCGAAATGTTGACGTCTTCCCAGCTCCGTTGACCCCAAGCAGCCCAAAACACTGGACGGCAGAGACATAAGAGCAGTATGCTACTACAAACATCTCTATTTATATACACACAGCTCAGTTATTAAGTCATAAGATAACAGAAGCTTTTACTAGCAGAAGCAACTATAGAAAAAGTAGGTCCATTGCTAGTAACGATGGTATTTTTAGATACTGCAGCACTACACTGTTCACTGCATCATTCCATGTTTGGCACTGATCACCACCTGCACTCATGTGTATATATCATGTATATATCTATCTACTTAGCACTTTTAATTCTTATTCTTATTTTTATTTTCATGTCTATTTAAGCGTAATTTATGACGGTTTGTTTGCACTGAAGCACCGCAGCAATTTCCTAATGTTGTAAATCTGCTCAACATTTGGCAATAAAACCCTTTCTGATTCTGACTACATGTGAAAGTATAAATAGCAGTTACAGTGGTGAAAAGCAGTACCTCAAGTTGCATTTACAATATCATAAAACAGTCCCTGTGATAATGTGGCTGTAACTACATGGATAAAGAACACAGAGCTGACAGCCAAAGGGGGTGTGTGTGTGTGTGTCTTCACAATCACTGGTGCGCAGATCCCTCACCTCGCTGCGAGGAATCCCGAGGCAAAGACGGTCTACGGCTGGCTTTCTGCCGGCTTTATAAACCTGAACAACAAGAAGCTTATTTGTTACACTTTTAAGCTGAAATTCACCACTCTGTGTCAGTGTAGGAGGAGGACAGCTCATCAGTGAGAGTCTCTAGAATGAGAAACATTTAGCTGCAGTAGAGTTAATTAGTGACCTAAACAAGTTCAGCGTTTACATTTCCTGCACGTTGTACCTTGCTCAGGTCGATCATGGTGAGGATGTCTGAGTGTGCTTTCCCACTTTTGACCCTCTCTCGCTCTCTCGCAACATCCTCATCCTCTGGACCAAGAGGAGGCAACTCAGGCTTAGTCCACCAAGGCCTGAACAAACACACAAGCAACCAACTCACAGATCCCACTTTTATTTGATTTTAGAATTTCTATCCATTAAACTGACACACTTGCACGGCAGCAATAAGAGGAAGGAAAAGGGAAACAACCTGAGAAACGAGTGCAGAGAACGTTAAAAATAGATTTATTTATTTATTTTTTTTACCTGTAGCGGATGAAGAATTTGTACTGAAGGAGTATGGTAAAGATGAAGAAGACGACACCTTCTACTGCCATTGCAAAAAGGTTCTTTCCTACAAAGTCCCACTGAAGGGGGTCCAGGCTTGGTTTGGTACCTGGAGGAGAGACATTACATCTATATTTAGTCTTTGTAAGAGCAAATAACTCTTTTGAGGCTGACTAGTATGTACCCAGTCTTTTGAACGCATCCACCATGGCCTGGTTTTTGGCCATGTCGATAAGTCCTCGTCCCAAACAAAAATGAGGGAAGATTAAAAACACCTTCTTCAGGATTCTGTTCACCTCGTTCAGATACTGGAAAGACAAAATCATTCACATATGATGTATTAGTTAAAGGTGCATTAAACAAAATTATGTTTCTACTGCAGAGAAATATTTTAAGGAACATTTCCTTAGTTAAGAAAATGTAAAACAAGAGGGTTAAAGCATAGTTACTGTTATTTACATATATTTATGCCTTACTTATTCCTAGAACACAGGTGAAGAAGTAATTGAACTTCACGCCTGCGTAAAATTTACCTCATCTACAAACAGCTCCAGGACGAAGGTGGCGATGCTGCCGTTGATTCCAATGAAGAGGTTGATGGAGGTCAAAAATACATAAGCTGTGCTTGGGACAGTGAACACAAAGGATGCTGGGTACATAAGAGGGGTTATGGACCACCCGTAGAACAGGAGGAGCAGGATAAGAGCGGGCAGGTTGGTCTCAGAAACGTATGACTGCTGCTGGAAACTGATGAAAATCAGCACCACCATGATAGCAGGAATGGTGTAGTTTAACTGGAAACAAAGAAAAAAGGGAAAACTATCCTGAGCCTGGATTTTTATCTAGTCAAGTATGTGATGATAGTCTAAAGGCCTTTACACACCTGACATGTAAAATCTGTACAAATATTTCGTGTTAAAAATGTTTCTGGGACGATTCTCAATGCAACTATTCATGCTCAGTAATTTCCCTGGACATTTATTTTTTCATACTGAGCTTGAATTTTCTGATTTCTTTGGGTCTGAATAAACAGCATTGATCAATCTGACCACTGCATTTGGCAACAAGAGCGCTCGTAGCTCAAAACATGTATTGGATCCACAAACAGTAAAATAATACTATTTTACTTCAGACACACAGCTAGACGCTTCTCCAGGTCAATCAGGTCTCTGAACTTATGTCTCTGCTTCCTCAGATGTGGAAGCCAACGAGAGCTCAAACTGTCCCACCGACATCCTGAAATGTGTGCGAAAGCACCGTGATACAGCTGCAACTCCTGGATCAAACCGTGAAATCTCAGTTTCTTCCTTGTCTTGTTCAGAAACATCAGGACCAGCTCATTATTGCTCAATGCTGTGTGTAATGGTCTTTACAGTGACAGTACCCTTTACAGTAGTAAATGGATTGATGAAACTTCCTGACTTACACTGATGCATACAAATCTGTCTGAGTGAGGACAGTTAACTTCTTCTATCTCGAGCTGTACTGACCATGTCCCAGGTAAAGTTGGCCAGCCAGTAGAGAATCGGTTTGACCCCGCTGACAAACTGCAGGTGTTTAGCTTTGCTGACTCGCTCCTCGATCAGAAAAAGGACGAAACTGGCCGGCACGAAGGACATGGCAAAGATCACACAGATGGAAACCAGGACATCCACCGATGTAGTCATCCTGAAGGAGAAAGCAGAGAAAAACACATCAGAGGACTGTGGACCTCTTTATTTTAAAAGAAAAAAAAAATAAATATTTTTTTACAACAGTGCAGAGTTTAAATCCACTCTAATCTTCCCCCTCACATAAACAGAACTAATACAACGAGCACAAGAGCCAAACTGGTGAACTTGAACTCTCCACAGCAGTGAACTAACATGGCTACTTCAGTGAGCTGCTCCTTGGTGAGGTTGAGTGGGTGATTGTAGGCAGTGATGCCGTGCTTCCTCCTCTCAGGACCTGGCGGCAGACTCGCTCTCAGCAGGCCGTTGTTCATCACATTGACAAATGACACCATGGCGTGCCAGCCTTTGTTGTTGTACCACACCTGAGCACAGAAAAGAGAGCGTTTGAGCAGACACAAATATCTGGACGCATCACCTACATCGCTTTCTTTAAAGTCTGGGGAAAAACAAACAGAAGACACAAAGACAGATAAAAAGACGCTCATTTACCTTCACATTGTTTTCACTGTTCAGCCCTCCTAAGACCTCTGGGAGTCTGTGCAGCAGGTTTCCCAGTGAACTGTTCTGTGATGAAGCAAAAAGCAGACTCTCAGTGTTGACGGCTTTAATGGGGAATCATGTGGTGTGGGGGATGGTGGGTGAAGCTTTTTATTGTTATTAGCCGGTGCTCTGGTCAGGACTAGCTTTTCCTGGCACCAGCAGTAGAACTTCCAGCCCTTTTAAATATTTTACTTCCATTTTCCCTGCTTTTCTCTCTGTAAAGGTAGGAAAAAAAAATTGTCTTATTAAAGCACTCATCTTAAGGCTCTCTGTACCTGTGGGACTCGGAAACGAGTCCTGATGGCCATGACCGAGTCTTGGAGATATTGGGTTTGAGATACAGCTCTACCTCCGAGGGAGAAGCCTCCGTATCTGTGATACATTTTAGAAATAATACAAAGGTGGTTCAACCGAGTTCATTTAAAACAGTTCAAAGCATTTAAAGAAATATCACAGTTAAATAGAGCAGATATTTTGTATATTAGTGTAATTTAACAGCTTACCTGAATTCATTCACCCACTTCTTGGTTTTTAGGCTATTAAAGGCAGAGAGAGAGAGAAGCGATCACAGAGTTATATTCATGATGGAAAAATGCAAATCAGTCAAAGTTTATAAAGACATTTATGAATACTGTGAAGTGTTCGGTCAATTGGGATCAAAATTAATGATAGCTATTAGGGGTGCAACGATACTCGTATTGATATTGAACCGTTTGATACAGTGCTTTCGGTTCGGTACGCATATGTATCGAACAATACAAAATTTGCAATTTATTTTATCAACTTTCCTTCTGATGATGCTGTCTGTGTTGAGCGCTCAGTGAATCTGCGTTCGACTACTCCGCCTAGGCTGCACTGTCGAGCGCAGATCCACTGAGCGCTCAACACAGACAGCATCATCAGAAGGAAGAGCGCAGGGCAAGCTAGCGAGACAGAAGTTAAGCTCTCCTTGCAACATGGCAAATTGAACCTCCCCCACCCTCATTCAGATCTGGCGTTTGGAATTATTTTGGTTTTCATGTGACGTATGACCCTGAAGGTAAGCGCGTCATGGACTAAAGTAAAACAGTATGTTGGATGTGCCACGCAATGCTCAATTACATGGGTGGGAACTAGTGTGTTAGCGCGCAGTTAGCTCGTTAACGTGTTAGCCGTCTAGCCCCACGCAGGGGTAGCTCGTTAACGGAGATTTGCCGTGTTGTGGCGTTATCGTCATTTCAACGAGATTAACGCTGACAGCACTAGTGGGAACACAACGAATATGACTGCACATTTACGCTGACATCATCCTAGTGCAAAGACAAGTGTTAGCAGACAAAAACAACAAGCATGCATGCTACAAACTTTACCCGGGTCATTTAGACAGCCGTTAGCACATGATTCTCCTTATGGGGACCTGATATGTTTAATATTGTGGCGAGCTCAGACAAGGAGGAGACTGAGGTATCGTTTGGTCTTGCTTCCCTAGCCAGGGAGCACAGCCGTTTATTGACATTTGCAGAAGAACACTGCCGCTAGCTAACTGCTAAGCGCGGCAACCGCACAGCAACAACAACACACAGAGCGCCCTCTGACCCCGGAAGGACACACCGTCGCAGCGAGAAGGCGTCACCCGTCACTATGGCAACATAAGCAAAACATAACTATACAAACAGAACCCCGAACAGCCCTGACCCGCTACATAGCCCCCACCTAAGGGGTCAGTCGTCCCCGACGACCCCATTGCCCCACACAAAGTCCTGCAAATGTCCAGGTGAATTCTTTTGGCGCACCGGCCGGTCACGACCGGCGGGGGAAAAGTCACTCGGGTCAGAACATGGGCTGCCACCATCATCCCACTTCTGACACCAATGTGGCGAGCTCAGACAACGAGGAGACGGAGGTGTCGTTTGGTCTTGCTTCCCGTGAGCTAGCCAGGGAGCACAGCCGTTTATTGACATCTGCAGAAGAACACTGCCGCTAGCTAACTGCTAAGCGCGGCAACCGCACAGCAACAACAACACACAGAGCGCCCTCTGACCCCGGAAGGACACACCGTCGCAGCGAGAGGGCGTCACCCGTCACTATGGCAACATAAACAAAACATAACGTACAAACAGAACCCCAAACAGCCCTGACCCGCTACAATATGCTGCTGAGAATATAGCCCAGAAGAAGCGTATAGTATAACTTTTATTTTGGAAAGAGCCATTTCTCTGTAATAAACTCTTTTCCAAAGATGAGTGATTCCTCAATCAGATACAGGTGTTACCGCGCCAGATCCGCGGCCCGAACCGTAGTAAGGAAACCTCTGGCAGTTACTTGAAGGTTCCGTAACTGACTCGTAGCCGGCAACAGCTTACTATACAGGTCAACTCCGCTAGCAAAAAGATCGAAGGAGGCGTAGGAAACTGCTTCACCGAACTTTATTTCTTCTCTAAGGCACGAACACCGCGTACAGTGGGCTGAAACAGTTTACTCACAGCGAGCATCGCCGACACAACTCTGGCTGTCGAGGGAGTTATTATATTCCTTTTATTTATTTTCTTTCCTTCTGTAGCTAACCGTTACTTTTTCCCCTTCTCCGCTCTCTCTCTTCACACACACACACACACACACACCAGGCAGTCCCGCTAACACACATCCCGAATACATTTCCCATCAGGCTTCATCCTTAAAGGGCCATGCCTGTAACACAGGGCTTGCAAAATCGCTAGCCCGACGTCCCGGGGCTAGCGATTTTTCCAGTCGGGCTACCAAAATCTATCTCTGCCCTGCCCGTCGGGCTATTGTAGGAAGAAAAAATATATGTCAATGCTTTTGCATTCTTTCGGAAATGTAGCTGGGTAGTTATGTCATTGGCATCGGTGAGCCACTGTCAATATGTGACATATTGAAATCGCGTTTGACTTTGCGCTTGTTTTTTGCTTTCACTTTGCAAATGTCCAGGTGCCTTCTTTTGGCGCACCGGCCGGTCACGACCCGCGGGGGAAAAGTCACTCGGGTCAGAACATGGGGTGCCACCATCATCCCGCTTCTGACACCAATGTGGCGAGCTTAGACAAGGAGGAGACGGAGGTGTCGTTTGGTCTTGCTTCCCGTGAGCTAGCCAGGGAGCACAGCCGTTTATTGACATCTGCAGAAGAACACTACCGCTAGCTAACTGCTCAGCGCGGCAACCGCACAGCAACAACAACACACAGGGCGCCCTCTGACCCCGGAAGGACACACCGTCGCAGCGAGAGGGCGTCACCCGTCACTATGGCAACATAAACAAAACATAACTGTACAAACAGAACCCCGAACAGCCCTGACCCGCTACAATATGCTGCTGAGAATATAGCCCAGAAGAAGCGTATAGTATAACTTTTATTTTGGAAAGAGCCATTTCTCTGTAATAAACTCTCTTTTCCAAAGATGAGTGATTCCTCAATCAGATTTTTTAATTACTTTTGTTTCAGCAACATTAAATTTAAAAACTGTACTTTTGAGTTAAAATATATATTTATAATTTTAATAAATGACAAATTAAAAAGGCATGAACTTTTTTTTGTATCGAAAAAAATATCGAACCGTGACACCAAAGTATCAAACCGAACCGAACTGTGAATTTTGTGTATCGTTGCACCCCTAATAGCTATATGTATATTTTTATTGTGTTGAGTTAATGAAGTACCTTTTCTTAAGGATTTGAGAGTAGGTCTTCACCAGGTAATCTGAGATGTTATAACTTGTCAGATTTTGCAGGATGTCTCCAGTCGGCCTTTTAATCTGAAAAATAAAAAACTGCAATGGGTCAGTTGAAAGCACTGGGGTCCAGTACAGTACAGACATAGTCTACAGTATTTAACGAAAACAAACATTTCATGACAAAAATTCAGATAATGTTGGTTCTGTTATGAGTTAACTGGTGATATTTTCTGATGGTGCAGAGATCTGATCACTGTGTTACAGTAAATCAGTCCTGATTGAGCCCGCGCTGACCTGTGGAGGCGGAAGCCCTCCAGCACCCTCAGGACACTCGGGGAGCATTCGGTAGACGTCTTCTGTGCTGCACTGACATTCAGGTGAGGGTCTGTCTCTGCTCCAGTTGCCTCTGCTGAACATGTCCCAGGTAGAGTAAGATAACTGTGGCCTCATGAATAAACCACCCCGCCCAGCTTCACACTGAGGATCCCTGCAGGGAGAAGACAGTTTTGGTGTCATAGTCATCGATGTGCAGTGAAAATATTAAAAAAAGTACGCAGATTTACTCAAATCTATATGTTTACTTATAGAGAGATGCAATTTCAGCTGAATGCCACTGGAGGTTTTATATTGTCTAACCACTCTGTAACCAAACTAAAACCGACACTTTCTGAAAACCTGAGGAAAACGTGCATACATTTTAGCCACAGCAGTAATATCTGTGTAAGGAAAATAAATATTTTCTGGTGCCTAATACACTGTATTTAACATCATGATGTCTCAGCACCACAAGTCCTTCTATCTTTACTACTGCCTCCATAAATACCACTGAAACCAGTTCAATGGGATGATCTTACGTCATGTTGTCCTCCTTTTCCATGCACTTGGTACCAAATCCAGGCTGGTCAAGGAGAGCTTCAAGCAGATTCTCCATGGCTGGGTTTCCAGGATCATCGTTGCTGTGAATATAAAAACACAGATGAAAGAATTCCTCAATAATATGCTCAATAACAGAAACAAAATGCCGAGGGAGCTTTTGTAGGCAGTTACGACTCAATGTGGGGTACCTGAAGAAGGTGTACTGCTCGCCGTACATCCAGGGATGCAACTGCAGGGCAGGGTACTTCCCAAAAGGAGGAACAATAAGGCTGAAGAGCAGGGCGATCAGCACAAATACAGCAGGGAGAACGATCTGAGGCACAAATCGAGACGTCCTTAAAGATATCCGTCTATGTTTCAGAATAACTATCATTCTGCAACATGTAGCTAATGACAAGCAGCTAATTTCAAAGAAAAAGGCATAGCGGTAGAAGTGGGTGGATATTTTAGTCAGCTGCTGACAGATAGTCTAACCTGGGCAAAGATTCCCCGACGGCTCCTCCGAGCGTAAAGCCAGCGTTTGATGAAGAGCGCTCTCAGCTGCTGCCATGTCAGCCACCAGCCAGTTGCAGGCACCCCACTGTGGCCATCGCCATTCAGCAGGTCTGTCTCCTGAGGTTCTGCTGACAAGAAAAACACAATGTGAGAACCTGGACTGTTAATGTACATTTAACTGATAAATACTTGGACCTAGACACATCCAAATAAACCAGAGAAAAAAACTGAAATGTCATAATTTACGTCTACT
This sequence comes from Diplotaxodon limnothrissa, assembly GCF_057381915.1. Lineage (NCBI taxonomy): Eukaryota > Metazoa > Chordata > Actinopteri > Cichliformes > Cichlidae > Diplotaxodon > Diplotaxodon limnothrissa. Next base: position 36,218,885 of record NC_140610.1, read on the forward strand.
TTTTTTGCATTTCACTTAAATTCTACTGAAAAAAATGAATCTCATCTAATAATTATTTTCAGCCAATTGCGAGCTGAGAGTACCTTTTCTATGAGGCTTTTTCCTTCCTGGCAGCATTTTGGAAACAAACAGTCACAAGGGGAAACAGAACACTTACATGTGCATGATATGTGATATGTGTGTGATTGTGTGCGTATACACACACACACACACCTGTTTCTGCTTCATCTAGAGGATGGCCATCAGTTCCCTGTCCTGACGGCTGCTGGCTGTGGGGTGATTCAGGCTGCACCTCTGCTTCAGTGTCCACACCTGTCTCCTCGGCCACCCGCAGAAAGATCTGGAAAATACTTTAAATTTAAATCCTCCGTACATGCACAATAAGGCACTCTTTCAAAGAGTGTGAAAACGAAAACAAAGAAACAATAAATAAACCCCACAACATTTTATTTGTGGAAACAGTGGAAATCTACAATGTCTTAACCCTTGTGTGGTGTTCGTATTTTTGTTACTCAGCCAGTGTTCATGGGTCTGGTGGACCCGCTAGAGTTTTGGCTTTCCAAATTAACACTATCAAACAATTTTATGTTAAATTACTCAACAGATGTTTACTTCATCCCAATTACAAGACATATGAACAGCAAACATGGTTAATTTTTTCCCTTTACCTTTGTTAGATCACATTTATGAATTAATGTGCTTCTCGTTTTTCTTTTATATAAAATGTTATAAATAAATCAGTTATAATCAAGTGGAGTGAGTGGAAAGACACAACACATTTACACGTGAAAAAATAATTAATTGTTTAATTTTTCTTTTGAAAAAAACTGAACACGGGTCTCACAGACCCGAACACCATACAAGGGTTAAAGGACATTTGATACTCCACTCTGTTGCAGGAGTTTCTTATAAAAACTCAGCCAAAGCAATTTTAAGTTCAAACTGAGGCATTTCCTTAACGGTGTAAGCTGCAGACAGCAGGTGGCAGTGAAGGGAGCATCCAGAAACCTTGCAAAGGAGCAGAGAGTGAGAAGGTAAATCATGCAAATGTGACTTATCAGGCTCCACAAATCTGCTATCAGTGCTAATCGAAGGCTAATATTAAGCCTGTTACTGGCAGCTCCACAAATATCCAGCCTTCCTGAAGAGACGGATAATACGCCATTCAATCAGTTTACTTTTACGTCACCCTTGTGGACCGTGCATTCACTATATCGATTACTGTGTAATAGGAGATTTTTATACTAGTTTTATCACAACCAAGCACTCACTGACCTAGTTTCATATTTTCCAGTGATGTAACTGGGAAATGTAACTGTAACATTGTCTCACCTCCTCCAGCGTGCTGTCTGACAGCCCGTAGCTGCTGATTCCCAGTTCAGTCAGTCTCTGGTCCAGTGCGATCAGTAGGATGGCCAGGCTGCTGTCTTTGGTGGCCGTCTGTGGCAGGTTGATCACCGCCTCACGTCTAGACTCCTGCACCAGTCTGGCGCCAGGGATGTGGTGTTGAACCAGCGACAGCAAAGCTGCCAAATCTGCCATGAAGATGATGATGAATGTGATTTTAAATTGCTTCTAAAGATGTTTTCAAACATGTACTCAACATTTTCAGTCTCTCCTATTGTAAGCTACATATTTAAAGCTACACATAAACCCGACAAAATGCAACTTCAGAGGTTTAATGCAAAACAGGAGGAAGTCCACGGACACAGCCCACGACTAAATAGTTTGTAGAACCAGCTTAACAGCAAGAAATGGAAATAACCATTTTCTATAAGACTTTATCAGTCTCTCAAATTGTTGTGGGTGAATTTTAAACCCACTTTTATTACAAAATTGCTTTAGTTCATTGATGTTTGTGTGCATTCATTTATGCACAGGTCACAGCATTTCAATCAGGTTGAGGTCTGGACTTGGCGAGTGCAAAGCCTCGATTCTTCAGTTTTTCAGCTGTTCTGTTGTCCTGAGATCATTTTCTTGTTTTGACCAAGCTTTTGGTGTGATGGCCACATCCCGTGGCTTCAAAATAAGCTCAAATCATCACCCCTCCACCACTGTGCTGACAGTTGATATGAGGTATTTGTACTGAAATGTTGTGCTTTGTTTTCGCAAATGTGGCGCTAATATTTTTGTTTCGGTCTCATCTGCAAATGATAATTGCAGTTTCTTTGCTCCAGACCAACAAACCACCAAAACGTCTGCTTTTACATTGGTGCTCAACCTTGCTAATGATCAATTAATGTAGTTTACACTCACATGAGCTGCTATCCTCACTTCCCAGCCCGGTGTCTTCACTCAGTGACGAGTCGCTGTCCTGAAACATAGAGCAGAGAACGGTTCTTTCAGTACTCCACATTTCTGTGCTTTCTTTAAACTTATGTGCAAATTATAAAAACTATATAACAGCAAGGTAATAGATAAAGAATTAAAACTTTAAATTTGCTTTCATTTTTATGATGAATATAAATGAAAACAAACCTTGATGAGAGGAGGGAGCTTGTTGGAGCTGGTACTGGTGGAAATACTGAAATTACTGGGAGTGCTGGTGTCCAGTCCTTCCCTCTTCACCACAGTGAGGTAGTAGCCAGACCCCAGCTGGGATTTAAGGAAGAGCGGTGAGCCACAGCAGCACAGCTTCCCCTGAGAGATGATGGCGATCCGGTCACCTAACAACTCTGCCTCGTCCATGTAGTGGGTGGACAGGATGATGGTCCGGTCTGAGGGGGAAAGAGAGCACGTTAGTGGGATTTATTTTCTTATAAGTCTCAGAATAAAGATCTCGAAAGAAAGACAAGCATATCCAGGCTTTACAGAGATGTGGATCAAGGTTCCTTTGCTCAATTACTTCCCGTTTTATTTGTCCTGTCCTGTGTGCATTGTATTTAGTTTTAGTTCTTTTGTCTTGTTTTCCCCTGATTAGTTTCAGATGTGTTCCCTGGTGTCTTCCATTGCCATCAACTACCCTAGTGTGCACTTAAATCACATCTTTGCCTGCCTGTGTTTTCCACCCCACTTGAATCAATAGCCTTTGTGTTTCTGCTGCTTGTTGGATTTTTATGTCTCGCCTAAATAAAGGCTAGTTTTACTGTTTATTAAGTTTGCCTGCTAGTCTGCTTTTTGGTTTCATGTTTCCCACTAAACATAACAAGAAGAATGTTATCTTTAAACAAAGAACCAACAAATGACCGTTTAGTCTCCTGGCTAAAATGTGCTTTCTTCTCACCCTCAAACCCTGATCAGAAAACACTGTTCACAGCACCTTTGCGGTATTTGAGCAGCAGGTCCCAGATCCCTCTGCGGGAGTACGGGTCAACCCCAGCTGTAGGTTCATCCAGGACGACCACCTTTGAGCCTCCGACAAACGCTATCGCCACAGACAGCTTCCTCTGCATGCCGCCTGACAAATGGAAAATTTCAAGCTTGAAAAGAAAACTGACTGAAAAACAAACCTGTTGTTTTTCATGCATAAAGTCTCAACACACTGGAGTTAAACTAGTAACTTTACCTGAAAGGTTTTTGGTCTGTTCGTGTCGCTTGTGCAGGAGGCCGACATCCTCCAGCAAAGTGTCCAGCTCCGCCTTCACCTCTGCTTCAGACAAACCCTTCATACAGCCATAAAACCACACATGCTCCTCTACCGTCAGCCTGAAAGAAGGAGAAAATATGAAAATATCTCTTTAATAGAAATCTGATCAAAACAGTCTACACTATAAAAAAAAAAAAGGTATTCTGAACGTTGTTTCAACACGTTGCAGCTCGGGCCTTGTATGTCTCAATAAAGGCTGTTTATTCTTCTTCCTGGCAGATGTCTTCAAGCATCTGTTAAGTGCCATCGTCTGGTCTTGCCATCAATGTGTATAGGGATTAAGTCTTTGGCTGGGCCACCCGAAGATAATCAGAGGCCACTTCAGCATGATGTTAGCCGTTTACTTTGGTTTACAATTGTGACGTGATGAAAGGCGACGCGTGTCACAAACATAGCCCTTGGAGTCTTGTAAATGCAGTTTGACAGTTTATCTGCATCTACAGAGAGCTGTGAGAATTTTCACAGCTCAATTCCTTCCCAAGTGAAGTGTACATTGTTGTCTCTTTTTAAATTATGTTCAACCACAAGTGAAAAAACAAGTTCTAAAAGGCACCTGAGTGCAAATGATGTAAAACAAGTTTCATTAAATTTCAATTTTTTGACTTTCAGCTAACATGAAACGATTTATAAGCTAAAGAATAGCCAAAACAGCTAATTTGGTAGTTTTCTTTCCTAATTAAAGTGTTTCATTTCATTAAACAATCAGGAAAATAAATTTAATAAATTACAATAACCACTTAAGAAGCTACATGCAAGCTACATAAAATCAGTTGCAATCAGAGCTTGTGAGCAGGCCTTACATGTCAAACAGGACGTTGTGCTGGGGACAAACTCCCAGCGTCCTCCTGATGAAGTCCATGTCATGGCGGATGTCCATCCCTTTGATGTACACGGTCCCAGAGGTGGGTGGGAACAGACCGGTCAGGACAGATCTATCAAACATCAGACACATTAAAAAAAAACCATACTGACCCAACGTGCCATCTACATGAAACTACAATCACATCTCTCATTAACCATTTATTCTAATGTGATTTTAAAATTTGAAGCCGCACAGCCACAGCTTTGTTTGTAAAACCACATTTCAGTTAATGAAGCTCCAAAAATTCTGCATGTAAATTATGTTTGTGATCCACAGTCTAACTTTCAGCTAGCTGCTCTTACATGGTGGTGGTTTTGCCGGCTCCATTGTGGCCCAGGAAAGAAGTGATCTGCCCCTCATAGAACTTCAGGTTCAGGTGGTTTACGGCCAGTTTCCCCCCCTTCTTGTAGATTTTCACCAGATTTCTGATGCTTACGCCCAGAATCATGTTACTGGGTTCTGGTTCAATGTGATCTAATTACAGGTATAAAGAGGCAATATTAAATCTGTGAATATGCGAAGGGAAAACAGCACATTATTATGCCTTAAAACAACAAAACAAATGCAAGAACACAAAAAACAAATTGAAAAGGATTATGGGTCTAGGCTCAACTTCAGTCTCCTTGTTTTCTAAAATCGTTTTAATTAATTGGCTTATAGTCTCATCTCATTACCTTGATTTGTACTTAATGGTCTTAAAACTGCAAATTTGCCAGGAATGTCTTTAAACTGGCATAAAGAGCTGAGCTCAAAAGTCATCACGGTGCAGGATGACAGGTTACTAAAACTCTGTCCAATAAAAAAGCACCTTATATAAACGATAAGTGACAGTAATGAGCCTTCCTTTGGGAACCTGCAGTGGAAAATGAAACAGTACCTTCATTCTGTTCTGTAGGTGCAGGGGGGATCGGCATGCCTGCTTCAAGGGGAACACCTCCCCAGTAGTTGAGCTGAAAGATGAAGTACCATGGCCTGGGGATCCCATACTCACCTGGTGTATAAAACACAAACTTATGCACACATTCATCCAAAGGATAACATTACAGTGTTTAAAAAGATAGCCAGTGGTGGCTACAATGTTATGCCACTGAACAACTTTAGTTTGTCTCTGAACTAAACACATAAAGTGAAACACAAACAAAAGCTTCCAGTTTGAGACACAGGACAGAAGACCGTGGTCGTCTCGCACTTTTTAACAGATAAACAGATGTAAAATATCTACAGCATAGCTAAGATAAAGCAGGAAACATCCATACCAGGAAACACTGCTTCGATGTACCAGGCAGCGATGGCATAGATGAAGGCATCCACATACAACATAACTATGGAGACAGTGAAGCTGTATCGGTCTCCCTCCACAGGGCTGGAGTGCAGGTTGTACCACTGAATGCCCACACCTTGCTCTTCATACTGAGAGAAATACTCACAACCAAAGCCAAAGGCCACAGGAGAAAGGAAACTCTGAGAGAAACAGACAGTCACATTACACCCTGTTAAATCATTGACTGACATTCATAAATAAAACTAAGCACTCTCACATAAGGCCCATGCTCATATTTAACAATTAAGGGATTCCTTTTCCCTATAAAATGTTCCCTGATGACTGCACCCTATCATTTTTTTTACTTACAGCTAAGATTCGGTGTGTGCTGTTGAGGTGGTCTCTCCAGGCGACACACAGGACGTAAGGCAGGTAGAGTCCGAAGTAGATGAGTCCCCCGCAGGCAGCTGACAGGTTGGCCTTTGAAAAGAAGGTGCTGATGAGGAAACACTGCATGATGGTGGCGGTGGCAAAAGCTGTGAGGAAGAAAAAAATAACGGCTGGGTTGCTGTACGGCAAGATGTCGCCCCACTGCAAAAAAAACCAAAACATGTTAGTCATCACGAGAAACTATAAAACACTTTAATACACAAATCATTTCCACTAGAAAAATTCTCTCATTACTTAAAAAAAATATGACTGCAGACTTTGTGATGTTCACATTTTCCTGTTCAGCCTACAGGGTTGCAATGTAGTGTGCGTGTGATGACGGATCATCATCTTGCCTTGAGCAGAGCGATGAGCAGTGCCGCAGAAACCAGGAATGGCACTATGCTGCTGATGAACCAGCTGAACCAAAGTGTCCCAGTTCCTAGACCCATGATCCTCATGGTTTCCTTCAGCCTCGCCTCCTTCTCGTACACCACACCTTTGATGATCATGGCCACAGAGTAGATCCACGCCAGTGTCATGAAAAGCGGCAGAGAGCGGTTTAGCACTCGAAGAAAACTGTGGGGAAAATAACCAAAGACGAAATGTGTGTGCTGATGTTAAACCAGTGATACACGGAAGGCTACAGCAGCAAGTGTTAAACACAAAAATGTGACAATTATGAAGGCTTTCCTGAGCTGCACTCCAACAGCCCTATCAAATGAACTCGGAAACTCCCAGACACTCAACTTGTTATTACAAGAAGCTGATCTTGTTGCACTCTGATATTATACTCAGCTTCCAAAAACCAAGCTCACTGTAAAATATTAAGTTGGGTTTTTTCTATACATTTTTTTTAACTCTGTTTGGATCGTGCCTATAATTATCTTTTCGTCCATGTTTATTCTCCAGCTTCTCTCTTCAGCAGGTTTCTTTAGTAAAGGTACTACTAGTTCTACTACTTCTAATGATTTTTCTAATACATTTAGTATTAGTTTATAAGTTAGCTTAAGTTAGTTTATAAAAGCAGAATTAGAAAAGGATGGAACAAGTGTGGCTTGTTTGGAAGGGATGATAGCACAAAGCTGGTTTGCAAAGTTACAAGACTTCTGGAACAATGTCCTTTGGAAAGACCAAATCGGAGATGTTTGGCCACGATGCACAGGACCACATCTGGCAAAAACCAAACACAGCACATCAGCACTAACACCTTAAACCAACTGGTCATGGTGATGGTGGAGTAGTGGTTTACACTTTTTTGGTAGCCACGGTGCCTGTCCACCTTGCAATCACCGAGTTGACCATGAACTCATCTCTCCACCAAAGTATTCTAGAGTCAGATGTGAAGCCATTTGCTTACAGCTAAAGCTCGGCCCAAATTGAGTTACGAGTTTATGATCCCAAGCAAAAATCTACAGAATGACTGAAAAGGAAGAGAATAAATTTGAGATATGAAAGAGATTTTCCTCGTTGTCATGGCTTAATGTTTCCCCTCAAGGACAGCAGATTCAGCTATCTCAGAAACACAGAGACAGGGGCTGACAGGTTAAACAGAGACCTCTCAGTTCTGTTCGGATCCAGCATAACTCTCTCTCCTCACCTACAGCTGCTCTAGACGAAAAACTCGACTATAGATCAAGAAAGTTCACAACATCCATTTACAACTGCACGCCACTCACACATCGTCCACATAGCAGGGGTAGGGCATCTGCTGGACGTAGATGCCGGTAGTCTGTCGAATCCCGGTAAGCACTCGGCTCACCGCTCTCTCCACCAGGTCTTGAACATACACGAAACCACCCCAAATATAACGCATGTCACTGAAGGGGTCAGCAGCTGGACCCGGATCCCAAAACCTGAAGTTAAAAGAAATCATGAAATCAAGAATTAAAGTGCTAGAGAAACCGTCCTAAGGTCTTCCTTGTTTCATGATGAGGCTGTCTCAGTATGGTTAGTTTAATTACAGCATTATCCAGAACAAACAATAACAGCAGGAGCAGCCCTGTGTTTAACTGCTGTAAAGTGTTGGTTAAAAGGAATAAGCTACTGCTGATAGTAATGAACTATAACAGGAACAGTACTTCTCAGTACCGGTCTTTGAGCTTGCTGGTGCGGGTCACATCATCAATGTCCATACGGATCTTGTATGTGACATGTGGGGGCAGCTCAGACGAGGAAGTGTTGGGCAGCAGGAAAACAACACCTGCCCAGAACTGCCTGTCCTCTAGTAGTTCCAGCGCTCTTTCAATCAGCTGACCCTCAGTTTCCAGCCCCTCCAGTTTGTTTTGAGAGAAGCACTGCAGGAGACGAAGGAAAACATGCAGAAGATATAAACAGACAATCACAAGGAAGGTGGAATTAGGCTTTAAGCAAACTTCACTTTTCTATTTTATTAATATTTAAAAATAAATAACAGCAAAGGAGGAGAACCTCTGTGACTTGTGCAAGAGTGGAGATAGTTTGGTTTATGTCATTGTAGATGTCCAGCCAGGTCAGCGGCGCTCCGGGCCTCCGTGGGATATCTGGAGAGGGTGTCGATAGGAAGCGTGCGATGCGTGAAGCTGTCCAGGGTGTGTCTTCCAAACGCAGGTTAACCAGTACTGCAATCTCTGGCTGCCTTAACAAATCCTATCGCAAACACATACACAGACACATTATTATGACTGAAAAATGCTGAAAAATGCTATATATTTCACTCTTTCCTCTTGTAGTGAGAGAAAGTCTGACCTGTAGCATCTTAACCTCCACACTGGTCTCCATGTAGCTCTTGATTTGTGGTCCCACCTCAAGCCAGGCTTCATTTAGCTCCTGGATAATCTGCAGGTCTTCAAATGTTTTGTTCACCTTCAGCGGAACCGAACTTAAAGTTAGCTTAAGAAGTCACGTCTGACACATCTTACAGAAGGTAATATTAGTCAAGGTTTCCTTTTTAATTTAATTTTTTTTCATATAATGTCATATTGTAAGATAAAGACCTTAAAATAACACAAGGAAAACCCCAACTATCAGACAATCCTCTATGAGCAAACACTTGGCAAGCGTGGAGAGGAAAAACTCCTTTTTAACAGGAAGAGACCTCCAGGGAGGGGCAACCACGTGCCCTGAGTAGTTGGTGTTGGGGGGAGGAAGACAGGAACAAAAAAAAACATTGTGGAAATTGTTTGAATTTTGTGGATGAAAACCTAAAACATCCTGGTCTGAAGACACCTTCTGTTTATAAAACAGTGAGTATAAGATTGCTGTACCTCTTTCATAACTTGCTGGATTGCAGGAGTGTTGGGTGTGTAGAGGAGTTTTCCTATGAACAAAGGTTTGATTCCTCTCCACACAATGCGAGACAAAGGGTTGGACTCCAGCGCCTGGATCAGATTTTTACAGAAGGGAGCTGCAGGAAGCAAAAAACCCGCCAAGCAGGACAATCGTTAAACAACACAGGTGTTTCTCAGTGGGGTTGTGTTGATTTAAGTGGTGCAAGTGCACCCTGAAGTACAGAAGGATCAAGGCCTCAAGCCAGGTCTTGTCTGCACATATTGCCATTAACATCCTGCCACAGAAACTGCACAGCGTCTTACTTGTATTGTTGTTGTGTTCCACATTCACGTCCTCTGTGCCATTTTTGCCCAAAAAGGACTTGATGTCATTGTCTTCATACCAGTTAAGGGACGGGATGCGTTCACCGTCAAGTTCATGGTGACCGCACACGATCTTTGAAAAAGCTCTGAAACTTTCTCTGGGCATTGCTGTGCGATTTTCTGGAGACAGGACACGAAGAGCTGCGCTCATGTCTGCAAAACTGGAGAGGGAGGAGATCTGAAAGAAGTGAAGAAGGAACAAGAAGCATAGAAGAGGCAGAAATGAAGGGCGAAAACAGGTGAGAGAGAAATACGACAAAAAATGATGAAGGTCTGATGGTCTTGAACTGATCATGTCCAGTGTGATAGAGATATAGACTGAATCTAATGTGCTCTTACATCATCCAGGAGGGCAGTGAGCTCCTGGGAAACTGAGGTGACAGCCTGACTGATGGCCCTGAGTTCTCCAGCGTTGGCCATTAGACGGTCTCTCTGACAGGGACAAGAGGTGGCCCATGTTACTCGTGCTGCTTTGAATTCACTAAATTTTGCGCTGGTTTCTCCATCAGCCGATGCTTACCGTCAAGAACTTGGTCAAGTCGAGCTGAGACAGGAAAAGGCGCTCGGTCTTCTGCAGCACATCAGCTGGTAAGTAACACATCTGGGTCTGAAGATCAGTCATGGCGGTTTCTCCTCCATCCACCGTCAGCAGCTGTTCTAGGACACTTCTATTACACACCATGTCCTTTAGCTGCATCTCCGCTACAGCCAGTGTAGTCTGGGGTGGACAAAAACGTTCTTTTAAGGATGTTTGGCCATCAGACAAAAACAATACAAAGGTAATATGCTTGCTACTGACCCAACAAAAAAATTCAGTGATGCCTTAAAGGGAAAACTAACAGTTTACATTAAAATATCATCACAAATTACATGACTTTCCTGTAACAAGTTACAGTAACTGCTTTTCAGCACATAATGTAACTTTGGTGGCAGCAAACACCTCAAAGACTTGTTAGTGACAGAAATCTTATTTTCATTTTGGATTATATCTTTCTTCTTCTTCTTCTCTCTGTAATAAATGTTATTTATTCTGTGTAAAATTTTACATTAGATTGGTTTATATCTTTAATCCTAAAAGGGATTAACCACTTAGGCCAAAAGAGTTTTAGTTCTACAGAGCAGATAATGGGTTTATTTGTGATTTAAGCCGGTAACCAACCTGAAAATTAAGTCTAGCATTCAGCAGTGTGTCCACATTCACAGGTGACATACTGGCATTGGTCAGGAGGAAGGTGGAAAATGTCTCATTTGGTCTCAGGTATTGTTTTACTGGGAGATCTGCAGTGGAAATACACAGATTAAGATTACAGCCAAAACCCCACAAAGCCCCACAAATCAAAGTCCAAGCTAGAATCAACACTTAACATCTAGAATAGAGCTTGCAGCTGAGTTTGCAGTATCAACACTTTAAACTTAAAGTTAGCACAGTTAATTTGTAGTTTTTTCAGGTAGCACATGACGTCCGATAGTTTCTTCCTTTTCATACTGACGTGTTTGATAGATTTTAGCCTTATTTTCTATTTTAAAAAAACGATTTTTCCTGCTGCTGAGAGTAAAAAAACACAATTACAAACTCATAAAGTTAAAATGCGACCAGCTACAGGGAGGCAGAATAGAATAAGCCCGGTTCCAGTCACTGGTTCATTATTAATGACTTGCAGCTCACAGAACAGTGCAGCAGCTTTCTCCATTGTTTGCTTGTATGATTTCTGCTCACATAAACTCATCGATACAGGCTTCATCATTTGAACTTCCTTCCTTATATTTTTGTTTTTCTTATCTAGAAATTTAAAACTGGTTCACCAAGAATAACCTTCTTTTTCTCTTCTACTTGTCTCCTGTGAGGTTTAACTAAATATTAATTTCATCCTTCCAAACAGTTACCCAAATGAAACAGTGCAGCAGGTTCTTTAAACTAAGACCTGAGCACATGTTAATGTTTGCCTTGCTGTAGAAAAACAAAACACTGACAACCTGCTTTCATTCAGTCTCTTGTTCAACAGGGGAAGTAACTCAATATGACCGAGGCAGGGCAAGCTAAGCAATCACTATGTCCTGCTTTCACAACAGCAATAAGACACAATCATTCAGCTGTGCTTAAACCACACGTACACATACTGAGTAAGGCCTGCTCAGATACATCAAAGTTAATCCAACATTCCTTTCTTTGTATAAATTCTTGTTTTTCCCCCCTATTTCTTTTAAAAACAAAGAAGGTTTTTGCATTTGTGTGAAAAGCGGGAATAAAGCGCAGCTACATGGCAACTAAACCTAAAGAAAAACCCCCAGCTAAACATTGACTTTATGTAAAGCTTCATGTTCTGCCACAATGACTGTACTTATTCATGACTCTTTCTGGCTAATGGTGCCCATTTAAGAAAGAAATTCTAAACTGCCCCTCTTCAAAGTTTGCCCTCAGTTTAATATGTATTCCTTGGATCAATGCTTCAACAGATTGAAACAAGCTGCAGTACTTGGCAGGGCTCCACTTCTTTGTCCCAGCTTCCGGACGCTCTCCATTAGCTTCTGAAAGCCGGCGAAGCTCTGATTACCACTGTAGGCCAGAACGGCCTGGACATCCACTAGAAGCCGAGACAGTCTGGAGGAAAACAACAGTGAGATTGAGAGTGTGTGTGATACTTAATGACAGCAAACACTGACTTCATGTTTGTATACAGACCAAGTCTATTCAATCATATTGCCTGCTAGTCCTAAATTTGCCTTACTTTACTGTACACTGTTGTGTACAGTAAAAGAATGCAAAACTGTGAGCTTTTACGTCATATTGCCTGAAGACAAGTGTTCTGATTTCCTTCAGAAATATTTTAAAACTATTCCTATAGGATGTGTTTATATAAAGTCGTGCAATGTATGCACATTTTTGCAAATGAGCTGAAAGATGCAGGTGAGGTTGCTTTATTTCTAAAATATACTTTTACTTACAGTTTTTCTTGTTTCAGAACACTTGTAATCAGAATACTAGTACTGTACCGTTAAAGCAATGATCCTACTCTAAACTGCACCATTCTAGGTGGTTGGCCATGTTTTTAATCTCCGATCTACCTACATGGAGTTGTTAAAGTTGCCAACTTGGCCGGGTGTCTCTCCTGGTGTCTGGCTGTGGAAGCAAGGGTTGTTGATGTTGCAGATAATGCCCTGAATCCAGGGCAAGGTCCCTGCTGACGGCAGGGCTTTGTTTGGAAAGTGACCTACAAGGAAAGAATAGGAGATCAGCCTGAGCCACAAAACAATGAAAATACTGTAGAAGTGACCTAAAATACATCCACCAGGTACTAGACTGAGCAATAATCCTAACATCCTATCCTAGGATTCAGCTGTGTGTTAAAACAGTGCCACAATCTTCCCATTAGTGGACATCCCAGCAAATCCACCTGTTTCTTCCTGTTAAAAGTGAGTTTTTCCTTGCCACTGTCGCCAAAGTGCTTTCTCATAGGGGGTCATGTGATTGTTGGGTTTTTCTCTGTATGTATTATTGTAGGGTCTACCTTACAATATAAAGAGCATTGACGTGACTGTTGCTGTGATTTAGTGCTATATAAATAAAATTGAATGGAAGGTCTGACTATGCAATGTTCAGAGAAACTGCAAAACAGCCAAGAGCTACATCTCATACTGTACAGGTCTCAGTTAGCGTGTTAAATGCTAACGTTCATGCTAGTGCAATTTCAAAAAGACTGAAACAGTTTGTCTTGTTTTGGAAGGGTTGCCACGAGAAAGCCTCTTTTCCATAAAAAGAAGATGGTGAAACAACTCAGGTTTGTAAAGTTTCATCTGAACAAACTTCAACTTCATAGGTGGTGATTTGTTCAGTTCTCCACCTTTATTGACGCTAAAGGTGATGAACAGCAATGCTGTGAAGAGTGTGACAAAATCTCTCCACAACCCTAAGAGAAATGATTACTTCAAGTTATTGCTGCTAAATGTGGACCTACAAGCTAAGGAGTCATGGGTGGGCTTAGTTTTTTACCGAACTGCATAAAGTCCTGTGACGACCTTTCTCACATGGCTGTATATATATGTAAAACTTTAACTTTGTTCAGCCTTACTGATTGTGGTCCAGTGGAGGCACTTGGAAACATTTCGTGTAGGTTTCATATTTGATACAGATCTAGTCTAGTTTGGTCTAGTTTACATCTTCTTAAACTCAAAGTTAGTGAGATGTAACTTTATCATGCACAGACTAACTGCCCATTACACTCTGAGCTGGCATGCTGTGTTTTCTTAGGTTACGTTATGTCACTACATGTTTATAGAGAACTAATCAAAGCAGGTCAAGAACACAAATGTGCGTGTGTGGCACAAGACTCACTCTGAGTGAGTTAATCCTCTTTAACCAGTTGGCAAAAGGCCATTTTTAAGACGTATAAGCGTGTTTGTGAAGAGACACAAATATCCCAGCATCACTCACATTGGCTCTGTTTGTAAGGAGGGTGCGAATGACGGACAGAGATAAGGATGACGAAGAGGAAGAGAGGCCAGAGGAGCTCGATAATGAGCTGGATCTGCACAAGAGGAGAGCATAAGAGGTGTTAACAGTAGGTCAAACGATCAGTGACCTTTACGGGCCAGGACTATAGCCAGCAATGAAACTGACAAATAAGTGCTGTGATACTTCAGATGGTGATGTATACACCGGAAAACTGAAGAATGATCTCATGTACTGTGCAGTCTGTGTCTCGTTCATTATGCTTCCTTATAGAATCAAACAATCTCTTGCTTTTTATCCTAAGTAGTGAAGATGTGATCACCTTGTTCCTTCTGCGGTACGTGATGTTCTTCCAGAGCAGGAGGAACAGTTGTCTGAAAAAACCCATCGCTCCTACCTGACCATGACGTGATCCTGGAAAAACGGTGGGGAGAAGAGGACAAGTTCATCAGGGCAACTATGAAATGTACGCAAAGGAGAAAAGACAGACAGAGCCAATACTGCAATCATTGACAATCAAAAACACAGCAGGTAAAATAAGTCCTGAATACTTCACTAAAGTTCTAAGTAACCTGAACAGACCGTATTCTCCTTTTATTTCACAGGCTTGTCTAAACTTTGCAGGAGCACCTGGTCATGCCCTGTTTCTGGTGAAATTATGTACCTTCCACTTCCAAATTATGGCCCCTGATATTAATTATCACTAAGTGGCAAATTACTAATGACTGATTTCAGCTGGTGTCAGGACTTTCCATGCCTTTTTGTATTTTCCCTTTTGGGTGATATAGAAAATTCTTAAAAGGAAAAAGAAGTGTCATTATTAATGTTAACTATGGTATATTCTCTGTATTTGTATAGCGCTTTACTTAGTCCCTAAGGACCCCAAAGCGCTTTACACTACATTCAGTCATTCACACATTCACACACTGGTGATGGCAAGCTACATTGTAGCCACAGCTGCCCTGGGGCGCACTGACAGAGGCGATGATAAATCGATAAATCGAGGTGATGATAAATTGATAGTTATCATGATAAAAAATTATAACTATGATAAATGTTATTAGTGAAGACAGACCATACAAGGTATTGAATAATCAGCCCAGATCTTATCTTAAAGACCTCATAGTACCGTATCACCTAAATGGTGCACTTCACTCTGATGGCTTACTTGTGGTTCCTAGGACATTTAAAAGTAGAACGTGAGACAGAGCCTAAGCCTTTTAAGATTAAAAGGTTTAAATATGTAATTTCTGATAAATCTTAAAGTTTGTACAGGATCAGTCGACAATAAACCCTCCCTTAGTTCTGCTGCAATAGGTCTAGGCTAGTGGGGACTTAAATTATGTAGAAAAAAGTTACAGACCTGCCAGCCTTACTATGTGTGTTTAGAGTAAAGGTTTTCTTCTCTGCTCACTCTGATCTGCTCAAGTCAGACAATCCCATGCTTGATCCTGAAATCCTCCTGATCCAAACAGCTTACCTGTCTCACTGTAAGGCATTCACTTTTGCTCAACCATTCGTCCAGAATATGGTCTCTTCTAGATTTAGAAAACAACATAAAGCTGTTTAAGTAAAGCTAGAACTGCTCTGACTAATTCCCTTTGCAAACCTTACAAAACAGTCTGCATCTCTGCGCATGTCAGTGCAGGTGTAGGATGTAGTTTTTATAACCATTAAAGCCGGCTTTTTAAAAAAATATATTTTTCTTTATTTTGACCGCCAGGTTTCTCACGGGGTTGTTATTTCCTGTTTGAGAACAGGAAAACATTAGCAGGTAGCTAATGCAGTGTTGATGTAACAAGGTACAGTAACGTTTCATGCTCCCATAACACAGAAACTACGCATCCACATAAGTTACAACTTTGCACTGCTTGAATGAAATTAGGTTATTCAATCAGGTATTCTTTTCTTAAAGTAGACATGTTAGAGAAATAAAATCAAATCAAAAGTACACTGTAACTACAAGTTTATCAACAACAATATTTAGCGGTTAAGCGTAAACTTATAATATAAGGGCAATAGCTTACAAAAGCTTGAAGAAACATTAGCTTCCTTGTCTTAGCATCCTATACAGTGATGTTGCTATTGTGTACATCAGCTCATTTACGAAAACAGTGAAAAGAAACCAATTTGATTATCTCAGTGTAAAACAGATGTTAATGATTACCTCTGTGTAATAAAGCTGATTTTAAAGCTCCTCTCCAGCGGCCGACAGCTTGACATTGACTTCCCAGTGTTTGCGATAGCAGCTGTAAGCAGCGTAAAGTTCCGCCCACACATGAAGCGGATTGGTCAAACACATTCAAAGGGGCGTGGCCGTAAAAGCCGGTTAAGAATCCGATTGGTTACTGTTATAATTTCGTAACTGAAGAAACATGGAAAAAAGAGAACTGACAGGTTCACAGGGCTTTAAGTAATATGAACCGTTCCCTTGTGTTCAAGAAGTAATTCATAAAGAAGGATATTTTATCAATACAAGCAACAAAGCATTATAACTTTAGCCTGACATTATTAAAAACATTACAATCACAATTAATAATTCATAAACGGCACCAGTTCATTTTCACTAGACATTGCACTGCTGACATTTTTAAAGTGGCATACCAGTGTATAAGCATCCAATTGATTTTTATGGAATCAGTAGCTGTTGGTGAGTCTGTAGGTGTGAGACCTGATTGACCTGACATGCCGACCAGAGTTCAACAGGTGAAACACCCAGTAGGAGAGCATGCTCTCTACTGATGAGCGGCAGAAGACCAGCAGCAGCAGCTTCCGGTCCAGGTTATTCTTTCTCACATGGAGGAAGTGAAGCTACTGCTGGGCCTTCTTTACCAGGGCGTTGGTGTTATGGGTCCAGATGCGATTGGCGGACGGCTGGATGCCCAAAAATCGGAAGATGGAGAAATATCTCCACTTATGTTTAGTGGGGAGTGACCCTGTTTGTGCCTCCTGCAGTCCATTATGAGTTCTTTAGTTCGGAGGGCTGTGCCACTGCATATGTCTGTATGTGCCGACTTCTTGAAAGAGTTGCACCTTGACCAGACGGTTCTGGTAGCCATAAAAACAACTTGTGGGATACTTATCACTCCTCCTAGCAGAATTGGTAGAGGTCGTTTAAAACGGTTGGTTTTCTGGAAATAAGCATAATTATCCTCCTGGAACGCCAAGCTGTGTCCAAGTTTCAACAGTCTAGCTGGTGATTTGAGTTGAAGTTGATGAATTTATTCCATCCACTTTCTGCAATGTACCAGTACCACTGGCAACAAAACATGATGTTACCACCACTACGCTTGACAACTGGTAGTAGTCTTAGGTTTGAAAGCCTCACCTTTGCTCCTCCAAACAGCTCAATCTTTGTCTCATCTCACCTTAAAGATTTTCTCCAGAAGGCATTTGGCTCGTCCATGTGGGCAACTTCAAATTTAAGTTGAGCTTGAACTGTCCATGGTGATATAAAACTTATGCCACTGTGGACACTGGCGTTCCAACCATTTCTAATTCATAGCAGGCTTTGTGTCCTTTCATCTTAAAGTGGCAATTTGGGTCTTCTTCCAGACCTCTGCAAAGCCATGACACAGCCAAACAACCTGTACTTAGAGTTGTTTAAACTGATGATCAAACCAGAGTATTGTCAAACAAATCCTTAGGCTAGCAAAGAGAAACTCCAAATTGTATTTAATCACAATTCTAACAAGAATAGGTATTGACCTTCTCAATTTGTTAGACATTGTAGAACCCTACACTGCACTTCTTAAAAGATTTAAGTGGGTATGTTTATATTTGACCCTTGTGGATCAGAGAAAATTAAAATTCAATAAGTCATTAGAGATATAAGCAGTACAATCATTCTACTCTGGAAAAAGAACACTGCAAAGAATTAATTCAAAGCCCAAAATTACCACAACATTTATACCTGTGATGAGTTTATGTAAACGTCTGACCATCAATGATTCAATAAAGCATATCAAGATATTTTCTTATAGATCATTTTAATGAATGTTGAGAACAGTAAAATCTTAAAAATATATGCATCTCTCTATCAAATAAGGCAGTCTCTTAATGTTGCATATCTGCTTCATGTTCGACACAGTCAGAGAAGCTAATGTATGTGCATGTGAGGGGCTGGAAGTACATCACAATGACAGCCACAGACCCTTTGTCCTGATTCAGCGAGGTCCCCCTCTTCAAGCAAATTTACCTCAGGCACACTGGTGCCACACGACAGGCTGGAAGACTAATGAAGTACAGTGTTTCTGACGCTGCTCACCACTAAGTACGTAAGCAAAGTAAAAAAAGCATTACTGCATCTCAGCTACTGCCTGAAATGTAAATATGTGATAAATACAAATGAAGAGCTATTATCTATCCCTGTCATTTTAAAATCGCACTTTCATATTCAGATGTTCTTATTGTCCTAAAAACATGCAAAACTGATCCGGTTTGCAGCTTTCAGTGGTGTCACAACAGCATGTAACACACTTGCATAATATTTTCAGTTTGGCAAAAGCTCATGAAGTTTGAATACTGAAGAATTTTTGTCCAGGTGAAACAGGAAGTGCTCAGAGAAACACTGGCTGCTCTTGTCCTGTTAACAGTCGATACGTTGAAGCTGGCATCGTCTTCAGGTGGATCTGCACAGACAGAGAGAAGTCTCATTTTAAAGTGTAATGAACTTGATTATGTTATTGTGAATGTAAGCATTAGATTACGTCTCACCTCCCCTACAGCGTTTGTCAGAATCTGGATGATCTTATCATGGGGCGTTGCAACGACGCTCTGCCCGTTGATTTCAATGATGCGGTGCCCGACGCGGATTCCTCCTCTCTCTGCTATACCACCCCGCATCAGACTGCAAATCTGCAACCCAAGGACAGAAAACTGCATGTTTATAGTTCAGAATAATTTACTTGTACCGAGTGCTACCGACCTTTTAATCCAAACACGTTAATCTCTTAAAGCTATCTGGTAAAAACACTGTTGTTCTATTGCTGGTTGCTGCAGGCTCAGCGCCAAGCTGAAGGGGTACGTCACATAATGACAGATGTGAAATATGGATGCGGACGTACAATGCCATCTTCCACGCTGAAGCCCAGCTGAAATTTCGGATCTGGTCTCCTGATAATTGCCATGGTGACGGGAGGACAGTGGACGATGCTGAGCCTCACATACTTCTTGCTTTTCTGATCCTAAGTGGGGAAAAAAAGGTGAAACAACAAAAAGGGAGGCGCAATCCAGAGTTAGAGCAGTAAAACTTTACTGAGGAAAATATGCAAACTATTCACCCAAGTGTACCTTTTCACCAAAAGTTATTTCTTTTTGTAATAACTTTTGTGAACGTTTACGACATGTTTTCATCATTACAAGCCTAACATTGGACATTTTATTGGGGTCAAATTGAAGGAAAAGTATGTGCAGAAAGGTGAAACCAGGGATTGCAGCACAATAAGGGTTTTATCTTCATTACTTTAGTTTAATGATCAGTGGAGGCCAAAATTATAAAGGAAACTAAAGTTGATAAACTGCACAGCATTAAGTAACTATCGTATTGTGTCTTTGATTAAGTGTTTCAAAGGTATAAACTTCTGTCAACTCGAAACAACGAAAATGTTTGAAACACTGAATATCAGCAGCAAGTTTTGCTTTAACAGTTTAAGTTGACAGATGCTAATGTTGGTCCTGTGTGGACCTACAGTGCCACCTGGTGATCCTAACTTGCATATACAGCACAATAAAGGCATTTAATCTGCAGCACAATATGTTTCTTTTGTTGTTGTTGATGCCTTTCTTCTCATCTTTATTATGACCACTGAAATTTGAAGTTTGTGTCATTGTGTGTCCTACTTACGCGGATGATGTTCTGGCAGGTGGTGATGGGCAGACCCACGAGGCTTGTCCCATTGATGGACATGATGCGGTCCCCGATGCTGAGCTCACCACAGCGTTCAGCCGGGCCTCCGTGGAGGAGGTTGGCCACCACCACTGTGGGGAGGATAGAGCCCCAGCCCGACTCAACCACCGCCAGTCCCAAGATCTCCCCCGGAGCCTTGGTCATGATTACCTGATCCACAGACACAGAGAGACTTGTAATATATCAGTGGTTGTTTTAATCAGAGCTCTTTTTTTTTTTTGGCTTGTTTTTTTTTCTCTCCTGCAACACCTTCTATTAATACTTAGAACCACTAAAGGAAAGCCCCTGCACACTTCTAAACAACATGACGAGATAAGGAAATAATAGATGAGGTGCAGATAATATAAATAACAAACAGCTGTGCATATATAAAACACACACTTTGAAGTGTGAAGTCTGAAGCAAACTGCAGACCATCTTGTGATGGGATCACACCTGCTGATCCCATCACAAGCTGTCAGACCATAATCACCCACAAACCCAGTCTTTGCTTTAAAACTCTGCTGCACACCTTTAAAGATTTGTGAATGCATCTTGCACGGTTCTGACTCTTGTGTTGAAAATACCTGTTCAAACAGGTATTTGCAAATTTGCCAAATCTACCTTTGTGCTACTTTAGGACAACATGATGACACATTTGGGCATTTTGATATATGATTTGCAGTAAAAGGGGGGCCTGCTTTGGAATAAATTGAACACGTTGGCTAATTAGTCACTGGTCTATCTCAGTGAAACTTTGAGCACCTTCAGCTCCACCTTTTAGTCAGTGCCACCATCTCAAAACCATACATCATAGCAGGTCTCCTTGTAAACGTTCCCTTTCACTCTTGCTGCTATCCTCCTGTCAAAAATCAGCCCTGACACTCGTCTCCACCTGCTCCACCCTGCCTGCACTCTCTCCTGGACCTTTAATTGGCTCTGTGTGCTGCCTTGGTTAGTCCTTTAACTACACAAGCCAAAATTATAAGTCAGCTGTATTTTGTGTGGGTGGCCTTGCAACCACAATCCCTCCTGCTTACTTCTCTGAGGTTTTGAGAGTCAGAGAAGTGGGCCAAGTCTCCGTTGTAGAGTTCCTGACTTTCCAGGTAGTCGCTGTACTCGCCGGGCCTCAGATCGCTGGCCTTGATACCGTTGGCCTGGAGGAACTGCTGGTAAGCCACTCCAAACGCCTGCCCGATAGCCTGGGCTATGATCTGAGCCTGCAAACAGGAGGAGACAGACAAAACTGAATCAGGGTTCAGCACTGTTGTTACAGTCATGTCTACTCTACATTTAAATGCTAGGGGCATTTGTTAAACAAATTTTTCCCTAGACTTTTCCTTAATCCTCCATTTAAATACTAACAAATCAAAGCAAATGTGTTCGTTTGTAAAGACAAGCAGCCAAAGGGTCATACAACTTGATACCAGAGCATCAACACAAAACACTATCTTTAATGCATTTTATCTGAATTTCTCTGAGAAGTTCTTGCTACACACACATATAGCATCTGCTGTAAACATGAGTTAATGAAAGTATTTTGAAATGATCTTAAACACGTTAAATAAGCTCAGTTTGAAAAAGCTCTGAGCAGACGCGGTCACAGCCTTCAGCATCCCAGAGCTAATTAGCTTCTAAAGGAAGCTCTTCCTCCCATTCAGTGTCGCCAACTGGGAAACTGGGACGAGAGCCAGACGGTTTTGACATTGAGGAGAACTCAGTGGTTGTCTGAGGAAGGAAACCAGGCCAGCCAAGCTGAAGCTGAAACTGCTGTCAGCAACCGACTTGGCAATTTAATAAGAGATGCAAGAGTGTGCAGGGCGGGAGATGCCAAGATACTGAACGCTACATCTATTTACATTATACTGCGCTGCCGTTTGAGTGAGGGTGTTCCGCAAGGACATGCGGTAACCAGTCTGTGGGCAAAAGTATGTGACTAGGAAATCTGGAAGAGTTCAAAGGGGCTCTGGGAGAGTCCAATGTCAATTTTAGCGATCTTAGACACATTTTAATGCCATATATTTCACCATGTACCTTATTTACTGCATGCTTAATGTGTTTAAACATGCAGTAACCATGCAGCAAAACTGTGTAATTAGAAATGAAAGACCAATATAACAATGAGGCCTGGCTGGACTTGTAAATGAGCTGTTTGGCCAGCAACCAAGCTTCCTGAAAAGCTCTGCTTGGAATCCAGAAATCAAAATATGAGTGCTAAGAAGGAAAGCATCATGCTGATTGCACACTTCTAGTATATGAACACCATATAAAACCCTCCAGTTGACTGACTCACATCCTCAGAGGAGAACACATGGCAGATCATCAAGCACTTCTTTGCAGATGATGACGAAGAGTTTGAGTCGGTGTCACCATCTTGCCCCTTACGTTTCCTTCGTGCCATCAAGACCACGATGTTGTCGATGTCAGCGATGTAAGAGATCATCTGCAGAGCGTGATCCATCATGGCTTCCTGCAAACAGGACATGACAGTGGTTAAGATAAGAAACAAAGACAGGGAGAGCGAGCACGAAGGTCTGGTTTGGAACCAGCATAGAGTTTAAACCTCCTGCAGATAGGTATTACTTAACATTTTTCCTCTTAGAAGCCTCTCTTGTTAAAGACATTTTTACAGAACTACAGGAATTATATGATAAAGATTGGTGTGTTTGAGAGAGCACATCCCAAAGGGAAGCCCAGGCCTTTATCAAAGTAAATTTGAAATTAAGGAAGTTCCTCATTCTGTCTTCAAGCAAAGCAGGATTGTCTGTGCACCCTCACCTCATCAAAACCATTTCTCCAGGCCAAATATGTTATCAAGTTAATGTACCAAACCACTGACCTAGCAGACAAACATACAGACCGAAGGCAAACCACAAACCAGGCGCCTAAGATTAATTCAGGACCGAAACTAACTTGGATGAGAATTCTGAAAAAATGAAAGTAAAGACTGTTGTTTGTTAACATGGAAGCTAGTGGAGCGTTCTTTACGTGAATCAGAAGTGCAATTTCCACAAATATTTGTCTTTGTTTTACATCAAAGTAATTTATAAATGCAATTTTCATTTTACTTTTTATGCTTCATCTGTGTCCTAAATGACAACTTTGGATAATAAACATATATCGCTTGGAAGTAAAAACACTGAATAAGAAAACCATTCATCTTCACATCCATCACTGCAGAATGGAGCAAATGCAAATGGAGCAATGACAGTAGATGACCTACTTCTACTCTCCTAACAATTCAGTAGAAAAAAAAAATAGCTTCTACTAGAGGCCTCATATTAAATCACCACCCAATTCTATATTAAGGATTCCTGCAGCGAGAGCTCAGCTTGAATATGAACATCAAGGAGTGCAATGCTGCTTTGTGTAATAAAAAGTCACCAGCTGTGTTGGGTATGTTTTCAGATGTTTACAACCTCAAGTCTGACAACTTTTTAACACATTTAGCTAAAGTTCATTCTCTCAGAGTACATTTAGGTTTTTGTCTTCATGTTCCATGAAGCCAAGAATCAACTGAGCTTTTGCTGAAATCCATCATTGGATTTTAGTGCTACCAGAGACATTTCCCCAAATGCTTTATGCTATAAGTTAAAGACTGTGCAGATTTAGGGTGGAACCCCAACAATCTGATGACCCCCTTGGCGACACTGGGAATGAAAAAATCCCTTTTACCAGGAAGAGACCTCCTCCGACAGAACAATGCTCAAGAAGGGGCGGCCAAACCAGAACGAAACAGAGAGACAGAAGACAAAACTAATGGCATGCAGTAGTGATGTATAAACAGGAGTGACAGGAGGCGAGAGGAAAATGCTCAGTGCATCAGCAGCGTTAACTAAGGGATGGTTCGGGGTCACCTGATCCATCATCAAACTATGAGCTTTAACAGTTTAAAGCCTGTTTCTGTCTCTCGAATCCAAACTGGGTGCTAATTCCACAGGACAGGAGCCTGGTAGGCCCCAGGTAGGTCTACAGTCTTAGAGAGAAGTGAGGTCTTATGATATGAGGAGATACAAGAGAGGAAAATGAATGTATGTGGTCAGATGAGTGCAGTACCTGCGTGTCAGTAGTGAGCACTTTGATTCTTTGAGTAGAAATGAACAGATCCACTTCTGTCATTGGTTGGGACTCTCCTTCTGGAGCCTAAAAGAACCACAGAAAACACTCTCATATTTAACCTTAGAGGACAGGTACACCACATGTCTATCCTTAACTTAATAATGACATCCCACCTACTTTAAAACAGGTATGTTTAATAAGAAAAAAAAAATCCTTCACTACAACTATAAAACCAGATTTAACATCATCAACCAATGCATTGCACAGCCAGATCATGATAAAAGGTGCATATTTGGTTATTTTGTTTTTAAAGCACCTTTATTCGGTCCACAGCCTCCTGAGCCTGGGCCATACGAGCGTTTGTAGACGGGTTCCTCTCTGATTTGATCTGAGTGGAGCCAAGATACTTGGCACCAAAAATCACTCCATCCAAAAGGTCTTCAGGATCACAAGGACCAGGCACTAAAACATTAGCACATATTACATTAGATATTTGACAAATGTCAAATTTCAGTGAATAATAATAATAATAATAATAATAATAATAATAATAATAATAATAAGTGACTCACCATCTTTATATGAAGGCTGGTCATCAGCACTCTGCAAAGAAGGCACGCACAGCAAATTAGTGAATTTAAGTCCATGAAAAACTGAACGTGCTTCAGATAAGTTCAGTGATGGGTTAGCTGGTGGTAGGAAAAAAAAAGTATTCTGATTATCGTTTTAGTGTTGCTAAGAGACCAAAGACAGCTGAAGTCAGGACAGATGTGTGGTAGCTCTGGAAACCAGTGATGACTGTGTTATTTTTGACATTATATAGCTTCATTAATCAGCTGAAAAAAATAAATAAAAAGCAAATATTGGATTAGTTAACTCATCATAACAAAAACGATGGATGACCAAACGTCTCCACCCTTATTATTAGTTTTAGTAACAGCACCAACCTGCTCGCTCTCTGCAGTAGCTTCTTCCTCTGGAGGCTGCTCTCCCAGCTTCATCCACACTGGCTCGGGATACTCATCATCAGGCAGTGAAGTGAGGGAGTCATCCCTGTGCCGTTGTTGCTGACCATTCCCGTGATGCCTCCAGAACCTCTGTGCATCCTCCTGGCTGTAGGAAACTGACACCACGGCGTCCACGTCCCCTCTGTGCGGCAGAGAGGTAGGGCGGGGTGTTGCGCCTATCTCTGTGCACTGCAGCATCCCCAGCAGGTCTCTCTGGTGGCTTTCAGAGAAGAGCAGCCCTTTGGTTTCAGCGCTGTCCTCTTTTATTGAAGAAGGAGCACATGCTTCCAGCTCAGACCGCCTAGAGTAATGATGATTTGATGGCATCCGATGACTGGGATGCGGCTCTTCCTCCATTAGTTGGAGCTGACTGAGCAGGGTGTGGATATGCATATGGTCTTCATCATTTGATCTCCTTTCAGCAGCCTCCTCTTCACCTCTCTTGTTCTTGTGGAGATCAACATCCCCCAATGTCACCACTGCTTGATCTTCCTCTGCGTCCTTAAAGCCCTCAGCCCTCAATACTCCCGCACCTGCTTCAGCCTCGTCTGTCGATTTCGCCTCGACATCCTCAGCAGGCTGTTTAACGTTTCCGACAAGATCCAGCTGGTTCACGTCGACTGGAGTCAAAATGTTTTTCTCAACCAAAGGAAGCGATACTGACTCACCCAGATCTGCCTTGTCGAGACAGTCAGCTGAGGTGGGAAGGCTGGCATCATCCAGATCGTCTGCTGAACCAGCTTCGCTAGAGGTGTCTGACCTCCAGTCTAAAGGTGGAGGCTCGATCAGGTTGTACGAATCCAGATCCTCTGCCTCTGAACCTGGCAGAGCTACTGCAGCCAGACTGCTGACCTCAACCCCCGAGGCTCCATGAACAGGAACCGGATCACACAGCAGGGAGTCTGTAGATGCAGGGAGGCAGTCTGAGTCCATTCTGTAAGAAAGCCTGTCAGAGAAAAACTGGCATTACTGAGCTGAACAACTGGTGAAGTCAGAGATTTTAAGCCAAACTGAGCAAGCGCCTATCCCCATGCAGTTTTCCACACACAGGAGTGGATAATGGCACGTTGTTGAACCTGGTTATTAAAAAGCTGGAGGGAAAAGATGCTCATGCACGATTACTGCTTGTTGATTTTTCTTCAGCCTTCAATACAATTGAGCCTCATATTTGAATCAGAAAGCTTTTAGAACAGTTTGATTACAATAAAAATCTGAATTATTGATTTTTTTTTTTTTTTACTTAAAGAGTCTGGCTGGCTCCATATTTATCTTTTTATCCTGTACACAAATATTGATCAAAGCAGATCTGAGATGAGGGTCATTTTAGAGAGTGCAGACGACTCAGTTATTGTCAGTCCGCTCCAGGATGACGACAAGTCGCACCTTTAATTAAACATATCTAAGATATGTCACTGACTCTAAGAAATGCACTCCTGTACAAGAGGTCACATCCATTAAGGGTCAGATGGTGGAACATGTTCAGTGTTATAAATATCTTGGAACAGTAGCTGAATTTCAAAGCAAATTAAGAAAGCTTTATCATTTCTACACTGATAGAATCATTATGACTTTATTTTTAATGTGCTCTTATTGCAATCTGCTTTATCCTTGTCTTGGCTCGAGGTTTGTAAAGGACAGAAGTGGTCCAACATGCTGACTGGTGAACCACAGCATCCCTGAACACCAGACACTTACAGTGGTTCGCCGATTTAATTTTTCTTGACGAATCGTACCCTTTCCATTGTAAGTTTCCGTTCTTCCTTCTTGATGATAGTTTTGTGTAAAACGACAATGTTTAAAAATAGCTTTGTTCCAGAAGCCATCACTCAGAAGAACAAATCATAGCGTTGTTACTTTGTGGGGTACATGGTGCTCAAAATTATTATTAGCTCTTGCTTTCTGTATTTTGTACCTTGCTTATCTGTTGCTTCTCTCCATTAAAATACCTCATGACTGCAGAGCAGCTCTGCCTAACAATACAATTAAATTATGCCGAGCCTCAACCAGACTCACAATTCACATGAGCTACCTCCAAAACACCGTTATTAAATATCAGATCTACACAGTGTGTTTATAGTTTCCAGGCTGCATCAGCATGAATGCCTTAGCGAAAAAGTATGCACCATCTATGCACCCTCTTGTCCTCATTTACCCACAAACACCGAAATAGAAAAATCCGTCTCAGGCTTATAGAAAACATCATGCACTCGAAGAGCATGCAGGCCTATAGTGCAACATCCAACAGGCTCAGGGAGCACAGTCCTTCACATCCATGTATCTTAGAAATAAAAACTATCAAACAACTATAAATAACAACCATGTAATTTATTACACCATAAAGATTAGCACCATGGTAATATCAAAACACACCAAACCTAATTTAATAAATGCCATATTTATTAATTATGGTCCTTACTGGTAAAATGTTTTTAATAAACAAGACTCGGGACTCGTCAGCTACTATATTTAAGTCTTTTACTATATTTAACATGTACGTGATCCATCTGGCAGTGCCGTGCATTAAAGAAAAGTTTATGATCCCTCCTTCTTGTACAGATAAGCACACAGATCAGATCTTTTCGACGACGCATCTTTCATGGCGTGAATAATCCACCATTAGATCAGATAATCATGGCATGTTATTAAAAACACTGGCGCGGTAGTGCAAACAACTGACAGCAGGGTAAAACACACAAACAAGCGAAAATTATTTTCAGGGTGCGAGAAAGACATGAGTTTGGCTAACCGAAGTTAGCAGTTGAAGCAGCCTCAGGCTAACAGCAAAGCTAGCATTTGCTTAACAGCAGCAGTACTAATATTTCAACACTTCAATCAAAATATGAGAGTACAAGCGGCTAAAAGAGAAGTTTTCACCTGATATTTTAAATCTCTGTCGCTCTCTTTGTGTCCACACTCAGACTCCCGTAGGTGCCACGACAGATGAGTTGACGTGGTTTGGAATTTGAACGTTTTCCAAAACTCTGGCTTCGTTTTATTCTTCATACTAATAATACCGACACTGTTAAATTCAGCAATGTCACATACTCCGAAGATGAGACACTTTTAGTGTTTAAAGCAGAGTTTGCTACTCATTGTTGCTGCTCCGTCAGTTGCCGACTGACAGCTTTTATTTATCGGCTGACTCTGTAGTCGTGCTGCGTTCACGTGCTACCGCAGCGTCTCACATCGCCACGAGATAGTTTGTTCTTCTTTTAGTTTCTTCTTCCTCTTTTGCAAATTGTGCAAGTCTACACAAATGACTGGACCACGAAGGGCTACAGTCAAATTTCTAAACAACTGATCACAAACAAACCGTGTACTTTAACCAAATTAAACACACGACACTTACAAAAACCTAACGACGTAGAAGTAATTGGAATATTATATGAATGTGTTTATAAATACAGTTTATACAGTATTGGGGTCTAATGTGGCAGAATAAAATATTAATCTTATATGTAGGAGTGTAGTAGTTACAAACTCATTTATTTTATTGTTCTTTAGCACTTGAAAGCAACGCTCACCTACGCTGACGTCAACGGGATTTACGTTCAAGTCCCGCTCAATCAAACGTCGAATTTTTGATCGCGAAAAAAGGAAACTTACAATTATTTTACGTGCATTTGAGTTTATATTTCAAACGGATTTTACTTAAACCGGTCACATAAGAGACATCATGAAAAGCTATTGAATTCAAGTGCTTATCCCCCCCCCCCCACACACACACACAATTTGGCCCATAAATGAATGAAATTCTATACAAATGTATTTACAGGAGTGCCTGGCCTTTTGGGGTTAGACTGCTGCCACTTCTCAGATCCTGGTTAAGTGGCACAAAATAAAGGGATGGAAACTTCGCCCAAAATCTACCCCCACGAGAACTTGTGTACTTTATTAAATGATCTGAGAAGACAAACAATTTAACATTTTATTTTATTTCTTGAAAAACAGATAATTTTGTTCCCATGATATAAAATTATATTACATTTAAATTAGCAACACATTTCAGACACATTCTATTTCATTTCACCAGTCATACAAACATCATCGTTAGCGGACAAAACCACATTCAAACATTTGGACTTTGAGTGGTAACTGTGTGGTAATGTTTTTGTTTTTTGTTTTTTTTAATGAAACTGAGATATTTCTCCAGTTCTGTGACAGCTCTTCAATGCCTGGGAAACTCATTAACCAACCTGGTTGATACAGTGTGAACTCGAGGACGTAACGCGTTGGAAAAAAACAGATTTTAAAAATGACTGAATGCGGGACTGAAGTTGAAACAGCTCAGTCACCACATTCATAACACGCAATACTATATTCACAGTTTGTATGATTCTATGCTATATTCAAAGCCAGGTTCGTGGAGTGTGTCTTAAAGGCAATCATTTACAATCCCATTCCAGAGTGCAGACTGGGAGAGGCTCCAGCCTCCTGGTGAAACTGAGCTGGATAAGCAGTTAAGAAGCTGGGTGGACGTATTCCAGAGTGAAGCTGACCATTAAACAGGAACTTTAAGGCTATGTTACCACTGGTGTTTCCTCAAGAATCAAACTGTGACCTGCCTGACCTTTCTTCTGTTTTGATGATTCTTTAGACAAAATCATTAAAAACAAAAGACAAAGAAAAAAGTTTTACAGCAGAAGTTCCCTCTTGTTGACCTCAGGGTCGTTAGGGCTTGAATTTACTGCTGAACATGTTTAGTGTAGTGAAATGAACAGTAGAGCTTAATGATATTTCTCATGACTAAAATGTCCAAGTGTAAATCAAAAGCTACTAAATTGAATACGGGTTGGCAAATTCATCAAGAGATCTTTAATTACTCCTAATTAAGCACAAGTGCAGTGACTTTTTTTTGCTTTTAAAGCAGTAATAGGCCACAATTTAATTTATGTTCCTGTTGCTACAAGCTACAGGACTGCAGTTAATCTCCACAGACAGTCTGACTGGAGTCTAATCATTTTCCACTATTATCCATAAATCCGTCAGTCGTTTAGTGTTGCCATCTCTTCCTCACTCTGGTGAAGACTGTGTAGTGTCTGACTGATCACCGCTACCGGCATTCATCTGGATCAAACCAATCAGAGAGGACGTGGTGCCCATCAGCCCCACCAGCCAGTTAGGGAAACGTCCTGCCCACAGGAAGCCGGGCGGCATCCAGTGAATGGCGTTACTGAGGTCAGCCATGCTGCTGAGGATGGACAGCAGCTCCCCTCGCATCTGCCGGCGGAGCTGAGAGCGACTGCAGGAGAAAACGTGTGGTTTAACCTTTCATAACCGGTCAGTCCCTCTCTATGTTACTGTAACTGTGCTTAGAAACACACGAGACAACAGAAAGAAAACTGAATCAAATACCTGTTTCTGCCTTCGTGCCTCTTCTTCAGCTTCTTCCTCAGCAGCAGAAGAACTCGGAGCGATCTAGAGGACAAATGATTCACATCGTACATCAACTCACACTGCAAGGGTTTGATGTCTGCTTCAGTGCTCAGACTTAAAACATGCTTCACAGGTTTCTCTAAAAACTGCATGAAATAACAGATGAGATAAAAAAGAAAAAGGGTCTGGAAAATAAACAAAGCTCTAAGCTGAGGAAAAAAAGAGATGGGATAATGAAATTAAGGAGTTTCTGGTCATTATGTAAGTAGGACGTAGAAGTGCTTGACTTAATCTCTCTCTGACTTTCCTCTCACATCCCCCTCCCCTTTCAGTTCCCACTGAAGATTTATGGATTTGAAAAAGGCACAAATTCACCAGAAAAAGGGCTAACACAGAGAGACAGATACGGGCTGCTTGTCTATGCATGTTCTTTAAAGGAGCTCTGGCCAGCAGATGTCCTGCATATGTTACATTTACAGGTGCAGAAAAACTACATAAGACTCCTTCTTTCTGGCGTTTAGAAAACAAAAATAAGAAAAGCATGCCATAAAGGCAGCATTAGAAAAGTAATGTATGGATGTGAACAGGTGATCTCACCTGAGGATTCCCAGCAGCAGTGAGGTTCCCCACAGCACTGTGCTGAACAGCCACCACTTATCGGACTTCACTCTGATGAGCTCAGC
This sequence comes from Diplotaxodon limnothrissa, assembly GCF_057381915.1. NCBI lineage: Eukaryota > Metazoa > Chordata > Actinopteri > Cichliformes > Cichlidae > Diplotaxodon > Diplotaxodon limnothrissa. The sequence goes on from NC_140610.1 coordinate 36,250,114, forward strand.
GTCGGCGGCCCAGGCGATGTGTTCACAGGGGTAGTACAGCTGGTCCGCTACGTTGTTCAGCACGGATATCCAGCGCACGGCCGCGTCCTCCTCCTTGGAAAGACGTGCAACAAGCGTTACAGTGGGATTTACAGGCTAGCACAGAGTGATGCAGTGCATACGCTGTGTGAATCACCCCATTTCCAAACCCGTAGCTGTGGGAGTAGGCCAGCATGGAGAGGTCATCGAACAACCTGAGCACCGTCCTGCAGTGACTGAGCTGAGCAGAAAACAGCAGCAGGCTTTTCCCGAGCCGCTGGGACCGGACATCTGCCTCTGCTCTCCGGGAAAGAACTCCTCCAACCAGCTGGGATCCATAACACACTGTCCTGATCTGCAAAAAAGACAAACAGAGACTTGTGGGTAGCTTTTTATTATTATTATTATTTAAAATCAGAAAGGACATTTTATTGTCAGAGATTTAGTGAATGTGTGGACTTCAGGCAGACATACTTTACTAGGCTGATGCTTTAATTTTAACTAACACAGAGCATGTTTGCTCATTGCTCTTAAGTAATGTAACAACACCAAATATGAGCAGTTTCTATAGAACCACAGTCTAGTACTTACATATCAGTCTCCACTTGGCATCCACTTCGTAAGCGTGTAACCACTGTTTTTATTAATGGTTTATACCGAGTGAAACACTTTAAACAGATACAATGTGACCGAGTGAATACTCACGACTTTATCTCTGCCTCTGTAGGACTCCAGCAGCTGCACCAGAGACTCCAGAGACCGCTGCATGTCTGCTCCGCTCTGTCGAAGCGCTGCTAGATTTATAAGAAAGTCTATTAGGCCAACACCATCTCCAGTTAGATTTGCTGTTTTTGCTCGTGATCTGTTCCCCCAGCTGGACTTTGAAACAGGAAGCACCCAAAGCAGACTCAAGTAGAAGATCGTCGATTCAATCGAGCGTCTCCTTCGTCCGGCCAGGAGCTGGAATTGATTAAAAATAAATAAATAAATAAATAAATAAATAAATAAATAAATAAATAAATAGTGTGTGTGGTGGGGTGGGGCTGCAGTGTTGGGAAGGTTACTTTTAAAATGTATTCCATTACAGAATACAGAATACATGCCCCAAAATGTATTCTGTAACCTATTCCGTTACGTTACTCAATGACAGTAACGTATTCTGAATACTTTGGATTACTTAATATATTGTGGCGAGTTCAGACAAGGAGGAGACGGAGGTATCGTTTGGTCTTGCTTCCCGTGAGCTAGCCAGGGAGCACAGCCGTTTATTACATTTGCAGAAGAACACTCTGCCACTAGCTAACTGCTCAGCGCGGCAACCACAACACACATAGGGCGCCCTCTGACCCCGGAAGGACACACCGTCGCAGCGAGAGGGCGTCACCCGTCACCATGGCAACATACACAAAACATAACTGTACAAGCAGAACCCCGAACAGCCCTGACCCGCTACAATATTATCATGCTTTTTACAACAACGTGAATGTACTATTGCTGTGTGATTTATTACTATTACTGAAGGTCCGCGACTCCGAACTGTAGTAAAGGGACCTCTGACTAATGCTGGGCTCACACTGTGCGATTTTTGGCCCATTTTGAGCCGATTTTTGAGTCGTGCGATCGTTTTGGCGATCGGCCCGATTTTGGCCTTCATCGTGCGTCGTGTAGTATACGTGGGGTAACGAGAAGCGATTGACACCTCACGACCAGCTCCCGATCATCAATCGCTTGGTCGTGAGGGTGTCACCGCAGTTTGCCACACTGCGCACGCGCAAACACAAATGTCAGCGAAAAAGACGGCGTAGCACGGCAGTGCAGCGTGTGATCTGGACACAAGCGATGGAGGCACAACCTGTAGAACCATCCGAGCCCTTTCGATGTGGCCTCACAAAATTATCACGACCACAACAACCGTGAAAATAGTTGGATCGACACTGCTGCTCAATCACAGCTGCCTGATCAATGTTTTTCATTAGCAATTTAGCAAAGTTGATGGTGGTGGTGTGTCTGTGTGAGTGAAAGACGGAGAGGGAGAGCGAGCGACAGAATTTTTGTTATAACCTTCATTTTTATGGACGCACAGTGTGAGCACTCAGGTCGCATCAGAGCATCGGGCCGTATATTGTGAGACCCTGCATCGTGACCTATGAACTTCTAACCCCTGCGAGTCAATCGTACAGTTTGAGCAGGAGCTGAATCGCGCGACTGAAAAAATCGCACAGTGTAAGCCCAGCATAATACGGCGGGGTCCCTGTCGGCTGGTAGCCGAAAAATAGCTCTACTTTGTTGTGTGGGTCAACTTTTCTTGCGACAGACAGAGAGAGGCGTTTTTGCTCGATGACTGCTCGTACCTTTCCACTCCCCTTTTTCTCCCTCCTAGCGCTCACAGACACATAACGTGTATGGCAGTCCATTCTCCCAGCAGCACGGACTACACTGAACATGATGCTACATTCTTTAGAGCTATGCTTGTAGCATTCTGCCTGTTAGCTTAGCACAACAACAACAACAACGAAAAGTTTCTTAATAAAAAGCAAACATCTATAAATATTTATGGTTTATGACTGTGGATGAAAGGAAAATAATTTTAGACGAGATGGACATAAACCTCATTCTGTCTGCAAAGCGCTTCTCGAGTGTTCTGCAGGATGCAGGTGAGAGGTTTCACCACAAGATGGAAACAGAAACAAAGGCCTGTGTGTTGTTCCTGGAGTATTTAAAAGTAGAATGGGAGGCAGAGCCTTCAGTGTTCAGGCCCCTCCTCTGTGGAACCAGCTTCCAGTTTGGATTCAGGAGACAGACACTATCTCTACTTTTAAGATTAGGCTTAAAACTTTCCTTTTTGCTAAGTTATATAGTTAGGGCTGGATCTGGTGACCCTGAATCCTCCCTTAGTTATGCTGCAATAGGTGTAGGCTGCTGGGGGATTCCCATGATGCACTGGGCGCTTTTTCCTCACTCACTTTGTGTTAATAGACCTCTCTGCATTGAATCATACTTGTTACTAATCTCTGTCTCTCTTTCACAGCATGTTTTTTATCCTGTCTTCCTTCTCTCACCCCAACCGGTCCCGGGAGATGGCCGCCCCTCCCTGAGCCTGGTTCTGCTGGAGGTTTCTTCCTGTTAAAAGGGAGTTTTTCCTTCCCACTGTTGCCAAAGTGCTTGCTTATAGAGGGTCATTTGATTTTGCGGTTTTTCTCTGTATGTATTATTGTAGGGTCTACCTTACAATATAAAGCACCTTGAGACTGTTGTTGTGATTTGGAGCTGTATAAATGAAATTGAATTGAATAGAACTGCTGAGTTATTTCAGCTTTGATGTAAACCTACCCAGACAGATAATGTGTAGCTGTCCTCACCTTAGTGATGGCAAACCTCTCAGTCTTTCTAGAAAATAAACTTTACCACAGCAGGAAAGGACTTTAACTCCCATTTGACTAAACATAATCAAACATTTTCACTAGTTGAGCTCTGTTTTTATTTTTTATTAAGGAACAAACAAAACAAAACAATCAATCATCAGATAAAAACTATTTTATTTAAATTATCTCAGAGGGTGAAAAATACACACATCAACAGTAATAGTGTATTTATTTTCTATACAAGCACTTTGACAAACACTGATGAGTTTGTTGACCTTCGACAATCTGTGTGCACTTACACTCACCAGCCACTTTATTAGCTATACATTACTAATATAAGGTTCCAGCCCACATTTTGTTTTTAAAACCATTTTTAATTCTTTATGGCAGAGATTCAAGTGTCACTGCAGATTTTGTTGGCTGCACATCCATGTTGTGAGTCTGTGAGTCCATGAACAGGACCGAGATCTGGTGACTGTGGAGGCCATTTGAGTAGAGTGAGCTCTGTGACATCACGTGTTGATACGTTGAGCAGGTAATATAGTGGCAGGTGAGTGAAGGTTTACAGTAAGTTTGTTTACACAGTCTTATTATGAGTGACCTTTTGTGGACAAAAAAACCCCAAGTCCTTATAAATTATTATATTTATATTTAAGTTTGATATATCGTTTGATTTTGTCAGTTTGAATAATTACACAGTTGGATTAAGTTTGAACTTTTATACAGCTTAGCACAAACAAATCTACAGAAACTCTACAAACCTGTGACTTTTCAACACATTTCTGAAGTTTGTGCAATCAAATAAAGCATCTGTATCCAGACAGATTCTGTCTTTACTTGATTTTCTAGCATCCAGTTTTTGGTTATAGTTCGATAAAGCTAAAAAATGTTTGGTTTGTTTGTTTCCTTTTCTCTCTTGTATGTTTAGTTTGATACACTTTAATAATCATGTTACAGAGAATCGTTGTCGTAGACATCTGAAACAAAACAGAGAAAGAAAATGCGCCTTTATACTTGCACTTCAATTACAAATGACAAAAGCTCAGTCTGACTGGATTTTATTGCAGAGTATAAAAACGGAAACTTACCATCTGCATAGTCGACGTCATCATAAATGTCTTGTTCCCTGCAAAAGAATATTTGGAACTTGTGATATTCCATAAGCTTCATCAACAAGGTTTAAACTAAACTAGTTAAAAGCAGAAAAGATGGTTATATACAAGCCATTGCTGTGACGTGCATATTTTTTGTAACTGAGTGGATAATTTCAGTTTTAATGTTAGTTTATGAATACATGAATAGATTTCCAATAATAATATATGCTTCTGAGGCCCAGACAAAAACAAGGTTTGGATATTTAGATAAGATTTGTAAAAGACAGTTTCACAAAGACTACATGTGAAAAAAACATTTTATTCAACTAAAATAAAAACAAAAACTAGACTTTCAGAAAAAAGACAAAGCTAAAATAAAACAAAAACATGAAGCGAGTATCTTTAGTTTTAGCACTTGTACATTTTGTAAAACGTATTATTAGCATTTGGCTGATGAGGATTTGATGGGCAGTTTGTGTGTATTGGATTTTTGTGTTTTACTGGGTTTCCTGTCTCTTGCTTCTGTTCTCCAGAAACACTAAATAAAGGATTAAAACGAACACTGAAACTAATAAAAACTGAAGCAAAACTAAACATTTTAAGCAATTGAAACTAAACTGAAACAAGCAAACTGGCTCCTGAAATGAACTGAAGCTAGACTGAAATTTTTTTTAAGTTAAAATTAAAAAATAAATAAATAAATAAAGCTAAAAACAAATTAGAAAATACAAAACTGTAATAACTTTTGTTACATTTTTTTTAATGGTTATTTATGATTTTTCATCTTGGCTCTTGCTTGATAACAAAACGATTTAATGTGATAAAATGATCCTCATTCGTATGTACTCCTATTTCATAAACACAGAAACAAGAAGAATAGAAGAAAAGTGAAAGCTCAGAGGAGCCGGAATCGGGGGAAAAAGACAATGCCTGAAATCTGCTGTGGATAATAAGCATTGTGGAAGCTGCTGAAGCTGTGGGAAGGGAAACATCAGCTCATCTAGACGGGCACTCTACACTTTAAGTGAGGTTTCCCCTTCCAGAGGATATTATTCTTTCCCCTGTTATCAATCTTATTTGTTACTGTGATCGACTGCCTAATGTTGAAGAATCTGTCTCAACCTATTAATAGGACCCAGAATAATATAAAGCTAAAGAAAGGAGAGGTGCAGTTTAATGCACTTTTAGCAATACATTAATAATTATATAAATCAGTAAATAGTTGAAGAAATCAAACTTTTAGGTGGTTATGCACATTTGTGTGTACCTGAATTCCACTTAAAAGGTTTCTACTTCCTGTTCTGCATGTTGTAATGAAAAAACGACACAGTCCTAGCTTGCACATTGCTTCGCATGCACACAGACAGCGTGTGTCCTCACACATCTAGTATACATGCAAATATACTTGCCAGGTCGGGGGGCAACCAATGTAAAACTAGGAATATGTTTAGTTATAAAATTTCAAATTCTTTTGTCCTTCAATACAGGTGTTCAAGTAACAGCCTGTATAAAATGAAAATATTTGCAAAACTCAGGAGGCACGAAAAAAGTGCAAAAAAAAAAAAAATGCAATTAAATTAATGTTATTTAAACCTCTAACACTGTCTACTACATTAGTGTTAGTTTTAATTTCAAAGATGGGAATTTATATAATAAATTCCTAGATGCAATGATCGGATTAAATTAGTTTCAACAGATCTTTTTAAACAGTATCATGCACTCGGACACACAGATGTGCACATCAATGACCCTTATATTATACATTTCATACACTAAGCTTTTATCTTTGACAATCTTCAAAAAACACACATTTAGTGTGATTTATTACTTCTTTACACTTTAAGGAAGTACATTGACATAGTCAGTCACATATGAAGTCAGGAGGATTCACTTACATTGGAAGAAGAAGAGATCTGGACACATAACCATCTGTGAAACAGGAGACAGCACAGAAATTATCACTATTTATTATCATCATTTGAAATATTGAAATACTTTTTGAATTATTGTCTGATATTACTACACAAAAATGATCTGTGTTGTGTTTTTATTACTCCATAAAGACTTAAAAGGCCGATGGGTATTGTTGTTGCCCTGCTGGGCTGGCAGGCGATGTGAATGTGATAGCTTGAGACCGAGCCGACGTAGGAGTTTCAAATTTATATAGCGTAGGTGTAGCTACTAAAAATCTCAAACGAGTTCGAATCCCAGTGACGTGACCTCAAAATCAAGGTGAAGTCCACCAGTACATCTTTACTTAGGTTAGAGGGATTGTTCTCTGTGGAGTTCATTCATGTATTGGCATATGTTAGTTCATCCTCACTAGTACTGTATCTTCTTGTATCCTGTCAAATCTTAATCTTCTTGTGTCATGTTGTCAAGTCCTTGTCGCTGTGTAATAACGCTTCCTCTTTTATTTTGGTAGGCATTTGTCTCCCGTGTCTTATATTTCATTTTTCTTTCTTTGTCATTACCTTGATTAGCTTCAGCTGTGTTTTGTTACTCTAGTGTTTCCATTCTCCCTGATTACCTCATTAGTGCATATAGATCACTAGTCTCCCTACAGTCATTGTCAGTGTCTTTTCTTTTGTTGTTGTTGTTGTTATAATTGTGTGCTTCATGTGTTTCTTTAAGAGTTTGCTGTTTTTATGTGTTACTGTGAATTTTGCTTCTTTTGTCCATAGACTTCTACCGTCAGTCTAATTAACAGTTATTTTTTTTATACTTTGTCTGCATATCCTGCATTTGGATCCCTCTTTGCTGTGACTGTGACACTATGTTTTAAAGACTTTCATTGAACATCAGTGATTATAAAGGAGTAAATTCTTGTAACTTTGTTGTTCTCTTGGCTTTATCTTTCTGTGGCACAAATTTGTGTTTAATTGAAATATCTTAAGTTTTATGGTAATATTTGGGTCAGGTTTAACCAACAAGAAAGGATATAGGAAGAAATGTCAATGGCCTGATCTTTCATCAAGCAGCAGCAGATCAACATATTCAGCAAATACTGTGCTGTAGAGAGAGAAGATGTCATTTTATAATAATTATAAATAATAAAGAAATAAACTAAAACTGTGTGACATCCCCTTTTATTATTACTAGAAATAATGTTTTATTTGGCTTTCATTTGAGGTAATTTTTTATTTAGTTAATTAATATTTTTGGGAATATGATTGCACTGTTTTGTTTTGTTTTTCCAGCATGCTCTTATTATTATTATTATTATTATTATTATTATTATTATTATTATTATTATTATTATTATTATTATTATTATTATTATTATAATAATCTTCACAGCAGTTTCTTGTCTAATCTTTGTTTTTAATGTTGTCTTTAAGTCACCATTGACTCCATCTGGGCCATGTTCAAACACATAAACATACAAATGGCTGAAATGTTTTAATTATAAAGCCTCTTCTGCGAAAGGTTTAGAAGATGCGTACATCTTTTACAGGAATTTTATTTCTTTTTCCAGAGGCCGTAATGAACGACATATGAAAAGAACAGTAAGAAAAGCTCATGACATCATATATTTGAAAAAGGACAAACAAACAAAATCCCAGAGTACTTCATGTTTTCTTAAACCAATGAACTGCAAATTCTCCAAATTACAATTACAAAAGTGAATGAGATGCTGATGGTTTTACATACATTTCCCAAACCTGTTGCGACACAGAGCTTTCTTGCTGTTGGTGAGCTGGATGACATCCACAATCTCTCCCTGTGTTACAGGCAGATCTTTTGCTCCTGGTTTCTTTATGATGGAGTTAGGATCCACTAACATGGTGTGCAGCACCCTGAGTGGTCCATCATACTGGGAAACAGTCACAGTGGTCGAATTAAAAAAAATAATGAAAAGGGCGATTCCCATTGCATGAGTAAAAAACAAACAAACATCTGAATTGATTGCAATGCAGATGGCACTCTGCAAAGTTTTTAAAAAGGTTTACCTTAAATTTTTTTTTCAAATCCTTCTCCACTTTGGGGTCTATGCTGAAAAATATAATATGGTATAACAGTTAATCACAAATTAATTCATTATCAATTTTCTCATTGTTAAATTTAGTTTTTCTTTAACACCATCTGATGTCACCAGTGACTAGATCTGCACACGTAAAAGTTATTTTTATGATGAAAATTCACTAATACTTAGTCATCAATATCTCAGCCTTCTTCAAATTAATTGGGGGTTAACTGATACCTGATTTCAGGTGGCGGAGGTGGGAAATCTTCAGGTAGTGGTTGGACATCATCATAGTCATCTGAGAACCAAAAAAAAGTCCATAAAACAGATGCTAAAAGGAATAAATAATAGTAAATAATAAATGCTACATAATAAGAAATAATAATAAATATTATCTGATGAAAGAAACTGTTTCAAATATTTGTCATTAAAACTAAAATTTTTTAAAAGTACATAGCTATCACTTGCATACTGCAAGATTGCCAAGTAGCTCATAGAAATGTTCTAGAAAAGACAAATTAGGCACCAAATATATCCCTATACATTTTTCCACTAGAGAAAAATACAAGAGAAAAATCCTTTTGTATTTTTATATCATCTTAACTTGGCATAGATTGTTATTTGCACTTCACTGTGGTCTGCAGTCACTTACCCTCATCTTGAATCAGGCTGCAAGTTAGAGGAAACATACAAACAAGGGTTTAGTTGGAAGAGACGTGAGTAAAACTGAAAATGAAATTCAACTGAACAGATGTGAAGCTGCAGCAGAATTAGCAATCTCTTATCCTGCACCTGTCTCTGTTGTCGGAGTCCATATTAAAGATCTGTGGTGGGTCCGGGGGTGGTGGAGGTAACGCTTGTGAGTTTGATTTTTTGTACCCGTGTTTGATCTTCACTGCTTCATAGTCAATATCCACACACGAGTTGTTGATGTATCCATCTGCAGAGAAGTGCAACAACAAAATGAAGCACTGTGGCTTGATTGTGACATTTCATGATTATACGATACGTATTAGCCACACATAATCATCTAATACCCAGAATCTGATCTGTATATTAGATGATTATTACTTATTTTATTACTTAATAAAACTAGATTTATGCTAAATAGCCACAGCACAGAATCCTAGAAGAAAGATGAATCAAGTGTCTTTGAACATGGCATGGTTGTTGGTGCCAGGATTTTCCCAGATAGTGGTCCAAAAAAGAGAAAATATCCAGTGAATGGCAGTCCTCTGGGTGAGAATGCCTTATTGAGGTCAGAGGGGAATAGCCAGACTGCTTTGAGCTGATAAAAACACAACAGTCATGGAAATAACCACTTATGACAATCAGAGGATGCAGAAGAGCATCTTTCAACACAACATGTTAAACCTTGAAGCACATGGGGTACAGTAGCAGAAGACCACACTGGTTGGCAATCCTGTCAGCTAAGAACAGGAAACTGTGGCCACAATTAACACGAGCTCACCAAAACTGAACAACAGAAGATTGGATAAAAGTCTAGTCTGATGATGAGTCCTGATCTCTGCCGCCACGTTATGGTAGTAGAATCAGAATTTGGGATAAACACCTTGAAAGCATGGATCGATTGTATCAATGGCTCAGGCTTCTCTTCATGGTGGGGGCACAGTTTGGGATCTTGAGTACCAACTGAGTATTCTTTGGTGCTTCCAGCAGGAACAAGTCACAAAGCTCAAATATATGACAATTAGTTCATTGTATTCAGATAGACTCCACAGTCAGTAGATGTCAATCCAGTAGAGCACCTTTGGGATGTGATTGAATGGGAGACATTACAGATGCACAGCTACAAATCTGGATCAGCTGCACCAAAATCTCCAAGGAGTCGTGTTGAATTTCTACTCAATTTCACAAAGAATTAAAGATATTCTAAGATCACAGGCACATCCAAAGGGGTAGCTAACAAAGTGAGCAGTGAATGTATATTTATATCCAGAGTCTGCATTTCTAACATTAACACAGGAAGCAGTTGTTTCTCAGTTCCATATGAGAGTTCAACTATTGTTAAATGAATCCGTGCAGAGGGAGCAACAGCATCACTCTCCTGCTACATAAGCACGCTTACACCATAATGTGCTAAAGTTCTGTCACACTAACTGCATTTTGTTTACATTGTAACTTTGTGATACTTTAGACGTTATGGTCTCAAATGCTCAGTTGCAGATACTTTATATTTTTGAGGACATAGTAAAATAAATAAATAAAGTGAAAAGTTGTTGCCAGAGCCCTTTGAGGAAGTAAGGAACAGAAAAAATATCTTACAGAAGGAAGTACCGTAATTAACGACTTTCGGGGGGAAAAGTGCGAAAGCTGCATTATTTGAGTTTTCATTTGTCAGTTACTGGCATTACTTTGCTTTTTTGATGAACAAATGAAAAAAAATAAAATCAGTAGGAAGAAACTGAATAAATCTGACATGAAAGAGGGACCTTGTGCTAAAATACCACGCCAAGAGGTCCTCACCAAGCAACTCACTTACCCAGTCACACACACCTTCATACAGTCCTTCACTCTAAGCCTAATTATTGCCTAATTCTCACACACACACTCTGCACCAGGATACTTTGATATGCAGACTGGAGGAGCCGGAGATCAAACCATCAAGACTTCCGATTGGTAGACGCCCTGCTTCATCTCCTGAACCACAGCTACGATAATATCACCACCGACGACAATAACCAGTGTTTCAGATGGAAAACTTTGATGCAGAAGTCTCTACTTTGTTTGCTTTCTTTTTTCTTTTGATATTTTGGTACAAGTCAATTTATTCAAAGGCTTTCTTTATGTGATTGACTGAAATGTAAACTTACAGTTTCCATTCATAGTGCGTGCCAACCATCTGCCTCCCGGGTTACCCGTCACACGGAGGATCTCCACGCTGTCCCCCTGGTGCACGCTCAGGTCCAGTTTCCCTTCCCCATTCCAGTCGTACCGGACTTTGGCGGTGTGAATAACCTCTATCTCTCCTTGTAACTGCACGGGGGAAAGATATAATGTTTACACCAAAGGGATGAGGCGGAGCAGGATAACTTAACCATTAACCATTCAGGCTAACTTAAAAGTCATCTTTTCTCTCTCCGTGTCTTTACCTGAAATTTCTTCTTGAGCTCACTCATTTTTTTCTGAATCTCTTTCATGTCCTTCTCCTGTTTCTTCTTAACTTCTTTCATGGTGGCTTTCTCTTGCTCCCTATAAGAGAAGAATCAAATAAACAAACGAAGACCGGCCACCTTTTAAAAGAATTCCCCCTTCACAGATTTTGAGTTAGGTGCCTTTATTTTTCGTTTTCTGGGCAGATAAATGTTTCACACATAAGCGTTTTACACAAAAAGTTTTTCAAGTTCTCCAGTCTTCCCACATTTCGACAGACGTTGCCTGAATTCTGTCACAATGTTTTTGCTTTAACAGGAAATTCTGTATGTTGAATCACAGGAAATGAGTGTGACTTACTCTTTATAGTAAACGATAAATAAAGATGTAGATATCGTACCAAGGTACCATTTGTTGCACTGTAACTTAAATACTGCACCACAGATCACTTATGAGTTGCAAAAATAACAGAAGCAGCAACAGAAACAATAGAAACTGTAGACTGCTTTCTGTTCATGCAGCTGCAGCCACATTTCTATTAAATAGAGACTCAGTGGTTTAATGGGGAAGACAGAACATTCATACTTACTCATCAATCATCTCATACACCTCGTCGTCATCATCCTGCAAGAGAAAAGCTTTTATTTGTACCCGTAAAGAGCAAAGACAAGTCATCTTGTACGGGATTATTAGATAAAAGCGGCACTTCTGATTACTTCTGATAAAAGAGTGCCTTTTTGTAGATTTTCAAAGCTTAAATCAAAAAATGATCAGAGCTGTTTATTTTTTGTGCCTTATTATTTTCTAAGAGTGCAATGTTGGTTTTAAACCTAGTCTATTAACAGATTCAGGGAAATGTGCACTATGTTCTTGCAAAGCGAGACTTCCACGGTGGTAAATTTTTCGTTTTTGCTTTTCTTTACTCACCCCATCAACACACTGTGAACTGTGTTCGCTGCAGTTCTCTGTAAAGTAACGCAAAATATAAATTATAAACCGATATGTGAAAACATATCTATAATAACATATCTCTAATAGAAAACACAATGTTAAAAATACCAAGCAGTGACTATAGCTCAGACAATGTGTCAGAGAAGCTTCAAGAACAAAACAAGTCTTCACCATTTTTGTCAATGTCGATATCGTCATAGGGATCCTGTTCGTCTTCGTCCAGGTCCCTGAAATCGACAATCAGACAGGTTTCTCTGATTACTGGTCAGCAAGTGCTTTGTTACATCTGTATTGACTCAGTAGGAAAAAGCTTAATTTGACTGTTAAAACCATCATCCAGTCAATAAGGTTTTTCTTTGAAAGTATACTTAGGTGTGTTCAAAATGCATTTTGAGAAACAGTGTTGCTGTGCAACAGGCGAATCCTTGCACATATTTTCTAATCTCGGGTCACGACTGCAGCAGCGGTAAACCCTCTGCTTCGTAATTCTTCAGCATCTCTTGCCCGCACTAGATGTAAATGAAGTCATTTGAAAGCTGAAACTAAGGTGTCCTATAATACTTGGTTTAAAACACTAAGAGTTTCACACAGTTTCCTTTGCATCAGTTCAGCAGCACTGGGCCTCTTACATAAGAGGCTCAAAACCAGACATAACAGGGCTTCACATCATCGTTGTGTTAACCCAAATACTTACGCAGAGGCAATCTGCCGCTGCAGTCTGTTGGGTTTGTCAGAGCGTTGTGGAGGTTTTGGAGGACTGACCACTGCCGGTGGTGCTACAGGTAAAGACATCCTTCTGCTTCCTGAGCCTACAAAGAGTAGCAGAGAAAAAAATCTTTGCACAATGACGTTACGACAAAATGAAATGGATGAAAGAAGTGTAATCCCACAAAAAGCAATCACACAAACAGCAGAAATTACTGCTTTACACACGCGATGTTTGGTGCTCTGTTTGGTGCTCTGTTTGAGTGTTCTGCTTTTTCCTTTAAAGTGGTTGAACAAATCAAGTTTTTAGCACATTTTTGTCACTGACAAAGCACACTGAGGACTGTCAGTGTCAGAATCTGTCTCATTACAAGATTTGAAAACAGATTCTTTTTAAAAGTCTCTCCTCCTTTTAAGAGTCTGATTTATTTTCCAATAAATCAGACTTAATGCTTGATTTACGTTCGGAGCTTTACCTCACCGCAGATTGCTGTTGTCCCTTTTAGATTTGATTTGGACAATTCTGACATTTTCAGCCATTGTAGCAAGAAAATTAAAGACACGGTTATGTTTCTGTCCATCTCCGTGACAGGACATGACAGCGTGAAGAACATCAGGTCCACTTAACTGAGCAGCTCAAAGGAAGTTAGTCATCATTCATTTTATTATTTGTATTCTGGGAGTTCAGTTAGGAGCGCCCCAGGGCAGCTGTGGCTACAATGTAGCTTGCCATCACCAGTGTGTGAATGTGTGTGTGAATGGGTGAATGACTGAATGTAGTGTATAGCGCTATACAAATGCAGGCCATTTACCATTTTACCATAAACTATACACCAGCCACAGTCACAGTACAGCAGACACAAACAAGTCAAGATGGTCTCACTTACTGTGTTAACTTAATATGATGGCGCACCTTATTAAGGGACTTGAACACCTGAACCAGACAGACTTACCATCACTCGTCCTCGGGGCAGGAAGAGCAGGAGGAAGCCCTCTCCTGTTCCTCCGAAACGGCTCCAAGTTGACAGTCGGAGGTCTTTTAGGTTTCACGGGCATCGGTCCTTCAGGGGGCAGAGGCCTCCTCAGTGGGGTCACTTCCCCCGCGCTCCTCTGTCGAGGCTGCTGTCTGAGTGGAAGAGGGGTAGAGGTGGGAGGTGGAACAGGAGCTGAGCTTCCAGCTCCTAGTCGGGGTACCTGGGGTACCTGGGGGACCTGGGGGACCGGGGGGACCGGGGACTTCTGATGCCTCAGCATCATGTTCTGTAGCATCTCCCCCGTCTGCTTGACTTTGGTAGCATCTGTTGGCTGAATGGGGGTTCTGAGTCCAGCATAGGCAGGCGGTCGAGGGAACGAACCCGGTCTGGGAGGGATCGAAGCCGCCATCGGCTCAATTCTCGGGAGTCTCACCGGGCCTGGGCCAGCCAGATGAGGAGGAATCGTGGGTGAAAGTCTCTGTGTCAGCTCGCTCTCTGCCACTGGAAGAATGGCTCTCCCAAACCCAGGTCGAGGAGATTTCGGCGAGCCGCTGTCCCGGCTGCTGGTATCCGAGGTGCTGGATTTGCTGTTGAACTTGGCTCTCAGAGCCTTGACATCAACGCTGTCCCCCTGAAAACAACACAAGAGCAGAATCTCAACTGCAGCAGCTCTGCTTGTAAAGCAGGAAGTTAGCAGCGCAGCACAGAGCAAGGCATGCCCCCCACGCACACAAACACACACACATCAAACCCCTACGCTATCTTTACAAAGTGAGAATGCAGCGTGCAACAACACTGTTTCCTGGTTTGTTTTGATGTTCACAGAACTGATAGCTCTCTTTGCAGCACTTGAAACTTCTTGGTGAACTCTGAACACCAAAGAACCAAATGATGTGAGAAGTAATTATTATTAGATGTTAGTCAAGAATAATAATAATAATAATAAAAAAGTAGATCAGCACAAATGCATTTTTAAAAAGCATGTGAGCTAAAGTCCTGTTTGCCGAGATTTTTGGTGAAAGTAAACACAGGGGGAAAACAAAAATCTTGTCACTCTTGAGAAATATGCTAAATGAAAGCATCTTCTAATAAAACACAATGTTATGCACTGAGGGCTCAACCCTGGGACCAGCTGTTTTACTTCTTACCCTTGGGTCATCTTAACAGGCTCATTAATTCGTACTTCAGCTATATTGAAGATAAACAGTAGTGCCTCAGTGCTTCACCATTAATAATCCTCAGTTTTACCATCACAGCTGACCTTGTTGTGTTTGGCTGTGTTTAGCTTCTCCGGCGACCTCAAATCACCTCCTTGAAATCTTTGACAAGAATTTAAATTTTGAACGTGATCTCCGAGCTCACCCAGTCTCATTTATTTCATCTAAGAAGCACAAATCAAACCTCTGCTGTCATTTAACAAGTTGGAACTTTTATTTTCTCCCATCTCGATTATTTGAACTCATTGTTCATGCGTGTTTCTAAGTCCTCTGGTTGGTTTAGATGCAGCAGCCAAACGCCACATCACCCATATTCTTGCTTCCCTGCATGAACTAGAGGTCGTTTTAAAATATCGTTCATCACGTATAAATCCTGCTGAGACCTCGTTCGGTCTGTTGTCTTTGATCAGGACTTTTTGTTTTTTGAAATCCATTTTTCCAAAGCTTAAACTTTGGAAAAATGTTGTTGCGGTTTTGCGGATGACTGAAGATAGGATAGGACTGGTTCACATCAAAACTGTGGACCAATTTGCAATTGTGCATTTTAAAATAAAGTTATCAGTGCCAAAACCAAGTCTGATACCAGCGCTTTGTTTTGTCCATATTTGTAATCTGTTTGTTTCCCTGCAATGCTGCAAAATAACCTATTATGACAATCATGGCAGCATAATCCGAGCAGATTTGTTTGGATCAACACTTCCTCAAACACATTACTGGTTAAAGTCATTTTAATGGTGATGTATTGAGACCTAAACTGCACATCTTGCAGCTATTCTAAGTAAGTAAGTACAAATGAAATTATGACTTAAGATGACTGAAGATAAATATTGCAAAGTGCTTCACAACAACAAAGTTTTTAGTGGGAGTTCAATGGGAGCGAGTCCACCGTTACTCCAAAAGCTTTAGTTCTCAGCCTCGTCTGCTCCACATGCAGCGGGCCACATGACCTCATATAACCTGCTGGGGATCAAATCAAATCAAATCAAATCACTTTTATTGTCACATCACATGTGCAGGTACATTGGTACAGCACTTGTGAGTGAAATTCTTGTGTGCGAGCTTCACAAGCAACAGAGTTGTGCAAAATACAATAATGTAAACAAGCAAAATACAAGAATGGCTACATCTGAAAATAATAATAAATATATGTACAAATATATGTATCAATGTAAACGTTTATTTATGTGTGCTGGTGAATGTCCATTTTTAAAAGGAATGAGTTGGAAATCGTAAATTACTCTGCTGCATCACTTTATTCAGTTCAGTTTAGAGTATTTCACATGTTCTCTAGCAAGCTGGCAGTAGACTATTTATAAAGGTGGATGACCTCACTGCTCCCTAAAAGTAAAGCCAAGACATATCAAGACACTGCTGACTCCAGTGAGGGCTTCCACTGAGTGAGAAAAAACCCCGTAAACATCAGAATATCTTTCTCCAAAGTTGTTTTTCAATCATTTTTAGTAGATCTTGTGAGTGTGAGTAGATCTCACTGATGTACTATCAAGCATTAATCAGACATTTAGTGTTACAAACACGGGATGTGATGTCATGCGTGACACCTGCACTGAAAAAGGCAGTCACGAAGGGAGCTGCTTACTTCTTCTTGGAAACTGTACCTCAAGATCTGCAGATCTGAGGGAACTTATGCAAGTTAAACGTGTGCTGTGTAAACTATTCGTTAAACTAATGTTGTTAATCGCTCTGACAACAATAAGAAAAGAAAAATTAAAAAGTACATTACTCATAGCCTGATCACTGCAACATCACTCACTGATTAATGCCCCATCTTGAAGCTGTTAGCCGAGGCTTTCATTTTGTCTTTGTATTTTAAAAGTCAGCATGTGAGTGAGGAAGGGACCAGACTGAGAACTAGGAGGACGGCGCTCTCCGTGACATTTGGGACGAAGACACATTTTATTGTAGTTGTAGCTTCTGTACACCACTGCAGTGGATTATAAATCAAAGAACAAAGATGTCACTGAACTGATGACTGATCACAAATTTAGCATGAGCTGTTTGAGACTGACAGTCACTTTTATGCACAGCCTTCACATTTTAGTGAACTAACATCAATTTAAACATATATATAAAAAATACTCCTTTGAATGCTTGCATGAAAGAACAACTCACCAAATGCTGTTTTTTCCATTGAGTTGCTCTACTAGTCCTTTACTGCACCTGCCTTTAGCTGCTGCTTGTTTGAGGGTCTCTCTGCTTTCAGTTTTGTATTCAATAATAGAAAAGCATGCACTATTCGGTGGAGATCATGTGACTTACTTGGCCATTGAAGAATATTCTTTAATTGGCCTCAAGAAACTCTTGTTGCTTGGTTTGGGTCATTATCTATTTTCACAGTGAGGTGCTTTCTGATTGCTTCTGCAGCATTTGGCTTAAGCTGAGCAGAGAGTATGGTTCTGTTTGACACATAATGCTTTGGATCATGATCTGTTTCTCCCTTTCTTCATACTTTTCCTCATCATTCTGGTACAAGTTCATCTTGGTTACAACTGTCCAATAAGTTATTTATTTATTTACTCGTTTTTTACAGAACTGTTTAAGGTGGAGCCGCTTTTTTATGCTTTGCACCATTATGCCACACATGCCATTGAAGAGCCATTGAAACATTCATTACATGTGTGTTCATGTTAACCTTGCACAAGTTCGTTTTTATTGATACCTCTGTAAAGCACTTTGGGATACTACATAAATACGTTGTACTTACTGTTGTCTCTTTCTACGTGAACAGAACACTCACACCAAGGCAGACAGTCTTCAACATGTGACATGTTGTTGCTCACCTTTTGTGTAAGATGTTTATGAGCCAAGTAGGGGTGCAAAAAGGCTTAAGCCAAGGGACAGAGGAGGAAGGTACTGGCACGTTTTCCAGAGCTCACAAAAACAATCATATGACTTGCAGGAAAGCACCTTGATGACAGAGAGGTTTGCACCTGTGACCCTGGTGCACGAGTTTCTAGAAGTTACTGGCATGCGCTTCATCTGTGCATGACAGGGTGTTTTGCTTTGCTTTGCTGGTGACTGAGCACGGATCTCCCAACGCTTAATCAGCTTTTCAGAGGTCATTTCCCGTCTGATCGCTCTGTGAACCACAACGCACTGCTGCTAGCTGGTTGCTATCATACTGGCAGTTTTAACTAGACATCCACTGCATTTGAATATTTCCAAATGGCTGAAAATGAAAATGGACAGAACTGCAAACTAATATTAATTATTTAATTAATATTTCCAAGTAAACAGATGAGAAAATTAAAATAAATATATTATTTTTCCCCTATAACCTCAAGATTTTTATGCATTTTATGCATTTTATGTTTAGTCATGTTATTCTTAAAAAATGTTTCATATGGATGAAACAATGGATAATAATTAGCATCTCTGTGAAGCTTATATTTAAAATATTTTGTAGACATTGGGGTTTTTAAATGAATCCTTATGAAGTAAATCAAGAGAGGTTGCGTAGTGCTGGATGGTAGAAGCGGAAATAGAGAGAGAAACATTTTAGAGATCATTATTATTATTATCATCCTTTATTTATTCAGGTGAAAAGTCACATTGAGATTTAAATCTTATTTCCCAGTAACCCGGCCTTTCAAAATGCTCACAGCATCAAAAGAACCGTAAGGGAGATACAATCGAAACGGAAGCTGTGAAACATGAGGAATGAATATCTCAGCTGTTGACAAAATAAAAACAATAAACGAATCACACCATCACTCAGTGTCACTCGTTCAGGCTGTGAGCTGTGCAAAGTCAAAAAGTAGCTGAAGAGCAGGAAGTGCTCGCAACCACACACCTCCATACCTCAGCTAGCATCCTGCACCCGGTTACCATAGAAACGCATGCTGCTGTCACTCCTGCACCAATAAGCTGCAAGCTCCGTTCGCAGTTCGGGGCGGCAGCATCGCCTTTGTTACAGGGAACAAAGGAAGCAGACAAAAAACTTTCCCTCCAAACCACAAAAAAAAAAAAGAAACACTCACATGCTCGCACACTTTCAGTCAGCGCGCGCCTGCTGCAGAGCAAACACAGGCTGACACAGTTAACTAGATTATTTTAAAAACCACAGACTGCTTGTGCAGGTGTGCTGCACTCAGGTCCTAATGAGAAAACAGTACTACTGTAACTCTACTGTAACAAACAAGACAGTTAAAAATACATATGCTACTGCAAATTTCATTCTTATGGTCAGGGTAAAACCAAGTTTTTTTTTTTGTTTTTTTTTTAAATAATTACCAATTGTCTGCAATGACGTCCAGTTTAAAGGCCACACCATTCACAAGTAAAATGTCTTGATTTATTTTATCCCCAGTTCAGCTTTTCAGTCACCCATGAAGCCCGAGAATTATACTAATGTGTAAAATCAGAGTGGCCAGGGTTAATACTCCCTGCTGATGAGTAAAAAAGAAACAAGAAAAGTGATGGAAGAATAAAATCCTTTCCTAAAAGAGTTCATAACCTATGACTATGACTCTTTTTTTTTGTCTAACAAAAAGCCTTAGGGTGCTTAACATTCGGATACATTAGAAAATAGGTAGCCATAAAGTTTAGTGTGAATCATTAACCAGCAACAGCCTTGTAATAAAACTTGCTTTCATCCGCTTGACCATGAACATTTCTTTTTTTCCTCTCTTCAACTTCCCCTTTTTCCCCCTGTGAAACTGATCCAATAAACGCTGTTTAGAAAAACTGTGCCAAACTGTACTTGTCATGTTTTGTGGATATTGTGTTACAAAACTTGAACGTTTTAAAGATGGTTCAGTTATAAAAGTACATTTGTTCTAAGTGGAGGATACATAGAAACTGAGGTTAGACCTGTAGTGTTACAATAATACCTGCTGAGGTTCCTTCTACAAAAGTCTAGTTATTCATAAACCTCTTGGTGGTCAAGAGGAAATGGTCAGAGTTAAACACACAGCGCCTGAAGAGGATTGTGTAAGCTTCAGTGGAGGACTTCCTAATTAGTCCATCATTAGTACATTCAAAAAAAGAATAAATAAGAATGCCTTACCATCTTTTCCTTCAGTGATAGTTTATTAGTGGTCAAAACGTTCCATGTCTAGTAGTAACACCAGTATCCAGGCCGATGTAGCTGTGTGTGCTGCTGCACGCACAACCACACTGAGCTTACTGCGAATGAGGAAATGCTCTGCAATTCAGTGTGGGAAAGAGGGTGACTGATAGTGACACAACATAAGAATAAGAGCAGAAAATAATAGGCGCACCACTTTGTTTCATTTCGCCCTGAAAGGTCAGCCTTGTCATAATGTGCACAACAACATCCAACCGGGCCTTACTAAGTGTGGCATTAATCTCACTGTGTGCTTTTGTTGATCTACTCTTTGTGTTTGATTATGTGCGAGCGCATGAAGTGAAGAAAAGCAAATTAATTAGGGCAGGAAAGAATAAAATAACCTTATTTAGATAAGACGAGGAGATGTTGAAAAATACATGAAAGGACGAGAATTTTAGTGAAGTAAGAGCGGGGTTTCCTCGTACGTTATGTCATTTATTCATCTTGTACACGTCATGTAGTCAGCCGTCTTTTCATAGCCAAAATCTGAGGAAGTCACAAGTTTCTTAAAAAGATTTTATATTGTGTAAATTAGACTTCCTCAAACTCTGATTTAGAAGGAGAAAAAACTTCCCCAAAATCCCTTTCAACAAGACAGAAAGTCGGAATTCATTTGATATCAGCAAATTTCACAAATCAAATGGTTAAACAGTCCATTTCAAAAAGTCCTGTTTAAAAAACTGAACATAGTAAGTGATCAACATCAAGTCCTCATAAATTTACAGACTACAGGATTTGTATGAAAAAATAAAGTTGGAAGTTCTGAGCATTTATTGACAGATTTCACTGTTCAGCACAAACATTTTATTACATATTCATTAGAAATAAAAATTGTACAGTTTGTCTGTTAGTCTGTTTAAGCTTTTATTAATGTTAGTAATAGTATTGTAATATTTATTTCTTTATTTGCTGTTGCCATGTTGAGCTACAAGAGTTCAAAGATCTGGATTTTAAGAGTAGTCCATAACTTTTCAAGACGTTTAAAGTCGGGGCTTTCTGAAGGCTATTCCAGACGTTTAATGGGGCATTTCTAACTTCTTTAGACCTTCACAAAGGGATGATCCCAGGATCATCCCTTTGTGAAGGTCTAAAGAAGACCCAAACTGTCACCCTCAGATGAAAGGAAAAGGCTCAAGCCTGCCATGAACTGCAAACGTCTGGAACAGCAGCATCACTGTCCACAGTAAAGTGAGTATTGCTGTCTGAGAGGGTATTGATCAAGAAAGAAGCTCCTGCTGCAAAACTGGCAACTTCAACCTCAACTGAAATTTGCAGTTGCCCACATGGACAAGTCAAACAGTTTCTGGAGAAAAGTTTTATGGTCAAATGAGACAAAGATTGAGCTTTTTTGCCTAATGACACTGTACCAGCTGTCAAGCATGGTGGTGGTAGCATCATGCTCTGGGGCTGTTTTGCTGCAAATGGTACTGGTACATTACACAAAGTGGATTGAATAATGAAGGAGAAGCACTACCTCTGAGCTCATCAAATTAATCTCTAATCAACAGTTAGATGCTTGAAACTTGGACACAACTGGATGTTCCAACAGGACAATGATCCTAATGGATAAAGCAGGCTAGCTAAATGACCTTCCCAAAGCCCTGACCTCAACCCTATTGAAAATATGTGGACTACACTCAACAGGTGGATTCATGCCAGGAAACGAACAAAATTAACTGAACTCTGAAGTCTATAAATTCTGCCAAGAAGAATGGTTAAATGTCCAGTCAGAATTATGCCAAATGCTTGATGATGGCTACCAAAAGGGTCTGATTGAGGTGCAACCTGCTAAGGAACGTTTCACCAAATATTAATGGTTGTGTATGTATATTTTTGAAACCCACCCCCAAAATAAATTCAAACTTGTGCACGCAATTCTTGTTCAAATAAATGATTAAAACCTCCAAATTACCACGATATTCATGCCCATGCTGAGTGGATGTAAACTTTGTACCATAACTGTACTTCAGTTTACAATATTGGCGAATGAGTCAACACTGTTGGCTCACAGCAAGAGGATTCAGGCTCAGTCTGGGGGCTTTCTGAGTAGCGTTTGCGTGCTCATGGTCGTGCCTGTGTGGTTCTCTATGGGCTCTCTGGCTTCTAGAGTCGGTTTAGGTTTACAGGTGACTCTAAATCAGCCGTAGGTGTGGATATGAGCACGAACTGTTGTCTGTCTATCTCTGTTAGCCCCTGTGAAGGACTTGAAACCTCTCCACCTCTCATCTCATGGCAGCCCTTGAAGTAGTTAAATATATAAGAAAATGAATGATATAAGAATATTGGTGCTATAATTTAGAGCTTCATTGTAGGTGTGTAGTGGTGTTTTCTTTTACTAAAAATTCTAAAAACAAAACATGAACTCAATAAATTCATATTTCTACACTCATTTCAAAGGAGGGAGGGGTTCTCCAAGGGTGAGGACACTGACAGTGGCGCTGCTGTTGTTCCTATAGGGGTGGAGTTTAAGGAGTTTAAAGGGGTGGAGTAGCTGTTAACACCAGAGGGCGTAGGGGCTGCGTTTCCTCCCATCATGAAACCGGGCACAGGGTTGGCCATGCTGGGAGCCTGGCTTAATGTAGGGGCTACTGTGACACCTGGTGGTGCCCATGGTGAAATGTTGCCAGGCGCAGTGGGCCACGGGGCCGCCCACTGGTTTCCTGGAAGCGCCTGCTGGCCCCAAGGCATGCTGGCTGGAGGGTATGTGGGAGATGAGTATGGAGAGCCACCTACAGGATGTGTGGGGAACATAGAGAGAATCTGCGAGCTGGAGAGCACTTGCTGTTGCTGTGGAGGCTCTGACGGAGGAGAAAAATAGTTTTTGTTTTTCAAATAGCGCTACACTATGAGGTGTACTGTTATTACAAATCTGCTGTTTTTAAGAGGAACGCGTCCTTATGTTTACTGATACCTGGGATCTGAGTTTGTGCCAGAGGCTCCCCCAGTGGGGTCGAAAACACTTCCATCAGCTCATTGGTGGATGAGGGCTGCTGGCAGAAACAAGGAGAGAATAAAATATAAATTCTCACCTACATGTTACCTAAAAGTGAGGAGACAGAAGTGTAGTTGTATTACAATCGTCTTATTTTGCGAGATTCCATAATGCTGCACCAAAGCTATTATAATGAGCTACAACTAAACTAATAAGTGACACTGGGGGTGAAAAAAATTATTAATTAGGATCAAAGCTAGACTTTAGTTAAAAAGTTAAACTTAAACACACTGAGCACCTGTAAAAGTATAATATACAAATAATATCATATACAAGTATACAAGAAAGATGTATACATATAGCACTATAAAATCACAATTTATTAAAGAAACTAACTGTGAAAATAATATAAACTAAACTAAAAATAGTCACGAATAACTAAAAGAGTAAGGTCATGAACCCAAGTGTCTAAAATGACTTTCCTCCTCAGGCAGGCCGCGCTCAGCCTGAGAGAGGGGACGAGGAGTTCGGACAAGCCTCCCTTTGGAGGTTTGGAGACCCCAGGGTAAAACCACAATCAACTGGAGAGATCGCATATCTAATCTGGGACAACTTCAGGATCCCCTGGGAAAAATCAGAAACTGGGAGACACTGCTGCTTAGCCTCCTACCATTTCAACCCAACTTTGGACACTTGCTTTTGTCAGCTATTTCATGTGAAATATGGCTGTTATCTCACATAAAAACTTGTATTGTTGTTTTATACCTGCTTTGTCTGCTGTGATGAAACATCTGGCCGTGGGCTGAACAGATCTTCAAGAGCTGGTTCCTGTAAAGTAAGCAAGTCCATGTATAAAAACACAGAAATATTTTGTTTAAATTTGGGATCACCTTCATTTAGAAAAAGTGAAGATGATTAAAAATAATGAACCTCTGCTGCTGAGCTCTTGTGTAGAACCAGTAAAGAAGCGCCCTGAAACAGAAAAAAAAACCAACAGTGGTGAGTGAAAGCTAACAAATAAACCAACCAAAAGCACAGGGACAAAAAAAAAACTTCTTTCTGACTTGTGTTGGTGTCTCTGCAGGCTGCTGCGAGATCTCTCGGTCCACATGCTGACAAACTTCCTGGATGTCGAGGAACACTGGATGTGCCTGAGAGACACAGATAAAACATCTTACTGCTGTGCAAACTCTTAACAGGCCAATGCAGCCACATGCAAAACAAACTATAGTGACAATCATTCTCGTTCACGATGAGCTGGCTTTTTAAAGTTTGCTTTGCATGCCTGTTTTGAGGAGAATGTAAGTAAGTAAGTAAAATGTATTTATATAGCGCTTTTCACAGATAAAAATCACAAAGTGCTTTACAACACAAGAAATGGAAATATAAAACAATGTAACAGTAAATAAAACAGCAATGTAATACAATAAAACAATAAAAAAACAAAGGAGGAAATTATTCAAATGCTTTTCTAAATAAAAATGTCTTAAGCTTTTTTTTTTAAAAGAATCAATGGAGTACGTGCAGCGTAGAGACAGTGGAAGAGAATTCCACAACCGTGGTGCCACAGTCTGAAAGGCACGATCACCACGAGTTTTAACCCTCTCAGGCTCAAATTAAACTTTTTGTTGCTAATGCACAACCAAGTCCTGCAGTGGTACTTCTGAGTAAAAAAACCTCATAAAATATGTTTGTGGGGTAATCAGGTTGTTAGTTTTTAACTGTTGCAAATCGGCAACGCCTGCCTCAAGAGGGTTAAAACGAGTGCGCGGTACCACCAGCAGTCTCTCATCTAATGAGCTTAAAGCTCGAGAAGATGAATGTGGTTTCAGCAGGTCAGATAAATATTGGGGAGCTTGACCATGTAGGGCCCTAAAGGTTAGAACTAAAATTTTAAAATGAAACCTAAAACTTACAGGCAACCAGTGAAGGGAGGCTAAAACTGGAGTAATATGAGATCTTCTCTTGGTGCCTGTTAAGAGACGGGCTGCAGCATTCTGCACAGTCTGAAGACGATTTAAGGCTGATTTGTTAAAACAAGTAAAAAGAATTGATTGAATTGATAAACTCTTTTGCAAGAATATCAGATTACTCAATTAACTGGTCAAAATCTACAGTCCTACCGATTAATTGCTCCTTCCATAATTCCTCTTCTACACCACTGCAATCAGGAAATATAAAATATTTAGGTATTAATGTTTCTCCCAAGCTTGCAGATCTAACTAAATTAAACCATATCCCACTTTTAAAGAAGGTAGAAGATGATCTGGCTAGATGGAAATGTCTACCCATATCACTCATGGGAAGGGTTGCCGCTATAAAAATGATGGTCTTACCAAAAATAAATTATTTATTCTCAATGATCCCAACTAAACCGCCACAAGATTGGTTCAGATCGCTAGATTCATGTATGTCCAAATTCCTTTGGAAAAATAAAACCCCACGTATAAGCTTAAAAACACTACAAAAGACCAAGGATAGAGGAGGATTAGAACTACCTAACTTTCAGCACTACTTCTTAGCCAACAGGCTTCAGTTTATCTCAGGATGGCTAAAACATACCCTCTTAGATGAACCTTGGCTAGATGTAGAACAAGCACTTTGCAATAATCTAGAGATCTCAGACCTACCATTTATCAGCTCAAACATCCAACGACATGAATGCTTTAAAAGCATCAACATCAGCTCTTCTCTGACAGCATGGTGGGAGTTTCTAAAATTGACGGCGTCTTCATTAATCCCATGCAAACGTACACCTATCTGGAACAACCCTGACATATTACAAAACAATAATATGATAAACTTTTCAGATTGGAGTGATAAAGGAATCAAATATTTAGAACATATACTAGAAGGAACAGAATTTATTTCATTTGACGGACTAGTTACAAAATATGGGATCAACAAGAAAAGATTTTTAGAATATCAACAAATTAAATCCATAGTAAAAAAGAAATTTAAACCGGGTCAAGTTGAACTACAAACACCACTAAGTGTGGTTCAATTTCTTACTCTTAAAACCCCCAAATTACTATCCAAAATATACAGAATGCTTTCTAAAACAGATGAATCAATATCACTTCCTATTGCAAAATGGGAAGCGGATTTATCAGTTAACTTAGACCAAAACTTCTGGTCTCAGATTTGCTTAAAAACCTTTCATCTAATTAGAAATCCCAGTCTTCAATTAATTCAATACAAAATATTACATAGAGTGCACTATACAGGTCATCGGATGTTCAAGATGGGCTTTACGTCTACCAACAACTGCTCACACTGCCAAACCAATTCACCGGACAATTATATCCACGCTCTTTGGTTCTGTCCACCAGTTCAGAAGTTTTGGCGCGAGATATGTGAAGACTTATCGAAGTGTCTGAAATGTAACATTCCAACTTCCCCCTTAGTGTGTTTGTTGGGCAGCTTAGATAATGTCACTTCAGAAAAGAATATCGCCCATATGGTTTTCACTGCCCTATGCATAGCCAAGAAAACAGTCCTCATGAACTGGAAAAATAAAAATAATCTTAATTCTAACCAATATAGAAATTATCTATTAGATTACATTAGTCTTGATACAGCCTCTGCCACCACATCAGATCAATTGCTCTGGGCTCCTTTGATCAGCTCCATCACCTAGTGGGGGTGGGGGGTCATAGTTTGGTCCCGCCTTCACTGTTGTGATTGGTGTGGGGGTAGGGACAGGCTTAGGGCGTCGGGGGGTTCCCCGGAGGCATCTTCCTTGGGGGGCTCAACCCGGGGTAGCGGTCATGTCCGGTTAGGGGCTCTGTTGGCTCTCAGGTGACTGTTTCCTCGCGGCTGCGTGCAGCGGGGCTAGGGGAGGGTCTGTGCTGACGGACGTGGGTTACTGACCTGGTAGCCTGGCTGCCCCTGGGTGGGTCCGGGATGGGCGTGAGGTTCTGGGGGCGCTCCGTCTCTGGGCTGGGACCCGGACCGGGCCTCGAGGGCTTGGGTCCTGGTTGGTGTGTTGCCGGGGTTGTGGGCGGGTGGGTGCATGGGGGCCCAGCCCTGGAGCAGGGTGCCGCCGGTGCATCGAGCCACCTGGGGGGCTCTTCAACTGGTGGGGGAGATTGTCACATCTTGCAGGAGCTTTCCTCTCCTCAGGAGCTCCCTCTGCAGGAGGGGGAGATACAGGAGAGGTGGAGGAAGATCTCAGCCTGGGTGTTTATTGTCTTATGTAGTCTGGAAGATGAGTGGATGGTGGGGTGGGTGCAGTTTTCTCTGTGGTGGGGTTGGGTGGACTGTCCCAGGCTCTGTGGGGCCGGGAGGCGCTGCTGCACTGGGCCCGGTCTGGATGGGCCTGGGCCCCCTTTCCCTGGCGGGTCGCGGAGTATGGGGGTGCCTACTGGGGTCAGCGGGGGAGCTGGCCCCAGGGAGGGGTCACTTGCCCCTCCCTTCCTTCCCTCCCCATCTCCAGCTGCCTCCCTCTTCCCGCTCCACCACAACCACCCACACATGCAGGACCTTGGAGTAGGGGTATGTCACCAGGGTGCAGAGGAGGCTACCCCCCCCCCCCCCCCCCCCCGTCCCCTTCTGGCTGCCTCTGCCTCAATTTTATCCCACAACTTAGACATTCACATTACTCACACTCTCATTACACATACATATAGGATCTTGGGGGTGGGCACGATACACGGAATCCAAAGTACCATCAGGGTGTACACCCCACCCCTGGCGTCGTTGCCCACCTCTCAATTTTAAATACACGTAGACATTGAGGGCTATCAGGAGGGACCATGCGCTTACCTGCTGCTCCTTGGCAGGTAGCTCCAAGCCCTCCTGGGTTTTAATTGCACCTTAGAACACAAATGCATCAACACTACAATGAGCGGGTGGAGGGAGGTTTGGAGTCTTCTCTCACCCCCATTCTCTGCGACCTGCTGGAGCGGGGGGGCTAGGAGGAGGAGTTGGCCGTCCGACTGCGGTCTGGAGTGTGGGGCCTTCCTGCTGCTGCGGAGTCGGGGCGGTCTGCCTCCCCCCACCGCAGGGAAAAGGGTAACACCACCTGGGTCTGGGTGCAGTTCCCCCCTCCAGGGGCAAGGGTACCTAGACCCGGTTTGTAGAGTACGCTTGGGGAGTGTGATCGTGTGTACAGCGTCTCTTTATGTCTGTCTCCACGTTGGTTGAGTGTGGAGTAAGTGCATATGAGAGCATGAGGGTGGGAATGGATGTTTGTATCTGTGTGTGCCTGTATGTCTGTGTCTATATGTCAGGTTGGGTGTCAGGCGCCACCTCTCTGGGGACATCTCAGGCCCTCCAAGGTTTGGAGGCCTATCTCCCCCTACCACCACTTCCCCTGCCAGTGGCGGACCCCCTCAGACATCGGTGCGTTGGTGGTTCTCTGTGTCCGGGGATGGGCGTCCAGGTACACACCGGCTCACTCCTTGGCGGCCGCTTATCGGGGCCTGGAGCCTGGGGCTCGCTCGGGCCACTTCGGAGGTGGGGTGCCCCCGGCCTCTCGGCCTGGGGCTCGGTCACTCAGGCGCGGCTGGCTGCCGGCGGAGCTCACGGGCGCGTCACTGCAACTCCCCCTGGCTTCTGCTCCGCAGCTGCTGGGTGAGCCCTCATCTGGGACTCTCCTCAGCTCTTTCTGGGACAGTGGCGCGGCTGCCCCTCTGTTGGTCTTCCTTGGTCTCTTGTGTTCTGGGGGCCTCTGGATGTCTGGAGTTTTGATCTCCTCCATACCTGCTTCATGCCCTGGAGGACGGGGCTGTGGACCCCCCACACCCTCTAGCAGATTATTACAAGAAGGAACCTTTTAAAAAACAAAAAACAAGCGCGTCCATGCTCACAGGTGTACACACGGGTGATCACACCCACAAACTACACCCTTTTTGGCTCCTACCTCAAAGCACACTGTGTTCTGTTGATCTTATGTGCTGCACAATGATGTTTAATATTTGGTATTTGCTGTCATATTCCCATATATCATTGTGATGTTGTTTGTTCTGTTGCTCTTGTTCTCTTCTGCTTGTTTTCTTTTTTCTTTCTCAGCAAGTGATCCAGGTGATTGATATATGCATTTTTTTCTTCTCTGCCCATTCTGTTGGTTTTTGTCTTTTGCCCTTCTCCCCCGTCCCTCTTCTCAGCTGTTTCTCTTTCCCTCTTTCTTTCTCCCCTTCTTTCCCCCAGTCAAGTCTGTCCCGTATTCAGTAAGTGAAAATAAAAGAAACAATAAAAGGTGAATCAAATGGACCATTACGGCAAGGCTGGGATGGTCAATTTGGTAAAGTAAATCCGTTGGGCATCTTTCTTTGCCTTTAGACAATAATTCTGATGGCAAAAGAGCCAAACAGGACAGGCAAAAAAAAAAAAAAAAAAAAAAAAATTAAAATCGGTACTTTCTATATTGTTTGCTGTGTGTAGACATAAGTTCTATAACTTATGATCAAACAAACAAACAGAATAAATCATCTGACATTGTTCAGGCACACAGGCTGGACTGCAAATAAGTGGAAAAGCAGCCAATGTCCAAAGAAAATCTTTAAAAGACTTTTCTACAGCCTGAGGAGCTATTGCCCCAAACCACCCTTGATTTCTTCAACAAAATATGAAGAAATCAAGGGTGGCTCAAGAGTTTTTCACAGTATTACATATGTATATGTATCAGTAAATTATCTCTTTTCCCTGCCCTTGAGCACCACAACATGTGAACACAAAGGTTTCTCTGTACTGAAGAAATCACAAGTAGATATGCATGACAATTTCTTTAGTGCTTCTTAACATTTTGTCTTTTAAATTTGAATCCCCCCAAAATGAACTCCCTTAAATTAAAGCATTTCATCATCAACTGACATGTTTTCATACAATACCCAACATTAACATAAACACAACTAGTGGTTAAATTGCTGCACACAATAAAGACTTTGACTGACTGCAGACAGCAGAACAGTAGTCTCAGAGGGCTTACCAAAACAAACCCTATTTGTTTGCATGTCATGGAAAAAACGCCTCTCAGCGTGTGATGCCCCATTGCGAAAAAAAAAAGAGAAAAGAAAAGAGAAGCTAAAAAAGAAAAAAGAAAAAAACAAAACAAGTAAAAAGACACAACTATAGTAGTCTAAACAGGAGGAAATAAAAGCATGA
Organism: Diplotaxodon limnothrissa; assembly: GCF_057381915.1. Lineage (NCBI taxonomy): Eukaryota > Metazoa > Chordata > Actinopteri > Cichliformes > Cichlidae > Diplotaxodon > Diplotaxodon limnothrissa. The sequence continues at coordinate 36,280,644 of NC_140610.1, forward strand.
ATAATCATCTCAAGTTCAGGCTTTGACACCATTAGTCTGAATTTTGAAATATTCCGTAAATGATAAAAACAGTTTCGGACCAGCTGTTTAGAATGCTGCTCGAGCAAGCTAACTGTATTTATTTAGAATGAACTTTAATGCTACACAGATAAATACACTGCACAGAAATTGAGGTTTCTCTCCTCCGTCCAGACTGAATCTGTCAAACATGCACTGCTACTGTGAGCAGTAAATTGCAAAAAAATGCCTCCTGCATGAAAATGTATATTTTCATTGAGCCTGGCTCTGCTGGAGGTTTCTTCCTGTTTAAAGGCAATTTTTCCTTCCCACTGTCGCCAAAGCGCTTGCTCATAGGAGTCATATGATTCTTGGGTTTTTCTCTGTATGTATTATTGTAGGGTCTACCTTACAATATAAAGCACCTTGAGGCGACTGTTGTTGTGATTTGGCGCTGTATAAATAAAATTGAATTCATTTGAATTTCATCTAATTTTTTTAATATATCAGAAGGTTACTGGTCCATTCTGTACCCCACCTCTCACAGCTGCGATAGGGTCCAGCCCCCCTGTGACCCTGATAAGCTGAAGAGAATGGATGGTTTGATGGTTAAATGAAGTTAAATAATGCTGATAAATCATGTCAGCATTAAATTGCATTGCGGTGGCTCAGTATTTTTTTATGTGCTTAAACAACTATACTTGCTATATGTGCCCACTGGAGGAGTTATAGTAAACATTTTTGCTAATAAATGACTTATTAAATCATTTTTATATAATAATCTATTAAATGTTTATATGTTATGTGGCAGTATTAGCAGTATTAGCATTAATATTAGCAGTATTTAATAACACCACCTGTTTCTGCTTTAGTACTGTGTTTCGTTACCAGGTTAGCCATCTTGATGTAGAAGAGGATGTAGTTGTCTTGATGCTGGTAGATGTAAGCCAGAGCTCTGGGGTCAGACTCATCTTTGGTCAAAGAGCTGATCCTGCTCCTCTCATGGTCGTGAAGAACAGCCTGAAATGAGGATTTATCTTTTATTTATTATACAAGAAACTCTAACCACCAAAATAAGAACAGCTTTATGATACTGATCCTCAGCACTTGTGTAAATATCATCTCCACCTCTTAAGATTTTCCAGTTTTGGAAAATAAACTGCAGTGTAATAAAATACTTTTATTATGCAATCCAAGCATGAACTGTCCACTGAAGAATCACAGTCATTTTAAGACTAACTATCAACCTAAAGGGGGCGCTACAATTTGAGGACAACACAACACATGTTGGGAAATCCCTTGCTTGACTCACCCCGGTCCTTTCATCCAGAATTTTCAAGCCACTGGAGGAAATTTTCAACCAAATTCTCCTCTTGTGGATTCCCTGTTTCCTTCCTGCTACCTCAAAGCCCTTTAGCACACACACATTCACACAACAGCACAGCACAGGTGAGCTGAATAAGAAGTAAACATGAAATGACAGACATATATTCCAATGAGATAAGTCAGAGCACACATAAAAAGCGAGATGAATCTCACATTAAGGAGTAAAGCTAAACGAATTAACCGACAGAGCAGTTCTGACATATTTCACAGTCATTGTGTCTACGATTGATGTAACACCACCAGTAAGCATGCCGGGACAGCCGGAGGGAACATTGTATCTGCAGCCAGAAGTGGTCTGCTGAAAGGACCTCTTACAAACCAGGATGTACAGATCATTGCTGCTAACAAAAAAGCAAGTGCTTTCTTTGATGGTTTACTTTGTGAAATTGTTTTAATCCATGATTTACAGCCACAAAAACATTGGCAGTGGATCTGTTTCAGTCCCAATCGATCTGGGTAGGTTTTCTAAGCACTTTTTCCTACTGAAAGCTGTCTTTGCTATTGCTAAGTGTGTGGTTTGGGTGGTTTTCGCAGGTTGCTTTTTATATTATATTTCATAAAGGTGTCCTCTTCTCAGCATTATACACATTTTATTGATAAATTATTATATTTAAATTGTATAAAATATATAGGTCTCAAAACATGCAACAAGTATACCGTGCAAAAGTCTTGAGTCACACTTCCAAGCAGCCAGATGTTCTCGCGGTTTTTTAAAACTGGTCTTGACAAACATCAGGCATGGCTCGAGACCTTTGCACAGTACTGTACACAGCTTACATTATTCATATGCAAAGCTGCGATTCTGCAGTTGCTATCAAACAATCACCCAGAGACCCTGAATTGGCCTTCACAGCAGTCAGATCTGTGTCAAACACATCCTGAGCTACTCCACAGTTACCTGCACAAAGTTCACTCTTTGATTCTATTTGCTGAGTGATTTGTGGTTTGGCTCCTGCCGTCTGTATTTTTATACTCGTTACTATGATGTCCTTCCTGTGACTGCGATCGGTGACTCACACCAGTGCTGTAGTGTGTTTCTTCTAACTGTGTTGTAATGTATTGTGTATGGTATAAACATTTATATTCAAAGCAGTGTGTGTGTGATCGCTGATTGCAGTTTAAAGTTATTCACACTACATTAGATGCATGCTGACACTGACGGTCTTGACAGATCGCACAAGTGTGATTACAATTTTGAGTGATTGTGACCTCGCTCTGTCCGTTCCCCGTGGACCGTGTCTGTTTATCGTTTATTATTGTTTCCCCCCTTTTTTTGACTTTTTACAAAAGCTGTGGCGCGCTTCTCCAAACAAACTCTCACTGCATCATGCAAAGTCCTTTGAGATTAGAAGAACACGTCAGGAGTCAACAGGATGTCAGAGGCATTACAAGCCATTTTTCCACAGCAGGAATGTTCCCACAACTCATTTTCTTTCTGAAAAAACAAAGACACTGCTCATTCATCAAACATAGAGTTAAAACTGTGTTAAGGAAGAGTTTCTTTTTAAAAAATATTTAATAATAATGCTTTGTCAAATTCAAATGCCATCAGAAAGGTCTACAAAGGTCCAAAAACTACACATCGAGTCTGTTTCTGACAGTTTTCAGTCTGCAGTCTGTGAGTATTTAAAACCTTGTAGTTAGCAAATAAACTCAAACACAAAGAAAAACTTTAAGATCTGAACTCACTGATGCATGCTCTTCCACTGAAACAAACAGCAATCAGGAGCTTTTCCTACGTATGACTCATATCATAGACAGTGCATAAAAAATGTGCATGAAACAATACGTGTTAACTTACATCACAGAGGCTTCCTCTAAAAATAACCATAGATTTAACACTCTGCATGGAGCTGGATTTAAGTGGTTAAAGTTAGTTTTTAGAGCCTGTGCAGCACCGTCACATGCCAGTACAGATGTGTTGCTGCTAAAAGACTTACATTTAGCTAACTAATAACACTGATATCTCAGTGGAAAACAAGGAAACTGAAACTAAAAAGCAGTCTAAGGGAGTCCTTTCTGTACTGCCCCCGGCTTCACAGATGGGTTTTATATTAATAAACAAAAAAATGGATACACTGTCCACTTTCACTCTCTGTCTCTGAAGCACTGAGTGGCTCTTCTTTGTTGGCTAGCTGCCTTTGTTAGCTGTAATGTTATATGTAATGTAATGTAATGTTTGAGTTGTAATTGAACTGCCAGTTTAGTGTCTTTTCTTTCGCTGTGACAGTTTTTTAGAGTAGGGCTCTGAGGTGTAAATTAACCTTAACACATGTGATGTTTTGTTTTCACTTTAAAAGCAAGGCAGATCTTTATAATGACCTGCAGAGCTCAAGTCAAAAACGGAGTCAGTAAACCAAACGGTGTAGTGGCTTTGGCCTTCTTTTATATACAGTCTATGGTTAAAAAACTAAAACAGAAGACAGAAAGTAAGTTCTAACTGTCAACACCACTGAATCTGAATACTTAAGATTGGGATCTTTAAGTACAGTATAGCACATGATTTTCTTTTCTGTTGCTTGTCACCTAACTTACTTTAAAGATTTATTCCTTTCTTTTTAGATGGAAGGGTCACCACAAGACAACAAGGACTTTCTTATTTTTCATTTTTATCTTGGAACCAAAAATGTCTGTGATAACTTTCATGCAAATCCTCCATTAGATATTGAGACATCTGAGCGCTGACCGAAATGGACAGAAGGACAGAAAAAATATATCCTCCCAGATCTTGACGTAGCTTTTAAATACTTTTGCTGTGATGCTTAAAAAAATATTGGTCTGTGAAATACAAGTACCTCCAAATGATAACATTAATCTCAGCAGTCATGAAATATTAAACGTCTGGTGTTTATCTTTGATTTTTTTCTCTGATAAAGTGAAAAAATGAAGATTGATCTTACAGGAAATCAACCAGTTTAATCAAGAGCAGACAGAAGTCAGTTTACTTTGGCGGTGGACTACCTTTAGTTTCATCATGGAGTCTCTGCACATCTTTTCTCCGAGGGCGTCGGGTACTGGGTCCATGCCAATCAGCTTGGCTTTGTAGCGAACTCCTTCCCCGTGGAAGCGAGACATAGTATCCATGGATACCATGGTAGCCCCTGGGAACCACGAAGAGAGGACATAAAGGGTCAAATTATTATGAGGATGAATTTGTGTGAGAGCACAGAAATTCTTACATGTGTATATTTTGGTTAATTAACGGATTTAGGATAATGTTTGTGTCATGGTCCTGGGTCGGTGACCCAGCGCTTTTAGTTATCATTTTCTAGTTTATGATGATGATGATTATTATTGTTTGAGTTCTGTGTGTTATATTTGGTCTGCCTTTGAGTCTGTCTCTGTCTATGGTGTCACCCCATCTGTTTGTGAATCTGTCTGGTTAGGTCAATGTCTTGTCTGGTTCCATGTGTCTGAGTTTCCTGTTTTATTGTGAAGGTTTGTGTCATATGTGAGTGTGCTCAGTTTACGTTTCCCCTGTCTCGTCAGCTGTGATTTCTCCCAGGTGTGTTCCCCTCCTGTCTCTCATCCCTTGATTCTGCCGTCTGTGTATTTAAGCCCTGTGTTTCTCTGTGTCAGTGTTGCGTCGTACCCTCAACTAGCTGTGTGTTCTGCTTCTATGTTCCTAGTGTTTGGTCTCCTGCTCCAGTTTAGTGTTTCTTTCCAGTGTTTCAGTCCTTGGTTCCGCTGTTCTGACTTTTGGTTTTCTTTTGGTGAGTTTAGTTGTACGAGGTTTTTCCCAGCAATAAAGCTGCTCCTTAAGTTTCACTTCCGTGTCTGAGTTCTGCATTTTGGGTCCACCACTCCTGCTTGCCTGCCACACAGCGATTCATGACAGTTTGTGTGTCACAATTTCACTAAAACCTATGTGTATTTGTGTATTTGATGTCCGCACGCCTTCAAATCATGTGTTTACAAAGATTGCAGTATTTGTGGTTTATATGAGTAAATATTTGTGTGTATGTATCTAAAACTATGAGTATGTGTACACAGGGCGTTCCTTGTGTGTAAGCAAACTGCAGAGCAAGCATCTAACTGATGCCGAGTCAGTGTTTCAATCCATTTCCTGACATGAAACAGGTAATTTAGCAATAATGCAAAAGTGTGACTGTAGCAAAGGTCGACTCCTAAACGGCTTCATTTGCGTCACGTAACAGTTTTACGGGATTTTAGTCACTGTTTAGTTCGAAGGTGAACACAAACAGACCGACACAAAGCTACAGACTGGCAACAAATTAAAGGGAAATCAACACAATTCAGCTCATTTCAGTTTTATTTCTATAGTTCCAAATCACAACAACAGTTGCCTCAATGTGTTTTATATGTTAAAGTAAACAATCGACAATAATACAGAGAAAACCCAAAGCAGTTGATGACCCTTCTAACAAGCCCTTGGCGACAGTGGGAAGGAAAAACTCCCTTTTAACCTCTGGCAGAACCAGGCTTAGGGAGCCGCAGCTATCTGATGGCTTGATTTGATGCTGGACTGCAGGATATTTTTCTCAAAAGATCAGCCCAGAAACCTGCCCAGTGTCTAGCTGGGCTGACATTTGGTGACCGTGAAGCCCATAGCACATGACTGACTCTCCACTCAGTCTCCACTCATGCCCTATGGGTGACATAAATTAAGCAATATAAATAAGTAAAATTTTATTTCTATATGACCTTTTGAGACAAAGATCACAAAGTGCATCACAACTAAACAGGAAGCGTGTTAGCAGAATTGTCCAGGTAGCTTTCACTGCCGTTGGTATAGAAATGCCTCACCTCTCTGTTGTTGTCAATGGACTATTTCTGCTGACACGGTCAGATCAACCCCTGCACTGACATGCTCAGGCCTCTAGGAAAGGTGCGTTGGGTTTCTTTACATATCAAATCAATAAGGAGCTTTCACTTCACCAGCTTGTGTGCAAGTCTTCTATATTAATTTTTTATTTCTATGTGTTCATTTGAAGACACACATTCCAGCTATAAACGGCTACAGTGGATGACATTTAGATGTTATAGCTACACTGGCAAATAAAAGTTGAACTACCAATCTGTGTCACACTTCATGAACTCATCAGTTCTGATTTATAGTTTTCTTGTGAGAATTTGGTAGTTTTGGTCCTCTAAAGAAGTCGAAGCTCCTGCAACACTCGTGGTATAAACTTTGCTGCTTGACCAGCCCGTTTCAACTTGTGGCCTTCATCGGGGTGCTTGGTAACAATTTCCCAGCTAACACAGGCTGTCGTACTTTGACTTACACCGTAGGAAAATACCAGTGCTGAGCAGTCATAGCATCGTTAAAAAAAAGAGAACTGGATAAGATCAGAACTTAGAAATATGTTGCTTCTGTTGGCTCAGATAACAGACATCTGTGAATGCTTTGGACTTTACAGCCCATGAAATCCAATATTCAATTCAGGGTCCGACATCTTTTTAATCACACTTGCTCTTCTGCTCTTAGCTGCTTCTGACTTAAGCAGTGTTTGATAACGTAGACCGGAATCTTTTCCCAAGAGCTTTGAATCATGCTTCGAATGAGTGAAAGTCTTGGAATATTTCGCAACTTGGCAGATACTTTAATTTAAGACATAGTTTTCTTCTGATTAAAGTCAGAATCACTGAGACTGCATTTCTCGAAAATCTTAATTGCAAATTTATTCAGAAATTGCTTTTGTTCCAGATCAGCTGCAACTCACACGGCTTTAAAACTTGTGATTTTCTGTGCCTTGTGTTTTATTTGAAACTGTAAAGCACTTTGTCTAGAAAATATTAACTACAAAAGATGCAGAGCTGCTTTAGGTCAGTTGTAGCAATGTTGTGCTGACTGTGGAGCCCATTTGAGTACCAAGAACTCATTGTCGTGTTCAAGAAACCAGTCTAAGATCATAAATCCATCTTTGTACCCTGTAGTTATAAAGGGATGGACATGGTCAGCAGCAATACTCAGGTAAGCTGTGGCTGTTTAACGATGCTCAGTTGGTAATAAGGGGCCCAAAGTGTGCCAAGAAAATACCCCCCCACACCATCACATCAATGAGCTGTTCAGCAGCCTGAACTGTTGATATAAGGCAGGTTTGCCCCATGTTTTCATGTTGTTTATGCAAAATGTTGACCCTATCATGTGAACAACAGAAACTGACACTCATCAAACCAGGCAATGCTTTTCCAGTCTTGTGTTGTCTGTTTTTGGTGAACCTGTGTGAACTGTGGTTCAGTTTCCTGCTCTTGGCTCCAAGGTGTGGTCTGCTACTGTAAGTTCAGAGCTCTTCTGCGTACAGTAGCTTGGTTGTAACAAGCTACTGTATGCAACTATGTAACAAGCTTTCTTTATTTGAGTTTTTTCCCAATGTTGTGATTATTTAGAAGATTTGTTAGTTATTTTCATGCTCTTAGTTAAAAAAAAAAGAGTTTCTTGTGTTTCCTTTAGTGTAAAGTTATTGTGTGTATGCATTTGTCTCCTGTGTCCTTGCGTTTAGTTTCACGTCCTTTGTGTCATTATTCATGTCGGTTTCAGCTGTCTCATTTCCCCCGTTTCTATTTCCTCAAATGAACCCTTTGTGTATTTATTGCGCTGCCTTCCTTTTGCTTTTTGTCTTTGAGTCTCTGTTGTCTTCTCCCATTTATTGGCAGTAAATTGGATTACATTTGTTTTTCTTTCACAGATTTTAATTTTGGATCGCAAACTAGCCATCATTCAAGTGCTTTGTGTTTTATTCCCGCCTGCCTTTGGAGTCTGCTTTTGGCTCCCTTTGCATCTGACCAGTCTCCTCTGACCTCTGTCATCAGCAAGACCCTTTTGCTCAGAACTGCCGCTCTATGGATATTTTCTCCTTTCCAGAGAAAGCCATATGGGAAAAATCCCAGTAGATACGCAGTTTCTGAATTATTCAGACTATCTGGCGCCAACATTCAAAGTCGCATAGGTCACCTTTCTGCTTGATTCTAATGCTCGGTTTGAGTCTCAGCAGTTCATTTTGATCATGTCTACTTGCCAAAATGCACCGAGCTGCTGCCATGTGATTGGCTGAATAGATATGTGTTAATGAACAGTTAAAGAGGTGTACCTTATAAAGTGGCTGTGGGTTTTATTTGAGAGCTACAGTCTAAAGTGATCATATTCTCATAAAATCATGATTGCTCTTGATGGCAGTTAATGTGTCAAAGACGTCTCTAAAAAGGATTATGTAATATCTACTGTCGGAGATTAAAGTTCCTCTGACGGTCCGTCATTTTGCTGACCACACAGCTGCTTTGCAAATGGAAACGCCTAAACTGTTGAAATTTACACCTCATAAACAGACATTTATCCGCTTCACATGAAAGCTTCTTGCAGCTGGAAATGTGCCACATGATTTACAGCCACCGTGTAAGCTCATATTTTTCTCCCACAGCTGGAACAGGACATAACAGAAGAACAAAACAAAGCGTTACCTGCAAAAGCTTTCAGTTCCCATCAAATCTCAACAAACTCACTGTGCTAGGACTAACAGCCAAACATACTGTGATATTGTCAGCGCTGTTTATATTATGCATGGAAAGTGCAATTTAGACCCACTAACTTAAAGTAAATAGTGGCTCTTTGGCAGAACTGCTAGTCTGTTTTTAAAAGCTCATAAGATTTTCATTTTACTTAAAGGTTTATTCCTGGTGCTTAGTTTTAAAATCCCATAAAGATCAGAATCTTGGCAGCTGAGCCCAAAATAGCCCAGCTGGAAATGAGCTCTGTGTGCCACAACATGCAATGCCAGTGGAAAAATAAGCAAGCAGAAGGGAGTTCACCTGGGCAGCTGATGTGAAAGCTGAAGATAACTTCTGAGAACTGAGTTAGTCTCTGAGGCTTTATGTATCTGCTTCAAATGTGCAGCGATTAGAGGAAACAGTTTGAAGAGCCTGGATGAAAATAGATCCAGAGCCAGACTCAGTCAGAGGCGTTTAGCACACACTGCAACTGAACAGCAGTAAAATATGCCTTTGCTTACAGTCTAAGCACATCCACGCTTTGCATTGTTAGCCTTTCATGCAGCTTTGCGTCATTCTGGAGGGAGCACTCTTTACTGACATTATTAACTTTGAACCTTACGGTCAGCTGAGACCAAACACTTGTACCTGTTATACTTGCTGTGACAGTGGTTTGGCTCAGCGCAGGAAAACTTCCAGCCGTTTGCTGTGTCTCCATCACGATGACGTCTGCTTAGAAAATCAACGCAAGCAGGACAGAGGATCCCGTGAAAACAGTGAGCCCGTCACAATTGCTGGCTGCAAAACAGAATTTGAAAACCAAAGGTATTTTGTAAAACAATCCCTCTAGTACTTCTGGTAGTATTGTAGATTTTTTGAATCTAAAAGCAGAAGACTAAAACCTTTGATCCACCTCACCTGCTCAGAGTGTGTTTCTGCTCTCTCCCTGCTGCTTGGCTTGTCTGCAATATCTCAGAGTCAAAGGTCAGGCTGGAGATTCACTGGTGATATATTAACATCCGCTGGGAGGCCCAATTACATTGGAATCCTTGTAGACTGAAGAAGGTCTAATAGGAAGGACAGACAGTTCATGGTAATTTCCCTCTCAGGGGATGAATGTGAGGTCATGCCTTTCCCTCAAGGACAGATTTGGGTGGTATTTTCTTAAAATAACAGCTGAGGTTCTCTGAAAAACTCTGCAGGAAGGGTGGTTGAGAGAAGCCAGAAAAGAGCAAATGCTGAAAACAAAGGAAAGATAAGGATAAAAGTTTACAAACATATCAGACAGATATGTTTTCAGAAATAAGTAGATGAAATATTAATTGCGATGTTATGTAATCCCTCATAATACCACAAAAGGATTCCCTTCGTTTAAAATTGTTATTCTGTTTGTACTCATCGCAATGCAAAAACTACCAACATGAACTTCATGAAAGTCGGTCAACAAAAAGATGGACACATTCAGTTATGCCAAGTGTCTGGACCCCTCATTAAAATGCTTTAATTACAATGTTGGGCTTGGCAGATTAAAGCTTTGTGGTTTAAATGTAGCTTTAATGTGATACCTGGTATCTCAGCGTCCATCCATCTTCATCCGCTTTATCCGAGGCCGGGTCGCGGGGGCAGCAGCCTAAGCAGAGAGGCCCAGACCTCCCTCTCCCCAGCCACCTCCTCCAGCTTATCCAGGGGAACACCAAGGCGTTCCCAGGCCAGCCGAGAGATATAATCTCTCCAGCGTGTCCTGGGTCTGCCCCGGGGCCTCCTCCCGGTGGGACATGCCCTGAACACCTCACCCAGGAGGCGCCCAGGAGGCATCCTTGTCAGATGCCCGAACCACCTCAGCTGGCTCCTTTCGATGTGGAGCAGCAGCTGCTCTACTCTGAGCCCCTCCCGGATGGCCGAACTTCTCACCCTATCTCTAAGGGAGAGGCCAGCCACCCTTCGGAGGAAGCTCATTTCTGCCGCTTGTATCCGCGATCTCGTTCTTTCGGTCACTACCCACAGCTCGTGGCCATAGGTGAGGGTAGGGACGTAGATCGACCGGTAAATTGAGAGCTTCGCGTGCATTTTTTAATTTTAAAGGGGCACTCTGAGCATTTTTATTAGTTTGGGGGAACAGACTACTCACACACGTTCACAAGAGCAATACTAACATGCTGATATTTGTTGTGTTTTTCTATGTTTACCATATGCACAACATTAAGCTAGTGTTTGCTATTTGGGAGGATGCGGGTAGATTTGCAATGATCATTACAACCTTACTGAGAGAGGCATGACAATGTGTACTAGATTTCAACAATATAGAAACAGTATGACTAGGACAAGGAGGCAGACAGGACTATTTATACACACTGGGGTGATTATGGGAGATCAGCAGGAGGGTAGCAGGTGAAGTAAATATTTCTCCAGACTCCTTGGAGGACATTCAAAGCTCTTCTTTCCATGTTGGCTGCCTTTTGCTCAAGATGGATTTTGACAAGATCCCCAACAGCTCCGGCTGAAATGTAGCCCTAAACCAAACAGTCTCACCGTGTCATCGTCCCTCAGTCCTCCTGAGCTGCCTGCTGCAGGCTTTGTTTACTCTCTGTCTCCCTCTCCTCTCTCTGTGGTTGTGTGTCTGTGTTCATGGGTGGGACTCATCACGGGTTCCCACCTCTGGCTGAACACACCTGCAACAGTCAATCACCTGCTCCAGATGAGCTCATCAGGAGGCGAGTGGCTGAGCTTTGTTCTTTGCTAGACTGTTCAACTATGCTGTTAGTAAAGCCTCAGCTCTTTAGTGTGGCGTGTGCTCTTTGACTGCCCCCTGTTCTTTCCTTTGTATACAGACATTCCCTGGAATTCCCCCTCCCTGGATTGCTTGGAGAGAGTGCCTGAGCTGAGTGAGGAGAGTTTGGATTATTTGGATGCCCCTGATCCTTGCATCCCAGGAGCCCCTGTTTCCCCATCACAACTTGTAACATCACCTGGGTGTTTCACTGTAAATAAATGCACTTAAGTTGACCTCTCCGAGCTCTGCCATTGAGTCCTCTTCGCCCACTGCTCTTGACTGTATTTTACAGATACCTGCTGTATGTCTCACCTTACCTTTGCCATACATATTAAAAACCATTCAAATCATAAAATTTCAAATTTGGAGTCGGTGAACTGTTAGCATTAATTTTCAGTCCAGTTCTTGTGTAATTATTTGCTAAGTTGTCTATTATAAGTAGACAGCACAGATTCATCTCTTGAGCTAGGAGCACTTTCTTCTTCTTCTTCTTCTTCTTCTTTCAAATTCAAATTCAAATTCAAATTTTATTTGTCACACACACAAATAAAACTTGTGTCACACACACAAACTTCTTATTTTTTAATTGAATGATTGATGATTTCCACAAATTCTTCTGAAAAAGGTCAGATAGATGGAGTAGACAGAAAATGTATGAAAAAGTGGCCAATGTCCTTCAGAAAGCACAAAGAGCTGTTCCTAAAGACCGCTTTAAAAGAGAAGAGGAAGTCTGGCTTCCTGGAAGCCAAATATAACCCAGCGAGGGGTGACAGTACTATGTAACGTACACTGTGGCACCTCAACTCATTCATTAAGCATTCAGTCTGAAATGTGATGACATCACAATGACATCATCATCATGTTTATTTTGTCAGACTGAGGACCTCCCTTCAGTCACACTCATTACTCAAATGTTGTTAAAGCTGAGTACCGCTCCTGATGAGTAACCTGAATATCCGGTGTCCTACGTTAAAGCCCCTCTGACTGCAGACTCCCTCGTGGGCGAGTTTATCAGGAGATGACACACCGACTTTCACACATGCTTCTGAAATGAAATTTATAAAGAGGAAAATAGTCTGAAAGACTACGGGAATGCGAGTCAGCAGTTCTGGGTATTCTAGTTTTCATTTCATTTTAAAAAGAAACAGGTGCTGACCTGCGAAGGGCGGGGATCATTCCTCAAAATGAAAACATTCCCTCAGTATTAAACATTAATTTGATTTTACTTCAATGCTTTAACAAGTCTGTGTCATCCTGTCAGTTTCATTCTTTAAAAATCATGATGCTTTTTCTTCTAGCGAAAGCTCTGCCTCTTACAAGGGTTCAAAATGCAAGTGATGCACTTTCTTGAATAAATATTTATGAACTAGTGCACTTTTATTATTATATTTAGGTTAGCAAAGAGGTTTTAATCCAACTACAGACATTTTCTCAGGGAGCAAGACTGATTTGTTGAAAACCACCCAAAACAGGATGAGTTTTATATCAGATTAGACATGTCTTTCCCAAGATCTCTTCTAAATGAGAGGGGTTTATTTAAAGCCGAAATCATAAACAAAGGCCAGAATATTCAGATCGGACTGGCAGATCTGGCATCATGTTAGAGACTTTAGTAACCGGAGGATATTCAGTGCCCGATTTAATAGGATTTAGGCTTTCTGCAGAAAGCACCAAAAGCAGGAAAAAGGTCACGTGGACTGCTGTCATCAAAGCACCGAGGGGGTTTCAAGTTTCCTTTTAATAAGAACAAGTGTGGGATAACATATGCTGACATTTCCCAACATTTGTACACACACACATACACACATGCTGGGCTGGGCTCTGCCAAATTCTCAACCTTGGGGTGGGACGGTTTTATTAATGTGTTGGTTTTTTTTGGCCTGATTTGAAGTTAATTTCCTATTTTGCTCTTTATACTCACCTAAACAGAGGAACTTGTTTTAAAGAAGAAGTAGCAATATTTAAGCATACCCAATCTAAAAAAAAAAAACCTAGCAAATTAGTTGATTAAATGTATCATTACTTTAGCTTCCAAAAGTCACATAAAACAGCTAAAATAAAATAAAGAGGACATGATTTCAGTGGCTACCAAAATGCCAAGGTGTTGATGTCATGCCAGACCTGTGAGTCATTAATTTAGGCTAAGTGCTGCTAACTGGAGCTGATTCTCACCCAAACTGAGACCACATGTGATTGTAACTTTATATATAGGCCAAAGTTTCTTGCAGTTGATATCGCTGTGCTAAAAGTGCATCAAACCTCAACAAGAGTCACAGGGGTTAAGAAAGTCAGCTGGGACTTACGTCCTCTTTATTCAGCTTGTCCTCTGAGGTGATGGTCATATGTACAGTGCAAATTCAGGAACATTACATTCCGATTAATGGAGAGTGACGTCATAAGCCAGCAATGATGGTGCAAATACATCAGCAGCTTTGATATCTGGATCTGAATAAGTCTCCATCATATTACTGCGATCAATGCGATCAAGTGTTTCCCACATCCCACAAATCAGCTGTAGTTGTGCGTTTCATGCTTAAGCTTTGAAGGATTACATGTTCTTCTGTGTCTTGTGGAAACAGTGTGACCCTTTGAGCAGATGAAATGGATTCAAAACCTCACCGGATGAACTAAAAAAAAAAAGTCGAGTAATTAGATTAGAGCTTTTTTAGTGGATTATCAGAGGTTTGGTGAAGTTTTAGCCCATACAAGCACAACAAGTATCACAACCTCAATCTGAAAAAAAAAAAACAGCTGGGACGCTGTGTAAAACGTAAATAAAATCAAAATGGAATGATTAGAAAACTCATATTTTATTTGCAATATAACTCTGCAAACAGATTGTATGTTTAAATGTACCATTTTAAGAATAGTATTAGCCCACTTTGAACTTGATGTCAGCAACATGTCTCATAAACGTTGGGAAAGCACATTCTCTCTTCTTGTAGCAACAGTCTGGGAACTGAGGACACCAGCTGCTGAACTTCTAGGAGAGGAATGTTGCCTTATACAGGATTCCAGCTGTTCGACAGTGCTAGGTCTTCTTTTTTGTATTTTTCATGTCATGATCCACCAAGGGTTTCAATTTGTCAAAGGTCTGGACTGCAAGAAGTTCACTTCAGCACCTGGACTCTTCCACTATGGAACCATGCTGCTGTGATAGCTAAATTCTGTGGTTTAGGAGTGTCTTGCTGAAATATGTCAGGTCTTCAATGAAAAAGATTTAATCTAGATGGGACTATATGTTGCTCTAAAACCTGATTATGTGTTTCCAGATGTGTAACGGGTATTACTGCACACCCATACTATCAGAGATGCAGGAATTTGAACTCTCCAAAATCTCAGTTAACAACCTGTGTTTGTCCCTATCCTTTTATAGTCCAGAGGGCAGGGTGTTCATGTTTTTCACAAAGAATTTCAGATTTCAAATTGTCTGACCACAGAACACTTTTCCTCTTTGCTTCAGTCCATTTTAAATGAACTTTGGTCCAGAGACTATAGTGGTGGAATATAGAGCTTTAACCTGTGATCTGTTCACAGAAAGGGAGTTCTGGAAGTGTTTCTGTGCCCACGAATGACAGAATCATGCGTGTTTTTAATGCAGTGCTGCCAGAGGGCCTGAAGGTCACGGACATCCAGTATTGCACAGATTTCTCCAGATTCTCTTGATATCATCAGGTATTATTGTAGATGAGGAGATATTCAGAGTCTTTGCTATTTTACATTTAGGAACATTATTCTGGGTTCTGTTTCCCCCTCTGGGGGCGAGGGTACCTGGACCCGGGGTATAGAGTATGTTTGGGGAGTGTGATTGTGTGTACATGTCCATTTATGTCAATCCTTACGTTGGGTGAGTGCTGAGTGTTTGTATATGTGTGCATGAGGGTGGGAATACATGTGTGTGTCTGTGTGTGCCTGTTTGTCTGTGTCTATATGTCAGGTCGGGTCTTAGACTCCACCTCTCTGGGAACTCCCAGGCCCTCCAAGGCCTATCTCCCCTCACCACACTCCCTGCCGGTGACTGATGCCCTCAGGGGTCGGTGCATTGGTGGTTCTTGGTGTCCAGGGCTGGGCGCTCAGGTATGTACCAGCTCACTCCCGGTGGCTACCTGGCGGGGCTGTTGCTCGGTTAGGCCTCCTCCGGGGTGCGGGGGGCCCTCGGGCCTCCGGCCTCTGGGCCTGTGGCTCGGTTCACTCTGGCACAGCTGGCTGCCGGCAGAGCCGGCGGGCACGCCGGTGCAGCCACCTCTAGCTTCTGCTCGGTGGCTACTGGGTGACGCCTTGTCTGGGGATCCTCAGCCCTTCCCATGAGGGTGGCACGGATGCCCCTCCGGTGGTCCTCCTTGGGCTCTCGCACTCTGGGGCCTCTGGATGTCTGGGGCCTGGATCTCCTCCATGCCTGCTTCATGCCCTGGGGGACGGGGCTATGGCTCGCTACATCCTCTTGCAGACCATTACATGTGGAAACCATTTGAATACAAGCGCGCTGATCCACACAGGTATGCACACGGGTGTTTACTGCTCGTAGACTTAAATTACACCTTTCTTGGCTGCTACTTCAAAGCACATTGTGCGCTGTCTGTCCTGCGTGCTGCACAACAACATTGAATATTTAGTATTTACTGCTGTTTACACTTAGCTAGATTAATGCGATGGTGTTGTGTTTAGTATGTTGCTTTGGGTTTTTTTTTGCTTGTTTTCTATTCTTCTTCTCTCAACAGGTGATCCAGGAGATTTTGTTTTTCTCCCCCCCTTTCTCACTTTCCCTCTCCCCTTCTGTTTTTCTTTTCCTTCCTCTTTCTTTCTCCCTTTCCTATCCCTCACTCATGTCTGTCCCGTCTGTAACATCTGAAAATAAAATATAATAAATAATAAAAACAAAGATCGATCAAATGGACCAATACGGCAATGCCACGATGATCCATTTGGCAAAGTAAATCCATTGGGTATCCTTGTTGGTCTTCAGACAACAATTCTGATGGCTAAAGAACCAAATGGGACAGGCCAAAAAAAAAAAAAGAAAAAAAAAAAGGAACATTATTCTGAAATTGCTCCACAATTTGCAGTTTTTGCAGATCGTTGAACCTCTGCCAATCTTTATTTCAGAGAGACTACCTCTCAAAGATGCTCTTTTATACCCAGTCATGTTACTGCCCTGTTGACAATTAACCTAAAAAGTTACAAAAATGTTCCTCCAGCTGTTTCTTTTTAGTGTTAATCACTGAACTAAACGAGATTTGCAGCCTTTTGTTGCCTCCATTGCAGCTTTTTTGAGGTGTTTTGCTGCCATCAATCTCAAAATTAGCTGATTTTTTTTATGAGAAGGTGCATATTCTCATTTTAAACATTTGATATGTTTTCTGTTTTCTATCGTGACCAAAATATGGGTTTGTGAAATTTGTAAATCATGTATATTTATTTATTTTCATAACTATTTACATTGTAGATTCTCACTGAATGCATCAAAACCATTAATAAACACATTTGGAATTATGTAGTAAACAAAAAGTGAACATGTTTAATGTTTTAGGTTCTTCAAAATAGCCATCCTTTGCTTTGATTACTGCTTTGCTCACTCTTAGCATTCTCTCTCTGAGCTTCATGAGGTTGTCACCTGAAATGGTTTTCCAACAGTCTTGAAGGAGTTCCCAGAGTTCCTGAGCACTTGTTGGACCTTTTGCCTTCACTCTGTGGTCCATCTCATCTCAAACCATCTCCATTGGGTTTAGGTCAGGTGACTGTGGAGGCCAGGCCATGGTACAGCAGTCCATCAGTCTCCTTCTTGGTCAACGAGCCCTTACACAGCCTGGTGGTGTGTTTGGGGTCATTGTCCTGTTGAAAAATAAATGATGTTCCAACTAAACGCAAACAGAATGGGATTACATATTACTGGAGGATGCTGTGGTAGCCATGCTGATTCCGTGTGCCTTCAATTCTGAAGAAATCCCCAACAGTGTCAACAGTAAAGCCCCCCACACCATCACACCTCCTTTTCCATGCTTCACGGTGGGAACCATGCACTGAGAGACCATCCGTTCACCTTTTCTGCATCGCACAAAGACACATTGGGTGGAACCAAAGATCTCAAATTTGGACTCATCAGACCAAAGCACAGATTTCCACTGGTGTAATGTCCATTCCTTGTGTTTCTTGGCCCAAACAAATCTTCTCCGGTTGTTTCTTTTCCTTAGTCATGGCTTCTTAGCAGCTATTTGACCATAAATGCCTGATCAGTCTCCTCTAAACAGTTGATGTAGAGATGTGTCTGCTACTGGAACTCTGTGTGGCATTTGTCTGGGCTCTAATCTGAGGTGCAATTTCTGAGGCTGGTGACTCGGATGAATTTATCCTCAGCAGCAGAGGGGACTCTTGGTGTTCTTTTCCTGGGGTGGTCCTCATGTGAGCCAGCTCAGTGGTTGATGGTTTTTGTGCCTGAACTTGGGAATACATTGAAAGCAATTATCCAGACTGACTGACCTTCAGTTCTTTTTTTTCTTTTTCTTTTTTTGACTGATGGACCGTCAGTACTTAAAGTAATGATGGACTGTCATTTCTCTTTACTTAGCTGGTTGATTCTTGCTATAACATGAATTCTAACAGTCTAATTGGGCTGTCAGGTGTGTGCCAACCTGACTTCTGTACAGCACAACTCATGGTCCCAACCCCATTGAGAAGGCAAGAAATTCCCCAAATGAACCCTGACGAGGCACACCTGTGAAGGGAAAACTACTTTCAATTGACTACATTATGAAGCTCACTGAGAGAAAGCCAGGGGTTTGCAGCGCTGTCACCAAAGCAAAGGGTGGCTACTTTGAGGAATCTAAAATATAAAACATATTTAGATTTATTCATCATTTTTTTCTTTGCTACATAATTCCATACCTCTTGCTTCATATATTTGATGTCTTCAGTTTGTATCTACAATATAGACAGCAGAAAAATTAAGACAATCCATTAAATGAGAAGGTGTGACCAAATTGGTAGTGCGTGCAATTCAAAAAGATTTACACCTCCTGCTGGCTCACAGCCATGGTCTCTCCCAGATTAAAGGTCAGCGGCTGGACTGATGAATATAGGTTAAGTTCCCTTAAACCTTCTATTACTCCATTCTTACCTGGTTTACTTAAGGCATGCACAGAAATACGTCATAATACTGCAGGAGTGTTGCTATTCACACCACCGCAGCCCTATTAAAGTCAGTGTTATTTCCCCAACACTTAATCTTGTTATCACAAAAGTCAGAATAATGAATTCCAGACACAGCACAGTGTTACTCTGTCAGGGAACGGAAAAACAGCAGTTCCAGCATTTTTTCTCCCAACCGATTTGCAAAAATCCAATGAGTTGGGTCTGTATTTTAATAATGGAGTCTTTGATAAAATAACAAAATCAAAATGATGCCATATGACTGAGATTTATCAAAACATCTGTTTAACACCTGTTTGGTGTGGTGAAATTTTAGTCTCTGTAGGCACTTATGCAAAATTATATTTAGGCATAAAGTTTTCAGGGGAGTGGCTGCTTCAGGGAACCAGTTTACTAACACAGGATGCCGATACCTGCACGCTGTGCAGAATTTACATTATACAGTCGTGATTGTAGTCCTCCAAAAATACAACAGCACGTTAAACATCGGTGACACTGTGCATACGAGAAATGATGATAGTTTGAGGGAAATGGCTAACCCTCCTCTGAGCCTGGTTCTGCTGGAGGTTTCCTGTTAAAAAGGAGGTTTTCCTTCCCACTGTCGCCAAGTGTTTGCTCATAGGGAGTTTTCTCTGTATTATTGTAGGTTCTTTACACTTTTGACAGTGCACTATAAAACATACACAACATAACAGTGTAACACCTCAGAGGTTTTTACTCCATTTTTGGGAAGTTAAGTTCTGGTTTTGCTGTTTTGGTTCCAGTAAATTGACATGAGGATGAACTTCAGAATCAAGTCTATACCATGGGTACTAATACAGTGGCTACTGCCACTTTTTATCTACAGTCTATTTCTTGACCAAACGCACTAAGCCGATGTGGAGAACAAGACAAATTCATAACTGCTGAAAGCCAAAGTGTTGCCATGTTGACTTTACCAAGCAGTGCTCTGCTTAACAACACACTTAGTAGTCTGACAGCACAAAAGTTTCTCTAAGTAATTATGTCTTGCAGACTGCATCACTTCATGTTTGTTCGCTACTGGATCACAGTTTTTAATCTCATATATTAAAAGAAGACGTCTAAATTTTTCAACAGACGTAGGAGCTGCCCTCCATTGACAAAAGTGTGTTGGCGCCTAAATTACAAGCCACAGTTACGCATTACATAGCTACAATGCCCAACTGAGCACGGTATGACTTATATACTCTGAATTGTGTCTTGACTTTTATATAAAAATAAAACACAAAAAACGTTTGTTTGGCTCATTGCTGGGAAGTGACACAGTAAAACCTCTGTGGTATTCTTTAAAGTTGATCACATCAGTAGAAATGTGCTGGAAAACTGGCTGGGGTTTTCTGGAGATTGAAAGACAACAGGGATTTGCTTTTTTGATTAAGCTATCATCTCAAAAAATATCTTTCAAACAGCCCAACAAGAATTAAATAGAACCACATTTATGGATTCAGCGGATGTTCTCATCCTCATCTGCTGCTCTATGGTGGATGTTTCCTAACTACATTGTTCATCATGAATGTCTTCATGTGGTGTCGCTCTCATCGGAGCATGCAAAGATTAAGGAAGAAATTAATCATGTTCATTAAATACATCATAGTGGTTATAACTGGATGATGTGTCACAGAGAGGCTGACAGAAATATGAGCTGCAGAGAGATTAAAAGGGAGTTTTCTTTGTTATATAAATGTAAGCGAGATGGAGTAAAGCTACAGAAACAACATGTGGTTTTGCAAAAGTTGTTTTTTTTTTCAGTTGAAATTGCTTCGCATGTGGGTCAAGGTGGTTTTTCATTGGAATTGATGAATAGAGGAGTAATGTTTGCGGTCAGTTTGGTGTCATAAGTCTTTATTTAATGAATAAATAAAGAATTATATGTATATGTCATTAAGTATGTATACTTAATGGCTTGCTTTGATAGACTCCATGTCACGGCAAGGTTACAAAAAACCCAGAAAAACAACTAAACTGAAATCTACACTGGGAAAAACCATGACTATCTATGAAGACAATGAAAAGAGACAAGAACATGAAACTGAACAGGAACGTGCAACAACGTAAAATGAAATAATTCAAACTTGAACAGTGGGAATCAAAAACTCGGACTTGACATGAAAACAAACAGACGACCCGACAAGGAACAGAAGGAGACACAGGACTTAAATACACATCTGAACAAGCCCCTAAAAAAGTCAGTGATCACTCTCAAGCTCTCCTGGTTTTTGTTACCACTATTCATCTGCAGCAAGTTTTAAAGCTTAGTTTTTAAAACCTTATGCTGTAACTACAGCCCAGCCCATGCAGCAGTATATTAATGACTAACCTCATATTGATTAATTGATTGATTGTACATTTACAGCATCCTGCCACGCAATTGCATTTGTTCCTAACCTCCTAACCATCGGGAACCCTCACGTTAACTTTTTTCAAGTGGAAAAAGTTGTCGTTCACCCTCTAGCTTCACTTTGGTTATATTATGGTAACCATAGCTGTGTAGGTAGCCATCATTATATACCAGCTAGCCCAACTGCAGTAACCCGACAAATGTCACTGCTGTTTAGTTTTATGTCTTCATTTATGTCAGAAGTGATAGCAAAGCTGTAGTTAATTTTTATTTTATTTTTTTTTTAGAAATCTCTCAGTCAGAACATGGTATATTATATTTAAATAAAAACTAGCGAGCTAACTCCCTGCTAATTAAACTTCATAAACTCTTTTTCGTGTATGCCTGGATGTTAGACTTAATTGTTACACCTGGTAGAGCAGAAACGCTGATCATTTTATTAAAAATGAAAGAATTTATTCTAGGCATGGCCAAGTGGCAGAAGGCTTTCACTTGGGTGGTCTCAGAATGTCATCTCTGCTTTTTGAGGATGAAGTGGTTCTGTTGGTTTCATCAGATGATGAAGCTCGCACTGGAACGGTTCGCAGCTGAGTGTGAAGCCGAGTGTGAAGCTACCCAGCCCCAGATAAGCGGAAGAAGATGGATGGTTGGAAGGAATTTAGACAGTTTGTAACTCTCATTGATGCTGCAGTGTTCGTTTGAATTTGGGACCCGAAGCCTAGTTTGGACCCGGAAACGGCTAATGATGGAACACATGACAGACTGGGGAGACACGAAACACAAGGAGGGACACATGAGAACAGATAAGGGAAGGCACGGGCATAACTAAAAGAAAAAACACTGAGGACAAGACAAACTACATAGAGGACAGGGAAAAGACTCATAAACCAGGAGACACAGGTGAAAGAAAACTAAAACAAAACTCAACTAAATCCTAACTACTAATAACAACACAAGAACTTAACATATTTTCAATATAATATAAGAAATCACAAATCTAAAATAAACTCAAAAAGCTGGGTCACATACCCAGCCCCTGTCACTGCAGCAATCATGAGCGTTAAGGGGATAAGCTGAATAGATTTGGTGTGCACATATCAGGATAAAGTACACGTTTGGTTGCAATGTTATAGTATTGTGCAAAAGTTCTGAGTTTGCCCTCATTTCTGTGTATTTTGCTTTCAACGAGTCAGACTTTGTAGTATTTTTCAAAAATTGGTCTTTGGAAATAAATAATTAAATTAATTAATAATTAATTAATAATTAATAATTAAGTACATTCTCCGGGATTTCTGAAGATCTGTTTCTGCTTATTTAATCATTTCAGTCCAGTTCTTGTACCTGACCATTCAAGCCACGTAACACTTCTACACTACTATTCAAAGAGCCCATTTTAAGTTATATTTTTAAGCACTTTGTTACTAGCACCTTGTCACAATAGCACATCATGTATGAAGAAGAAATGATGGACTAAATGTTTCTTAATAATAGGGAGAAATTCAGCAAAGACCTGACACAGGAGTTAAGACCTTCATCTGGACCCTCAGTTGATCCATCCACTGTTCACTGTCGCCAAGAGAGGTGCAACGGTGTCCTTACAAGGTAAGGACGTCAAGAGAGGTACAACAGCGAGTGTTTACATCCATCTGTAAAACATGGTGGAGGTTTGGAGCTGTATTTCAGGCACTGCTGTTTCAGAGCTTGTCAAAATTTATGGAATTATAAATGCTGAAAAAGTACCTTCAGATTTTGATCCGCGATGCAATACCATCTGGAAAACAAGTGATTGGCAACAGCTTCATTTTTCAACATGACAAAGATCTCAAACACACTTCCAGTGCAGTGGATTGGCCTCCCCAGACCTCAAACTTCCCCATTGTTGAAGAAGTCTGGAATCATCCTGACAGAGAATGAAACAAAAGACTATATATCAAGAAACACGACCCCCCTATTCTTCTTCTGAAGATTTTTTTCTTTCATAATTTCTTAAAGGTTTTCTTTTTTTTCTTTGAAACTTCACACTAACAAGCAAACAAGTAATAATATAATAGTATAATTGATTAATTGATTAAAAAGAAACAAAAACAGAAAAAACTGCAGTTTCAGGTTTAGCTAAAAAGTAAAAGTGAAGTTAGTTTCAAGCAAACTGTAAAGGTAAAACTGACATTGTGTAAGAGAACAGTGCAAACTGCAGTAATACAAAGTGTGTACACTATAAAGCTAGGAAATAACCTGAAGTAACTGTTTTCTGTATGACTTGAGCAGTCTCTTACATCTATGTGGAGGAATTTTCACCGACTTTATAAAGCCGCTCCAGTTCATGAGAATTGGGGACGTTCATTTATGCACAGCATTTCATTTGAATAGGTTATTACAACGTCTTGATTTGTTTCCCCCCCTCTCCGCTCTGGTGCACTTGTATTGTTGGGATTGTTATCCTATTGCGAGATCTGATTTCAGCTCAGCTTTCAGCTCTGATTTCAGCTCTCAGACTAGAAGGTTAGGTTAATACGTTTTTGGAAAATGTATTTTCTGCACCAGAGGGTGTTTAACTAACAGTTTAGCAGCTACAACCATTCTTATACAAAGTCTGATGTTTTCAGAGGATGAAACGTAATAAGCTAAGATCATTTAAAATATAATGACTGTTCTTAATACTTTGATGAAAATCCTTTGCAGTCAGTGACTCTGCACATGACATCACCCCTGGACATGTTGTGTTTCCTCCCTTGACAAGCTCTGCGAGTCCTCCACTGGAGCTGGTTTCAGTTGCCGCTTGTTTGTGGGTCTCTCTGCCTCCAGCTTTGTATTTAATAACTGAAAATCTGCTCCATTGGATTCAGATCAGGTGACTGACTATTTCTTTGCCCTGAGAAACTCTTATCAGTACTCTTGGGGTCAATATCAGTTTACGGTGTGAAGCGCTGTCTGATCGGACGAATCTGCTCGGGGATGTTCCACCATTGTGCACTCATCTCAGATTGCTGAGGCTCTCCTAAAGTGTTTTCTGTTTCTCTGATACGTTTATTTTGTTTTTCCAGCCTAATATTATCACCATCCTTCAAAATCTCTGTGGACCTTATTTTGGGCAATTTCAGTAAAATGCTATCAAATTCAGGTTCAACACAATGCCAGACCCTCCTTTTTACTCCTTAACTTGTCAGGCAATAACAAAGGAACATGTTTCATGTAGCCGGTCAAGAGTCGAATTTACTTACTGAGCCTCTGAAAACAGGAAAGCGTGTATAAAAACTGGATGTAATGTTCCTAAAAAGGTATTGCAATGCTTTTATTAAACCCTCTAATTAAAGCTGAAAGTCTGCACTTCAGTCACATCTGTATTATTTTTTTCTAATTCACTGAAAATGCACTGCAGCGGTGTACGAAGATGAAAATGAAAAAACTAACTGTAACTATCTGGATAACCACTCTGTCCACGTTATGGGCAGCTTTCCCCCAGTTACAGTCACAGAATTTTATATTATATTAATAAATGCTCTCCTTTTTATCCTACATCCTGTAGAGACTGACAGCCATACCTCGGCGGTCGCTTAAACATCACCACTGCATGAGCTCATATTAGGAGTATGAATGCCTTTGCTTTCCTGTTATTCTTCCATCGTTTATTTAGAACACAATACTTCAGCTAACTTCATATGTCCGTGGGGGCTGTGATTTTGTTTTCCTTGATTCCCTGATATTTATTTTATTTTTTTTATTTTTGTTACCGTGGCTAACTTAATCTAATGCTTATGTTATGCTCATGCTTATGCAAGGCTTGACCTTAACTCTGAATTCCTTTGTGCTTTCGGGGACCCAGGAGATAATCTTGACTCACTTCCAGGAAACAGCAGAGTCCAATTCTCCTCAGTTTCCCTCCCCTATAAAATCCCCAAACGCCTTTTACACCAAATACTTTGTGGGGCTTGATGAAACTATTACTTGGAATTCATTTGTTGCTGTTAGTGAGTTTACCAGCCACAATGTCCCGTGGGTCGTGTTTAGACTCGCTGGCATCTCAAATAATCAGCTGTAACTTTTGCCTTAAATCTACATATTTATAACTGTGGCACAGTGGGGTGAGTGCTGTGTTCTCATGCCTGTTAAACTCCACAAAGGAGTAGGAGTGAGGAGGGTCCAGATTTAGAAAGGGTCAGACTAAACAGATATAAGACAACAACAATTTGAAGCTAGATGCACACTTCCTGTCTGCTCCTAAAGTGAGAAAAAAAGAAAAAAAAACAAAAAAAATTTTAAATAAAGAAAACCTTGGGATAAAACCTTTCTTATGTAAAAAAAAAAAGTTAGTTAGAAGCTAGTTTTGAATCCAACACACAGATTCCGGTAACAGGAAGATCCAAAGAACTCAAAGACGCCTAATTCTGGATTATTCTTTAGTCCGTTGAGTGGACTGAATAAAATTTCAAGACTTTAATACAGACTTTGGAGACATGTTCATACTAAAATCTGATTATTTTGCATATTCAAGGGAGTATTTATTAAAAAAGAAAACACCTGTCCTGTGTGTCTGCGTAGGTCATCGGTCATAGGTAATCTTAGAAGGTGACTGGGATTCTTTAAGTTTGTCCTCGGTGCATCAACACCTGTATTGCTGTAGATGTGCAGATGTCACCAACATGGCAACAAATGACCACCACACAAGTTCAGTGTTTGATAAACTGCTAAAAATCTCATGAAAATGTCTTCATAATGACTTTTATGTACAGTGCAAGTCTTGAACCAACCCTCATTTCTTTATATTTTGCTAGCAAGAATCAATGCAGCGATTTAATGAAACGTGCAAACACACATGAAATTACAGCACCACCTCTATTCTTCAGCACAGCCTGAACTCTCTCAGACAAGCTTTCTCGCAGTTTCTTGTGATGTAGTCTTCAGGAATAGTTCTTTACTTTCAAAGCTGTTCTTTGGATGTTGGCTGCCTTTTGTTCTGTTTTATTGCGTTTGGGGTGTGTTTTTAATCTGGCATACCTGATGAAGTCAAATCTGATGAAGCTTCGGTGAACAGAAGATAACTTTAAGATACTGTTCATCTGTTCTAGCTTTTGGGCATTCTTTTATGGACACACTCCAAAGCTTGCTGAAATATTCCTGAACAACACTGTAGAAATAAAAGTACCATTTTCATTCCTGTCACACTTATCTTTGTTTTTGTAGATTCGACAAAAGAAACAGGCATACGTGACGGACTACTAATAACAAAGTGCCTAAAGATATAATTTCAACTAGTTCTTTGTTAAGTTGTCTGTTATTGTAGACACAACACTGCCTCATGCCAGTGTTGTGTGTAGTGTAGGTGACTTTTTATGCTGGAATGATTCATAGGTCAGTATTAAGTGGCTTAAAAAAACACAGTGATTCCTCTGAAATGGTCATGCTTACCGACTGGACTGAAAATGAGTGAAAAAGCAGCCAATGTCCAAAGAAAAAGCTTGAAGACCCTTCAGAAAGTCTTATTTTTTCTTAAATACAAGAAAGTTGGAAGCAAAATATGAACAAATGTGTGGTGGCTCAAGACTTTTGCACAAGGCTGGATTTTTTTGTGCTGTTTCCTTACACGGTGAAGTCACAGACACTTTTATAGCGCCAGACCACAGCTGAGACCACAGACAGAGATAATACATTTTAAGTGCATTTACAATAAATGCATTAACTTTACAGCATTCGAGAAGTCTATAAACCACTGACGTCTTAAATATCCCGTGATTCACTGTAGACTGAGCAACATTGCATCTGCTCTTGGAGTTTCCAGGCTTTGGCATCTCTTAAGTGTCTTTGTTTTTCCAGTCTGCCAGCTCCTTTCTGTCTGCATGAGCAGGCATGGGCAGCAGCAGTTTACCTCTCAGAGAGGTGTTTTGTTTTGTCTTTTAAGGTCGCCTGCTGACAGAGACCCCCTCTCCGCTGCTCCTCACTGTAAACATAAGTCACACTGTAATGAATGTGTGACGGCTGGAGAGTCGGAGCAGGCTAAGTGCAATGACGTCCCGGGTGTTCTTGCTGTCTGTCGGGGCTCTGCTCTTCCTCACTACCATTTACAATAACTTCTGTTTGGGACAGAGGTGCGTGCTGCACCCAGAGGTTCATCACTGGGAAAACAGCACCCTCAGAAACCCTATGGAACAAATGATAGACAAAAGCTTTTCCACTTGATGTAATGTTCCCGCTCATATAATTTCTTCCACTGCTGAGCAAAGAAAGAGCATCACACACAAACAGAAACGTTATTAATTAGTTTGAGTTAAAAAAGAAAAAAGAAAAATAGGAAGTAGTACAGATGTGTAGTTAATTTGCTTGGGATTTGTAAGTTCTGATGTTGTTTATTACATCTGCAATTTCTGGAATGAATTAGACCACATGTGGAAATCCAAGCCACCCATTTCTAGTTAAGAAATACTCCTCAGAGAAAGATGATGACATTTCATGGAAAACAATTGCAGTCAACGTGCTCTTATTTTAATAGCTTTCTGTGGCTGATAGTAGTTGGTGTCCAAAATGTATGGGACTTTAATCATCACTGAATATGAACCAACAAAATGGCAATGCATTTGTACAGAGTACAGTATTTATGCTTACACTCATGCACTGGACTGTTTTATGTGGTTGGCCACATACGACGCACTTTGATGTTAAGTGAGCCAGACCTGTGAAACTCCCCTTCCTGTCACTCTAAAGACAGTTAACTACACATTTACGATCCCTGAGATATTTTTTATATAAGAAACAAAAAGTGCATTTTCAACAGTAAATCTTTTTCTAAATGACTTAAACAGCATGAAGAAATAAATGTGTAAAATTACAGAGAACATATTTATTTTTTCACGCTGCCACCATTTCTTTCATTTACTACAGAATAACAGAAAAGGGCAACATGGTGCTGCAGCACTATGGCCTCACGGCAACAAGGTCCTGTGTTCGACTCCACCATCTGGCTCGATGGCTCTCCACCATGTTTGAGTGGGTAGTCTGGTTTCCTCCGACAGTCCAAAGACATGCAGTTAGTGGGGTTAGGTTAAGTGAATATGATAAAAATTGCCCATAGGAGGGAATGTGAGTGTCTCTGTGTTGATCTGTCCGGGGTGTACTCCACTTCTTGCCCTGTAAAAGTCCTGATAGGCTCCAGCCAACCTGTGACCCTGATAAGGATAAGTGGAACAAAAAAGGTTCTGTAAAAGAAAGACAAAACAGAAATTTCTATAGTAAATAAAAAGGTAAAGTAAAGAAATAACAGAAACGTTTCTGTCATTTAATTATTGATTCGTTACTTTATTACTTTAGTGTATTATGATTGTCAGTGGGAGAGATATTTATTAAAAGCTGTCAAACGTATGAAAATACTGACAAAAGTTCAAAACTTAAGCCCATCATTCATTTTTAAAGCCATCCATGGGGCCAAATTGGAGTCCTTGCTGGGCCAATTCTGGCCACCAGGCCTCATATTTGACACCCCCACTATAAACGATTTTTAGTATTAAGTTACTTTAGCAAAAGGTTTACAGTAATATGTGTGGATTATTAAAGACAAAAGGTTTGGAGTACCATGCTCGTAAACATATGTTGCATTTCTTTCATTTAAATATCCATCATCCATCCATCCATTATCAATTAACCTCACATTCATAAAAACAAACGTACAGTGTTTGGGTGGGGCACACTTTAAACGTGTAATTGGCATTTAAATTTTATTTTATTCTTCAAACTGAAAACTTTTCAACAGTGTTATTGGAAGCGGCTATAGGCACAGTTATCATATTTAACTTTACTGTTTGTTTTTGCGCGCATCGAACGCACATCACTTAATCTAGCGGTTGCCTCAAACGTTTAGATCTTTGTTTGTAACCAAATGTGACTCATATCTAACACAGAAAATTCCGCTGAAGTCTCATCTGTGACACTGTCGTCTCTTTACCCCCTTGTTCAGTTCACTTCCTGACAGACATCACTGACGGCTCACTGACAAATGAGAAAGGGAACGGAAATCCTATCCATCACTTCTGTCAGACTGCTGGATGCTTCAGTATATTAGAGACAACCCACCACTTTGCCCACAACTGTGCGCCACGACCTCTCGGTAACTTCTGGATTACTGGAAAGCAGAGGGGATGAGACTACCAGAGAACATGCCCCTGCTGAGTCATTATCTTTTCTTGCAGTAGGCTGAAGAGGAACTGCGCTTCCAAACCCACAACACACCACAGGTAGCGTCTGTAACTAAGGCTATCTCGTGGATAGAAATGGAAAGCTCAAACTCTACGCACGGACCTTATTCAATAAACGAGACCACGACTCAGAATTCACAAACAGACCGTGTCGAGAAATCAATCAATTTACCGATTTTTATGTTTGCTGGAGGCGCCGTTGGGAATTTAATTGCAATAATCGTTCTTTCGGTATCAAGACAGCAGCGCAAATCTTCAGCTTTCTACACGCTGGTGTGCGGGCTGGCGGTGACGGACCTGCTGGGCACTTGCCTGGCCAGTCCGATAACTATAGCCAACTACCTTAACCCCAATGTGCTGTTGGACCAACATGTCTGCGAGTTTCAGTCCTTTTTGTTGCTGTTTTTCGGTTTGACCGGACTCAGCATCATATGCACCATGGCAGCAGAGCGATACCTGGCCATATGCTGCCCGTACACCTACCAGCGGTGGGGAGTGGACCGACGCTTCGCGCAGAAGCTTCTGCTCTTCATCTACATCAGTCACATCTTCTTTTGCTGCCTCCCAATGATGGGCATGGCGAATAGCACACTGCAGCCGTCCGAAACCTGGTGCTTCATCGACTGGAGGAAACACGACCCCGTGTCCACCACCTACTTCGTCCTGTACAGCGTCGTTAGCCTGCTGCTGATCCTCGGCACCATCCTGCTGAACCTGGCGGTGTGCGGCGCGCTGCTGATGATGCGCCAGAGGGTCGTGCAGCTGCCCGTCACCAGAGGCAGCGTCCGCGAAAGGTGGAGAGCTCTGTCCTCGGCCGCAGAGACTCAAATGATCGCGGTGCTGGTGATGACTTCTGTGGTGGTCCTGGCCTGCTCAGCCCCACTAGTGGTAAGAGAAGTCTTTAATTAACGAGTGGTGCGCAGAGAAACTTTGTTGTAACACTGCCTGGCACTTATAAACACGAGGATTACCAGTATTGTACTGATTAGTATCGACACAGCAGTGCGAAACATGCATTTTGACGCCGTTAGCTTTAATTAAAACTGGCCAAAAATAATTTTACCCACTTTCCATCTTATTTTTCCTCTAAAGCGATGCACGCAGTTAGCCTGAATTTCACAGGCAACAACTGCCTGTGAAATAACGAGGAACTACTTAAATCTGTAAAAGGACCTAAAAGTGGACGAACGTAGTGCTTGATTTGCTCAGTTTGCTTGATTCCAGCAAATATGTTCAGTACGTTCAGCATCAGATACTCCAGAAGTTCAACCTAATATAATTGGATAAATATATATCCCACACACACACAACAATATGTATCATTAAAATGACTACAACTGAAAACTTCTGGTGACAGTTTAGCAGGGCTACCTTCACATTTTAGGCATTTAACTTGCATGCCAGTTCATTAAATATTCTTGTATATTTGATGAATATAATCTATATTGTTTTCTAAAGTCCAGTCATTACCTGGTCACAGTGGTTAGCACTGTTCCCTCACACCAATAAAGTTTGAGTTTGAAGTTTGAAGCCTTTCTGTGTGGAGTTTGCTTATTTTGCCTGTGTACTGTGGTATTAAGGCTTCCTCTCACAGTCCAAAGACAGGAGGTTAGGTTCATTCTAAACTGCCTATAGGTGTGATTGTGAATGGTTGTCTGCAACAGGCTGGTTACTGGTGCAGGGTGTAATCTGCCTTTAATTGGATAAAATTTGATCATTTCTCTTCACCTCATACAGGAACTTTATATTTTGGCTTTTCAGAAAAGCCATGAAGTGTTTACACTGTGTTAAACAATGTGGATTTTATTGTGTTAGAAAATAAAGTCCCTGTCTCCAGAACAGACTTTATTAGTCATTTTCTGCTCAAAGCTAACGTTTATTTTTTATACTTACAATGTCCAGCTAAACCCAAATAGCAGAAATTAATAATGCAACAGCTTGCAAAATATTTGTAACCAGAGGTGTAGTCTACATGAGGACAGCGCCTTAATGTTGAGTTTGCTCATTCAATCCAGGAATCCAGGAATTTGATTTGATTTGACAAACTTTTCTTTTTTAAGATGACAAAACAGGAAATCTTTCTGCTTATGAGCTGTTAACAGTCTAAAGAAATATATTATAACAGCTCCTTTCTTCTGTTTTAAGGTCCGTGTGTTTGCAAACTGCTTCAGTGATGAAAAAAACTTCAAAGCAGACCTGGCTGCCATCAGGATAGCCTCAGTTAACCCCATCCTTGACCCCTGGATCTACATCCTCCTCAGGAAGTCCCTGTTCCGCCGGTTCCTCGGTTTATCCAGGCGAGGCAGCAGCAGCCGCAGCAGCTCCCCTCCTTTAACGCAAACCACCCTATTTACTACCAGCATTGTGAAGGACAGCAGCGTGTTCACCCAGCTGATGTGCAATGCCAGCATCATCACTCAGCTCCCCGCTACTGTCACATTCACTCCGCGCGACACGGAGAGAGCCTCCAGCAGACTTGACTCTGCTGAGTGAGCACATATTTGACACCGATGAATGTTTGCTGCGTTATGGTGGCATGAAGAGCTTCACACGCGACTCTCTCTCAGAGCCGCTGATGATGAAGATGTGGTGGGCCCACAGCACGGAGGGATCCCCAGAGCACCTGGAGGATTATTTATTGACTGAAAGAGTTGTATGTCACGGGGCTGACAAGAAAAGAGAAACAATGTTTGATTGAGTTGTTGTTACTGAAGTGCAATGATAGATCGAGCCTTTCCATTCTGTCCAACCTCCCCTTGTGGCTTCCGCCTAGCTGAGACACTCTTTCGCTAGATGAATGTCATCTCTCATGGGGCTCACCTCCACCTTTCCCCTTCCACCTTCCTCCAGATGTCTCTGACAGTGCCAAAGAGCCATCAGATGGTTCTTGTGATGGACAGGATCCTCCCTCAGCTCCAACAGTGTTTATGGAAAACTCCCCGATGGTTTGTGTGGGTTTCGTTATTTCTTTTTCATCAAGAGAAACATATGAAATTAATAGAGCACTGACCAAAATATGCCGATGGCTGTTTGTAATAAAGACTCATGTTTGCACTAGAAAATCAGTCAACTGTCTTTGTCCTGGAATGAAATCATGGGCGCAGAAAGAGCCAAGTGAAATAGTGAGAGGTCACATCAACAGGTGACATCAACAAAGAAAAAGTACATAGGATGAAAGAGAAGCAAAAAACCACATCCACTTTATCTCTTTCTTTATGACAAATACATTGAAAACAAAACTAAAAAACCCCACCACGCCAAAAAACAAATGCAGGGAAATCAGGTCATTAGTCATTGTGTGTAGGCAGCTAAGCTCTAAAACACTTTCGCCTTAATGCTAACAGTCTGCACTCCTGTGTAGAGGAACACTAAAGAGCTGTCACTGGTGGCTAACTGAGGCTGCCAGCATCCATCATAACATGGAAAGAGGAGAAAGTGAGCTCCGTGTGCCCAACAAAGACACGCTGCAGATGTGCGTCCTCCTCTGAAAGATCATGTGGAGCCACATAAAAGAAACTTGTGCCTGTTGTTACCATACCGACTTCTTGTAAACACAGTCTGGTGTAAACAAACATGACAGCGTACACTCGGAGCTTCAAGTAAATCATTCAGTTCTACTTAAAAGTGCTGACATTTGTGCTGCATTATTAATTTGTGCCCACTAGGGGGAACTAACTGACATTTTTTTAAAAAAATATATCATCAACATGTGGTTTTGCCTTTGGGAAACTGGGAGATAAATAAGGTTTTAGCTCCTAATCAAATACCAAATTGCCATTTTATTCATCACCACTTTGTATATTATCTGCACAACAGTGGCAGAGATACTGGAAAGTTTTTAAGTGAAGAAGCACACATTTGAGGCCAGGAAGAAACATACATGACAGAACAGAGCAACTGAAATGTCATGTTAGATTTATACACGCTCTCCTGAAATTAAGCGCTGCACACACATAATCAAGATACTTGGACCTGATACTTGAAACTGTGCATCAACAGGGAAGAAAGGTGATTTAAGGGACGTTAATCGTGTTTCAGAAACTGCTGATCCGCTGGGATTTTCCTGCACAAAGATTTAAAACATCCAGTCAAGGGAGTTTCTCTGAGTGTAAATGGATTGTCAAAAACAGAGGTCAAAGGAGAACAGATGTTTTGAGATGACCAAGGTTGTAGAAGAACATGTCTGAATGAAAATTGCTGAACCCTGAGGCAGATTTTATACAGCAGCGGGACAACAGGAGACTGGAAATACATTACCTCAGGGGTGGGCAATTCCAGGCCCAGAGGGCCGGTGTCCCTGCAGGTTTTAGATGTGTCCTTGAACCAACACAGCTGATTTAAATGGCTAAATTAGCTCCTGCAGTTCTCCAGAGGCCTGGTAACGAACTAATCATGTGATTCAGGTGTGTTGACCC
Organism: Diplotaxodon limnothrissa; assembly: GCF_057381915.1. Taxonomy (NCBI): domain Eukaryota; kingdom Metazoa; phylum Chordata; class Actinopteri; order Cichliformes; family Cichlidae; genus Diplotaxodon; species Diplotaxodon limnothrissa. The sequence continues at coordinate 36,314,337 of NC_140610.1, forward strand.
AAGGTGAGATCTAAAACCTGCAGGACACCGGCCCTCGGGGCCTGGAATCGCCCACCCCTGCATTACCTGGTCATTACCTGCTGCAGTATTTGGATGGACGGGTCAGATTTAGGCATCAAAAACACAAAAGCATGGAATCATCCCGCTTGTATCAGTGGTTCAGGCTGCTGGTAGTCTAATGATCTCAGTGCACTTTGACCCCAGGAAAACCCACTGAGCATCGCTTAAACGCCACTCCCTATCCAAGTATCGTTGCCGACAGTGTCCATCCCTTCACGAGTACAGTGTACGCTTCAGAGGATAAAAATCTCAAATCGTCTCATACTGGTCTCTTGAACATGACCGCGAGTTCACGGATTCACCAGATCTCAATCCAACAGAGCATCTTTGGGATGCGGTTTCATATCATGAATAATATATTTCCCTATAACACTTTAAGCAATAGATGGTAATCCTTAACTGCAAGACACATTATCAATATTTAAACCTTATTAGAAAGAAACCTTTTTACTGCAGAGGTATTTTAAGAATATTTGGCTGCTAACACTTTTACTATACTGGGATTTTTATTCATACTATTCATTATTCATACTTCTTTTATCAAACATTTATCAGTTAAGAGAACACGCAAACATTTTCAGTCTTCAATTGTGTATTTATTTAAGCAGACAAGACTGTGCACCCCCCTGTACAACATTTCTGTACACAGACACCATAAATAAAAATCTAAAAACATCAGTTAAGTAAAAATTCTTTCTAGAGATCCATTGAAGAGACACAAAAATAATTATACAAGTTTTACAAAGTATTCTCCCCCTTTCTCGTCAACATTTAGATCCCTTTAAAAAGCTTTATGACAGACAGAGAGAGGAAATTTAAAATAATTCGCCTTTCAAACTTTCTCCCACTTTCAGAAACAGAGCCGGCATGAACCGTCCACGTGTCCTACGCGTTATCGTTTAGGAATTTCAGGTCTTGTGGCCGAGCTGACAGAAGGCCTCTCTCTGGTGGCACGTCAGCATCAGAAGGATTACACCCTTTCTTTTGGCAACAGGAAGAAATAAGTGAGGAAGAAAAAAAAAAAGCACGAAGGAAAGGCGAGATGGTCTAAAACCGTTAGAGCTGCACTCTGCATGTGACTGGAAGCAAAATATTCTTGAGCCGTGACGCGATCGTGTCAATTTCTTTGTAAATCACACTTCTAAAATTTTCTTGGCTCTTCATCTAATACGATACTTCCCATCTGAGATCTGTGAATTACTGCACCAGTCTAGTAAGAAGATGAGTCATTTTCTTAATGGGTGAAGAGTTCCCTCCTGCTGTCTGCAAAAACAATTTACACTTGTATTATTGTAGATTTAAAATCATGCCCGTGCATCTTGCAAGACTGAAACATTTCAGATTTGTCAATGTTCACATTAGCAGTGGCAGAAACTGCAAAGACATTGCAGTGAAATAATAAATAAAACCGCACGTTTCTTTATCTTTAAGCTCCGTTTTGGGCTCCACCAACTCATTAAAACATATCTGGATCTTTATTATAAACAAAATCTCCCCTCCTTAAAAACTGATTTTTATTAAAACTACTTTTTAAACATCTGCAAAACCACTGAGCGCTTCCATAGAGGTAAAGAAATGGGCTCTTTAATTTGCTGCCATCACTCCACTATGAGTGACACAATCACATTTTTCCCATCGGATGCAAAACTGAAACTATGCTTCTCAGTAGATAAAAGCTGAGATGATTAAATCTAACATTTGAAATGGACGCTGAAGTCATAGAAGTTCGAATTCATCACTTTGTTTGTTTTTATTTATGGTTACCGTTTGCGGTGGGGAAAATGTCACGAAGGCCAACACAAACAACAGACAGCCTCAAAGTGAACAACAGACAACAACACACAAACTATATTTCAAAACAATGGACAGCGAGTTTGGTTGTATTGCAATGTTTCTGATTAAAATTATTCTTACACTGAGTAGAGGACTTAAATTTCAGTATGTAATCTAATAAAAAATAAAATAACATGGTGGCAGTTAATAGCTAGTTTTCTCCATGAATCTAGAAAGGAGTAAACAGACACGTTCTGGAGACACTAGATGTGGTGGGGAAAAACCCACCAATCACTGAATACCGTGACAGCATTTAATTAATAACCCTCCCCAAAAACCAAAAAAAGAAAACAAGCTCACAACCGGCGCTCGATTCGAAAGCAACAGAGTCAAAACAAAGAAAAACTGTCTTCCTGCACTTTACAGTAGTGATGATAGAAAGCCCACCTGAAATTACAGGTGAATCTTTCATTGCACAATCCAAACCTCTGTCCAGTGACTCTATGACGCCAGTGTTGACAAATTAAAAGAAAACGCATCAAGTGGTTTGAAGACGTGCAAACTCGACACGGCGTTCTGTTTTTAAAAACTGAAACATGACAGAGGAGCTTTTGGTTCAGGCTGACAGAGCTTGAACCAAAGCTTGAAGCTTCGCAGACTGATAAATACAAATAAACCAAAAAAAAAAAAGAGTCTCCATGACAACAAAAACAACTCCATTATATTTTATGTGGTGGGATACAGAAGAAACAAATACATCCTTCATGTATGAAGCTGCACATCTTTTGTTATGCAAATCTAATTTTAGGCCTTATTCATTCATTCAAAGACATAATCATACAAGCGCTTTTTCTAAGCTAACATCCACGCACACACAAACTGGAGTGTCGGTGTGTTCAGGATACTTTGACGAGCAGCCGGGAATTGAAACACCAACCTGATTAGTAGACGACCCGCTCAACCTCCTGAGCCACATTTATACCAACAAATAATACAGTAAACTATTTTCTGTTTCACCAGGGAGAAGCACAGATCTGTATGAGGTCACTGACCTTTCTAGATAACAGAAATGGTCTCGCTCTTCGTTCAACGATGTGGTTTTCATAAGTGTTTGGCTTTATTAAACATTTATGAACATCAATGGACTCATCCGCTTTTAATTTGGAGCATTTTTCCTAATTGGGCACTTTTATTAGTGGGAGTGTGGATATCGATTGAATGTATACAGTCTGTGGCTACGCTAGAGGCTCTGTGAGGTTTTTAACTATATAGAATATCATTACAACCCATCTTGAGTGTTGATATGTTTCAATCTGGACAGAAAGAATGAATGACTAACACCTGGTGTTGAAAACATTGCCAATCACAATATCAGATCAAACCTACAAAACCCACTATATTCCCAAGAACTCCCATCAGCATTAAGGCTATAATTTATTCACTGATGACTAACTCAACAGTTTGTATCTCCCCACATTGTCTCAAGTAAATTTTAAAGAGAGAAAAAAAAGACATGAAATGCCAAAACCTAAAAATTTTAAGGATCTTGACTGAACTAAAAGACACGACAGACTCGTAATTCGGTGCACGTCAACATTCACAGTGATGGTTACACATGACGTCCTTTCCTCTCAAAGTAAACAAACTAGAATGTTATGGCTGGTAGTGAAAACAAAAATCAAACATCTGCAAACAGTTGTGTGGAGATCCTTTTCCAGCTACCTTCCTGGCCGATACAAACCGATTCTAACCGTCGCGTTCAGTCAGTACCAAAAAAATAAATAAAGACCTACACCAAAGCTGACTCAAAATGAAGTTTAGACAGGGAGAGAGAAGGGGTGGGAGGTCACATGACTGGCCCGTGATGTCAGACACCTCATTCTTCAACACAAACAGCCCTCAGTCTCCAGGTGATTGAGACCTGCCTCTGAGCCGCCGGGCTACACGCAGTAATGTCTATGACAGCTACCAGAGTGAGGACGAGTCCTCCTTTACACCACATATTGGTGGTTGCTGCTGTAGTTTGTCGTGTAGGTCTGCTGGCTGTACTGGAAGTGGTCAGTCAGGACGTGGTTCCAGCTGTGCTGCTGCTGCTGCTGCTGCTCTGGGCTGTGGGGGAAAGGCACTGACCCGTTGGCCTGGATCTTCTCCAGCGCCGGGTTGTCAAAGGACATCAGGTCCTGTTTGGAGCCCGGCAGCAGCTTCTTCTCCTTGTTAGCGTCATACTTGGCCTGTTGGCAAAGGACAAGAGCAAAAAGATTTGAAATCAACCAGGTTTTAAATGTTGGATCACCTGAACTGACCACGTAGGTCACAATGGTCAAAGAAGATAAATGAGTGCAAAAAAGGAAAGCAGCTCAAGTTGGATTGATGGTAAAACTACTGGAAGAAGTCCTTTAAGGGTGAAAGCAAAGCAGTCTGTGGACTGAAAATAAACAAGGACAGGAGTGTAAGTGGACTTGGGGGCTGGTAGAGAAGCAGATCACTTAGAGACAGTAAGTTCCAGACCCTGAACTCTAAGTGCAACATTTGTATGTTTCTCTTACCCCACGACGTAAGAAAGGTGAAATTATTTATAGCGTGTGTGTTTTGACAACAATGACATAAAACAGGCTTTGCATCACATCCAATTTAAACAACAGAAGCAAGTGCATGTTGCATCGTGCCTTAATGGATTAAATGCACATCTTTATAATGAACTTTCGCTCGGGCTGACTGACCTTGTTGTAAAGGAAGACTCCGACGATAGCAGTCATCATTCCCAGGACGTTTGTCAAACTGACGGGATTTCGCAGCATTAGCAGCGAGATGCTGATGACCATGATCCTCTTGGTGGCGTTGGCGACGGCGTAGCTGAGCGGGCTGACGATGTTGAGTATACTGAAGGCGATGACGTTCTGAGCAAAATTGCAGAACCCACTGATGAGCAGCAGGATAATGGTACTCATGGACCCCGAAACATCCGTCTGAGACGAAAGGAGTTACGTCAGATAAAGCTCACGGTCACCGAAGCGGCTCTAGTTCACGCCAGACTCTTACTGCTACTCACCAAGTCTCCATTCACCAGAAACACAGAGAGGTCCACCAGAACCCAGGTGGGCAGCATGAAGATCACAGCGTTAAAGCCCAGGATGTTCAGCAGCCTCAGGTGGTGGACCCGCGTGTCACGCAACACCTGTAAAAACACAATAAAACCTTAGGCTGCAACTCTGTTAATGCATCTTTAAACTGATATAAAGAACTCTGTAAGCATTTCAGCACACTTTCAGAAATCTCCATTTCTTTATTATACACTCAAGAGATTTAAAATGCACCACTCTATTTTTTGTCCAATCTGGGAAGACCTTTCATCTGTTAAGAAAACTATAGCTGCCTTTTTGATAACATGTGAGACTTTGTCACACCCGACTGATTATTGTGAGCAATCCTGTGTCGTCACAAAACCTTTATCCGGCTAACGCACCCAAGCCTATTTAAAAAAAAAAAAAGGCACCACAGGTTTGGAAAAAATGACATGTGAGATTTCCAAGACTGGGGCAACCTGAGTGGGATCGTGCCACTGGGATGCTGGAGGAAAAACCCGTGAAGTTGTTTGAATGCAACAGGACAATCCTCCTCATCAGACTCAGACACTCAAAAAAAAAAAAAAAAAAAGTAATACTGCGTTATTAAATCCCTTGAGTGCATTTTCATTTCCTCTCTGTTAATGTGTCATAAGTAGGAAGGAGAAGGAGATCCTACATTGACTTTTTTCCCACCCTTTGAGACTCAAAAAGTGGCAGTTAAACTGTGGCTATGATTTGAATGAAAAAACAGGAAGTCTCTAACAATGTCTGCTGGTTCATTTGGACATTTTTCAGAGAAGAGAAAAAAAACAAAAAAAAATCAGCAGATCAGCACACGTGGCACACAGCAACATGAGGGTGGATTACCTTTTTGGAGAAGATGTTCTGCAGTGAGAAGCAGAGCGTGGCAGCCAGAGCGCTGATTAGTCCCGTCATATTAAAGGACAGCTCGGTCACTGTGGCCAGCAGCACCCCACCAATGATGGGAATGAGCGATACGTATACCTAAGACCACACAAAGCACAAACTGTTTCATCACTTACATCTAAAGCAACACATTTAGGAAATCTCATTTCCAGCGCAGGAAATATTTTGCACTCTCTAGCAAAGATGGCAGGTTTATAAAAATAAATTAGCAACCATGTTTGTAATCAATGAACTGCTTTAATTCATTCATAAATATGCATCCAATCAATATAATGGTCTAACAGACAGTAACAGTAACATAGAGAGAGAAGTATTTCCCATGACAAACTGTGCTGATGTACTGCTGGCAGTAACGCCTGTAGCTTATCAGGAACAAACTCAAAGTCTACAGATGACATGTGTTTATAAATATCTGTTTTGGCTGAACAGCTGGTGAAACTTTGTCTTGAAAATAGTAAAATTGACTTTTAACATAAACAAGTAGAGAGTTTCTGTTGTCTCACAACATCCAGATGATTCACTGATTGAGCTATTAGTGAATACATTTTGTAGATCAGCAGTCCCCAACCTTTTTCGCGCCACAGACTGGTTTATGCCCGACAATATTTTCACGGACCGACCTTTAAGGTGTCGCGGATAAATACAACAAAATAAAACTAGTACCGGTACCAAAAAAAAAAAGATTTATTCATAACACACATGAAAAGACCCAGGAAAACCGAGTTAACGATAAAAACGATAACAAAATAACGCTGAAAACCCATAAAAGCCCTGAAAACCATACATTTCACACCTGAGCTTCAACTCTCGCAGCCCGGTACCAAATGAGTCACGGACCGATACCGGTCCGAGGCCCGGGGGTTGAGGACCGCTGTTGTAGATGAACTGAAAAAAGAAAGTAGTAATTGTAGCCAAATGAGTAAGAATGTGAGCAGCTTGGTGCCTCCTAATGATACAGTGATGTGAAAGAAACGTTTCACAGGCCTCTATACTCCATGATTTAATCGCTTATAGAACCACCTTTAATAGCAATAATTAAAAGTAACTGTTTTCTGTATGACTAGGGTTGTTCGATATAACGATATATATCGGATGACGATATAAAAACGTCTATCGTTTCATTTTACGCTATCGTTTGTTTTATGGTGTCGCAAAATAAACTTTACGGCAATATTTTTTTTTCGTTTTGATGATCACTGTAGTGGCTATATTAATTTCTTAAAGTTCTCTCTTTCTCTTATATTTAATATAACCACACTACCGACGGACAAGCGCCTGTTTTTATGGGTTGTCGTTAGCAACAACGACAGTAACAGCATCGCATGTCCGCTTGTTTATTTTCCACATAAACCTTTCACAATAAAGCTCAAGATCCTGAGACTATTCAAAATAAACGGAATCACGTGAAAGAGTATTATTGACGGATGAGAAGCAAAAAAGAAGTTGTCAGGTGCTAAAAAATAAATCTTAGACTCAAACGTTAGAACAGGCTTTTCCCCGTAGCACGCCATGTAATAAATACTCACAAAGAAAACGGCGGCTGTTACAACTTATATCTAAAAATGTGGAGTTTCATGCATTGGTTAAAACACTCGACTCCAGGTACACGACGCCCAGCTGGAAACGCTTCACCTACCCGAGATTCACAGAATTTACAGAAAATATTACATTTTTTTGATTTATATCGTTATCAGATGATAGATGTTTTATATCGGGATATGAGATTTTGGTCATATCGCACAACCCTATGTATGACTATCATTGTGGATGAATTTCTTCTTCACAACATTGCTTCACTTAATTGAGGTGTGTGTTTTTTTTTGTTTATGCACAGCTCTCTTTATGCCCTGCCACAGCACTTCAGTCAGGTTGAGGTCTCGACTTTGGCTTGCGTGATGCAATAACTTGATTGTTTTCTTTTTCAGCCATTCTGCCTGTTAACTCAGTTTGGGACTGGCTTTACTGTCAGACAGGTGGCCTTGGTTCATGGTTATTGTTGCCCTCCTGTTGCTGTAAAACAAGCCTAAACCATCACTGCTCCACCACCATGCTTGACAGCAGGTATGAGGTGTTGGTGTGATATGTTGTGTTTGGTTTTCGCCGATTGTGGCGTTGTGCATTATGGCCCAACATCTCCACTCTGGGCTCGTCTTTCCAAAGGACACTGTTCCAGAAGCCTTGCAGTTTTTTTAGATGTAACCTTTTAAGTTGGGCCTTAAATTTCTTTCTCCTGGGAACCCTTCCAAACAAGTCAAAGTTGTTCAGTGTTTTGCTAACATTACTATCATGAACTGGGGTGAATCTGATGGGACTTCTACTCCTGGGAAGCCTTTGCACTGTATTAACAAACACCAGACCAGCAAATTGCCAAAATGACTGCTTTTATAGAGGCGGTCACACTTGCTGAGGATCAGTTATTGAAGGGCATTTGATTAGTAGCTCCTGGCTGCTACTTATCCTCTTAACTCCTATGAAAGCAGTAAGCGTGTAGTGCATGGAGTCGTGTAAAAACTCTTTCATATGACTGGATAAACATTGGTTCGTGTTAATTTGGTCAGCACCTCAGAGAAAATGTGAAGCAACATTTCCGACACTGAATTAATAAAACCCAAACATGACCACATTTTCACCCACTGAAAAATAAAGAGATAACAAGAAGTGGAAAATTTCCAAAAATGGTTGCTGCACAAGTAGACATAATTTCACATTAATGTGTGTTAGTGTATTTCTAATCTTCAGCACAGCGATTAGTCCAGAGTGTGCAGCTGGACCTGGTAACTCTGCTTAGACATACACTTGAGGAGAACAGCTCATCTACAGATTCATTTGCATCCTGAAATACAGCATCCATCACTTGTTATGAAACCCACTTGTGCACCTACACACTCACCCACTCAGCCCCCAACAAACCACTCTGAAACTAAAAAAACAAAACAAAAACTAAACACCGAACAGCAAATAAATGCTCTCAAGCTATCAAACCACTCTTCATCTCACATGAGCAAAACGCACAAGACCAATAAGACAGCCTCCAACTGAGCTAAACCCCCCAAAATTTCCATTGGTATCATTGTGACCCAAACTGAACTGCTGCAGCACAACATACTTAAACTAGCTCCATTAATGTGTTGTTTAATAATTAACCAGTCTCTTAACTGGATGCACTACAAGGAAACAGTTCCCAGTAAAAACTTGTTCACACACCCTCATGTTAAAAGTTAACTTCTGATAACACACCAAAAGTGCAGGTGCATCCACAAAAAAAAAAGAAAGAAAAAGATGCAGGTCTACTTACTGGCATCACAAAAATATACAGTGGGGACAACGTTGAACCTTCAGGGAGGAGTTTTCTATTTTGGTAAAGGCCCAGATTTGTGTCCTAATTCAGGTGCTCCAAATTATTTTGGAGATTTAGACTAAAGCTTAAATTACACTCCACAGTGGTGTTGCAGTGGCCTGCATTGCATTGTGCTGACAAGGTGCTCTCCACATAAAACCCATCCAATATCATGTAGTCTACCAATTTTACCTAAATTATAACCATAAGCATAATTAAAGTCCATGTTTTAAACATTACACATTGATAAAGTGTTTTATGAGACGTATTATAATAAGTCTCATACAACTTCAGTTCTCACACGGTCATCAGAGCCATGTTGCCTCCCGTCTCAACACTGAACTGGAAGATAAACATTACGTGCTAATCTCAGACTCTGAAGACTTTCACATGACGCAAACTCTGTGTAAACATTTCATTGCCATGGATCCAGTTAGGTTTTGAACACTGCATCTATGTTTAAGTTTAGACTTAAAACTTCCCTTTTTGATAAAACATATAGTTGGGCCTGAACAAGGTCAACCTGAATCCTGCCATAGGCTCCTGCTGCTGGGAGCTTCTCATGATGCACTTAGTGTGTCTTATTTACTCACTGTGTGTTTACACATCAATTTGCATTTTAATAACTGTTAAATAACTGTTTTACTAACTATTAAAATGCAAAGTGATGCATTCTGGCTCTATACCACAGACCCGTCTTCCCCTTCTCCTTTCCATTGTCGCCAAGAGCTTCCTGGTTGTTGGGAGTTTCTATATATTATTGTATGTTCTTGCAGTATAAAGCTCACTGTTGTTGTCATTTGGTGCTATAGAAATAACATTGGATTGAAATGAACTGAAACTAAACTGACAGCTCAGTCTAAAGTCAGTAAATGGATGCTACACTTGAAAGGAATTCTGGGATTTGTGATACTGGGCAATGTAGATCCCACTATCAGTAGTTAGAACCTAACTACTAGAGTTAGGGTTTTTTTTTTAGATGTTATAGGGTAAATATCTGGTACTACAGGGCTAGGAATGTAGACTCTTAGGAGTGTCTGATCTCAGACAGCAGATATGGAAACCAGTAGAAACATGTTTTCCAGGTAGGGGACTGATAGTATATTTATTCTCATATATACAAGGCATAGAACATTCCTTAAAATTATTACAATTAAGCGCCTGGTTTTTATGTTAAAGCCTGAATGTAGAATGAAACACACACACTTTTATATCCAAGTTCAATGTGATATTGAAATTAATATTTTTCAAAAGCCGACTTCTGTTGTTATTACATCCAAAAGTTTCAAGGTATTATCTCTAATGTTCCCAATATGAATTTTTGAAATACTCATATTTATGTACGGCAGGCAGAGCACAAGGTTTTAGTTTGATTTATGCACCTTCACATCCCTGCAGGAAGTTTATCTTTTACCAATAAGAAGACAGGATATGTGCTGGGTGCCATTACAATGTGTATTATAATGGTTTCTACAGACCTTCAAATCTGCTGCCAGAGATAACAGATCCAAATATTCGAAGATTTCAAGCATCCATTATTCTATGTCTGCAAGCTGCACTCCAGAGTGTCCGCAAATCACATTTAAAATACTTGAAGCACGGAGCTCAAGTAGTTTTATTGATAATGGAATTTAAAATAGTCTTAAAGTGGATCGTTTCTTTTGAATATAAAAGATTTATTTGATGAAGAAATATAAGAAACTTGATCGGTGTTTCACGAAGGGAGTTTTCTCATTTAACTCTAATTTAATACAAGTCTGATCAAAGTCAATGCAGCTTTCTCTTTTTCTAAGGAAATATGAGCTCAGCACTAATATGTTTATATGACACATCAACCAAACAACTAATTACTTAAGAACGTCATGACATTAAGGACTCCAGGATAACTCCCACATTACAATCAACAGTTGGACAGCTTACTGTACTCCTACATTCCCATCATGCTTTGTTTATTATTAAGAGCTGTGTATACTTCGTCATGAGCGAGGGGCGATTCCTGCACCAAACTATTTTAATCATTGCTATGTGTCTGTCAGTGAGACTTTGTGGGAAGGTGGAGCACAAAAACAATGGAAAGTTGTTACAATTTGGAGGGGATTCATCTCCTTTTATTTGGAGGATGCACTCTACATGTGTCCTACTAGTTTGTTCTTTGCCTTCCACAACCAGTGCAAAAGAAGAACCAGGCATTACTTGTGCTCAAACGCTAACCAGTCGATTCTGAATTTATGCTTTGGATTTAAAAAAAGAAAAAAGAAAAATTAAAGCTAAACTAAATGCTGAACAGAAACTGTTTCCAGCATCTTCATTTTGACTCACCACTAGGGCTGGGCCATATCATACCGTTCACGGTAATACCGGTATAATGTTGGGCAATGATAAGAAAATGAAATATCGTGATAGAATATGGGTAAAACGCGCATGCACAGTGCCTTTGTTTTCATACGCACATGGCGGAAAAAGCATGGCGGTGACGGAGAATGAGAAGGGCGAAAGCGGATCGTTGAATGAAACAGATGAACCAGAATTGGTTTGTAAAAATGCTGCAACTTCAGTGGTGTGGAACTGGTTTAGCTTTCGTCCGTCACATACACATCAAAGCACTATTTTTGGTAGACCATGCTAGTCGTTATTACCGTGTTTTTTCGGAAACTACGGCACACTTAAAATCAATCCTTTGATTTTTCTGAAAATCGACGATTTTCTGCGGTACACGTCGCTCGAAAATCTGTCAAATGTTTTAGTACGACGATGCTAAGCTACGAACCCGCACCGCTTGATGGATTGTCGGAGCATTGCGGCTATCGTAGGCAGGAGCCTCGCGGAGTGATACGTACTGCGCTTCAACATAATATTACCATATTGTGTGTGTATAACCTCTTTTTAAGTTTTGTGGATATTATACATGGTTATGCTGAGGATATGTCCGCCAATTTCCACTGTTAGCAAGGAATTTGCATTTGCACTGTTAAATTTTTATATAACTTTACTGCACATAAAAAAACAGCTGCTTGTTTAAGTGAAAATACATTGATGAGGTTTTTTTGCACTAATAAAGTTGTGGAGTTGTAAAGTATTTTGTCTAGTGTCAGTTATATCGTTATCACAAATTTTCAAATGTATATCGTGATAAATATTTTTGGTCATATCGCCGTGCTCTACTCACCACTACTGTCTCACGTTTCAAAGCGCACTCGATGAATGGCAGCAATTACCAATGCAGATCATCTTTAGTTGCAGTGCAGTTCAATCATTTTAATTGTGATATTAAAGTGCAACAATTTGTTGTTGCACAGACTGAGACAAAAAACTAACAAAAAGCCTTAATGCAACCTTGCAGTGAAATGCAATCCAAGATATATTTAATTGATATTAGTTGAACTACCAATTGACGTACTGCTAATGCACAGTGTTGTGGTATGCATGGCCCCAAACACAACTGTCTAAATAACAGAAGAAGTGGGGGGTTAAATGGGAATTTATTAGGCGAGTGTGGTCACCTGGTATAAGAAAAAAAGCCCCTCTTCCTCTCTCACCTCCACCCTCCCTCAGAAGGTTTCATCAACTTTGTGGACAAAAGCCCCTACAGATGGCTGTAATATGAGATCCAGGACAGACACAGCAGCACTGTGCCACATCACCACTGCTGAGTCTCAGACAGAGCAGGCCTTGTCGTTAGCCGTGCTCAACCTACTCACCTTTGTGGTCTGCTTCTCTCTCATGATAATTCTCGACAGCAGCACAACCCATATCGGCATTGTAGCTTTGACTGTAAAAGACATGACAAGGAACGACGTCAGTTTCTTTTTTCTTGAACAAACATGAACTATTAACAGGCAGCAAGTAGGCACGGTACGTCAGAGCTAGGCCCACACCTCTGTCAAACATCCAACCTGTCACAAACCTTGGGTTTGCACACCTCCCTCGACTGCACTTGTTTCATTTAAACACAGACTAAAGCGCAACTCAGTTTATCATTATGTTTTTTCTTCTTCTGAAGAACAATGCCAGAGTAGGCGCTCAGTACTGGCGTCACACAAAGTAGATATAATGATCATTGTGTAGGTTCACAAGGTTAGAAGCTCATTCCTAAAGTAAAAACACTGATGCAACTGCTGTGGCTCCAAAACTCAGGTCAGAGGCGACAAAGATATTTTACAGTGACATTTTATTTACAGACTTGCTCTAAATCAATTGTTATTAAGTATCTGCTAGACTTAATACAGAAATAAGTAAATAAAATTGAGACTTTTAGAGTTGTTTCAAGTTGGAACGTGTAGCTACATTACAGTGCCGTGGAGTTTGAAGGCGCAATTAATGAGAAATTCAACATGTGTTGCTAACTTGCAGAATCTGCAGGTAATAAGAGAGAGAGTGGAGAAATCAGAGCTGATGAAATTCATCTGCCACAAGTCCCAGGAGTCAGTGGAAACTAAATTAATGGAATAATCTTTAAATGACACAATAGATGCAAAAGGTGAAAGTAGTTCAAAAAGGTGAAGTTGATACATACCACGGGAAATATTTGAATTGAACTTGAGGAGGGTTTAATATGTGTATTTCCATCTTTCACAGGATAAGAGGCACATGCTTCCTGCTTTTTTTCTTAAAAATGCAGATCAACTATATAGTTCTTTTGGGGGCTATAATTTGCGGTCCTATTAAATGAGAAGGTTCACCTTTTATTTGCAAAAAAAGAAAAAGAAATAGGGTGGGGAAAAAAGACAAAAGTTCCATACAGGGTTTTTAAATTTACAACATTTGTTTGATAGCTGTCTGTAAAGATTAGCCTTGTGATTCAGATTAGTATTAATACTTTAATTTATGCATCTTGCACTATATTTTTCTTACATGTGCATTTACTTTAGTTTTGCATGTAGAGTATATTGTGGTTTTATACAGTTAGTTGCTGTAAATCCATTGTGCTTGTATAATGTGGTTGTAAAAGTCCAACCAGAAACAAGGTTGAGTTAGCAACAGATAATAACTGTTTTTCATGCTTTGTACTGGAAGTGCCAAATGGCTCTGTCCCTTAAGACAGGGACTAAGAAAACATTCAGATTAGTGACATGATAGTATTATTATGATACATTTTTATAGATTAAGCAGCCTGGTGTACATTTCCTGGGTGCAACATAATCACAGCCGGATCTTAATATTTCCTTTACGTTACCAACAGTATTCCTACACTATTATATAGTGGCTTTCGCTTCTTTCAGCTCAATAACAATGTTTAAAGGACTATGTGTTAGTATTAGCCGGTTTTTTTTTATTTACATTTATCAGCAGGTAGCCTCACAAAAATGTCACTTCAGCTTGTTAAAGGAGAAAAAATCAGTTGCAGAGGCTCGCATGTTACATGGTGGTTTAACATCTAAGTTAGGGAAGCACGGCGGCTCATTAATGGACCCTCCCCCTTAGCTATGAAGCTAGCAAACAGCAGCTCATTAGTAATTCTTTGGAGAGTCTAAAGCTAATTAGTTTATATTAAGAGGACACGAAGCGAGATTAATTAGCCTCATTAAAACAAGACCTACAGTACACAGATTCTACGTGGGGCCCACAGCCTGGTTAAATGCCGTACCACCCTGCGTTAGCCGCGATGCTAACATCGGCTGACAGGACGGACACATCATCAAGTTACCCCGGCTGACAGGCTCCAGGTGGCGGCGCATTAAAACGAACACAAAGCCGCTGTACTCACCGGTATGCGCGTACGACACGGGCACTTTCCATATGCTGAAGTGAGCCGACACGGAGGCAAAGTATTTTCCGAAAGCTAAAGGCAGGATGTACCACCAGTAGTACCTGCTCGGCAGTTCTGTTTTGGGGACTCCCCAAGCCCGCAACAGCGGGGGGAGGAAGACGACGATAGAGATGATATGAAAGAGAGAGACCGTGACCGGGTACGGGAATCCATTGAGGATGATTTTGTTGACAACATTTCCCCCCGAGCTGACCGTGTACCAGCACACACACAGCGAAACTATCCGGATCCCTTCCCTGACCGGGGTCCGCTGCACCGCAGCCATCTTCCAGCGCGGAGTGACGAGTCACCGGTGGTGTGGATGCACCGGAGAAGCTCATCCGTCACACTCACAGCCGCGAACGCTTCCGGGCGTACCCTTCAAAATAAAAGACAACAGTGTCCGTCGAAAGATGTTCACCGTGGGCGGAAGTGTACAGCTCACATCTGTAAATACGCGTTAAAACCAAGGTTTTTATAGTAAGTTTTATACTATAGTTTTAACTTTAGTATTATTTAAATTAATTTAGTGTTACTTTGGTTTAAAAAATATTTCTTACTACTTGCTTGATTGATTGTCGTGTTTATTGAGATTCTGGATGAGACTGTGAGTTAAGTGCTTTCAAAAAGTTCAATGTTTTTATTGCAATACCTGGATTGATTTTTCTAAACCTTGCCTCTGACATATGGTCTCGATACATAAAAATTAAAAAGACTGAACATTTTCAAACAATAAAAACTAAACTGAAACAAATGTAACTCTGGAAACAAACTGAATTAAAACCAAGAAGTCAAAATGAAATAAAAATAAAAGCTAATTTAAAAAATACAAAACTACGATAACTCTAGTGAAAACTTTAAAACAAACACAGCTCTGTGCCTTTATCAAAAAGTACTGTCATGCTGAGTATAGACATTTTAAACATAACCCATTATTGTACATGTTTATTGTAAAAAGCCAGTATAACTGTCAGTCTCAGCCTTTTCTCTTTTATTGTCACAAAGTTAATGACCATCATTGACACTATCAGTTTGTAAACATATAACATTTATTGTG
Source organism: Diplotaxodon limnothrissa (assembly GCF_057381915.1). Taxonomy (NCBI): domain Eukaryota; kingdom Metazoa; phylum Chordata; class Actinopteri; order Cichliformes; family Cichlidae; genus Diplotaxodon; species Diplotaxodon limnothrissa. Next base: position 36,330,302 of record NC_140610.1, read on the forward strand.
AGGAGATCTGAGTTCAGGAAAAATTACCGCCCAGCCCTGATGTAGATGTTAAGCCTTGGTAGAAATATGCAGTCTCAGACTGTTCGTGTTTAAAAAGGGAACTGAACATTCAGATTTTAGAAGACTGATACAAAGTCATTGTCAGGCAATCTAACACAATGGTATGGTAATTTCACATGATTTTTAAAGGCTGTATTTAGAGCTGCGACTAAGTACAGTACACGTATATTACTTTAGTGTAAGAAAATGTCTAAAAAAATCTGGTGCCAAACTGAAAACGTAGCAAATTCTTGTAACCAAGATTCTTTTGAAATTACATGTAAAAAAAAAAGAAAAAAGAGAGAATTATTCAATCAGTTGCCAGTTTTTTTTGTTTTTAACTAAATGATGAATCAGATCAGTTCCTTTCCATTTATAGAGGACAGTATCAGTTAATTTTATTAGGAACTGTCCAGTTATATTATGAAAATATCATGGAAATCGTTTCTCTTAGTGATGAATGGAAATGTACATAAGTGATTTACATGCAGAGACAGTACTGAACTTGTTCTGGATTTAATTGGTCAGGAACATCAGTAACTGCAGAGCCCTTAAAAAAGGAAAAAAAAAAGGAGTGAGTGTGGGTGTGAGTGGGGGGGTTAAAGAGATGACATAATAACAATTCCTTCATTTTCTTTTTATTAACACATTACATGTCCATTGAAAAGGACTAGGTAGCAAATATATTGTCTTTTGCATTCAAATGAACACAAAAGGATCATACCTGTACATTCACTAAGGCTCTGTCTTTAGGGAAAACACGGGTTTCCATAAGGCAAATAATATTTAAAGGAATGCTATTAAGTATTATCCAGCATGTCAATTTATTTCTTACTTCTTCCTGACAGTACAAGGATGCAAGCTGGTAGCACAATCTGCTCTGCCGTGCTGATTCATATTTTACAACCTTAATACACAGTAAAGGGAAAAGGCAAGCCCAAAAAATAAAAAGTACACAGTATCAGGATGTGTTATTTGAGTGTGTAAAGTACAGCATGTTGATGGATCAGTAGGTAAAGTCTGGAATGTCAATTAGTGAACTGATTCCTAACCCTATTATGACACTGCAACAGATGAGATGCCAAAGTGTTGTCAAATCACAAACCATCAATGAATCTGGCCCCTCATTTTAATGTCAGCTACACATCTGTAAAATCTTGCACTACTGTGACGTTGCCGCTTTGACAGCATTTGCCTACAGATTGATAAACGCCCGCCAAAACAGCCAAAGCCACGTTTGTGTTAGTTCCTGTGACGGTAGGTGTCTTCGAGATCACACAACACCGTAGCAGCCTCACTGTTGTTGCTTGCAAAAAAAAACAAAACAAAACAAAAAAAAAAAAAACTAACAAGATGATTCAATACAGTTTAAACATGTATGCAAATCTCAATATGTAAATAAATATACATACAGCCAAATTTCTCTATCAGCTTGTATGCAAGCCTTCTCCCCCTCTCACCACAAACAGTGGTCACATCTGGAAGTTTCACATCACATTAAAGAGCAAACAAGAAAAATATTCAAATGTTTTAAAACCGATCCGTCGGTTCAATCTGCTAGAAGTTACAACGAGAGGCAGGCGTGCAGCTGCGGGAAGCAGCAGTTTTAATTTTAAGAGCTCAAACGCTTTGTTCAAAAAGCATGAACAAACGTTCCAATGATGTATCGTGCTACTGCCTGCTGACAAAAGCAGCAACCCTGATTTAGTCGGTTAATGCATAAAAATTACATAATAACAATTAAAAAAAAAAAAAAAAACTATGAATGACTGCATGAAATGCAATAAAGTCACATTCTGTGAGGCATGTGGATAGAATAAGATAACTTAAGATGGATAAAATGCATCTGTATATTTAATCTCCTCTCCAGTATATAAACTCGTGGGTATCAGAGCCGCTCGTCTCCCTGCTTTGTAAACTCACTCTGTACACTTGTTAAACATTGACATCTAAACAGTCAAAGATGCATAGCCTTTCCCCTTCACACTGTCCTCACGTTTTGTTCAGACTTTTTCAAAATAAAACACTGATTACACCTCCTGTGCTCCAACAAACACTCGAGCAGGCAGCGTATTTACTCCAACAGCAGCATACACGGTGAAGAAGAGTCTTCACGCATCCCGGCCCGCTCTGCCGCGCAGGGAAGGCAAGGATCGACGTCTCATTTACCGACCTGACTTCAGTTTCAATCCAGGCAGACGTAGGGCAGTATGTTCAGCCTGCTCTCATCTCCGTGCGGGTCCAAGGAGATGCACTCGGTCCAGTCGTACCATTTATCCATTGTGTCATAGCAACCATTTACCCCGGACCAGTGCTGTGTGTGTAACCTGCTCAGGTCTTTGCCATTCACCTCTCTGCTGACTCCAGGGATCTCTCCAGGTGGCGAGTCTGAAACCAGCGTGTGTGTTTTCTTAGCATCTTTGCTCCGGTGCTCCTCCTTCTTCAGGAACTCTGACATGAAAAAGTGTGCACCGGGGGTGTGCGCGCCCGACGACGTCAGCACATTGCTTTGCTGGCTAAGGTACGACTGGATGATTTCGCTCCTCGACAGCTCTTTCCAGTCCGTCTGCTGGAAAGGACTGGGAGGAACTGGCGGATTTTGCTTCGGCTGTTCTGACCAGTTATTCTCAGGTTTGTGATTCGGTCTGTCCTCGCCCTCTGGGAAAGAATCCTTCTGGAAGGAGGTTTTGATCTGCCCCGTTACAGGATCGAACGTCAGCCTCCTGTCTTTTAACCTCACTGGTTTTGTTCTGTCTTCTACAGTCAGCCCTTCTAAATTAACAGAGCAATCCTTAGGTCTGTATTTCTGTCTTTTTCTTTTCCCTGTATTAAAAGAAGGACCCTCATCTTCCAGACTCTCCACGCCACTGCAGGGGGTGACAGTGGAGCCGTGGAGAGACATACTAGGAGGCAGGTGGTGAGAGTCCAAATCAGCAGACCCTGAACCGTCAGTGTGAAAACCCTGAACAGATGCGCTGAAAGGCTGAGGAGACAGTCCGAGCCCAGAGTTATCTACAGTCCCAGGTCTCACGCTGGGGGTAGGAATACTCTGTGCTTGGGGTGCAGTTTGTTTCACAACAGCTTCCTGTTTTAGAGTCTGAGGACTGTGCAAGGAACAGCGTGGGCTTCTGGGTCGACACTTTCCCCCAGAGGCAGCTTGCTCCTGTCTGGCTTGCTGCTGCAGAACTGATGCTTTTAGCAAAGAGGAAGTGCTAGGAGGCTTGCTGCATCCTGGGAAATTTGAGTGAGGTTTTACAGCATGAACAGGGATTTTATTTAGCTTGTCGTTGTCCAAAGCCTCAGGAATGTCCCTGTCCAAAGACTGATGTGCACAAATATCTGCAAAAATTTCTGTGCCGGTACCAATTCCATTGGTTTGCAGCTGCTTTGAGTTTTGGATTTTATCATTAAGAGTTGTTTTAGGTATCTTTGCTGGTAAAATCGGTCCTTCCTTCTGCTCGCCCTTGCGTTTTTTGTTGCTCGGTTTTTCCACTCTCAGGGAGCAGTTGTTGAAATCATTTCTGTTCTTCAACTCTGGGCCCGTTTTACCCGACGGTGGGTTGGTGGCTGGAGCAGAGATGCAAGGATGAGCACCGCCAATGGAAGACCACGACGCACTGGTGCCGCCTTTTGACAACACCTCAACCTTCCCTGGTTCGATTAGCTTCTGCCAGTTCCGCAGAAGCTTCTTGGCTCTCTTTGCGAGGTCCTCGTTTTTGGTTTTCTTCCGGACGTCGTTGATGAGCTTGCCCAGGCGGGTTTCCTTTAAGAGGAGATAAGATTGATGATTGTTTAACAGCGGATGAAACTTGACTGCTAAAAATCTGCATTTGATTGCTTTATTTGCTGATGGCACATGTTGTAACTTACCTCCAGTGCCTCTTTGGTGATAGGATATTTCTCCAAAAAGGAGATCACCTCCACGACGACCACCATGTTGCATATCTGCTGGAAAAGAAAGACCAATTATATACAAAAATACTGAGAGACAGGGGTGGGCGGTAAAAACGGTATATGGTAGAAACGATATAAATTTGGCCAACGGTAGAGATTTTGACTAAACCGCTCTACTGCGACAGCGCATGTTGATGGTGTCATCAAGCTGCGCCTGTTTTGGTCGAAAGCATTGCAACGGCTGCAAACAACATCATCTGCAAATTATGCCGGGCGACAGTAACAGCAAAGAGATGAAACACTTTTGAAACACTGTGCTAATGTTATGCTAATGTGGCTGTTTTGCTAGCGATCACATAGGACATCTTTATATACCAGCTAGTCCGACTTCAGTAACCCTGTAAAAGTCACTGCTGTTTAGTTTTCTGTCTTCATTTATGTTGGAAGTGATAGCAGAGCTGTATTTTTTAATTTTTTCAGAAATCTCTCAGTCAGAACATGCTATATCATGTTTAGGTGGAAGCTAGCGAGCCAACTTCCTGCTCCGTTAAATTTAATAAATTCTGTTTTCATGGATGCCTGGATGGGGTTAGTAAGCACAACCAGAATTCATACATAAGGCACACTGTCGATTTTTGAGATAATTAAAGGATTTTAAGTGTGCCTTACAGTGTGTAAAATACGTTATACAGAAGAAAATAATATATCGTGATATATATCGTTACCGCACATGCTTCAAATTATACCGTGATATGGATTTTAGGCCATATCGCTCAGCCCTACTGAGAAATCACAAAAACAGCATTAAAGGAAGACATGTCTGTATCTAGATGTTGCCACTCCACCAAACACATTCCTCAGAAGGGGAAAAAAAGAACTTATCAAAAGGTCGAGAAATCATTTGAATAAACTTTCAAATGTGCACCTGTACGTTTAGAAAACATTTACTAGTTTCGGGCTCAGTTTGTCAAAACGAGAAAGCATGCAAATGTGCCGTTTTAGTCCACCAAAATAGTAGAAAGCCCACGTATTCAGATGATTGTTGTCTTTAATCTGCAGCCACTTCTGCAATGATCAACAATGTGGTTATTGGTTAACATGTGTTGCAGCGGAGGATTTCCTTTGCAAAGCCAAAGCCCAACTCTAGCTGTAGTGTGCCTGCGATCAAACTTATGACATTAAAAAACCCCTGATCGAAAAACGTTGAGTGAGGAGTCGTTGGCAAAAATGTAACACGTAGATGCTTCTGGAATAAAATGCGTTACATCACTGTGGACCACAAGCCCTGACTTCTGATTGATGCAGTGAATCACGGTCAGGTCTGCTCTTGCGTTTGCATTACGTGTTATTTACCGCATGGTCGTCTCCCGGTGTTTTATATTTGGTGTCAGCCGATAGAAACTAATTTTCCGTCCTAGTGGAAAATTCTCTTTGTTGTGGTCAGTTTTATTTGGTGGCAAGCTTTTCTTTGTACATTCTCTCACATGCATCCAAGCAGTTTCAGCAGTCTGCCAACATTTGTGAATCTTTATACTGAACCTATGATTATTATTCTTCATACTATGGCGACGCATCTGAACAGGCCAATGGCAATAGTTGCGTCAGCCAACGTGTAGTTACATTACTTGCGAAGTGCACATCAGGTTACAGCATTGATATCCTGCTGAAGCATAAATCAGGTGTAAACTGTGTGTGGGATGCTGGGCATTTCAAGGCTTCCTGGCAGGATGTCACAGAGAGCACCCCCAGTGCATGACTGCAGGTAAGCATGTTGAAATAAGAAATTGTAAATAGGGATGTCAAACTTATTTTACATTGTGGGCCACACACAGCCCAGTTTGATCTAAAGCGGGCCAAACCAGTGAAACCTCTCTTTCTGTCAGTGTAAAGAAGTTTAGCTAAACATTTAATCCCATTTAATAAAGAAATGCTGCTGCTGCAGTAAATGAAAGGCACCTATCAGCATGTCTAAAATTACAGAAAAAGATCGTTCACCCTCCACCAGGCAACCACCTTAATTATTTTAGGTGTAGTATGAATGACAACAGGGGAGGTGCTTTATCAGTAGGACAAGCTGTAAAACTCATGAAAACACAGTTAACTCATTCACTGCCAATGGCTGGCAGTGAATGAGTTAAAAGCCCTCCTTCACATTTTCCAAAACCATCCAGTTTGGCCGGATTGGAATCTTTGCTGACCGATTCTGGCCCCTGGGCCTTATTTTGACACCCCAGGCATGTGGATAATCAGGCGTGTGTTGGACACTCAGCAGTAACACACTGGGAGTACTTAAATGACACTAAACAACAACAGCTCTGAATCCATTTGTTTGTAATGGTCGCTGGTGCTGGGTAGCTCACTGAGAAGCCATACATGTTTGTAGGTTGCTGACTAACTCGGCTTGGCTGTTTATACTGCTGTAACACACCTAAAGTAATCCCGGGGTCATCTTAGATAAAGGCGTTACAAACCTCGGAGCCCTGCTGGAGGTCTCCTCTCTGCAGAGCCTCTGTGTCTAAAGGGAACTTGCACTACATTCAGCACGTCCCCCTCTCTTGCCCTGATGAACTCTACTGTAAGTGCACACAATTGTCGCCAGCATCAACTTAACCGGGCTCTGGCATGCCTGCTTCATCACTCACTTTCGCTAACTAGACGTTAGCCAGCTAATTAGCAAGCAAATACTAAGTGTCCAGACGCTGAATGCCTCCACTCTGTCAGTTCCCCTATAGCGACTCGAGGCCACCAGCTCGACCACCATTGTCTGCTCTTCTCCACCCAGTTAATTCCGCTTAAAACCAGTGGACATACTCACATTGCTCTGGCCGTCGATGGCCTGTAGCAGCCGGTCTCTCATCACCTGCGGAGTGGCTGTAGCCGCTGTCATCGCCTGGCGGTGTCGCGGGTCGGGACGGAGACAGACAGCAGAATCCCCCGAAGAGCCGGCGATGGGAAACCCGCTGACACTCACAACTCCGACGGAAGCTCCCCCGAAGCAGCGGGCATCATGCTTTATGATGCTTCTGTCTTTGTTTCCAATCGCCACCCTCACCTGTTTGGTACCGCTAACTGCAGGAGACAGAACACCCTCTCCGGGAATCGGCTACCCCCTCGGCTGGTAGCCGCCTCCTTCTCGGCCTTCTCACCGAGCTTTTTGTGAGGCAGCAGAGCATTGTGGGAAATCTTTACGTAACCGGCTTCGACCCGCGTCAAATCCAAGTGCTCGCAGCAAGCTGTAAATTTAACAAAAAAAAGAAAGACAATAAAACCGGAAAGGTGGTCCTAAGAAATCGATTAGAGCAGCTGTCGCTAAAACAAGGATATATACATATTCTGGAAATCTATCAAATGAGTGTAAAAGAAAAAACTGTATTATTTATTACAATCATAAGAAACTGAATTCATGTCAATCCAATGAGTTGTTCATCGCCACACGGGGCTTCTCTTAGAAGTAAGGAATTATATTAATAAAACATAACATTCAACCATTTTTTCTACGCAGGAATGCAAGTAAATATCTGTATTTTGTATCTTAATGTATCGTAAAACAATAATTATATTTTAGCATTAAATACATTCTGTTAGATTAATCATGACAGAAGCATAACAAATGGAAATGACAAATACTGTTAGAGCATCTGTGTAATAAACCGTATACTAGGCGGTGGTCTAATAAATTTAAAGATAGAAAGCGAGACTATGCTGTATATAAAAGGACTCCATAGTTAAAATTTTCTTACACAAAAATAACCTTTAATAATACCAAATTCATATTTTTGTCTCGTCTGAACGTCCTCCACATCTAACTAATAAATCAAGGTGCCTTCCAGTTCACTTGAAACTGAAGCTTGATGTTGGAGCCACCTTTGATGATATCTCTTCTGTCAGGGACGGTCATCAAAATCTCACCATACAAAACAAGTCTTATTCACTAAAAAATGATTATGGAAAATACGTATGGATATTTCAACTGAAAAATACACTAAATTTAAAAAATCTTGTGCATAAACTATTTATAAATGAGAAACAGTGTATGCCACATGATGTTGCCATATAGTTGATAACCAAAAAAAACCTCCTCACCAAATCTCTTCAGTTCTCTGCTAATAGACAGGCCGAGTTTGCAGTTGATTAAATCAGCATTGTTGAGAAAGGCAAAGAACAGAAAGAGTCATGAACACACCCTTAAAAAGATTTCTTAATTTTATAAACACATGATTGCTTCAGTTTTATTCAGATTAAGGTTGATACATGTTTGTTTTGTTAAACTAAATCTTTTCCCCAAAACAGCTTAATCTCTTTAAGCTGGGATAAGCTTTGTTATAGTTATATTTTAGTATTTAAAAATGCACAACTCTCTATGTTTTCCAAAACAGATACAGTCCTATTAAAACTAACTCCACCCTTACTGCTTCCACTGGAATTAAAAAGGCAATTAGCAGCAAACTGCTGATAATCAAACACACTTGATTATCTGATCATCAGCAAATGTGAGCACCTATGTAAAAGCAGACGACTCTGGAGCATTCAGGTGTGTTAACACAATGCCAAGGAGGAATGACATAAAACCCTGATTGTTGCTGGCTGTGTCAAGCCTGCTCAGAGGCGATAACAACCACTTGTCTTCTCACACGTCTGGTAAGTTACTTGTGGATTAGAAGAGAATCTCACCAACTGTTTGAGTCACTAGAAGTACACAGAGACGATGGATTCTTTGGGTAGTAATTTTCTATTTCACCTAAGATGAAGAGCTGCTGCATGAGGAGAGTTTGCTGGTTGTTGGTCACCATAACATCTCCAGAAACTGGATTTCTAGCCTGGATAAATATCTCTTCAGACATGCTGCAGCATGACACTGAGACATGTTATGGTTTAAGATGTTTTGAGTTTTGTGACATGGTTGTTATCCTGCTGGATGGGCACGGTCAGCAACAATACTCAGGTAGGCTGTAGGCTGTGGCATTTTAATGATGTTCAGCAGGTACTACGGGGTCCAAAGTGGCAAAAAATGTCCCCCCACACCATCAAACCACATCTAATCTGAACTATTCATACAAGGCAGAATGGGTCTGTGCTTTCATGTTGTTTATGCCAAATTCTGAGCCCACAGCTTGGATGTTGCAGCAGAACTTAAAACTCATCAGACCAGGCAACACTTTTATAATTTTCTATTGTTTAAATTTGATTTGGTGAGCTGCTGTGAACTGTAGCCTCAGTTTCCTATTACTGGCTGACAGGAGTGTGGTCTTGTGTTCCTGTAGCCCATCTGCTTCAAGGTTTGATGTGTGTTCAGGGATGCTCTTCTGTATATCTTGGTTGTAACGACAGATTTTTTGCGCTGCATTGATTGCATTATGTTTCTGCAATGTGACTGGCTGCTTTAACAAGCCTCTTAGTTGTGTCTAATGAAGCTGCCAGTGAATGAATATTATGCTGCTCTGTTTTGTAGCTGAAACCCAGATGCCTGGAAGCATCGAGTCCACAGGCCCACTCCAGATGTCGTGCAGAATCGCACATTAACATGTTAGCAGCAGGTTTCAAGGGGCCTCCATGAGTCTGACTTGTATTTCCCATACCCCTTACAGATGCTCAAACTGAGATATGGGCGGGGTTGAAGGCCAGGACAAGACCTTGAACTCTTTATCTGTGTTAAACTACTCATGAACAAATTCTGCAGTGCGACAGGGCACATGATCCTGCTGAGAGAGGCCGCTGCAATCAGAGAATACTGTTGACTGGATGCAGGTGGTCTGGAACAATGTTTAGGCAGGTGCAGCATGTTAAAGTAACCCACATGTACACCAAGACCCGAGGCTTCCCAGAATATAGCCCAGAAAATCACATTGCCTTTTTTGACTTGCCTTCTTTCAAAAGACAGAACATATTTGATAATAAAACTTTATTTTTTATTAAGAATAAGGTCACATTTACAGTGAATATATATTTAATTACAGCACATGTGCTGCTGAATAAAGAAAATAGCACAATTTCCCCCCCTAAGAAGTTGAAAACAAACACATAAGTGAGTAAAATAATCCTATTTATAACTCACAAATCAGATTCAGATTTTTCTGTGGAATCTGGATGAACTGAGCCTGTGCAGGAAAAAGGAATAAAATGATGTTTCTGGTGTTTCTTTACCACTAACTACAAAACCACAAGTTTCCAGCAAAGGTGTTATAGTTAAAGAAAGATCAATAAAAATGTAACAAGAGAAGAATAAATACAGCCATTCATAAATTCCTGTACAGCACAAAGGGTTGTAAACCAAAAGGAGTATAATTACTAGTAAAAGGGTCAAAGAAAGAGAAAAAGGACATTAAGGAGAAGCTGACAGCATCCATCTGGAAAGGGAAGCATCTTGGAGGAAGTCCACTGGCCACACACGATCATGATCCAAACAATCTGTGCAGATTGAAGACATTTGGCTAGTTAGAACAGCAGCACACTTCTGCTAATTTCAGGAGAAGCAGCGCACATCTAAAGGGCATAAAAACGTTTGATTTACACACACACACACACAAAAAAGACAGGACAGCACAATCATCAAGCACTTTATAGGTTTAACCTCAGTAATGCTGAGTTGGGACTTCATTCACTCTCAGATGGACTCATGGATTATACAAGTTGTAACAAAAGGACTCCTGGTCCATGTCTACATGATTGCATCACATATTCTGTGTTGATTTATCAGCTGTGCAATCATGGTGTTATCCTCCTGATTGACCACATCCTAAAGGTGCACCACTGGATTTAGATCTGGGGATTGGGGAACCCATCATCAGGTTTATGAAAGCATTTTGAGGCAATTTGTTTGGTATGTTGGCACATAAGAAAACCGTGGTAATAACAAAGTTAGACGTGGTCATCAGAGATCCCCAGAAACACTGACTGATATAAACAAGTGTCTGAAGTGTTCTCAGATTGGGTCCACGGCTTCATCCTTTAAACGCCAAATTCAAGTTTCTTCACACCAAGCTTTGGTTGTTCAGTGTTTGTCCAGACTGCAGACTCAGACTAATAATGTGAATTGTAAGAAGTTTCTTCTGCTCCCAGTTGTAAAGAATTGGCTTCTGGATTACTTTACCCCCCTTCAAAGCAGTAAGACTTCATTGGCAGCAACAGTCACATTTTTTTCTTGTTATAATGTTTAACTTGAAAAACATGTGAAGGTGCTGACTCATGTCTGCAGCTTACTGCTACCCCACAACCGTATTTTACCTTTAAAAGCAAACATGGCGTAATCCTTAAATATCCTCCCCAAATATAATGCATTTATATGTGTCAGTGAAAACTAATACAGTATCCCAGAAAGTTGAATTTGTTCACATGGACTTGCATTTTCAGAAGGAGAAACGTTCTCAGTAATTCAGGTCACAGTAGTCTTAACTGGTTGAAAAACAAGGCAACCAGACTTTAAGTTTGTGAAGATGTTACACCTCTCATCCAAGAGGGTTCTTCATTTCTAAAAACAAAAGGTTAAGACCTAATTATATAATCTATGCATGGCACACCATAGAAGAGTCAACTCAACAGGACAGGACTCAGCTGTAAATCTATACCGAAAGAACAAAGGTCACTCTATCCTCTGATTGGCATCGAGGATGCCAATGTTCACACTTTGGACAAAGAAGACAACTGGTACACATCCTGGACAGGGAGGAACGTTAGTTTGAGCACATTCCCTATTCACCCATTTACGTGAATAGGGAAAGACCATCTCTGAATTGAGGAGGTGGCCTATCTTTCGCCATCTTACAATGCACACACTGGTGATGGAAAGCTACATTGTAGCCACAGCCACCCTGGGGCGCACTGACAGAGGCGAGGCTGCCGGACACTGGCGCCACCGGGCACTCTGACCACCACCAGTAGTCAACGGGTGAAGTGTCTTGCCCAAGGACACAACGGCAATGCTAACTAATGGCAATGCCAAGGACACAACGACCGAGACTGTCCAAGCTGGGGCTCGAACCAGCAACCTTCTGATTAAAAGGCGAACTCCCAACTCTTGAGCCACGATCGCCCCCACGATCGTGATGAAGAAACAGACCTTCCAGTCCATTGTTCCTTCTGTGGGCTGGCTTCAGTCATTATGCAAATGTACTGTTTATATGATTGGGGAATCCTGCAGTCAGCTGAGAAGTCACTTGGATGAGTAACGAAACGTTTCTCCCACTGAAAACGCTACGTCCAGATGAACAGAAACAACTTTTGGAGAGGCCATGCATGTCCACTGTGAACGACCATCACTTAACAGAGGTGGTGACAATGACAGCAGCTATCAGCCACCTACAATTCAGTTTTGATTATCCTTCCCAGGTGCATCTCCGCCCGTTCACACCTCGTCTCAGTTGACCTCAATAGCTTCCATGGTAGGGCAGGGCAGGGTGTCACAGTGGTTCCACTCAGCCTTTTTTTTTCCTCAAACCTTGTGATGTGATGACGCACATGATCAATAGTGTCAACGGCCATCTCCTAAGGGACAATCTAGGGGTTTAAATATCTGCGACTCCTCCACCTTTTGTTTTTAGAACTGAAGTGCCCTCTTGACTGAGAGGGGAAAAGTCTTGACGAACTTCAGCTGCCTTCTTTTGTTAAGCTTTTAGGAGTAGCACCATTGCCTAACAATAGCTCACGAGGTCAGTTTCATGATCATTGCATGATCATATGCAAATTGTCATGACCGTTGATTAATGGCCAGAGAGTTGGGAAGTAGCTGCAACACACTATTAGAGCTACAGCACTGGTAAAATGCTGTAGCTGTAACAGTAACAGCTCCAGAGTGGTGAAAGATGTACCCCTGGGCCTCCTCCTGGATTCAGAGATGGTCTCTACCTTTCCATGTAAAGGTTTTTGCTTAGGTAGTGACTGTCCTTCTCCCCTGAATTGCCTGCAGCTATTTTTAGGCGCCTTCCCAGCTTTGACAAATGTCCAGCTGGGACAACCACATTCCCTCAGGGCCATTTTTCATACGATGACCTTCAGCTTCCCAAGCCGGTCTGTGTGGTGATGGTGTTCGCTCTGTGTTGTAGTGTCCTGATGACACCCAGTTTGTGTTTTAATGGAGAACGAGAGTCAAGAATGAAATACTGATCCGTGTGCATTGATTTAAAGTACACGTCGACTTTTAAATGTCCCCAATTACTAATGGCAATTTGACAGTCTAAGAAAGCTAGCCTGCCATTTTTCATTTCCTCCCTGGTGAACTTGATAATGTGAGAAATGCTTTGTGGTACATCGTGAAATTTGATTTTTCACCCACGTATAATCCACATACCTGAACCAATTGCTCAACAGTGTTCCAGGATACAATAACAGAGCCCTTTATTTCTCCACTTTGTTCTTTTGGCTACAAATTAGCCAAAGTCGGTGAAACTGGGGATTTCACTGCAGACCCGTGTTTCTGCTTCTATGTGAAATATGTGGAATGAGAACAGAGTTCCAAGAGCAGACACTTTGGCTTGGTGCTTAGAGTTCTTCCTGTTACTGAGAAAATGTACTGTTTACAAAGTTCAGAAAGAGTGAAAAAAATTACTTTGATGAGCAACTAAACTATTTGTCCCACTAAAAAAAAAGCAACGTCCAGATGAACGAAATGAACTTTCTGGGATTTTTTTTTGATGTGTGAAATGTCAAAAAACCACAATTAACAAAAAAAAAAAAAAAAAAAAAAATCTAATCCCACAAGAAGACCAAACTCAAAACTTCGGACTTTTTTGTCGTGGCAACCATTACTGTCACTGGTCTAGGTTTCTGGCAACAATTGGAATCTGTGTCACAAAGAAAGCTTATGTGGCTCAACATCAGTCTTCAGCACGTTCTCATATTTGGAGCACAACATATGAAACAAATATCTATGCATCTTCCTATGCTTATCCAAGTCGGTGCCCAATTCAGCAGCTGGAGCCTATCCCAGCTGTCATAAGGTTGGCAGGGTACAGGGAAAGGTTGCTAATCTATTGCAAGGCTAACACTGAGAGACAGACATTCACACTGGTGTTCACCTTTTAGGCCGATTTAGAGTCACCAATTCACCAAACCCATGCATGTCTTTGTGCAGCTATGGTGGTGGTTGTCTATCAACAACTAAGCTGTAGTGCCTCTTCACCTCACTGTACAATACCTTGTGCAATACTTTTTTGTAAATAGTCAACAGTGCAATAGACTCAATACTTGAAATGTGCAATTCACTTGTATTTTTTATTCCTATTTATTCTATTTATCCCCTTTGTATATTTTATTTATATTTGTCTCTGTATTTATATATGTGTGTGTGTGTGTGTGTGTGTGTGTGTGTGTATGTATGTATGTATGTATGTGTATATATATATATATATATATATATATAACAATTCTGTAACTGTAACTTCGGTCGTTGCTGTGCTTTTTGGAAGTCGAATTTCCCAGAGGAACCCACCCGAGGGATTAATAAAGTTCTATCTTATCTTATCTTATCTTATTTTATCTTATCTTATCTTATCTTATCACATGAGTAAGATACTGAATCGCGAGCTGCTAACGATGTGAGAGTGTCAGAATTTTAGAAAGCCTTTAGTCGTAGATAAAAGTATAAGTATAAAAAAGTATAACTGAAGTACACAGTGAGAACCCATGCAAGCATGGAGAGAACGTGCAAACTCTACGTTCTCCACGATTTGAACCATCATGCTCCCTATGAAACAAACACTAGGATAAAAATAGCTAAAGCCCACAGCACAAGTAATTGAGTGCCTCTCAGTAAACTGCATCTGGTCCATCAGCATCGACTGACACAGTCTTACTCACAGGATCATGCAGAACATGATGAAGATGTTCCACAATGCGATGAAGATCCGGAAGTACCGCAGGCTGAGCAGAAACTCTCTGATGTTGTCCCCTGAGAGATAGACTGTGAATGTTTGTGGCAATACTACTCACTCTCTCTCTCGCTCTCTCTCTCTCACACTCACACACACACACACACACACACACACACACACACACACACACACACACACACACACCTGTTGTTGGTGATCCAGAGTCATCTCCAAATCCCTGCGACTCCTTCCTTTTGCTGAAAAAAAGACACCCACAGTTAACCTTCAACATTCTGCTAACACACAAACCTAAACTAATGACTGAGTACAATACTCACAGCTTGAAGTTCAGCACAGCCCCTGCGTTCACCAGTAAAGTCCTGCAGAGCACAAACACGGAGAGTTTGGTTGTCAGCTCAGCAGCGTATTAGCTGCTGAGCTGGCATTAGCACCAAGCTAGTTAGCTTGTCATTTTACGCCACACACGGCTGACTGACTAACACAAAATTACACAGCGACACATAAAGACACATAGAGAACTTATTATCTCAATACAAGATGTGATTCCGTGTGACATCTGCCACACGACTCGATAAATTACCCGAATATCAACAGATCCCCGATCATCTTGATCAAATCACATCAGAAGCGCCTCACTTCCGCGTTCGGCACGTAATCAGAAATGTGACCAATACAAATCCGGTATCCAGAGAAATACGAAGTGTTGTTATTCCCCGGGTTTAGACTGTAAGGTGCAACCTTACCAAACACTGATCGTCTGCCAAAATTGATTTTCAATGTTTTAGTGTATTTTTATGTGTAATGTCTTATGTGTAAATAGACTTTGGTGAACAGGATTTATAAAGAGGTTATAAAGAGATTTATAAGCACTCAAGCACTTTAAAAACGACCACGCACAGTTAGCCAATTAAAATATGTTTATAGAACTGTTGTTGTATTTGTTGAAAATTTTCTGCTGCCCTCTACCTCAGATCTCTCTTTAAAAAGACATTTTTGACGTAATTGTGACCTTTTATCTGGGCAAGTAAGAGATATATAAAAGCCACTTTGCCAAAAACTGATTGCAGCTTCTATTGTGACAGGTATGTGTGTTATTGTTTTTTCTGTCCCTTCCTAGTGGGATAAATAATTTCTTTGGTAGCTCTCGAACTTCGTAGGTTCTTTTGGGTGTTTTTGTTTTGGTGAAAGGAGCTTTTTTTCGTATGTCTTTGGCTCCCCTTTTTGGAGAGAGTAAGCACTACATCCATTATCGTGTGAATTTAAAGCAAATACAGAGAATAGTAAATTAAAAACCATTAAAAAAATACATACTTGAAATCTTGATTTACTTATTAGTGTTATTACGTTTACCTCGACATCTCTGCACTCCCGATGAGTGTGAACAATGTTGGGATTAATTAAAGCATCATCTGGCCGTGAGTCAGAACGGCTCCAGGATCAGATCAGGATTGTGGGTGTTTTCATGAACGAGTGAATAAATATTTGTTGATATGAAGCCTTGACGCTTTATTTTTATATATTTATTTTCCCTCCTGCTGTGTCTCAGAGCTGCAGTAAACCCCCAGCAGCGTCTTATGGCTCGCCTGAGCGACGATCTCGATGAAGACAGCAGAGCGAGCCTTTTGTTTTTCAGCTGAAGCGCCTGAAAGGTCGCCTGAAAAAGCGGAGCAGCTGGCACTGAGCGCAGATGACGATGACGATATGCAGAGGCCGTGGAGATGAGTGGTATTAATAGGAGGGCTTGAGTGTCACAGGCTTTCACAGTCGAGACCAGGGGGGCTTTCTGTGGCGGACAGTCGGCGGAGCGGGTTTTGGGGGGTCTTCCAGACTGCGCAGTCGGAATAAAACAGAAACGCAGCTCAGACTGGCAACATGGACGTGCTGGCAGTTCTTAATTTGGGCGATATTGCCCAAGCTTTCTCCAAAATGGGAATGTTTCCTGTGTTTGATCTGGCTTACTACATCGTGTCCATCCTCTACCTCAAATATGAGCCAGGTGAGTGTGCTTGACACTTTTCTGCTTATTATTCATGTCATAAGTATGTTAGAATATAAGTCTGCGTGCTGTTTGTGCAACAGTCCACAGGCTGTTAAGTAAAATATATCCAGAATAGTACGTTTTATACACCTGTGACTGGAATTTAACCAGGAAGTAACGAATGAGGCGAGAAAGTCTATGACTTGCATGATGTGTAATTTCATTGTGAACAGAAGGCTTTATTTGTATTACATTTAGCTCACACTTTGCCTAAATACCCTTACAAGGACTTTCTCTTGCAGTTATCCGTATAGTCCTTATAAAGAATGACCTGTTACATAAACTCCAGCAGCAGCTCTGCTTTGCTTTATGTGAGGGAATGTGTGTTGCTGCAGCAGCCTGACCTCCTTTAGGAAATCACTGGAGTAGATTAAACCCCCCAGCTTTGGTTAAAGCCCATTTTTTCCATTAAGATTTAACTACTTTGAGTAACAGAGCCCGAGGAGGATGAAACCTGAGGCCTGTGCATACCAGTGACTTAAGCAATAAATAGAAGGGCCTGAAATAGACGGTCAGTAGGACCTCCAGAGCCAACTCCCCCGCCACCTTTGCTGCACACTTGTCCCTGGGAATGTGTGCGTGTATTCTTTGAAATAACACATTCGCCTCTCCACAGAGTAAAACACGCACTGTGATATTGATATGATGGTTTGGTCTTGTTGGCAGGTTTCATCCTTGATGAAAGGAGCACAAAATGCATCTCACCCTCATAATAAGTTTAAAAAGAAGCCCGCCATGCCCATCGAGCCCATTTAAAACTGTTTGCACAGCATGATCAGAACAAACGCATCATCTCTCACATTTTCCTCAGCTGGAGGAGTCACTCGTCACATAAGCACAGCTGTAGGCCACTTGGAAGCCTGTTTTAGACTAACAACTTGGATAAAGTTAATCGATATAAATGTTTTTATCAAGTTTAGTGAAGTCAGCATGTTGTTAAAAGTCTGTTGTTGGGGGACCAAAGTTTTATATGTATGCTGTATAAGGTAGATCAGGGAATCTCCCAGCTGGCTCAGGGTCAAGATGTACTGGCCAAAAGACTGCAATGTGTGGAGTAAACGAACATACTGCAAAAACGTAAAAGGCAGCCAAAGCAGAGGGACTGCAGTTTGTGTGTATTTTAAAGTTAGAAAGTACCAGCCAGCACGAATCAGGCCGACTTCAACTGTAAAGCTTGCCTTATTTTCATGCATGCAATTTCACAGTCAAATGAGTCCTGCTGTGGCTCCCACAATATCACATTTATCCTGCACACGTCTGTGCCTAAAATTGCACCAGAACTTTGAGCTTTTTTCTTTTTTCGGTTTATGTGACAGGAGAAAGGAGAGAGAAGTGTAGGGTCAAAGGTCATGAGTGGCCTGTCAAAGTTGCATACAGGAGAGGCCAGTGAGCAGGATGTATTTATAGGGCAGTATTTCTCAGGATCAGGTTGCCTTCAAATTGAGGAACGGTTGAACCGCTACACCCCCACCCACCTGTTGGTGGAGATTTGCACTCTCATCTCGACTTACTGTAACAATGCTGTAACGCCGTCGAGGCTCTGTCCCGCACGAAATGTGCGTACAGTCTCAAAACTGACATGTAACCTTTTGTGTGGTCACACGTTTGCAATTTTTCCACTTTTGTATTTCTTACTTATAGCTGCATCTGTTTTCTTGTTGCACCTCCTGCATGCATGCCATGTCTAACTTCCTTTTCTTCTTTGAAATCATTTGGGCACCTAGTTTTGCTTTTGTCCCGTTGCTTCACCAGCTTCATCAGCTGTAGCACAACATGAAGCAGAAACATTTTTAGCTGCAGCGTCCTGAACACTGGACACTGATTTAGAAAATGTGGAAAACTTATGACGGTGTCAGTTCGCAGAGTTTTAAAGTTTAATTGGCGCCTGCCTTGCTGTTACTCACATGGATACAACACGTGAGTCCACAACATGACTGTTTGTCATGCAGGCTTTCTTTGTAGCATCTTTTAAGATATATGCATCCAGTATATTACAAAGAGCCGCTCTAGTCTGTATCCTTAAGCAAAGCAGCCATATGTCAACTCAAAAGTGACTGTAGTTATCCTGAGTCAACACTGACTGATGATAAAGATGTGTACTATCAGGGCGTGACCTGGAATGATAAACTGGGTGTGCACAAAGATACAGCACACACGGGATCCACTGATATTAGCATTTGCAGGCTGCTGGTAACAGTTAGGTCTGCAGGAGCTGGCAGAAATGATCAAAGATTAATATAGTTAATAAGTTAACATTCTGCCCAAAGTGCTGACTTTAATTAATTTAATTATATGCACATTTTACATAAGGAATCAGGAATCTGCTCACATGACATTTATTTGACTGGTATGCATTCGGTTTATACTAAGCACATTTTCCTCTGTTTGAATAAATAAACCTTTGATTTTATACCTTTCAGTGGTGTTTTACTCAAAGTTATTGTTTCATATTGACTGAGTGTTTTAGAGGAGCAGGGGGTGGTCCAACACAGCCTCCACGTTTTTCTCACTTGACAATTATAACAAGTATTATTGTCAAGGACTTTTTGCAAAGCATTTAATAGATCAATCAACATCATTTTATTACATTTACAAACAGATAAAAAAGGATAAATAATGACTGTATTTTTTTTTTACCACCACCAGGAGTCGCCAAAGTTGAATAACTTTCCTCTTTTTCTAAAGAAAACTATTGACTTCCAATCAAATATATAAACTGTTTGTAGATAAATCACCTGACTGATCCTATAGTTACTTTAGTTGGTGAGTTGCTTAAGTTTGGAGGATTTTGTTAAGTTTTTCTGTTTGTATAATCTTGGAGAAAACAGAAGAATGCGCAGCATCTGACTCTTTAATAAAAGCACAGAACACATCATCATCATCATCAGCTTCATGCGCACACTGAGAGCACTCATTGACCAGCTGCTGTGATGTTTGGATCTTCACACCCTTCTGACAGCTCGTCCTCTGTGTTGCAGGCTCGGTGGAAGTTTCTCGCAGGAGTCCCGTGGCCTCCTGGCTCTGCGCCATGCTCTACTGCTTTGGTAGTTACATCCTGGCAGACATCATGCTTGGAAGCAGCCCCGTCGACTATTTCCAGCACAACAGCCACATCCTGCTGGCCTCAGCTGTCTGGTGAGAAAACCCCCAGAACCAGTTTGCTCATCACTCGTGTTTTTATTTAACTTTCAAGATGACATTTATGATACAAAGATCTGTCTCTTCCATTAGACATCAAGGATAATGAGTTGCAGCGTGGTCAGGAAACCAAACGCACACAATGGATTTATCCATTTATTTTATTCACAGGGAGGAGATTTATATGTAACAGGAATAAAAAAGTAATGTTTTATGTTTGTTGAGGAATAAACTCACAAAGGTTGTCAATCTCAATTGCAGGTACCTCCTCTTTTACTGCCCGCTGAACCTCTTCTACAAATGTGTGAGTTTCTTGCCCATCAAGCTGGTGTTGGTCGCCCTGAAGGAAGTTGTGCGCACTCGTAAGATCGCCGCAGGGGTTCACCACGCCCACCACGCCTACCACCACGGCTTCTTCATCATGGTGATCGTTGGATATGTCAAAGGTCGGTGTGACTGGGCTTTTGGTGCGTGTATAGTCCCTAAATCACCAATGTTTACATTGTGATGGAAAAGTGATTATGCTTGTGAGGAACAAACTAGTCTGTAAGTGAGTCGTGGCAACTGCCAACTCTTTGGTACTAATTTAGTGACGCATACATAGATACACATACTCGATGCATCTACAGTCTTTGTTACTGTGGCTGTTGGATCATCAGTCGCATGATTTAAACATGCATTAGTTGTACTTGTGCTTGCCTCTGTGGATGGATTACCACCAAGGCAACTGTGCCTTGAAAACTCCAGGCTCAAGTGGTTTTCACTAATGTGATAAATAATTCACTCAGGAGTAAATGTCCAGTGTAACAGGATCATAGCTAGGGTTGTGTTTTGTGGTTAACCATAATGTGGGCCATGCTTTCCGAGCCAACCTTTGGATCCTGTGTGGAAACAGAGATTTATTATGTGTTTAAAAAGGGTCAGGAAACTATTTTAGTAGATAAACTGTGCACAGTCTGAAGAAGAGGTTCCAGCAACTCCTTTTTTTTTTGTATTTTTTGTAATATCCAATCACAGCTGCCCAACAGCTAGAAAAGCTGCGTATCAAATGTTAGGTGTGGGTTCATTCTGGTCTAACTTCTTTTCCAGACATGAACCTGCCAAAGAAAGAAAGAAGCAAAGCCTGACAGATGCGGTTGTGCAAAATGTTAAACCGCATTTCTACTTTGGCTCTTTATCATGAAAGCCTCCTGTCCCAGTTACAATAAGGAGGCCCTGCAGGTGTCCTTGTTGAAAATGGGCGTAAGAAGCTGAAGTCAGATAAGAGCAGTGACTCACAACATAGACTTTTTTTAAATCCTCCTTTCTATTTTTATCCTCACAGGATCTGGAGTGGCTCTCATGTCCAATTTTGAGCAGCTGCTGCGTGGTGTGTGGAGACCCGAGACCAACGAGATCCTCAACATGTCATTGTAAGTCTGGGGGGGAAATACAATGATCAGTGTCTCCTCAAACACAAAACCTAAAGCTGAACTGCACATAACGCTGAGTTTGCTAAAGTCATTCGTGTGGCGCTCTAAACATGTTCTGACTTCTGGTGCCCTCTGGTGGTGGGACCTAAAAAGGACACTCTAAACACCATGGTTCCATGGTGAGTGGGTAACCTGTTTGCTTTACATGTGAAATACCCCCCACTTTAGACACAAACTGAGACTTAGGAGTCACAAGGTAGTGTAGTCCTAGTGACTTCCCCAAGCCTGAATGAAAATGCAGTCAGGGCGTAAAACCTGTGCCAAATCAAAAATGTGCTCCAATCTGCTGAGGTGACCCCTCGTGAAATAACGTAACAGCAGAAAGCACCCACTTACAGTGTCAAATAAGAGTTGAATTCAAATTAAATAGCAGGCTTTGCGCCAGCCTCCACTCCAGCCCTTTCTGCTCTCTGTTTTTGCTGCCAGCGTTCGTTTTACCACCAGTTTGTGTTTTTGTTTTTTTTTGTTTTTTTGTTTTTCTCTCTACAGCCCAACCAAAGCCAGCCTCTACGGTGCCATCCTCTTCACCATGCAGGAGGCCCACTGGCTGCCAGTGTCCAAGAGCACCCTTATCCTCATCTTCACCCTCTTCATGGCCACAAGCAAGGTACGATCAGCAATTCAATGACTGAACTCAGAACCATCCACCTCTGTGAACACATCTGCACTGTGTCAAAACACTCTCTTTTGCTTCGTTGGACTGATGAAACATGTTTTGTACTACACAAATCAGGGTTTATGGGAAATACACAACTAACCTGTTGGTTTTAATGTGAAATACATAAGTGTTATTATCACAGGAGATCTTTTACCTGTAACATCAAGTGTATCACATTTGAAACACTTAACCTTTGGCACACTTAATCAGTGTGATAAATTGCGCAATACATTTTTAACCAGCCAAAGTAAAACAAATTAAATGTAAAATTAACATTTTTTCGTATTATGTGGTTAGTTTTTTCCGTTGGAACTTTTCACTTAATAATTCTGAAACATAAAACTCTAAGGCTGCTTTATTGCTGAACTTAAAGAAACAAATTAACACCAACTAGGCACAATGAAGGAACACAAAGCAAGAGGGAGAACCCGACAAAGAACAGAAGCAAACTGAGGGTTTAAATAAACAACATAGATTACTGAAGAGCGGAAACACCGGGGGAACACTGAACAGAATTTATCAGACTGTTCTCTCCTCTCAGGTGGTGATGACCGCCCGGCACTCTCACGGCTCCCCCTTTGCTCTCATTGAGTCCTGGATCTGCCACCTGCTGTTCGGCTCTCCTCTGGCTGGTGGTGAGGAGGACCACCATCATCCTCCTCCTGCAGGTGCTCCATCTTCACCTCTCAAGACCAAGGAGGATCTGAGCGAAGGTGCTCGCAAGAGGAAGGTCAAGAAAGCTGAGTAGAGCGCCGTGCTGCACTGCCGAAACGATCGGACTTCCCATTCCTTTCTAAGACGAGGGGCAGTTTGATGATGTTTGATGTTTTGCCAAGTGAGAGCCTTTCTATTAGAGCAACATGGTGCTTTCGACATTTGACATCACCCGAGGACTCTGTAAATACCACAGCAAAAGCTTCACACCCAACCTGGACCTTTGAAACCTATTTATTTATGTGTCTGTGAACATCTGCATCCGTGCAACACTGTGTGGCGATCCACGGTCAGGGGCTGCAGCGTGCCCTTAGGACAGCTTTCGTTCCTCATCAGTAGTTGTTACCAGGAGCAAGTGGTTTTTATTTAGTTCACCAATTCTTATTTTCATGAAGGAAACAGCAGAAAATGTTAATTAATTTGACTCTTAATCTGAAATTCTAATGTGAATAAAGCATTATGTGAAAGAACACGGATGATTTTTACACTGAAATGAAAGCAAATTAATATCTTTCAATAAAATCAGGAGAAACATGGTGTCTGTTTCGTGTCTGTGCCATTCGTATCCTCTTAATGCACAAGTGGATCTGCATGTTCTGACTCTAATAATGACCATGAAATCCATCTATCTTATCCAGGTCTGGTGGCAGGTGGAGACACCATCACATCACACACTAAACCATAACTGTAACCCAAACTGTAGCCCAGTAACCCTAACCTTAACCACAATCACAACCTAACCCCAAACCCTAACCAGTCCCTTTTTGTATTTTTTTCCTAAATGGCCATCAGCAGGATTTTTTTTCCAAGTTGTAAAGCTACAACAAAATAACAATGAACTTGGTCAGATGCAATGTTGATCCACAAACAACACAAGGACATCAGCTGTATCATCCTGGGTCTATCACAGGTCCTCCGCTTGGAAGGACACACCCAGATCATCCTGGAGACATCCTAGGTGTTCAGGTAATCCCTCTGAAAAAAAGAAAACCAAAGGACCAGGGTTACTGGGATTGATCCCAGAGCCAGGCCCGTGGAGGGAGCCTGAAGGAGAGTCTCTGGTAGAAGAGGCCTCAGCCCATGTGGCCTGCCCTGGGGGTCTGATCCCTGGCTGTTGAAGCTAGCTTGAGGGACAAAATGTACTTCAGTTTATTTAATGGGACATGAAACTAACGACTGAGCCCATAAAACTGTCCATGAAGTGTTTACTGAGGTCAGACAGCAAGGGTTTTAGATGCAGATATATTTTACTGCCAGCAGGTGAGGCACTTAGACATCGGCTTCACTTTTCTGGAAGCTACATCCATCTTTTTACCCGGTCTTTAGGAGGTAACAAGAAGCATTTTAGGCTTTCGATGTTACATATGTAAGGATGTGACACAGTCAGGCTTCAAGTAAACTGTCCTCAGCATATATTTTGAAATAACACAGTATACAATGAAATTGTCTTTTTACTATGAAAGGGAATTTCCTCTCTGGTGGCAAAGCCCCATAGACAACTGTACAAGTGATCAACTCCCATATCAACTCGAGCTTTAAGACTGCAATTGACTCGACTATAGAAGGTTTCAGAAGCTCTGCCCTAAGCAGGGGCCGGTCCATGTCGAATTTTGGGAATTCTAATTCAGAGGTACACCCTGTTTCTCCATGTTAAGCTTTTTTGTGCTACAGCGTGGTGCAAAAGCCAGTATTCATTACTATTATTCCTTACCTTAGTTCTCATCATTTAAAGACATATCCAGGGCCAAAATATAATTCTTTTTACATGCAGCATTGGCACTCAGTTGATATTATGTAACCCTGAAGCTGCTGGAAGGTTAAAAAAAGAAACAAACAAACCCAAAAAAAACAAGAAAGAGAAAACAGAAAAGGGCAGAGGTGAACCTCGAGTCATGTCTTCAGAAACTGAGAAGCCCCCTGATGTGTTCACAAACTGTTGTAGCATAGGCAGCAAACCATCACTAATGAAGTTTGCAGGAGGTTGTTCCACTCGGCTTTTAACCCTAACATTCCTCACATTCCTAAAGATCAGAGACGTAAAATATCTGCTCGATGCATTTTCTATCTATCTGTCTGATTTCTCACACATACAGACTAGAACAAGCAAGCATTCGTATTGTGCTTTGACTGTATGAATGTAACTTTGACTGCTGTCAGCTTTTAAGTTGATCTGGAGCAAAACATCCAACATCTGCTGATCTCATTACTGACAACTAACCCTACTGCAGGAGTAAAACAACTCTGACAGTCATCAGTGATGATAATACAGTTCCTGTAGACGTAGCTGATGTCATTGCACGTAATTATTAATGATGAAAGTGTTGGTGTTTTATTCTGCACGTGCTTCCATGTATTAGGATTGATTGCTAGCTTTTAATCTCATCTGCAGACCATTAGAGGTGTCTGTGTAAGTGCTACAGATTAAAATGGTACTGTGAGTAAATGTGCTGATATGGTGACAGCCTGGGGTGTTCTGTGGGGAGATTACATGTTTGATCACCGTACTGAAATATGAAAATGGATGGAAATTTTAATTTCCTAATAATTTAACTGATCTTGGTGTTTTCTTCTTTGGAGAGTTTCTTTCATTTTGTTCTAATCACAGTTTAAACAAAGTTTGAAAAAATGTTGACCTTTTTTGTAATGGAGCAATCCACAAAAGTGTTTGGACCAGCTTCAGTACATCTGCTCATTTCTTTTCATTGTACTCATTATGTGGTTAGTTGAACCTTGGATCCTTGGATATTCTAGAAACATTCAGCCATTTAAGGAATAATCAACACAGAAATCCAAAAGCAGCAGCCAAACAACCCTCGAAACACTTTCTTCAGCATCTTTACTTGTGTCGTTTTGGAGTGACGTGACCAAAAAACACAGCAAGTAATGCCGCTGTTACACCGCATTGTGGGGGTGTATTTTGTTGTGTAACCAGACGCCTTCTTCTTCCTTTTTCTTGGAGCTTTAAGGGAAGGGATGGAGATGTAAACCACAGGAGGGGGGGTAGAAGGTGGCGTATAAAACCTAAAGTAGAGAAGAAAATACCCCAGAACCTTTGTTGGGTTAAGGATCGCAGGAGGAACAGAGGGAAGGAAGAGAGTAACCTGCTGTACCTGAACTGGTGCTTTTTGCAGAGGTGAAGACATGCTGTGGTTTCTGGGGCTGACCTGTGTGCTCTGCATAGGAGGGAGCGCTGTTGCAGGACAGAGAGGTGAGAAATACGTTTGATATCGGAAGATTAAAGAGCATTAGCAGTAAATATGAGTAAAGGGTAAAGTTTCAGAGTTTTAATTTGAAAGAAACACAAACAATATATGACGACTGATGTGGAGACGCAGCAGAGAAAGAAGGCATAATTTAAAACATTAGAAAATATAAACTGATTTATCCATCTGGGGAAGATGTTACAGCTTTTGGTAGTTTCTGGCGACAGGTTAGTGTTTTCTTAAGTAATTAATCTGATAAATGAAATGTTATTAATGGAAACTGCTATGCAGAACAAGAGAAAGGGGTGTTACATAAGACAAATGACAAAAAGCTGCAAATGAAATGAATTCAAAGCCAGATTTTATTAATTATTTCAATATGATTTTTTAAATTAATTATTATATTTATTTTTAGGGGAGGTAGAGCTTTTTGTTATGAAAAATTAGAAAAATAGTCGGGCAGGAACACAAATTGACTTAAAGGAGCTCAAAGCTCACGAGGGCTGGAAAGTTCTGCGCACACAACAAGGGAAAACAATCATAGTGAGATTCCTGTCGTCCAGGACTCAGCCTCCTTTCCATTAGCAGAGACAGTGATTTATGTCGAGTATCTCTTCTCTCTGCTGTGGAATTCATTCGGTAAACACAGTTGCCGCTAACGACAAGAACACATTTCCTGCTCTACACGCTCAGGAGATTTCTGCTTTTGGTGCCCGGTAC
The DNA here is from genome assembly GCF_057381915.1 of Diplotaxodon limnothrissa. Taxonomy (NCBI): domain Eukaryota; kingdom Metazoa; phylum Chordata; class Actinopteri; order Cichliformes; family Cichlidae; genus Diplotaxodon; species Diplotaxodon limnothrissa. The sequence continues at coordinate 36,357,001 of NC_140610.1, forward strand.
ATGCGGCTGAACTGACCTGCAAATGGTATTTTTAAAACAACAATAAACGTATGGATACAGTGTGTCGTCGCCTGCATTATTATTCAGACTTATTATCAGGTCTTTCTGTCTTTTAGCCGCACTTTAATGTTTTGCTTCACTCTCACGGCTCTCATCGTGTTATTTATGGCCCCAGCAGGAGGTTGTTTTGAGAGGAAAGCCTCCAAAAAACACATTATAGAATTTGTTCAAGACAGATGCTGTTAGTAGATGAATGTTGTGAAGAATCTCAAAAGCTGGATATATGAAGAATCAACTGCTGATCAAAGGTTTGAAAGATCAAATTTAACTAAAAGTTATAAACTGAATTGCTTTCACTGAGTGAAAGTATTTGATCCCCAAGCAAGCAGGGTGTCCAACTCCAGGGCTCAAGGGCCTGCACGTTTTTTGTGTCCTTAATCCAACACAGCTGATTTTAATGGCTAAATTACCTCCTCAACATGTCTTGAAGTTCTCCAGAGACCTGCTAACTAATCATTTGATTCAGGGTGAGATCTAAAACCTGCAGGACACTGGCCGTTGAGGCCTGGAGTTGGACACCCATGACTTAATACTTAGTGGAGAAACACCTGCTGGTAACCACAGCTTTCAGATGTTTCTTGCAGTTGGTCACCAGGGTTGCAGGAGCGATTGTGGCCCACTCTTCTTTACAAAAACTCTCTAAATCCTTTAGGTTCCTTGACTTTCTGTAGGACTGAGATCTCTAGTCCTTCATGTCCTTAATCTACTTTTTCTTTAGCCCCCCCCCCCTTTGTTGCCTTGGCACTGTGTTTTAGATCACTGGCATGATGGAAGATCCATTCACAAACTCTCTTCAGTGTTCCCAGAAAGTTGATTCTGTTCATGTGGATATATGGTTACCTGGATTACTAAGCATGCATTAAGACATCTTCAGTGAGTTTCTCATCCCGGATTCTATGCTTCATGGCCCCACCCATTGTCCCCTCAATGCGCTGAAGTCATCCTGGACTCCCAGCAGACAAACAGCCTCAAAGCGTAATGTTTCCACCTCCACGCTGGACTGTGGGAATGCTTTCTTTCTCCAAATACAGCGGGTCAAGTTGAGCACAGCACTTTCTCCCAAGCCTCCTCTGAATCATTTAGATGTTCACTGATGTAGATGTTAAGACAGGCCTGTACATGTGTCTTTCTGAGCTGGGGGAACATGGAGGCTTTGCAAGTTTCAGCCGATCATGGTGTGGTGTATCATCAATGATGTTCGTAGTGTCTGTGGTCCAAGCTTCTCTTGTGTAGTTTTGAGCTGATATGACACCTTTATCATGATCACTGTCAGTCCATGAGGTAGAATCATGCATGGATGCATTAAGGGCAAGTAATAGCCATTTTATATTTCTTCCATTTCCAAATGATCCCACCAACAGTTAGCGCCTTCTCAACAAGCTTCCTGCTGATGGAGTTGTAGCTCCTTCCAGCCTTGTGCAGATCTACAATCTTGTCCCTGATATTCCGTCTTTCTCCAATAAATGAAAAATTATAGACTGTTTTTTTGTGAGGGAGTAAATTTACAAATTCAGCTGAGGATTAGATAATTATTTCCCCCACTGTGAAATTTTGTTAACTAGGCTTTGTGAAAAAGTGAGATCAAGTCACTATATGTATCCTCTAAGAGACTATCAATATTATCAATACTGCTTTGGCTTCATCTTATTGCCTCTGAATGAATCAGATTACAGGTTCTTAATTAGGTTCTTAATTAGAGAACAGAAGTTCAATATAAGTATAATAAATATTATATATATATATACACATACATATATATACCACTGAGTTTCAGTTTGATAGACATATTAGACTTTAATATAACTATTCCACAAACATAAAAGTAATTCAGAAACCTATAACTTCTTATTCCTGCAGTTAAAGTCCTGTGATTATATCTATAAATTAAGCTTCCCACTCGATAGTTGATTTGTAGTTAAATGAAGGCAATTTGCACCAAAACTACAGATCATACTGAAACCAAGCATCCCAGGATACCCATAAGCTTAATTCCAGAAAGCATGTGAGCAGGAAAAATGTCCCATATCTTCCGGATAATCTTGTGTCATTCTATTTCTCGGAATATTTTTTTTTTTTTGACTTCTGACTCCAGTTAATGTGTGGGCTGTGGATTCGAATGAGTCCTGTGGTGGTGGAGGAATGCCAGGCATTAGACTTTGGCATTAAACACGCAGTGGATCATGTTGTACAGGACCCTCCACACACATATCAAAACACTGCTCCCTAGCTAGCTGCCAGTTCATCCAACAAAACAATTCCACAGAAAAAGTGAAGCAGTGCAGCAAGAAACCAAACCTGCTCCGTGTAGTTATAACTTGAGTTCTTGTTTTTACTGCAAAGTTCTTATTAACTGTTTCTTCGAATTTGTTCTGTATATAAAATTACATTGTCTAAACTTTTATGTTTTCATTATTTTTAAAGGTTTTCTGCTTGTATTTGTTCGTGATTATTTATTCTTATTTTTTCCTTTTGTTTTTAGTTTCAGAGAATCAGGTTGTACATTTAAGGTCACACTTTTTTTTCCTAGATCATGCTCCGAATGATCAAAAATCAAATTTTTATTTAAATACAATACTTCAGTAGGTAAATTTTAACACTAGTTATTTCTAGCTAACTGATCTGACTAAAGGTTAGACGAGAGAAAAATGGGTAATTGAAAACAAATTATTCCTGTGAATAGGTAAAACAGGAGAAACTTTGAAGCACTGTAGACAATGTTGGGCAAGTTACTTTGAAAAAGTAATTAGTTATAGTTACTAGTTACTTCCTCAAATTACTAGGAAAAGTAACTATCTAAAATAAGACAAAAACATAAAATCTGAGTAGAAAAGTTATATTTTTTACTGTAACAACCACAAACATGTTTAATGAATTATTTTCATAACTTCAAATGCAAATATAAATTATAAATTTTAAAAACCTTGCATGGGGAATATAAAAGATTTCCTTTACTAATTGGTTTGTTCTCTCTTCAAACCCAGATGGAGAAATTATCAGTCAGATTAAAATGACTAATCTCGTCTTGGGTGAGATTAAAGAGCTTTTGAAGCAGCAGGTAATGCTCTGTCATAAAAATATATTTAACTACCTTTACTTGCATTTGATAACAGTTTGACTCAGGGTGCTGAGGAAATGCAAAAAGGTATTTAATCTGTTGGTTGTACTTTCCAGATTAAGGAGATTGTATTCTTAAAGAACACAGTGATGGAGTGTGAAGCCTGTGGTGAGTTCACAAGCTCGCTTATCAATGATGGAATTATGTTTATGTCTGAGAATACACACATTATTACATCATTATTGAAATTTAATTATCTTTATCGAAATTGAGCCATTATCCATAATTTTCCACAACTATGAATATTATGATTATGTAGTCCATTAGAAGAAATGGGAGAGAGATTTGAAGACAAAAGGAAACAACTAATAATTTGCTTTGATGTAATCTTTTCTCAGCAATGGGGGGTATGCAACCTCAACCCACCTGTGTGCCCAACTCCTGCCACCCTGGGGTGAGCTTTGTGGAAACACCAGAGGGTGTAAAATGTGGACCCTGTCCTCACGGCATGGAAGGAAACGGTACCCACTGCACTGACGTGGATGAGGTACGAGCAGAGATTTGATAAACTGTTGCTGACAGTACAGTGTTACAGGTATAACCATTGTAAGGTCAGAAAACTCTCTGCCTGACTTCGTCAACTAGAAGGAGACGAAATGGCTAAAATTTAGACTTTACTAGAAACCCAGTAAAGGGCTCATCTAAATGAATGCAGGTCCTCATCCTAAAAACATCCTGACGTGTGTGTGTCTCCTTATTACGAACAGTGCACTGTGAAACCGTGCCACATGGGTGTTCGCTGCATCAACACATCCCCAGGTTTCCGCTGCGGCTCCTGCCCCGCTGGATACACTGGCCCGCAGGTCCAGGGCGTCGGTCTTGCCTACGCCACTGCCAACAAACAGGTCGGCACCATGCAGCAGTTTATGGTTCCATTCAACATGAGATCAATTTGGACTTTACGTGGCCACCCAAAACAAACTTCCTTCTCTCTCCGACTTATTTTTCTTTTTGCCTCCTTTTTCAGTCTTAATGGTAAAGACCATTCAAGTGACTTTGCATTTGTCTTTAAATCTCTGTCCTTTTTAAGGTATGCAGAGATATTAATGAGTGTGATGGTCCCAACAATGGAGGCTGCGTGGCGAACGCCGTGTGTCTGAACACCCCCGTAAGTATGAACAAAGTGAATTTCCATGAAATTGCTGATTAGATCTAAGCCTCAGTTAGAGTCATTCTTTGTGTTGGCTGAATATTTTATTTATTTTCATCCTTAATCACTTTTGGCCGTAGTAGCAGCAGTCCTACCTTACAGCTGATACAGTATTGGAAACACAATCCTCTGGGTTAACTGCATGTAACTGTGTCCAAGACGAATTGCAACAGAATGTTTTTGAGCAGTCTCTTAATGGTTTAAACTTTATTCCTAAAATGGTAATTTAAATAGAAACAATTTCCATCCATCTATTTTCTTAACTGCCTACTCAGTTCACGGTTGCAGGGGTGCTGGAGCCTAGAAACAGGGTACAGCTTTGGCAGGTCACCAGGACTAATTTGTGGTTGTGCATGTGCTTCAGCTTGAACGGAGAGCGGAGAGGGGTTTTTACTCACTGCAAACATCCTTCTAAAATTCCCAATGCACATCGCAGGATAGTGATAGCTGATAATTGGTCCCATGGAGAAGGTGTACACTCCACATAGAAAGGCCCTAACCTGTCATTAGTGGATATGCATCAAACTCCAGTCTAGGGTTATCAGTTAGGGTTAAAGATTGCATAGTGAAGCCCACGGTGAACTCAGTGTTTTGTATAAATGCAGTATATCCCATGCCAAATGTATGTGTAATCTTAGGACCAATATTTCTTCTTCGTTTGCTGTCTGAAGCACTGTGTTTTAAGTTCCATGTTAACACTACCAATGTGGGCACCTGTGACTTGGTGGGATGGTTCTATCAGGGCTCTTTCAGATGTGGTCCCTGTAAGACAGGCTACACTGGGGATCAGCAACAAGGCTGTAAGCCTGAGAGAGCCTGTGGCAATGGCCAACCCAACCCCTGCCACGCCAGCGCAGAGTGCATCGTCCATCGAGAGGGGACCATCGAGTGCCAGGTGAGCAAATAAAACTTTTATGTTTTAGCTCCTTGGATTTAGCTTTGATGGGTTATCAAAGCTATTACAACATTCCTTCCTCATCATGTTATAACAATAATAGCAGCTATTGGGAAATAGCTGTTTGAGCACTTATGCTCATGTTGTGCAGACCACAAAACAGAGCCAATAAAAGCATTATGTACAGCTTCTAAAACATTTTCCATCCTTATAGTGTGGAGTCGGATGGGCTGGCAATGGCTATGTGTGTGGTCCTGACACCGACATCGATGGTTTCCCAGATGAAAAACTGGACTGTCCTGATAGTAACTGCAACAAGGTAAATCTCCTTCATATCTAAGAGAACTCTTTGAAAGTTACCCATATTAAAACAGTTTATTTAGCTGTGAAGAAGATCAAAGATCTTATAAAAATGTGACATAAAAGAAGATGTTGTCATACTTTAAATTCAAACCTCAATCCCAGATCAAAGAAGGTCTTTATCACTTTATACAAAACAAAAGTATTAATTAAAACTTACCCATCTGCTTATGTTTCTTCCAGGATAACTGTCTCACTGTTCCAAACTCTGGTCAAGAAGATGCTGACAGTGATGGAATTGGAGATGCCTGCGATGAAGACGCAGATGGGGATGGGATCTTAAATACACAGGTTCATACACAAAGGATACTGAGGTTGAAAGAAAATATAGTAAAATCATGTAACTTTGCTCTCAGGGACTAAAACATCTTTTTCCCAGGATAACTGTGTGTTGGTGCCCAATGTGGACCAGAGGAACATCGATGAGGATGACTTTGGCGATGCCTGCGACAACTGTCCTGCCGTCAAAAACAATGACCAGAAAGACACAGACGTGGACAAATATGGAGATGAATGCGATGAAGATATCGATGGCGATGGTAAAGACTTTGTGCAAATAGATTTTAAATCTATATTAATTACAAGACCTATTTACTCTGGCTGTTAATTAGAAACACTGACATGTATTGATATGCCTTTAATTTGAGATGTGATTTGAATGTGAATTTGATACATGAGATTTTTACAACCTATCAACTGGAATCATTTTCATGTTATGACTATGAGTGTGTGAGTGTGTGTGTGTGTGTGTGTGTGCACATGCACTTGTTTAACCATCTTAGTGAGAACCATTTTGAACTTTAGACAGTTAGATTGGTGACATTTTGGAAAATAAGGACCTGTGGGCCACACACACTCCTGTAAAGGCCTGGTTGAGATTTGCTTTAGGTTTAAAATTAGAATGAGGTTTTAATTTATGGTTATGCACGTAGATGGGATGGTTAAGATTACGATAATGGGTCAGACAAAGATTTTGTATTTATTTATTTATTGGGTCTGTCATAGTCAAATGTGTGGAAATGTCTTCGTGTTGGTAGGTGGATTTGGTTTCCTTTAAACATACTTTATCAGCATGGTGGTGCTACAGGTGTGTAGTTGAGAATGAGTATGGTCTGACCAACCAGACTGAGTAATCGTGAGCATTAGAGATGCCAGCAGGGTCAACGAATTAATCCACAAGGCTGGAACCATCACTGGCCAGAATCTGGAGACATCTGAGTCAATGGTGGACAAGAGGACAGTGAACAAACTGCTGTCCATCACTGACAACACATTAAAGCTATGTGCCTGTCTTCGGGTTACTATAATATTTTCTAACATTCCCAATGTTAACCCCAGGAATTCCCAATCACCTTGACAACTGCAAAAGGGTCCCAAATGCTGACCAGAAAGATCGAGACGGTGACAAAGTGGGAGATGCCTGCGACAGTTGTCCCTATGATCCCAACCCTGACCAGGTGAGAAATGTCTTCACACGTTACATCAATATCTTGCAAAAAGGCACGAGAAGTTAAGCAGTTAATCTTAAGTAGAAAATCTTTCTTTTAATGGCCTCTAGTGGTTTAACTTTTTAGTCTGCAACAGTAATTTGGTATAGCGTGTACTCCAGGATGTAGCATCACACTCATGGTGCATTATTCAGTCCACATTGTCTTTCCTAGCTGGGATTATCATTGCCATTGTCTGCTTGTTATTCTTTGGAAAATTTCATATCTGAAATTCGACTCAACTTATGTTTCTCAGATGGATGCGGACAATGATTTGATTGGCGACCCCTGTGACACTAACAAGGACAGGTATTGTGTGAGCTCATCAGTCAAGTCACTTGTATTTATCTGGATCTGTTTTCATTCTCCAAGTCAAATTTGCACCTGCTATAACATCTGTCTCTTGTCCAGTGATGGCGATGGTCACCAAGACTCTCGGGACAACTGCCCAGCTGTCATCAACAGCTCTCAGTTGGATACTGACAAAGATGGAAAGGGAGACGAGTGTGATGATGACGATGACAACGATGGGATCCCAGACCTGCTGCCACCTGGTCCTGATAACTGCCGTCTGATCCCCAACCCTCTACAGGAGGACTCTGACGGTGTGGGACACTGTTGACATATTAAAATAAAAGTTTGTGCTTTACTTACGCCTAATATCTACCTATCCTCCCAGGTGACGGCGTGGGTAATGTATGTGAGAAGGATTTCGACAACGACACCATAATTGACCCAATAGACGTCTGTCCAGAAAACGCAGAGGTCACCCTCACTGACTTCAGGGAGTACCAGACAGTCGTTTTAGATCCAGAAGGAGACGCACAAATCGATCCTAACTGGGTGGTGCTGAACCAGGTCAAGCGATTATGGCTTCTTTGATTTTTGCTGTTCTATTTTTTTGCCAGAATAACATGTCATGAAATAACATTTCTCTACAATCCACTGTTCTGTTTGTACAGGGAAGAGAGATCGTCCAGACTATGAACAGCGATCCTGGATTGGCTGTTGGTAAAAAACTGTTTGACATTTCAAGAAAATATAAAATATAAATATTAAACTGCCATCTGAAATGACCGAAAATGGCATGGATTTGTTTAAAGGAAACCAAATTCACCTACTAATAGGCCCCTGGCTGTTGCTTTAATTTACTGCACATAGAGCTATACGTCTATGCTACATTTTAAAAACAAAATCTGATGTGAAATAATTTGTCCTGCAGGTTACACAGCTTTCAGCGGAGTAGATTTTGAAGGAACATTTCATGTTAATACGGTAACGGACGACGACTATGCAGGTTTTATATTTGCGTACCAGGACAGCTCCAGCTTCTACGTGGTGATGTGGAAGCAGGTGGAGCAGATCTACTGGCAGGCAAACCCATTCAGAGCCGTGGCAGAACCAGGAATCCAACTGAAGGTATGTCACTGCCGTACTGTTTGCAAGAAATTCCAGCTCCACTTCAGGATAACGGATTAGTCGTAAAGAGACTTTGAGCTGTAACTAGTAGTTGTATTAATATTTAATCTATGGTTTAAATGCTTTATAGGGTCAAGGTTTTGCAGCACAGTCCATTTGAAGAAGTGTCCATAATGAAATAATGAGCTAAAAGACGATTATTTTCACTGCCTTGTGGCTTACAACCAACCAGTTAAACCTTAAAAACAATTTTAGTTGCCATGGTCAGAAAATGGTAGTAAATTTGTTGATAATCTGTAGATTTAGTAGAGGCATACAAACAGCCTCTTCTTTGGCTCTCGGAGGAGCCGGACACACTTTTTCTCCTCTCCCTTATCTTCCCTGCTTATGTCCTTGTCTAGTCTCGTTTTTTTTTTTTTGTATTTTTGTATTTTCCCTGGAACATTCTCTCACAGTCTGTTCTCTAAAACCTAAAAGAGGAATTATGGATTGGATCAACTGGTCCCTAAATGCAATTGACACCCCTTTCTCAACGAGAATTTTGGGCTTGGGTGAGCCTGAGTGCTGAAGATATCTACCTATTCGGAACCATGGTAACAGGGTTCTGGCTGATCAGAGCTGGCTTGGCCCTGACTTATCGAAGAATTAAGGAAGCGGAACCGGCTGTTCAAACCCCCACAAGGCTGCCCGCTGGGATTGGAACGATGGGAGAGGCGTGAGTTTCTCAAAATGGGCTCATTGAGTCAGCACGGATAAGATCTTGGAGAGGCTACGGGTGCTGTGAATACTCAGAATAAGATCTCTGACTGCAGACTGGATACATCTCGGAAGGGCTAACCCGGAATAACATCTCTGGGCGCAAAATTGGATGACATCTCGGGGAGACACACTGCCGTGAGTTCTCAGAAATCGGCTCCTTGAGCACAAGAAATGACAACACAGAACGCAAGTATGGCGAAGCTCGCGGCTCTCCAACGGGAGATTGAGAGACCAGTGTTGGACTGTAGAACTGCTTTGAAATTCATATGAGCTGTTCGCACTAAAGTAAAAAATACCATCACTTATGCGGATACCCTCTTGGCGCCAGCTGCAAGGCTGGAGCTGAACAAAACACCCTGATAATGACTGTGTTTAGTCTGTTTCTTCCCATTCCATGCAAGGCCACCAGGGTTGGCTGGAAGACTGTTTACTTAGCCTAGCAGGGCGAAGGACACTGTCTCAGCTGAACTATGGACACGCACACACATACATATACTGATAAGCACTCACCGACGCATCACCCTCCCTACCCCGGATCCAACGCCACCTCCAACGCTTACCTCCCCTCTGATGTGGACATCGGGTCAGTTGGAGGCGCAGTCGAAAGATTGCAGCGGTCCCAGATCAGATGTACACACTGGAACTCTTTCCCATGTTGCTTGTCTGTGTTTATTGTGCTATGGTGTGTTGATTGATATCTGTGCATCTTTTTGTGTTACACATTTCGATGTTTTTTCCTCGCTACCTAGCCTGACCTGTCTCCCCAATGTGATGTTTGTGTATTGTATGTACGGTCGGCAAGGTCTGTCATCTCGGTTGTGGGCAAAAGACCTGCAACTGACAAATAAAGGCTATCTCTCTCTCTCTCTCTCTCTCTCATATGAGTTGTGAAATAATCTATAATAAAAAAACAAAAACAAAACGTGATCGCAAACACGTTATCCCTTTTTTTACTCTTCTTAAGGCAGTGAAATCAAACACAGGTCCAGGTGAAAACTTGCGGAACGCTTTGTGGCACACGGGCGACACCACCGATCAGGTGAAGCTCCTGTGGAAAGACGCTCGCAATGTTGGCTGGAAAGATAAGACCTCATACCGCTGGTTCCTCCAGCACCGGCCTGCTGACGGCTACATCAGGTACCGTGACACACAATTAACGCTGATGTTTTGTAGGAGCCACAGGCTGGAAAATAACATTCATCTTATGATAGAGAGTGTGTGTGTATATTTGTTTAATCATCTTAGTGAGGACCAGTTCGAGCATTGGACCATTAGAATGGGGACATTTTGAAAAACTGAGGACCTTGAGATTTTCTTTAGGTTTAACATTAGAATAAGGTTTTAATTTATGGTTATGCATATAGATGGGATGGTTAAGAGTACGATAAGGGGCTAGACAAAGGTTTTGTATTTATTTATCTATTGGGTGCGTCATAGTCAAATATGTGGAAATGTCTCTGTGCCTGTGAAAATACTTTCTCAGCATGAAAGTGTCACAGGTGTGCGTGTGTGTGAACTGGGTGAGGTCTGATCAACAAAACTGAGTAATCATGAGTATCAGTGCCAGGGATGCCAGCAGGATCAACAAATTAATCCCTAATGCTGGAACCATCACTGGCCAGAACCTGGAGACATCTGAGCCAATGAGGGACAAGAGGTCACTGAACAAACAGCTGTCTTGCCCAAGGATACAACGACCGAGACTGTCCGAGCCGGGGCTTGGACCGTCAACCTTCCGGTTACAAGACAAACTGCCAACTCTTTGAGCCACGATCGCCCGGCTTATGTAGCTGGGATGGTTACGGTTATTATAAGGGGCTTTCCAAAGATATCCATGCAAACTCGTGTGTATTTATGTACGTGTGTCATAGTCAAATGTGTGGAAACATCTGTGTGTCTGTGGAAACATTTTCTCAACATGATAGTGCCAGAGGCATGTAGTCGAGAATAGATGAACATGTACAGTGAATACATGCAACCGTTTTATAAATATTTCAATAAAAGTAAAAATTTGATTACATTGGTGGTGCTAGAGAAAAAGAATCAGCCATAAAATGTAATTCTGCAAGTGTTATTAACACTTTGTTAATGCAATGTTGGTTGCTGCGCTTTGTTGGTTTGCAGAGTTCGTTTCTACGAGGGCACTCAAATGGTAGCGGACACGGGCGTCATCATAGACGCGACCATGAGAGGAGGCCGACTGGGAGTCTTCTGCTTCTCCCAGGAGAACATTATCTGGGCCAACCTGCGTTATCGCTGCAACGGTGAGTGAAACATTCAGAAGAGTTGAAAGGCTGGACTGCAGCCACAAAGCGTTTTTCATTTATTCAACAATGTTCCTCTGCCAAGGAAAGAACTAGTGCCATTTGTTTCTTTGTCAGCAGGAAATACCGAGCCAAATTTCACAAAGCAATCAAACATAAGCCATTTCAGTTTTAGTGGCTATATTTAGAACACTTTCTTAAATATGAAAAATATTGCTTTTACCTTGCAGAGGATTCGCTCTCCAAGTGCCCTGCTAGCTTTTGAAGCCAGTCATGACTGATGTTGGATAACTTGGTTATTTGGTGTGTTTTTGTTAACCAGTTATGCACTGACTGGAAGTATGCTATTATTAGCAGAGCCATGAATGCTGCCACAAAATGTGTGATTTTTCAAACTGAATTGTGAACTGGCTTTCCACTGTGTTTCTTCAGACACTCTTCCAGAGGATTTTGATGCCTACAGAGCCCAGCAGGTCCAGCTGGTAGCCTGATGACAACAAACAGGCCCAAAGAGAACGCTTTCCAATGCACAGCTGGATCTCAGAAAGAAGATCATCACGGCGATAAGTTTAATTAAAAATCCAGCAGAAGTGTTGGAAATGTCTCCAGTGAAAATTGATCGATTGTGGTGCAGAGCAACGGTAATATGTGTTCAAAGGGAAGTGGTATAATGTTAGATTAAAAATTATATAACATTTTCCACTTCAGAAAAACCACTTGAAAAGATTGGACTGTCACTAATGAATAAATGTTGTTGTTGTGTGGGAATCTGATGTCTGTGCATACTGAAACCATGGATATCAATGCATCTAATATCCCTGTTTAGATGCATCCACTTGGGGATTATAGCGCTTACCATCTTGTTTTTTTGTTTTTTGTTTTAAACTAGATGTCATTAAGACACTGGACATTCACCATAAGGGATCTGTATATGACAATGTAGTCACTCCCCAAAGCAGGCTATGCTTTTCTCTCAATTTTACTCTAAATGGGTAAATAATTTACAAAATAAAAATTAAATTGTATTAAAGAGAACCTGAAGCTAGCAGCTGAAACAATACATTTATGAGTAAACTGTTTACTGTGGGCATAAATCGAGTGAGCAGTAAGGTCATGTTTCTTATAGACTTCTATACAAATTGGCTAGAAATAATGCAAGTTTAAAGCACTTAAGAATCAGCTCGACTTCTCAGACCGAGAAGTTTTATAGCACAGTCTATAACAGAGAAAGGTAAATTACATTTACTTTAGTAAAATTACGTTGATGATCATTCAATTTAAAATTGGCTTTATAGGTATTATATGTTATTAAACAGGAACAAGCCGAACGTGATTTTAAGTAACAGACTTGACTGTTTGTTTTCAAACTCAACAGCTTTTAGTGGAAATTAACATTCTGAACAAGTCACAAGCATGCACATATCCAAAATAATCTTTTAAATTTGCATTTGGAAATACAGATTACAAAATAGAAACAATAGCAAAGACAATATACAACAGGGTTGAAACATCATGCATGTCCACAGCAACACGCTGTGATGCGACACTGGACAGTTTCTTTTTAATCGGCATATTCTGCAAATCAAGACTATGTGCAGAGAAAAATCTGTCTTCCACATTCAATTTAATTTGACTTTTTTTTTTCCTTATAAACAAATGGTCACGTAAAGAGAATCACATGGCAACAAATAAATAACTACAGTTCTGTTACTACGACTTACAGGACAACAGTGATATAATGCTATTCTCACTAGAAGCTTTAAGTGGAACTTAAACTCTGTTTTATTTATTTTTGTTTACACATTTTAATTAACTGTAGAGTCATTTATAAAACCCCATATTATTAAAGGGACATTTGAGTCAAACCTAAAGTCTCTGGGAACAAGCAGCAACTCTTTCCTTGTATTCTGGGACTGAGGGCACACCTTTAATCGCACGCTCCTGTTTGAGCATCACTCATCAAACTTTTTTCAGTTTGTGACAAAAATGCAGTTTGTGCCTTTTTATGGCAAAAAAAGGGAACGGGCTGTGCCGAGAAGTACCTCAAGTAAGTGACGTCTCAGACTAAAATAAGCAAAAGTCTCAAAACTAAACAGTGTATCAGACATAAAAAGACATTTTCAGATGACCTGTGCATCTTATATTTGAAATAAATGGACCCCCAGCTCTCTGCATTTCACCATGTCGTCTCAGGATGGGCCTATTTTGTGAAATTACTTCAAATCTGATCAACAAACCTGACATTTTTAGTCTCTTTTACTAATTTTAAACTAAACTGTTAGCTGCCTTGCATGAAGTCAAGTCTATTACCAGAGTTCTAATTACTTTTAGATAAAACCACAAAGAAGGCGTTAACACACCTCATCAGCAGTTTCTAAGTAGTGTGAGTTCAGCACGAGCTCCTCTCTAGTACATGTTCTTGTTTTAACTGTTAGGCTTGTGGGTGGATATTTTAGACAGGAAAAAATATGACAAACCAGTAGTTTCGAGTTTTAGCTACTAGAGTAAAGTCAGACTGTGTTGCAGAACTGTTATTGGCAGCATATGTATTTAATGGCTCAGTCACAGTAGAGTAAAAACAGGATGGAACCTCCTTGCGCCTAGAAAAGGAAAATTGGTGGTTGCCCCATGAATGCATTGACTTATTTATTTTCTGTCGGAGACCAACCATAATTAGTTGCACCCGAGGCTGACCGCGCACCACCTCTGCACAGATCGCCTTGTGGGGGGCAATTGGTCTCTAATTTTCAAATGCAGCCAAAACTGCCACCACGGTGCAATCAATCTTAGTCGGTCTGCGGCGATGAGCACAACTCATCTGTGAGTTGCCACAGTGGGCTCGACTCAGCTGGTTGCAAACTGTTTGTATTCTGTTCATATCGCTGAGGTTCTCACTGGACTCTAAATGCCCAATGTGAAGTTTTATATGTAGCCAAGTCTCATTATCACCAACAGACTGCATGTAATAGTCCCTTTGACCCTATTCAATCGCAAAGTCATACCAGCCTGAAGCCATCTTAACAGCAGTAAGTTCCTGTGAAGATGGCAACGCACTCTGAGTGCTTGCATACCACTTTCAAACCACTGTTTACTCTAGTGTGACTGTGACATATGTAGCTAATTAGTGTTTGAATCAGTGTGTGTGTGTGTGTGTGTGTGTGTGTGTGTGTGTGTGTGTGTGTGTGTGTGTGTGTGTGTGTGTGTGTGTGTGTGTGGTGTGACCAACAAAGAAACACATTCGGAATGCCTATCCTTTCCAACACAAGCACACAAGCTGCACTGGAGTAAGCCCTTTCTAGTTTTGCATCCCCTAAGATCTTCACAGATTAAAAAACAAGACAAGCCAAAATATAGTTTACAAAGGAAAATAGAGAATTCATCTTTTCTTTGACATGAAAATATTTCCGGAGTATACATCTGGTGTGAAACAGTCAGCATTCACGTCAGGCAGAACAGTCTCTGCTCAAAAGCCAGGAAATCACAAATAAAGTGCGAAGCAACCAGTGGACTAAACGTTGCACACACATACACAAAAAAAACAAAACGAAGAAAGAAACCAAGAAAATAAAAATAAAAACCCAACACACACAGTTGCTTTTTACCCAGTCCAGAACGTGACATGATAGGCAACAACAACAAAAACTATCATATCCGGTGTCTTGAAAAGCACTCCACTTCAGCATAGCGAGATCAAAGTCCTGCACATAACATGTTATAATAATCTGCTCGACGTGTCTATCATGTCATGCGGCTGACTGCGTAACACAGAAGCGTCAGAAGAGTCAAGTTCACATATGCAAACGATCAGCGCACGTGCCAATCTGCAACTTCCACGGGACGGATCCCGCATCAACAAAGCCAAGGAGAGGGCCGGAACGACCGCAAGGTCTTTCTATACAAGAAGGGACCGCTTTACACTCGTACGCAGAGAGATGCTACAGTAGTAGGAGAAAGCGTGGAACAAGCAACAGTCTGATTCCTTAAAAGGAGAAAAGGGGCAAATGAAAGAGTGCAGAGAGAAATGGAAGCCTGGTCGCCTTCTCTGACAGACCAAACGCACCAAACATCGTCGGGTTCATTTGGCAAAGGGTTAAAACTAGGACACTGCCACTTAAAATACATTCTTTTATCATTCATCAAGTAGCATTGTACAGAGATGGAGGTAACAGAGTCACTGAACAGGAGAAACCCTTACATGCATCCCTTTAGACTTTGTGGTAGTGTTACGTTACACAAATCAAACCTGCAGAGCTATAGAAGGCCTTCATTTAGAGGTTTTGACTGTCAGGTAAGTCATGCATTTTGTTTCAGCTATAGCATATGTACAAGGTCAGTGAATCAATGACTTCAGCAGGACGAAGGAGATGGCAGGAAAGCTCAAATCACTGGCGTTATTGGCAGCACGACAGTGCACGTGACGCTTAATATCTTTTAGGTACACAAACCTTTGGAAATGTAATCCGTAGAGTGTGTTTTCTACACGTTTGTTTCGGAGGCTTGAAGGAAAAATCCAACGTTAGCTGCTTTACACGAAGCAGAATTAGTGTGTGTCGCATTTTTCTTCGTGTGACACGGGTTCATTTAGGGTCAGGGGCAAAGGGTGTCTTTCTAGAGCAGCAATGTTGCACCATGTTCAACAGTCGCACAGGACGAAGAGGGAGATTCAGGTAATTAAATAAATCACAATTTACAGTTTTTGAGGCCAAAACTTCAAAAGTAAGCTGGATTTATGCTTCTCTGGTATCGAAATGAATTTGTATTCCACTTGTTGATTGTCATTAGCACCACCACGACACACTACAACATCCTACACGCGCACACTCCCAATAGTGTCAGTTTTCTAGCGTAGAGCCACGATGTTTAGTCTTTAAAAGAGATGCCGCCCAATTCCAGTTTTTAAGTGAGGTGATTTTTAATTCTGTCATAAACTACAAAGCCCTTAAAGTCTTAAAATATTATACGGCCTGCACGACATTTACCATGTTTGACATTTTAGGTTCCATTTTAATCTGCAATAATGTTTCTCTTTAAAATAAAATTGACATCTCCAAAGTCTACCATCTGTAATACAAGAGTCACACTGCTTGCTCGCCTGCAAAAAGAATAAATCCAGCTTAACGTGCAAACTCTGTTAGCTAATAAAACACCAGAGGTGGATTTTTTCCTTCAAGCATCTTATTTGTCTCATTTTGCATAGGAATCACAGGCCCGTTGAAGGCAAACAAAAACCATTGATGGAGGTTTACAGCAGACAAGAAAACACTTCAACTGAGACGAACCGTCCAGCTGTAGAGGTAAACCAAACGTGATTCCTTTTTCTCTTTTTTCAGCAAGGGGGATTTGGGAACTCTTCCCATCAGCGCTGTGAGTAAAAATATTAGCACATCTGTACACAAACGTTACAATATAACAAACATGATCCCACAGACTGCACGTGACTCTCAGGGAAACTCTGACAAAAGATTTAGGCGGGCTGACTGACCCCTTAAAGTCTGTCTGCGTATTCAAACGATGTGACTCTGCTACACCGCCGATTTGTGTAGTGTTCAGATTGCACACAATACTTAGCATATAAATAGATTTATATAGCCATATTCTACTTTGTCTACTTTATCCCATCCTCTCATAAACTAGAAGCGTGGAGCTTATGAAAACCAAGTAGTTCAGTAAGAAATACCCACGCGTCGAGTCAGCTGCGTTTTTGTTAGAGCTTCCCTGTAAAGGAGCAAAAAGCCTCCCCACAATTGCGCTCCATCTCGAACACTTCAAACACGCCTTTGACTTTTTTTTTTCTCGTTTTTGCCCCGCTTTAGAAAACATCCAACAATTTGGCTATAAAGTGTACCGCTACAAAATACAGTACATTGATTTGTCAAACCTTACACAACATAACCACAAACATCACTGACCAAAAGTTTCTCTCAAATACGAGAAAACGTTACAGTAAGTTACGAAAATACGCTGTCACGTTAGACACTTAAGTAGAACAGTAGAATACTCCCGTAAGGCAAAATCAGGTGATTTCACAGTGACGACTTTAAAAGATTTCAGTGATCTCTGGTTTAAAAACAGACACCTTCCTTCACTGAGAAGAGGGTCGGCCTGAACGTGTATATATGTATGTATTCTGGCTTTTCATCAGGAGAAAATAAATTTAGATGCTTCTGTTTTTCTTCCTGATGATTTTTCTCAGTTAAAGATCACGTGTGTGGCTTTAAGCCAACGCATTTCCGGAGCACGCAGCATTTTTTGGAGCGGTGCTAAAAAAAACTGTCGTATCTGGATTGGACTGTTGGGCTGCAGCATGGTTAACGGTCTTACATCAGAAAATGGCACACTGAACACCGAAGGGCAACTATGGGGAGGTTTTGCACTCCTCGATAAACCAAAAATAGCTTAATAAACACATTTATAAATATGTTAGTAATCAATAAATAGACACAAATTACATCAGTGCAATATTACACGATGCCTACAGAAAACATTTTGGCATCAAATTGAAATTATGAAATGGAATATAAAATCTTTAACCAAATAAATAAATAGAACATATAAATAGATGAAGCATAAAAACACACAAGTACACAATGAAAATAACATTTGGTTGTCAAAAATAAAGCTTTGAGTGTGAAATAGAAAGCCGTTATAGCATGATGGGAAAACCGTTCTATTTCATTGCACGGTATTAGCAAAGCGACCATGTTTTTTTCGGTTTCTTTTTTCTCGCTCTCTTTTTTCTTAAAAACA
The DNA here is from genome assembly GCF_057381915.1 of Diplotaxodon limnothrissa. Taxonomy (NCBI): domain Eukaryota; kingdom Metazoa; phylum Chordata; class Actinopteri; order Cichliformes; family Cichlidae; genus Diplotaxodon; species Diplotaxodon limnothrissa. The sequence goes on from NC_140610.1 coordinate 36,375,257, forward strand.
CGGCCGCTTATATCGGGTGCAGTTTCGCCCAATGTCCTAGCAGCTTCCTGCTACAAGCAAATATCAACAAAATAAATAATAAAGTGGATATGAAAAGAAAACCGCCAAATGTGCGTTTTTGGAATATATGTGGCATGTAATGGTACACTGTAAACACAGTAGGCTAGCAAAAGCACTGAGCGACCAATCTCATTCAAAACGACAGCGAGGCATTCCCCCCGGCGAGCCGCTGGATGTCTTTTTTCCCCCCTGTTGTCTTTTGGTGCCGCATTGTTTCAAAGGGCAAAGTCGGACAGCTGGACGGCCATGCAACGAGGAAGAGGGATCATCCTGCCCTTTGGTTCTCTCCATTAACGAGTTTTCTTTTTCTTCACGTCACAGCCTGTCCATTCTAAACGTGTCCTCGGTGGCGGGGTCGGCAAGCACCATGTCGGGGTCGTTGAGCATGTGCAGTCCGTCCAGGGTGAGCGGGTCGATCTTCAGCTCGTCCAGAGGGAATTGAGAATCTGCGTCGAAGCTGACGTCGCCAACTCCCGCAAGAGAGTTGGTCAGCTCTTTGGACAGGCTTGGCGGAGACTCACCTGTGACTGAGAAATACAAGTGCTGAGAACAACGTGCACGCCTGGCAAGAATCGGGTTAGAGTTTTTACTGATTCAAGCGAAATTGGGACAAGTATTTCTACATGTTTCCCTACCACAGAGATCCTATTTTAGAACTACTGCACAAGTGGATTGCAAAGTACCTTTAAAACCCAAAAACACAACATTCAAGTCACTGGAAGGTTTACTTTGATGATAGTACACCAACTCTGCACAGACGTACGGTTTATTCTGCTATCGACTCTTATTTGGTGTTGTTTATTAGACTGGATGATAGAAGTGTATAAAACAAGAAACCCTGGCAATTTAGTAAAATGTGGAAGTGTCTAAAAGAAGTTGTTCCCTCGTATGGTCTCTGGAGAATTCTGCTGTTAGTTTCGGCTCAGTTGCCTTTAGACTTCTTTACCTTAGCCCAGATAGAGCGTATATTGACTGAAATCTCAGTCATGTGCAACACACCAGCACAGGGGGGCCTCGTTTCTTGCTCATCACCGATGTTTTGACGGATGCTTGGCATTTATGCAAAGAACCTTTAATGTATCAAAGGGCAAACACACACAGATGCTGTGGCTACCTGTTAGGATGATGTTGGGGATGTTGCCGTGGCTGCTGTAGCCGAGCTGCTGAGAGTCGGGTAGGCTGCTCCCAGTGAGCCCCATCATGGCTGCCTGCGTGTAGTTGAGGGTGGAGCACTGGTTGTAAAGGCTGGTGGAGCTGATGGGGTTTTCGATCATGTTGAACTGCTCGAGCTAAAAAGCACAATTGTATGCGTTACACACATTGAAGTCAGAGAGAATCTAAAGAAAACCTTTTACTTAACGTTACGTGTCACCTGATGAGAGAGAGCGTTGGTCTGCCTCGATGCCAGCTGTTGATCATAAAAGGAGTCGCCGAATATGCTGCCCACCACGGGGATGTGCTGGAGGAACACAAACAACCCCCAAAAATATATATGAGAAATACACCATTGCAGTGGCTACAATAATAACACAAATCTTTACAGAGAGAGAAAATATCTGAGTTCACAAGCAGACACTTTCAGCGATGGAGTAACAAAAAACACAAGCAGCACACAAAGTCACAGCTGTCAGAGTGAGCAGCGAGCAAAGCAAATGGACCTCGTGACCACGACTGTCATGGTTAAACACAAAAAGAGGAGGCTAACAGAAGATGCAATAGCGCCACTCTTTAATGATTAGTTTATTATTAAAATTGAAAGCACACTTTACAGTTTTATTATAAATGACAAACAACCAGGGTGCTTCAGTTTGTCCCATCCTCGTAGATAGGACCACGACAGCCCAGCTCAAGACAAAAACTAATTCAGATGGGTTGTTGTCATCATACTACCGTGGCAACACTCAACTCACCTCCACTGTAGGGACTCCAGTGCAAAAAAGGTGAAGTTATTTATTTTTTTAAATAATATTTATTATATTCTGGTATATTTGGAAAGTTGTCTGGGCTCATTGAATATACACACCTACCTAGGATTTACCTTACAGCAGAAAGTGCCTTGAGGCGTTCGTTGGTGTAATTTGGCACTATATAAATAAAGCCGAACTGAACACATATGTAGTTAGCAGGGGTAGTGAATAAAATGCTACTGATACTACAAGTGGCATCCATGAATTACTGTCTCCACATAGTAAGTGAGCTGTTGAGAATATGCTGAACTGTTAGTAGCAATGCCGTTTTTGCCTCATTTAGCTACTGTTAGCCTCTGTTACCTGATGTTAGCCTCTGTTAGCCCCTGTGAGCTTTACATCTAGTCTTTGTCTTTATATAAAGTCCAAAACAGAGGCAAACAACATAAGATCCCCTTCCACGGTTTCAAATAATAAGAAAAAACAATAGAGATGAAACAAGGATGCATGTTCTGGAAACTAACTGTAATTAAACTGCCTTTTAAAAAAAAACTACATTTACACTGTGTTACAGTGTAAATGTCCAAATCACTGGGATGGAACGGCTAGGCCAGGGGTAGGCAACTCCAGGCCTCGAGTGCCGGTGTCCTGCAGGTTTTAGATCTCACCCTGGGTCAGCACACCTGAATCAAATGATTAGTTCATTACCAGGCCTCTGGAGAACTTCAAGACATGTTGAGGAGGTCATTTAGCAATTTGGATCAGCTGTGTTGGATCAAGGATACATCTAAAACCGGCACTCGAGGCCGGGAGTTGCCTACCCCTAGGCTAGGCCAACAAGGTTATCTCCCTAGCATAAAGTTTGCATGATGATGACCTGACTATGTGACAACAAAGCAGATATTTTTTCCTGCACGTACGTATCTTGCCACCTACATGCTCCAGCCTGGCATGTCCCCCACCCATGAAAAAACAAACAAACCAAGACTTTCCTCAGAATATATCTGACACAGAGAATATAGTTTGGGTGAATTACATGTGAGAAACTGTAATGGTTGAGGATACAAGATGAATATTTTAAGGCTACAAAGTGTCAGAGCCTCCATCAATAGGCTATCAATATGTTGCCATGCACGCTGTGAACGATGGCAGTGCTGATGAAGAAATGAGCTATGCAGCTGTTGACGGCATGAGTGATTAAGTGTGGACACAGTGAATGAAAAGCAGCCTAACTCTCTACAATTAGCTTTCCCCCAGGAGCAAAGCCCTTCCCCAAACAGCAGGTAGCTCGGTGGGTGGGCCCTTACTTGAGGTGAGCCTCCAGGGGAGAAGCCTTGATTGGAGACTGGGGAGGTTGGAGACTGAGTGGCTGGTGAGCCAGTCTGATTGCGGTACTGTTGGAGGGAAGAGGGTTAGCTAGCACTAAGCTTCATGCCTGTCATACACAAGTCTAAAAACGATGACATGTGAGAAGGCATCAACTTAGGGTCTGCTCAAAACATATGAGGTAGGACTAAAAAGCTCAGGAAGCTAGTCCATGGAAATCAAAGACCTTAGCTGATTAAACTTTGATCTATTAAGAATTTAAAATCATATCTGAGTGCATCTCTGGATCACTTTCAGCAATGCTGCAATTTTTACACCGGTCTCTGGAAATGTTGTTCTGACCTTTTCATCAACTTCTATTTCAAGCTCAAATGTGTGGATGTTTTGTTTGTGGATGATTATCGGTGTTGAAGAGAACTAGGTACTAGGTAGGTTTCCACAAAATACATGTTTTCAGCTGTTTACACCTAAAGCCACATTTTCCAAGGAAAAATTCAAAAGTCGCCACTGTGGAATATGTGTGGGAGCCCGCATGGAAATGTACATTTGCATGTGCAAATGTGGTATAAGCTAGAATAGACTATAGTGAAGTCCGGGATGTTTGGGATCACTTCCTCCTGTTAAATTTGACTCCTTAAAAAACCAAGTTAAAGAAACACAAGTTTGATGCACTGTTCAGGCACAAAGCTCAAAGTCTGTGCTTTGAGCACTCAACAGTGAAAAACAAAACACCTAGTCTAGTGCAGTCCATCTAGTCCAACCATTTACAAATGAAAGGGAGGCGGAAAAAGAGTTCCAGGTAAACCAACTAAATAAAATACCAGCTGGGCTTAAAGTGATCCAGGATGTTCTTGAAGAGACTGGGTAATGTTCAGTTAGGGTAAAGCCTAAACATTCTGATTATACCTCAAACACTTGTGTTTTAAAGAACGGCCAAATGCATATTTCTTTTTTCATAAACCATCATTTACAAAGATGTTAACATCAAACAACTTTACAGTGACATCGTGTAGCAAAGAGTAATATGTGTTTATGCTTCTTAGCTAAGTTAATCTATATAATTAGAAATAAATTAGCATAGAAAGGATGTGCAGATATTTACTGCGATGTATTTAGGGTAGCATCATCAAAGTGGTAAAATTAACAGCAGCTTAAAAATAAGCAAAATTATCTCAATCATGTCATCAGATTTTTATCTATGCTTCCACGTTCTTGTTAAACTGCATCTTACCGAGCTGATGCTCATGCTGCCAGTGGTCTGGCTGTCTGGTGAGGGACTGCTGGCAGTGGCAGACGCTGTACCAGCGGAGGCCAGAGTTGGCAAGGTAATGAGCTGGATGCCTTGTGGCAGGGCCTGCTGCTTCTGGAGGTCACTGATCAGCTGAGCCTGAGCCTGAGCTGTCAGCTGGTTGAACAGAGGGTACTGAGAAAGCTGCTGTTCCAGGGTCAATGACTCTGTTGGCATGACCTGCAGAACGATGGGGATAAATTAGTCCAAGTAGCAGTGATTTCTGCTGCATGAACTGGAGGGTAGGGGTGTGGTGTTTAAATGTTTTATCTTATCTTTAACCACCTAGTATGTGTTGAATACTCATTAGTATACAGCTTGACGTTTCAAAAGCACTACAATTTATGGATCTGTACTAAAAGCATAAGGACAAAGACACCGATATCATTAAGAGCCTGTTCTCAGCATCCAACAGTGCTATTTACACATAGGAACACATTACTGCAGATGATTTCAGTCACTTAGGGCCTAGCGACCCCCCTGGCAACCTCTAGCTGATAAGGAAACGTATGTATTCTCGAACCAGTTGAAAGTACCAGGTGAAATTATCTGCAAAGATAATTTGCAAAGATAATTTGTTGTTGGTGCAGTGCTGCACCAACAACCTCCTTGCGATTGCTTTGGTCTTCGGCACATGCCTGCAATTTGCCGACTTGACTGCAAAGACTCAACTGGAACTGTGAAAAGTCTCCTTCAAAGTAAAAGTTTGCTAAAATCAACATAGCCATGTAGTGTTTCTTTAACTTAACCAGACTGCAAATGAATACTGGAAAAAAAAGAAAGATCAACTAAGCTGATAAATATGTAAATGTGTCACGCTCATCCACCACGGCCTCCCTACAATACCGACTCTGTTGCTCTCTCATGCCTGACTTTGTAAAGCCACACTCTTCCTTTCTACTGATGACTATCTGGACATAAACAAATACTGAACCAATGAGAGTTTGACCATAATGTAGCATATCCTAAAATGCAGTATTTTATTCTGTAATTTATTCTGTGCACAAAACCTACAAAATATAATTAATCATTAATGGAAAAAGACTTAAAACGGCACCATAGACTAATGTGAAAAATCCTTAAGGGTTAATATAATGTGACCTCTTTTTGCAGTAAGTGATGACACTTATTTGTTTCAAATTCAATACATCGGGATGCAAGTGCAATAACTATTTTTAAATTTCTGACTTCATCCATTTTTGGTCCAAATACCTTGGATATACAAATACATTGTTCCTGAAAGAGAATGAAACTAATTTTAATTAATCCTTACCTGTGTAATGCTAACTGGTGAGGAAAGGGTGGGTGAGAGCTGCTGAGGAGATTGTTGGAGATGGAGGTCAGAGGTTAGGGTAAGCGGCACCACCGGTGGCTGCCGGCGCTGTGCAGTCACGGTCATGGTGGGCTGAGAGGAAGTGGGGATCCCTGGGAAGTCAAAAAAAAAAGAAGAAAAGAAACTATGGATGTACACGTACCTGTTTTTTGTCTCCAACTTAGCTTTAATGCACCAACTGGTGTAAATAAGAAACATCAGAAAAAGTAAAACAGCAAAAACCACCAACTTTAAATGCCTGCACGGTAGGGACTGATACTGAGTGCAGAAGAGTGAGTCTAAGTCAAAGTAAAAGTCTGTAAAAGTGCATAAATGTGATAAAGCACAAGCCCCTACATTTGGTATTTTACACATTAGGTGTTACAACATAAGAGACTGTTACAAACTGATGCTGAACTAGATCCTGTTGGCCACACTGCGTGCCGCCTGCAGAGCTAGACTCAACACTTGTGGAGCATCAAATTAAATCCTGCTGTTTTGTTGTCATTTGTATGAAAACTACCGGCATGTTTTTATGTTTTCTTTGGAAAGTTGCATAAGTGTTTAGTGGTTCTCCTTTGTAAACAAACACATTCCACTTAAAGCTAAATTTCTGTGCTACAACACTGGTCGGTACAATACCGACGCTTTGTTAAATTTACCCGTTTTACCCCTTTTATGAACACAAAATGTTGATTATTACCGTGGCTGGCGGCGCTTATACCCAGGTGGGTGAGGTTGGTGGTGAGGCTGCCCGTGCTGTTGGCTGTGCTGAGGGAGGGGAAGGCCACGGTGTCCTCGGGGTCCAGCGGGGTAGAAAGCGGTGGGGGGAACTGAATGTTAGTCAGATCGGGCAGCGAACCGCCGGTGTTATGTGCGGCTGGGAGCACGGATGGGTTCAACTCCTGGTCTGGCGAGGGGAATATGCTGAAAAGAGCACATTTTCTATCAGACATAAGAACAGCTTGTGCGAAACAAGACTGTGACCAAGCATATGAGCATTTTTAATAAAAGGCAACAACAGCTAGGTGACAGTGGGTAGCATGTTTGCTTTAAATGCTATTTTAAATACTTCTTATAACCCACCTACAGTGGGTGGGTGCCACAGTATGACAGTCGATTTTCATTTTTCTGTATAATTTGAATTATAATACTCAGATTGTGCTTCTTATGCAATTTTTCTGTTTTTAAATATATATTTTTATGTATTGTTCTTGTTAATATTATTATTATTTTTTCTTTTTGTATTTTTAGTTGTCCTTAGCATAAAGCGCTCTACCAACAAGCTCGGCTAAACTGAAGCCTGTTGTGCTTTCACTCAGTGATGCCCACAGATAAATAATTCCCAGCCGTGCTAGAATTTTCCATCAGCTGACAATCCTTTCTCAGTGTGTATTCTGTGTCTCGTAAGTTCACTTTCTTGAAAATGTTTTTAGTTTCTAGCAAGGAGAAATCATTGCAAGACCTGTTTCATGCTTTGCTTTGGTCAGTTTGAACCAAATACAGCAAACACAAGCAGACTTCGTTTAGAGAGAAGCAGGAATGATAATCTATTACTAATAATAGGAAATCTAAAAAAGGCTCTTTTGGCTGATTTTTTGGTCACAAAGGAAGCTCATCTGGCAGATTTTGATGCCAGATATTGTTTCTGGTGCCAAGGGATTTGTGTCTCCTGGGAACGAGTATGTGTAAGCCACTCCTGTTACATCACAACATAATGATCTTGTAATAACGTTTCTTCTAGATTAATTACCTAATGGGTATTGTGTCCCACCGAAAAGTTGCTTTTAGCAATTTTTCCAGTTTTTTTCTAGCACATAATTGTAAACTTGTAACATGGAGGCTTAACACGAGTTACACAGAAGTGCACAGCAGGAGTGACAGGGTTTCATAATAGTTTGCTTCATTTTTGACTAACCAAATGAGCGTGCATTTAGTTTTTTTGTTTATTTTCTTGTATAACCTTTAAACGTGGATATTATTTGAATTTAGAAGCAAAAAAGATGCAAATTCTTTCGTGACGTCTCTGAGAACTGACAGCACATTTCGTGTTTCTTTTTATGTACAGCTGTCAAAACATAATTTGTGATTTGTGAGCCTATAACAGAAAATATTACAATACTGTGCAAAGTCTTAAATTTGTTCTACTTTGCTTCCAAGGAGCCAGATTTTCTTTGAATTTGTTGAAAGTGTTCTTGAGCAATAGTTCTGCAAAGTTCTTATTTGGACATTTGCTGCTTTTTCACTCATTTTCAGTCCAGTCCTTGAACCTGACCATCTTCAGACAATGACCTTTGAATCATTCAAATAAAAAAAGGGCACCCCAGTCAAGGTTTTTTAGCAAAGAAGCAGTTTTAAAATATCTTGATGCATGCTCAATCATCCAGGTAAGTAAATCCCAAGAAATTTCAGAAGATTCTGTTCATCTGGACGTAGCGTTTTCAGTGGGAGAAACATTTTAATGACCGTGAAACTGACATCACAGCTGCAGTGGGCTAGTTTCAGTCATTGTGCAAAGGTAATGTTTATAAGGTTGGGGAAACCTGCAGGTAGCGGAGACTGAAGAAGTCACTTGGATGACTGACGAAATCTTTCTTCCACTGAGAACACTACGTCCAGATGAACAGAATCAACTTTCTGGGAACCAGTTTTAAACTTTATCTCTTTAGGTGCTTTGTTAACTAGCAGCCTGTCACGAAAACAAAAGGCGGCAAACACTCAAAGAAGAGCTTCTTAGAAAGTCCTTGAAGAAGCTTCAAGGACTATTCCTGAAGACCACTTAAAGAAATGATAAGAAAGCTTCCGTATTAGAGCTCGGGCTGTGTTTAAGAATAAACGTGTTCATACAAAAAACTGAATGTTGACTGTTTTTGCTCTACCTAATCACACGAGCCAAGGTGTGAAAACGGGTGTAGGTCACTATCAGCCAAGGTTTCGGGTGAACTCATTGTGAAACTCCCCCCTATCATGTGATTTCCGGAGGTCAGAAGGCCCAGGATGTGAGTGGGCATTAAGGCATCTGGGAAGGATCTCAAAACTGGTTTATAGATGGCAGATAGTTGGTGTCGTAAGCCACTACCTCTATTCAAAGATGGTCATTCACAGTGGACATAGATGGCTTCTTTTACTCGTCTTTCAAACCATGTGAACAATGTGAACATTGGCATCCTCAAAGGAGTGACCTTTGTCCTTTAGATGCAGATGGACCGCCAGTTGGCTCTTCTATTTTATGCCATATGTTATATTATGCTATTTTTTCATTCCTGTCTCTTATGTATACATTTGCATATCTAAAGATACATCAACATATGCCTGCAACCCCCCAAAAAGAAACAAAAAACAAAAACACATCCAAGCTTCACCAGTACGTTTAATCACATAAAACCCCCCAGTAGCTTAAATAAACCATCCACGTATTAACTGTTTACTTAAATGCCGTGCTGAAAAACAAACAAAAAGATAGATATAGATTGGTAGCTACCTATATATATCTATATAAATATAGATATCTATAGACATAGATATAGATATATAGTTATATAGATAGATATAAAAATCACATATACATCACATCATGTTGTTGATACTGGCAAGAAAAGATGGTCAACCAGTTTTACAAGTTGTGTCTCTGTTCAGCACCTGATGTCATCGTATCGACATTGTGCAAGTATAAAAGCTGCAGACCGTCAGAGATTAAACAACAAACAGCTGGAGTTGGTGAGCATCGGCACGACTGAAGACAACTCAGAACGATTAAACTGTAAGTTTTCAAATCTAGAATATCTGACTAAACTTTAGAGTCAGGGAAAGATTTACTGAAGACTTTACTTTGTTACAATATGGAAAATAAAATATGACAAATTAGTTCATGACCATCTTTTCTGTCAAGCCAATGTGGTTTTTCCTGAAAAAATAAAAAAATAAATTGTGTTTTGCTTTAAAGCAAAACTATGGAAGTGATTTGTTTTTATTTAAAAGTTACATTATTATAGAAAGAGCTGTATAATGACTGCAGTAATTAAAAAAAACCAAACGTTTATGCTGTTCTAAATTAAAGATGATGTTATTGCATTATGAATTAGAAACATATAGAAAAAAGACACTTCTGTCATTTAGAAAATTACACTAATAAGACAATAACTGAATGTATTTGGTTTAGATTTTTATGAAGTGAGTTTTTATTGTATTTATTTCACTTTTCATACTTGATTTACTTTGTTGAGCTATTGTTATACTATACTTTATTTATTTAAACTATGTCATTATAGATTATATTTAATGCTATTTCCAAATTTTTGGGAAACACAAATGTGAATTTAAAATTAAACAATAATCAATCATTTTATTTTTGAAGGTTCAAGGACTTTTCCACAATGATTCTCAAGATCTGTTTCATTCTGCTTCTGCTTGTCGGTAAGTGTTAGCAAATAACAACAAATTATATTATAAGCAGTCGAAGAATTTTAGGAAATGAGTCTGAAGTTAATCCATCAATTTCAATGTCAGCCATTTCACAGATACCAGAAGTGAATGCAACTTCAACCACCCCAACCCAAAGTGCAACCACCCCAACCCAAAGTGCAACCACCCCAACCCAAAGTGCAACCACCCCAACCCAAGCTTCAGCTAACACAACGCAGAGCACAACAAACAGCACAGCAGCCATTAACAAAATCAGCCTGACTTCTGTCACAATGGCCGTCGTAGCTGCTGTGCTTCCATAACATAGTTACAGTTGTAACTATGTTGTTACAACTAGCTTTTTTAACCATGCATTTGTCTGTGTATTTTTCATATCCTATCAAAGTAGGGAAGTTTCAATAAGGGGAGGGATGATAAATAAAAGGGGATCTAAACTGTCTTTTGAACACATGTAAATGATCCATTTTACTGTATGCTTTCACAAGATTGTGACTTTCTTTGTGGCAAAGGTCAACAAATAAAATGTTTACCAATCAGAGGAAATTGATTCAATCACACATATTAAGATTTATTGTGATGACCATCTATTGTGAAAATAACTGTACCTAACCTGATTTAAGGGAGAATATGTTAACTTCCTAACCAATAAATGACAATAATCACTTAAGTTTTGCTCTATTTTGTGTAATTCTGTATGTTAACCAGCCTTTTTATTTATTCAGCATCTTTGCACTCCGCCACTTTGCACAATAAATATGACTGTGGCTGATGTATCTGTCATGTTATCAACTTTATTATGGACACTGAGAGCAAAGAAAAAGCCCAAGGTTAATTCCTTGTACTTGGTCAATAAAGCTGAACCTGATTCCATTAAACAGGTCTCACGTCTTTGCATTAAATTGGATTGAACATATTAAGGCGGTTTGTCGGGAGTTCCTAACCCACTCCGAAGCATTTCAAGAAGCAAGTCCTGCTTTTGCTGTTATTTTGACAGATCATCTAAATTAACTTTGAACTGGGACATGGGAAAGTACATGGACTTTCTCACCAGAGAAATCAGATAATAAAATGGTTAGAAATTGCTGACTTTGCCCCCATTTTCTTTTTTTTTTTTGTGGTCCATCCATGTTTGGTCTTGCAAAATTCTCCCATTTATTTCCAATTCTTTCAGTGCCATTTTTCTAATATCCAACGTTAACACGAAAAAGGATTTTTGCTTTAAATGTCATTATGAAGCATTTTATGTTTGTACTTTATAGTGCTCGTAGAAAAATAGCACCTGATTGCCTATCACTACAGGACTTTCCCCCAGCCATACCTGATCTGATTTACTGGGGGCGGGGGAGGAAGCGCACCAGCAAAATAATCCTGAAAGGCGATACTAGCAACATCTATGATTTTCCTCACAGATGCTGGAGGATTTCCTCAGTTACCTGACACATGGGGAATGCACAAAAAACTTCAGTCAACCATCCAAATGAAAAAGAAAAAAGCAGTTATAGAAAAAAAAAGAGTACCGGTAGCAGATTAATACTGAGCTGTTGTTTACTTAGTCCAGAGCGCTACAAAACACACCAGTAATAAAACCTGGCTACTTATTAAGATTGAGATTTAAAGGATTATATCTGGTTGATGGTTATTCTTCCAACTAAAGGAAAAAAACATGTGCCAAAGTTTTCTTGTCAATTCTTAGGTCACAGAAATTCAAACTCCAAAGAAATCACTAGGAGCACAAATCATTTGCAACTCTTTCACCCAGTGAGAGCCAACAACTTCCAGGAATGACCGCCAACCAATTGGGGAACGCACATTTCTCCCTAGCAACCTAGCTGTATCACGTCCAATATGGCAGACAACTAATGTCCACATATTGCTTCATGCACAATACTTGAGTGGCATTGCTCTTTGAAGAATAATAAAACAAACAACATAAACCACTCACTTGATTCCTGGGACATCACACGTGTTGGGCTTTGATGAATCATCCTGAGAAGAAAATGCAATCATGAGACACAAGTCTTGCGTCACTGGTGTACACTCTGCAGCCCTTCCCTGTCCCATTGGTACCTTCTCGTCATCCCACAACTGTTTCTGCACATCGTTGTCTGCACTTGTCTCCGAGTTCTCCGTTCCAGGCACTGTTAGCAGCAGTACTAATTAGTGAAACAGCAAGACACAGTTGCTTGCCATGACAAAAATACATAACAAACCAAAAAAAATGAGTCATCAATATCGGAGCCAGTCATGCAGAATTTAGTGCTGTGCACCAGATTCTAGAGTGTAAAAATAGAAGGTGACCATCAGACAGACTGAAAGGATGCCAGCTAATCTTGGCTTCGCTTTATCAGAGCTTCACACATAAAAAGACATAATCAATGCATAATCAGTTAATTATTGATTTTCCTCTCTAGATCCTCCTGAATCAGCCTCATTCAGAGATGCTACTCCTCCACATCCAGCCGAGGGCTGAACCAGAATGCAGAAACTTTGCTAGAGATCCATTTACTTTATAAATATTTCACCAAGAACTACTACTGTGTGACACCAGCCCCTTTATGTCTTTTGAGGTTTCCTGTCTGCATTAGTACATTCTACATTAATAAATAAAAGCAGCTCTGTGTCCTTGTAACGGGATCTTCCTCTACCTCGTTTAGGCTGCAGCTCCTGTGATCCCCCGGCAAAGACCTCCTGGGGCTTTGGATTCATGGCGCTCTGGTGTAAGGCAGAGTCTGAATTTGTCCTGTACGTGAGAGACAGATGAAATTCAAGCAAAACCAATGCCAGCTCATGAATACTGGCAGAATTCAAGCTCTGCAGCATCAAATCTATCAGAAATCTGTTCTAGACCTTCTGGTTTACTTTAGAAGTTGTGCATCAACTAGGCTGCACAGAGTCATGTCATTTAATCTTTGGAAGAGCGCTGTGTGTCCTAGTTCTTATTTTGGCAAATGGACAAAAGGAGGTGCCTTACCTTCTCCAGCTAGTGTCTGGCGGTGGGGAGAGGTAAACTGAGCTGTAAGGACAGCTGTCAATGTGAATTTAGTCAAGGGAAATAAATTTGTTTTCTTACCCTAATCAGCCCAAAAGACCTGCTAAATAATAAATAACCACACACAAGCTTTACTTTGATACATTTACTTTGATATCTTGTTATCTAATAGACGAATATATTGATGGTCTTGTCAACTGTCTACAACGCATCGTGTTACATAGTTCAATATCAGGCTGTCAGTACATGCAGCATAACAAACACTCACTCTCTTAAAATCCACTCAGCACCATTACTGACAGATGATATCTTAACACATCTCATATGATGAATAGTAATTGCGTTCCTTAAACAGCAATCATTGTTAACCAGTCTGGTAGCAATCTCTGGTCCATATGACAATATAAAAACACAGATGACTAAATAACCTTAACCCCTACTTAACCACTTTCCAGGCAAACTACAGGCAACCACTGCTCCTGGAGGTTTCTGGTGTGGGGCCCTCTTTCCCATCCATTTTATCTGGTCATTGCAACCTCCAGGAACCAACGCCCAACTAGTTGGGAAATACACATCTTTCCCTAGCAACAAAGAAGTTGCTAGGGGATCTCAAAACAGTCTCTAGGCCTGTGCAACTGAGGCCTTACTTACATTCAAAACTATTCATCCCACAAAGTTTAGCCCCTATCTCAAGGCTGCATATTGGCATTTTAAGAGGACAAGTAAGAGGACATTTCCCAACATCAGTGGCTGATGTCTATCTGTTTTGTTTCTGTTTATCATCAATGGCACTGGCTAAATGTTTAGGAATAACATGACGACAAGCTAAAAGACTTTAAAATAGTCCTGATAGTGTCAGCAATGAAAACTGTCATTAGAACAAAAGGCTATTGTTTCAGAATTTCAGTCATTCATTATTCTAACTATATATATATATATATATATATATATATATATATATATATAAAAAACGTATCACACAAATACATGAAAACTAATGAAAGCTGATCAATTAAACAGCCAAAAGCTTAAATTTAAAGCAGTCTGCTACGCTGAAGTAGCTTGTCTCCAGACACAAATCAGAATTTTGACTTAAAAATCAGACCAAAACAATAACACATTCCTCATCACAGTGCGTTTGAAACGAAAGGATATCTGGCGTCCATGTTTGTCGACTGTTAGCGGCCGGCGGTGAGGCGAAGTGATGCGGTTCCGGTCACGGTAAACACGGTCCACCAGCCCGTGGTGCCTGGTTGTCCGACTGGTATCCAGCACTGAGTTCTGGAGGTGGACACATCAGGTGAATGAGGCCCCGCCCACAAAGAAAACAAAAACAAAAATTGCTTACACTATAAAACTGTGTCTTAGGATAATGTCTGAGGATAAATGGTGCACATGTGTTTGTTTCAAAATGAGTCAAGCCATGGGCCCCCCATACTGATGCTTGAGTTGGCAAATGTATTAAAAATGGAAAGCCATGACAAGCAATGGTCTATTTAAAATTTAGGAACCAAATTACGCATCAGGGTGAAAAAACCCCAAACAAAACAAAAAAAAAAACAAAAAAAAAACAGCTGTAGTGCACGTCTTCTCCTTCACTCTTGGACCCTGATAAAACCTGATGCTTTATGCAGCTTTGACGATGAGGTAATGTCTAAACACTTTACTGTCAGCACAGCCATAAATAAGCCTGCAGACTTTCTTTAATGGCTTTAGAGGAATTTTCTGGGTTCTTTCACCAACACCACAGACACCTGCAACCTTTGCATGTCCAATAGTATCACCAACAGCTGAGAAGGGCACACTGGTCTACAACAAACCATTGATTTACCAGCCGAGAGAGGCCAGGGGCTCACCTGAAAAGGCAGGTCAATGTTGCCATTTCCAATCTGATTGACATTGGGCAGTGAGCCTCCATAGTACTGTCCACGATTCTGCCCTAGTTGCAAATACTGGGTCTTCTGTAACTGCAACTGTGCAAAGTAAAATTGCATGAAAGCATGAGTGAATGACTGATCCAATACACAAAAAAGAGATGCTAAAAAAAAATGGTGCATGCCAGACCACAGTGTGGGATATGAAAGACTGATGAATTCATTAACTGACAGATGAAACGTGATGAGCCAGGCAGATGTGGCGGTACCACGAATAATCAGGAGGCAGAGAACATATTTTAATAGCAAATAAAAAGAAAAGAAAAATCACATCAGCTGATGTGAATGACACCTGACTGACAGCTGGTGTAATTACAGTCACACTTTCCATGTAACACACCTGGCTACTACATTAACCACACAACAGTAGTCAAAACAAAACCCATATATGTTATTAAAAAACAAAAACAACACTGTGATGGAAGGCCTCGAATATGAAATGAAATGCGTGAGGATAAATGATCAGAACTGATGCCATGGATGGATGTTTGGATGGCAACACAAAGAAATCAGGCAGAGACCATAAAACTGAGTAGTAAATTCAATTCCCCCCACCCCTCCCCCTTTGCAGTAAATAACAGTACAGCTCAGGTTTACACTGACGCAGCGTGGTAAGTGGGCATCATTTCCAGCAACTAGACCAACAATTAGCCCCAACGTTTCCTGGCAACAATATGGTTTATATGTTTTGAGACGAACAGCCCTGAAACAATTAGTTCATCATCAAAAATTGCGAGAAATCGCCAACAATGATGACAAGTCATTCTGGAAGTTATTTTAAAACTTTAAAAAAAAAAATCCCATTTCAGCTCCATTTTACTGTTTTTTTTTTTTACATGATTATCATCTGCTATATCTAAACCAGAGCTTTTCATCCACAGTTATATTCACTTCTGTAAAATGACAACAACAACAAAAAAAAGACAGACAGTAAAACGAACATCATGTCTCAGCGTTAGAAAAAACCCCCACATTTTATTCATCAGCAGTGGACTTGCAGCTTCAGTTAGAGCCAATTGAATTGGCATAATAAACAGCAGCCTAATGAAAACATCTGCTCCACTTGTAGTGGTTGAGGCAACCAGTGCTTTCATTGTAGTGAGAAAGCTGCCATTCACACTTTGCTAAAGATAGAGCGAGTAAAACGAGACATGTGGATCATTTAGTCAGAGCTGACTTTGCTCTCCGTAAGTGTATGCTATGAAAATAATGTTACGGGTAATGTGGGGGTTACCCTCTTTCCCCTTAATAAATAAGAAACACACACACACAGCTGGTTAACATCTGTTTGGCTAATTTCTCTGTCAACCAACATTGCTTCCCATTCCGTTTCTAAATCGCAGCTAACTTTTCCTAACGTGCTCTAATGCGGTCACTACCATGCCAGACGATTTGTCTATTAGCTAACGAAATGTCAGCAGCCACAGGCAGGGGAGAACAGGTGCACATTATCCACAGCTCCAGCAGGCGAGGCTAAGCTGGTTAGTGCTGCTGGAAGTCAAATAATGCTGGCTTGTTTTAACAGGCGCGGGGGAAACGTCGCTCCGCAGCATTGCACTGATGCAGCAAAGGACGCTAATATGAACTTTAGCTTACATAGCATCCCAACCTTTCCGATACATCTCCGCAGTGTTCGTTAGCTGCCAAACAGCGATGCAACGAGAGGTAAACAGCCCCTCTGTGGGGGTCTTACCCGCGCAGCTCTGGTGATGTTCAGGTCTTTCATCACTTCTTCAAACGCGGCGGTCTCTTCCGCCTGCTTCTGATTATGCAAAGCGATTTTTTCGCTAAATTTGCGAGGATTGTTAGAGGACGCCATCTTTCCCCTCTTCTTCTCAATGGAATGTTACGCTGCGCACCACTCCGGGCTCTCCCGGTCGTCATCACGCACAGTCAACGTGTCTGTTGATGTTTTTCTTTTTTGCTTCAGTTATTGCCAGAGTTTGCGGCAGGGTGAGTTGCAGATAAAATACACACTGCCACAAGGGAAATCGTCTGCCCCAGATGCATGCTATAAATAGTTAAGTAAATAAATAAGTTCACATAAAAGAGAACAGAATTTTCAAACAGAATAAAAACAGCATGGAATGAAGCAGTAATGAATGCAATGGATACAACAGAAAAAAACTGCGCATGAACTATCCAGAATGGAAGGAAAGTCTACATATATCGCATGAAGCTCTAGTTTATGACGAGAAAGTTGGATCATATTGAATTAAACTAGAAGATATGCAATGGAAGTCTGAATATACTGACTAAAACTTGCATATATCCAATGAAAGTCTGAATGTATTGAATTAAACTTCACTATGTGAGATTGTGAGCTGTTGTGGTATATTTTCATTGGTTTTTGTAGATTTTCTGGCCATCGTTTTATTGGATCAAGGACAATGGTCTAATTGTTTGAAACTTTTGGTATGACCCTGTCTGGAATGCAACCCTGATACTGGATATTGGACTAAAAGAGTTGAAGAGGTAATTGCAGGCTAGCCAACGAGCTATTAGGCTAACACTGAAGGGTACCACGGGGCCAAGTGGACTCTGACAGCTGTCGAGGACATTAAAAAGTCTCTTGATTTCCTAATGGAGGGAATGTCTACTATCAGGTTGCAGTAGAACAGCATCCTTAACATTGTGGAGGTGGTAAAGCTCCTCTGCATCTAAAACATAGAGTAAGAGAAAAGGATTGCAGACCTGCAACGGTATTCCAGGATAAATGACTGCTTCATATTAAACCCCGCTCATACGCTCAGGCAGGGACTGTCAATAGCAGTGAGGAACCAGGGGAGCTGGACGTTAGCTCCATGGTACAACAGGTTGCTGCTTTCCTGCAGTCCAAAGGGATTGATCTGGACTGTGACAACATCGACGCATGCCACCCTGTGCCCAGAATAAACACCAGCAACAAACCAGCTATTATCTTAAGTGTAAATAAGAAGCACGAGAATGCACTGCTGGGACAAGGGAGAAAATTAAAAGCATATAAAGTATTTATCAATGAACATCTAACCAAAGAGCCAAGCAAGCATTGTACCTTAAGAAACTGGGAAAAATTCAAAGTACTTGGATGACAAACTGTAAAATCAAACTAAAAGGATCACTGGAGGAAGCTAAACTGCTGGTCATCAAAAATATGGTAGATCTCAAAAAATATACAAAACTAAACAAGGTAACAACTATACACTCACTTATCACACACTGAAGGGAAAGGAAAAGCTATTTTATATTAATATGTGGAATGAAACCTGAATATATGAATCAATGAGTGATCCACCTGCTCCCCATCTTTGTTTGCTGATTAGGTGCTTTACCAGCCCGAGGATCTGCCTGCACAGAATCTTAGCTTGTCCTAGGCCTGTGCCTCTGGACAGACACTGGAGAGGCATATATAATGCATGAGTGTGTGTGTGTTTTCAGGTTGTACTGCAACAGTAGCTTTTTTGGTAAAATTAGTGTAAAAACAAAAAACATTGCACACCCTTGAATATTTAATTATCCTTTCTGGAAAAATGGATCAAATTATTCAATGGAGAGCCTGGAACATTACTGTAGGCCAGTATGAAGGAAGCTAACAGCTAACCAACACATTAATTAAAGTCAGAAAACTATTTGCTGTTATGGAACCTTAAATATTAATTTTAAATAATTTAATCAGCCTGGCTGATTATTTGGAAAGCTGCCAATCTTGTTGGCAATAGCACTTCTCAGAAGATCCCTGGGTTTGCAACACCACTAGCATGAGAAATAAAGAAATAGTGGACTAGTTGGGGGGGAAAAAAACAAAACAAACAAACTGACTTTTCTTTATGAATTCATTAATACTTTGCACACCCACAACAGAAAAAACTGAAGTATATTGGCTGAAACATTAATGTTCCTGTATGTGGGAGTGTACAAAATAATAATAAACAAACAAAAAAACAACAATAGTTCCTTTTTTAAAGCATGATTCACCTTTAATAAAGAATGCACATAAAGCTACACATGTGTACATTCCCCTTTGACTACAGCAATTTCCTGTATATTGCACTTTAATGATGTAATGTGCTGTTACTGGTACAGGTAAGAACAAGACAAAGACACACTAAGGCAGACAGTTGATAGTTTAAAAAATAATAATAAAAATTTAAAAAGAAAAGAAAAAAAATGAGTTCCTGGAAAAAACAAAACAAAAACAGGAAGTTTGTCTCTTTGCACACACACACAAAAAAACCTGGTATAATCTGAGATTATACACTCACACATTTGCTGAGAAATCTTAGAAAGACTGAGGAATTTACTGAGGTTAAAATTGGATATATACAAGCAAGAAAACCCTCAGGAAAAAGGGGTAAGGAACCATAACACTTCACTTTGCATGGCTCGATGAACCTTGGACCATCTGCCTGCAGCATAAGTCTCAATTAAATAATAACCTTAATACTTGATACATGATTTTAGCCTACAGTGACAATGACATCTAGCCATGGTTATTTAGAAGAACACGTGTGCGTGCGAATGAGGTGATAACTGGATCGGGAACAGACTGACAGATGCTCGTTCACCCTGCTACAAATGCAAAGTGAAGTAGTTCCTTGACAAATAAGATTTTTTTAGAGTTGATTCTTGTGCATTTCTGACTTTAACACTAAAAATAATCCTCATTCACCAATTCAACATCCATTTTTTAAACCTACAACAGCCTTCATAATATGCATTTGTAGATATAAAGTGCAAAACTAGTAAGAATAGGACGTGAATAACATGAGCATGTTTTCTGTATAAATTGTACTTTGAGGATTTGTGCAAAAATGTTGCTTGTCACATTTTAACAGACAATTACAGTCAGAAAATTTAAATATCACTGTTGTTTAAGGACAAACCTTTTATGGTAAGCAAGCTGCTTTACATAAAGAGAGCAGCAACAGTGTCAACAGACACACATGCACACACATTAAGTATTGATGTAGCTGCCATAAGAGGTCCATACTGGTTTGTTATGTTGTCTGAGTCATTAGCAAGAACTGAAACAAATGAGGGCAGTAGTAGTTTGAAAAGGAGGGAAAAAAAGACTAACGTGGAATAACTAATAAAAATTCACAGTTTAAACACATACAATACTCGTTTGTGTGCCATCATTGATATGAGGTTTGCTGATTAGTAAATAGACTTTAAAACACTAACGGTTGTTAAATAATTACAACATAGCACAAAAAAATAAATTAAATAAAAAACCAATGTATAATCAAGCTGTCCAACATTATAAAGGTTGAGTTTAAATGTTGTCACTGGAAAAATTGTAGCATACTCTAAATGATAATTATGTCTAGAGACATTTGTGCTGTGTGTAACTGAAGTGTAACTGAAGCCCTTGATCAATAAAACTTGGGGTAGTTAGTGCTACTATTACCGTTTATGCTTCGTTAAAGTATCCGCTCTTCTATTTTCCAAATGGTACAAATGTTTGAAAAAAAAATCCTTTTCAGTTTATGTATTAAACACATCTCAGACAACTACAAGTGTAATTTATAACTTTAGTTCATAAATTCAGAATAACTCAAAATAAAGACCCTTCATGTGGAATAAATATGAACGAACCCTCTGAAGCTACAGAGTAATACCCAAATAACAGTACTGTGGCTTTTTAGGTCAATTTCTTCATATGAACATATAAACACGCACACACACTCACGCACACAAAACGATCACACCTTGTGTTGACTCAACAGTCGGCAGAAAGAGCACATGGAATAAATCTTCACAGTCGTAGGTCTTCTGCTTAGCGCTGTGTGATATTTTGTGGAAGTATAATTGGTGTGCAAGCAATCCCAGCAAAGGATTCTGGAAAATGCAAATCCCTCTCCCACTCATCTGTCTCTGTGTTGTACACCTGAACGATACTTGTGACATTGTTCAGGTGCCAGTTGTAACCTCCGACGATGTAAATCTTCCCGTCTAGAAGGCAGCAGCCCGCTTCAGACTGGCCGGCCCTCATAGGACTGGCTGTGGTCCACTGGTCGTTCTCTGGGATGTAATACTCGACTGCTAGCACATCAAAACAACGGTCAACATGGTCCATGCGGCCGCCCAGGGCGTATACCCGATCCCTGGTGCTGATCATGGTGTGCAGCACTCTGGGTTCATTCATGGGAGCTCTGAAGTCCCATTGGTCTGTCGCCGGATCGTAGCAGTGAAGAGTTTTCTTGTCATCCAATGAGACGCCGTATCCTCCTGAGATATACAGCTTCTCTTGACAGGAAGTCCCCGCATGACCCCAAATCCGGCGTTTTAATGGTTCCACATATGACCACTCATTCTTCTTTGGGCAGTAACACTCTACAGATGACAGGCTGCCAGATCGATTGCGCCCTCCAGTGGCGTACAGCAGTCCATTCAGCACATTTAGCTGAAACTGGATACGAGCCTCCTGCATGAGTGGAATGCGCAGCCATTGGTTCAGATGTGGATCGTAGCGGAAACAGCTGTCCACCGCCCCCTCGCCACTACGATACTGTAAGTGCTGTCCGCCGACGACGTAGACAAAGTTGTCTAGTACGGCAACACAAGCATGGCTGCACCCCGTCTCCATCTCCGTAAGCTCTTTGAACTGACGGGATGCGACATCTGGAAGATAGTACACCTTTGTGGTGACTGTGCGATCGTTGTCGGTGTAGGGCGTCCCACCAAAGGTGATGAGTGACATGACGTCAGAGCGAATGAGTGTCCGTGAGGACTGCATTTCATGCTGTCGGAAGGGAAGGATCTGGTAATTGAAGGCCTCGAGGAGATACTGGCGACACTGAACATCCTCCACCATGATGTCCACTCTCTGAATGCTGTCCACCAACTCTGAAGAGCGCATGAGGGGGAACCGCACGTGGCAGAGGACGCTGCTGGCTTGAGCCCGGCGAGACTCGTCGTACTGGAGCCACCTGATGGCGGCGTGGAAGAGGTCGATCTCACTGCAGTTCTTCAGTTTGTTGCTTTGAAGGAAGAAGGTGAGGCGCTCCATGGGAATGTGCAGGAAATCATCCTCCTCTGCAATCTGGAGGAAGTGGCAAAAGGTGAAGGCATCCACCGACTCCTTCAAGGAGGACAAGCTGAACGTGGTGGCCATCTGGCCGATGTGCAGGCAGGTCTCAACGCTCATCGCTGACTTGAGGAACTCCTCGCAGAGCTCCACGACAGGAACCATTTGGAGGAAGACAGCAGCTCCGAGGACATCCTGAATGCAGTCCAAGTCTAAAGTGACTTCTGCACTGTAGGCAAAGTCGATGATGTGTTTCAGCCCACGGGCAGACAAACCCTTCAGCTCAATGGTATCTTGGTTCGACTCCCTCATGCCTCCCGTGAACATAGCTCTGAAACACAAGGACGTGTAAGTAAACTACGTGATATTTTACGGTCCCTTGGAATTCAAAAGTGCATACATTTACTTTACTGTTGAATGGCAATGGAGTCAGAGTCATTGCTCTACGTAAAATAAAATGAATAAATAAATTAAAAAAGGCCCCTTTTTTCTTGAGTTGTTCATTGTTTCAGGTCTGGTGCAGATGAACCAAAAACTAGTGTGCAAAGCAGTAAGCTTACCTTTTCCTGCATTTTTATGTTATTGTACAATTATCTAAATATTAAAATGTTTTAATATGTTTTAAAACTTTCTCAATTTCTGCTTCTCTAATATACGATATCGTTATATCATTTGGCAAATATGAATTCACTGACATACAGGAGACTGAGAATGTATTTTTACATTACCGAGATGTGTATTTAACTTTAAATGGATGTAACTGTTTTTTTTCCCTCCATTCCAGCTAAAAGCTTCCAGTTATGAATGCAAATTGGGCAGTGTGAAGTCTCATGCCTTAGACTAACCTGAAGTAATCACTACAGGCGGCCAGCACTGCTTTATGGACCTGGAAGCGCTCCTCGTTGATGGCCAGCACGACGTCAAGTAGCTGGCCCTGAGCCCGTAACACAGACAAGCCCTGAAGGAGGGTGGAACTGTGGCTCGGGGCTGAGAAAGTACAGCGAAGGGTGCTATTCTTGTTTGCCATACTGTAAAGAGAAAAAGGCCTCAAGTCACTCAAGTGATTGTTCCTTTTTTCACATCTCCCCTGATCTTAGTTTCTGTACTCAGCTTAATTTTTCAGTTACTAAAAGCTATTCCCGCCTTTTCAAACATGCTGCATAGTCCAAGAGATCAATAAGTTGCGTCTGGTGAAAGCATTGCTGTGATGAAAATTTAATCTAATCTGCTAGAGTCGGCCAGGGAGAAATGCATTCTGTTCGGTGTCTTTGCATTAGCGAGAATGTGTCTGTACACTGGAGTCATGGTGAGGGGAAGAGATAGTGCTGTGCACTTTACTGCTAGACATAAAAAACGGAAATCTATCTGCCACAATTACAGTGGCTTACTGAGAGCAAGTAAGTATATCTGGTGGACACACCATCATAGGTACATGAAAAAGCATCACTTTGTCAGCACTCAAGGAAAAGGAAGTTCTCCCTGACATCACTGCAAACACATTTATTCAAAGTACATATATAACCTCAGACGAGCGACAAGCTTACATACGTTTTTGCTTGCACTTTTCCCCCCTGATATGCTTCATTTAACAAGATTCAAAAATGGCATCCAAGCACAGCAAGAAGGTTAAAAATGACCAAATGGGGCTAAATGGGAACGATAGGAGTTTTTCAAATCCAACAATTATCCTATATTAAGTCAAAAAATTAAAATTGAGTCAAAGACAAGTGATGAGGTTCAACCTGACAACCAGCTCAACAACCCCACCCCTCCATTAGAGTGGACACAATGATCCAGGCCTTCTCTTCCAACATCAGTGTTTTGTTCAGAAATCAGTTTTCTTGCCCTAATAGGAGAAATTATAATCACCCTGGTGTAAATAAAATCTGTTCAATCCTAAAAAAGTAATTGAGAACTGAGAACTGTGTGTATAAAAATAACCAGTCTTGCAATTTTCATACCCCAGTATTGATCTCGAATATCAAGTGATGCTGATACGATCAAAAAGATTCGTTCCTCTGACTCTCACCTTTATTTTGTCAAAAGCTAACAAATACAATGTAGCCCAAATAGACATTTTCTTGCTTTGGAGGTTGTATTAGCTCATCTCACAAGAGCCAACAAAATAATTTAGAGAATGCAAACGCTGCTGGTTGGTACTGGTAAAAAAATAAAACGGCAAAAAAGTGCAGGTCTGGAATAAACAGCTTAAAACAGTGCGAGGATCCCTGCAGTAGTTGTATGACTGATCCTGTGTATGTGCATGGGAAAATTAATTCCTGACAAATTTCCTATTTGTTTGTAGAAAAGCTCGAGTACCTGGGTATCTGCTGAGCAAATAATATTCATCTCTGTCTGTGCATGTCAAAATAAAAGGAAAACAAAGTGGAAACTGCGCACATGCGCGCACACAAAACAGGTGAAGGGAAGAAAACGGAGAGTCTTCTTTTATATATCTGGACTAACGTGGTTGTTTGCCCGCGTAAAATAATAAAAAATGCAAACGTGTTCCATTTAGCTTTGGCAGTGTTACTCTTAATACTTAATGATGGCGTGTCCTACGGTTATCACGTTGACGTAATTAAGTGCACCTGCATGTCTCCAGTGGGGAAACCTCCTCATTAAAATAAACGAAATGCTTACGGTCTGCATTATGTTTTTGTTTTGTTTTTTTAAATATCAGAATTTTTAAAAACATGCCTAATCTGATTTTGAAGAAGATATTTGAGCCATAACAAAACAGAAACAGACTTTCCGCGGATGTGCTCGCAGTTTTGTGGTGACATTTAAAGCAAACTAGCATCGCTTCAAAGTTGTGACCTATTTATTAGTCTATCATAAAAATTATTAATAAAACTGTTAAAATATAGCAGGTTGTGTTACGGTTGTCTAGCCTCCATTCTGAACTTCTTTTTTCTTTGCTGTATCGATAAAAAGGAGCAGGTAGTCTTGGTGCCTGGAGGCCCGGACACCGCCTCGGTGTTTCCTTGATTTACGCCGCGGCGCTTCGAACCGTTCTGACGGACTCGGATCGAGCTCGAGTCCCGGAGCCGTGGGAACTCCCATCAGGGAAACACCGGACACCCAAGACAACACCGTGGACTCCCCACGCCCTCACCCACCTGTTCTGCGTATCTTTTGGAGCAAATTCCCCACCATCTGACTCCGCCATCTTCTAGCACATAGCAACACGCATAGGGCATTTTCAGCAGAGTTAACAGGATGCCAATGGCACGACTGGCCCGGTCATGGCTTCACAAGTCTGAATAAAGTCGATTGTTCCAGGATGGATGGTAAACAGCTGCCTGTCTGTAGTCCTGTGCCGAACACGGTGGTGACCTCACCTACCGGCTGCTTGCTGTACCTCCTTCCTTTGTGCCGACCACTAGAGGGCGCCACAGTCACGTGCACAGGTGTTTCAGTTGAGATGTCCCGTGTGAAGCATTGATCCTATAGGAGACAAAACTAGATTGTAACAGTAAATATCCATAAAATGTGTCTGTCATTCTATTCATACGGTAGGCCTGTATTAAAGTAGCACTTCTTGGTTGCCAGTTAAGTCTATATGTGTAAAATGTTGCGAATATTAAAAAAAAGTATCAATTGCAAAGCCTGTATGTAAACAATACAATAGTATATGAGCTGGGGCCTCCTTTATCAGATTTTTCTGTGCAGTAAATGTGATAGGACTGGAATGCAGAGAGACCAGTTCTGCACACAGACTGTGCTAATATGCAGAGAATGTGGTTTGACATTGTTGAGTTGAAATGAATGAGGCTTTCCAGTGAAAAAGTCTAGCTCATTAAAATGATGTCAAAGCAAAAGACTGTAACTTGTCTAAGACCATATGAAACTAATTCAAGTCATTTTTATTTATATAGCGCCAAATCACACCACAAGGCACTTTATATGATAAGGTAAAGACCCTACAATAATACAGAGAAAACCTGAACTTTCAGAAAGCAAGGCAGCAGTGGGAAAGAAAAACTCCCTTTCAACAGGAAGAAACATCCAGCGTAACCAGGCTCAGAACATCTTTGCTCATGCAGTCATCAGAGTTTGAGTCTGTGTGTGTGTGAATGTTAGACAAGGTGCTTAAACACTTTTTTCTATCTAAAATTCAAATGTGTTCTCTGGAGTGACGAATCACAATTCACCATCTGGCAATCCGATGGATGAGTCTGGGTTTGGCAAGGAGAACTGTACCAAGTGTAAAGTTTGGTGGAGGGGGGGATTATGGTGTACAGTTGTCTTTCACGAGGTGGGCTCAGCTCCTTAGTTCCAGTGAGAAGAACTCTTAATACTTCAGCATACCAAGACATTTTTACACCAAGCTTGTGGGAACAGTTTGGGCATGGCCCCTTCTGGATTAGAACATGACTGTGCACGAGCGCACAAAGCAAGGTCCATAAAGATGTAGAAGAACTCAATTGGCCTGCACAGAGTCCTGACCTCAACCTGAGAGAACGCAGCCTGGTCATCCAGCATCAGTCTGACCTCACAAATGTGTTTCTGGAAGAATGGTCCAAAAATTCCCATAAATACTCCTAAACCTTGTGGAAAACCTTCCCAGAAGAGCTGAAGATGTTATATCTGCAAAGGTTGGGCTAACATCATATTAAACCCTATAGACTAACAATGGCATGTCACTCAAGTCCATATGTGTGTGAAAGCAGAGGAGTGAATGCTTGTGTGCACAAGAACAAGTGCAGAGGTATTGGATGCCTGACGTCACCAAAGCAAAAACTGGCTGAACCTGCAACATCAAATGTAAGAATAGTTGTGTTGATAAAAACTGAAACTTCAGTTAAACTATGAGCATGACTGTACTTTATTTATACATACACTATGGTATCCTGTGATAGTATTTTAACCACAGGCATTGCTTATCAGATGGCTTTTTTTCTTACCACAGAGATTAAAATCTTCTGCTCTGACCAGACGATTTTAATCTCTGTGGTAAGAAATGAACACACAACAGAACAGAGTGATCATCTTGCTTCTTTTATTCTTAAAATCTGAAGTAGGAAAATCCTTTCTTCTTCCAGTTCTGGGAATGCAAATTGCAGCAGGGTGGGAAACGCAAGTAGGTTGTCATCACTTTTTGAGAATTAAACAGGACACGCTCTACTCTGAACAATGTAACTTTCGATCTGAATGCCACAGAAGTCTCTTTAGTAATGAGTAATGTGGTTTTTGATGAGCTGCCTTTTTTAAGGTCACTGGGTTTTCTTTTTTGCGACCACTTCCTGTCATACCATTACCTCTCAACAGGCTCACATTTGTACTGCTCAGCGATCATAAACACAGCTTCTCTGTCTTTCCTGTTACATTACACTGGCCAACATGAGTTGTTTTTGTTTTATTTTCTTGTCATTGCAAAAACATACTGCAAAAAGTGAATTAACTTTTGCTTTGAATAATAATAATACAAATCTGCTTTCTTTCACAGCAAGTGTATGATGGATAATTAAAGTCAGCACTTAAAGCAAATTGCAACTGACTGAATTATCCTTTGGTAGCTTGTGTCTGACAGTTTCACGTTGTTGCCTCAAGATAACGGCAATGAACTAAAACCACTGAGGCAAATTTGCTTTTTAGAAAGTTTGAAAAAGTCAAACAAATATTAACAAAGATTTCTTTATTCCACAAATAAAAACAAACAAACATTTATTGACACTGTAAAGTGATAAAGTATGAGAATGTTTAACCCTCCTTCTTTCATGTACTGGCCTCCTTACAGTGGGGGGCACTAATTATTTGATCCCTTGCTGAATTTGCACATGTCGTCCCTTACAAAGAAAATAATTAAAGTCTCTCATTTCTATGGAAGTTTCATTTTAGTGTAGAAAGGTGAAAAAAAAAACACATTACATGAACGTTATAAATTCATTTGTACGTCATTGAGTGAAGTAAGTATTTGATACTGTGACGGAGGTGTGGTCCCTGGCTTAGCTGCAGGGGAGGAGTGGTGCAGTGAGCTCAACGGGGCGGTGCTGGGGAGGCAGGTGAGAGCACAGCTGGTGGCTTTTGGACTGATGACAGTCTTTTTCCCTTTTTAGTGAGGTGGAAGACCAGAGAGGAGGGTTGGAAAAGCTGAGACCAGTGCTGACCAGACTGTGGGTTGTTGCATAAAACCCTAAATAAACTTGTGAGCATAACCAGTGTGTGTGGAGTGCATTCTACAGATACCCTATAACCTAGTCAGAATTCTGACTCCCATGGATTGATTAATTGATTCAATGACAGTAAATCAATCAAGTACAGATACTCCTGATCTCAACTCACTATGTGTATAAACCACACCCAAAGAGCCTTCAGAGGACGTCAGAGACAAGTGTGGGAAATCGAGGAAATAAAATATAAAATGACCATCGATCACCCTTGATCTGGATCCGTGCAAGAGGTTGTCTCGTGGGGTGAGGATGATCAGGAGAAAGGTGACGAATTGGCCCAAAACTACACAGGAAGAGCTTGTTAACCATCAATGCACTACACCACAATGGATTGAAATCTTACAATGCCTGCAAGTTCCCCCTTCTTAAGAAGGCACATGTACATGCCTGTTTTAAAGTTAATATCTGTGAACATCTAAATGATTCAGAGGAGGCCTGGCAGAAAGTGCAGTGCTCACATGAAACTAAAGAGAAATGCTGAGTATGACTCAAATATCACCATCCCGACAGTGAAGCACGGAGGCTGAAACATTATGCTTTGGTGCTGTTTTTCTGCTAAGGGTGCAGGACGGCTTCAGGTCATTAAGGGACCAATGGGCAGGGCCATATACCATAAAATCTTGGATGAGGACCTCCTTCCCTCTGACAAAACACTGAAGATTGGTCATGGATGGGTCTTCCAGCATGGCACCGACCCAAAACATACTGCCAGAGAAGTGGCTAAAGAAGGAGCATATTAAGGTCAGGAAGTGTCCTAGCCGGTCTCCAGACCTGAGTGGAAGGAGCTGAGGCGTCTGTGCCAAGAGGCAGCAAAAAGACCTAAAGCATTTAGAGAGTGTCCATAAAGAGGAGTGGGCCAAAACCTTTCCTGGGATGTGTCTAAACCTAAGAAAAGTTTTAGCGCTGTGCTTCCCAACAAGGGTTTCTTCACTAAGTACTAAGTTATGATTAAATACCTATTTCACTCAGTTGCATACAAAATGAAAGTACCATAAAAATGTCTTTGCAAAGTAAGCAAACTTAAACATTCACAGTGGATCAAATAATCATTTCCCCTACTGTATGTCAATGAACAAACAAGATAGTCCGTTAATGTCAAATAAAAAAAAACAGCAAAATACTTTTGCTGATTAATATATTATTGCTAAGATCCTTCATTCGGTCAGCAAGTGCTTAGGTTCTTTTGTGCTGTGATGCTGAAAAGTCTTTAGTTAAATCCATTTAAGGTAATTCTGTCTTCATGTCAAACACCAAGCCGTTCTTGTATATCAGCATGGCAAGCTCATTGTCCACTTGCTCAAGGTCCGTAATTTCTCCTTTGGAATTCCTCTGCTCCTCATCTGTAGAGCCGGGGCTCGAACAGTCGTCGCTGCATTCTTCCAAGGTACTCCTGTCGTGGTCTACGTCCTCATCAGTCCCATCGTCCCACTCATCCCTGAGAACGCGGACATCTTCTGCTTCCTCTGAGACAGACTTTCCCTCTGGATAAAGTTTGAGCAGCGTCAGCTCATCGTGCACCTCCTCTTTCTTCTCTAGGATTTCCTGTTTTATCACATTATCAGAGAACAGATTTAGTAAGTATTTGTAATTACATGGGATAAAAGGTTTTATCAGTTGTAGATATGAAAATGTGGGTTAAAGCTCATTGAAAATATTCTGTGGTCAGACAAATTAAAATTTGAAACTCTTTTTGGAAAACATCGAAGCGGTGTCCTAAAAAAGGAGGGGGACCAGTGTGCACATCTGATAAAAGGACCATCAGTGTTGAAAGGTACGTACAGGTTTTATACATACACACCCTTTGTGTACTGTTTTCACTGACGCAATGAGTTGAGCTCATTTTTGTCTCAGTTGCTTATGTTTTGTCTTTTTCAATAGGGCACATGTCACATTCGGCAAAAAAAAATTGACAATGGTCAAAACAGTGGTCCACCCATCACTGGTCATGGTACTGTGGCTGCATACTTCTCTTGCACGCAGTCGACAGTTCTGCTTTTTGGTCAAATGAAAAGTCTGTGGTTCTGCCACATTGGCTTTCAATAGATCGGTCAGAGTATTTGCTGGAAAAATATTTGGCCAAAGCATCCAGTCATTTCAGCAATGCCCACTTAGCAACCACAGACATTCAACTTTCCATCATTTGCAGTTTTACTTCTTGTTACTGTTTCCCAGACATAGTGCTTTGAGTTCTGCCCTCATAGTTATGTTTTTGACCTAGATGATCTTTTTTCTCATGCGTTTTGAGAACTTTACATGCAGTTTACCAAACTCCACATGGACTGTCTCATGCCTTTTATTCAAGAATGGCCTCCGTCCCTATGATTTCAAACTTATTCCATTTAGCAGTTACAAAGGTCAGTGGGGAATCGATTTTATAGTCTAGATCTTGAGAGCATAATATCTCATCACAGTCAGGTCTGCAGTTTCCTGGACCTCTTTGCTTGTTCTTTGTTTAAACTTCAGTAAATTATATATACAGGTGCTTGCCTTTCCAATGTATGTGCAATGATTTTCTTGGCCTGAGAACACTGTGATCAATATTAACCTCCTAAGACCCAGACTCTTCCACGGCATGCATTTTTAATTTCTCTTTGATATTTGGGGTGATTGGGACCTGATGAATGTAAAAACAAAGAATTACCAGATTTATTTTTTTTTTACCTATTTTTTGTTTCTAAGAAAAATGAGAGCCACATATGAGGATATTCGTTTAAAATTTCAATAGAACAGTAGCAGTATGATGTCCTCATAAGCGGATATCAGGCCCTTGAGACTTTTGGTCTAAATAACCCAAAATGTGATGTCCACATATGTGGATGCCGGGTCCTAGGAGGTTAAAGGCTAATTAAAGCAAACTGGATGCATCGAGCAACAATTTGGAGCAGACTTCAGAAACATGAAAAGTTCAGCCCGGCCTCACAAGAGAAAACAACAATAGCTTTTTAAGCAGGTCAAAACCTGCTGTGGTCATGTAAATGAGAACAGCTGCCTTCACAGTACCTGGGGTGGTTTGGACTAGTCATGCTGGTAACTGAGAAAACAGAAGAGGAACTTGTTGCACTTGAGAGAAATCTGCCTCAGGGCTTTCTGACAGAAAGTCCAACCAAACAGTAAAGAAAAAAGAAAACAATGAAAAATAGAAGTCAGTGAATGATGGTCCCATGGAGTGAAAGCCCCCAGACTAACAGACAGTCTATGCTAACTGGTAACACCAGTTACCAGTCTATGCTAACTGGTAACACCGTTGTTAATGGAAGCACGTGGGAAAAAATTAAACTCCAAATGCTACACTGTGTGCTTTGGTGTCATTTTGGTTTTTATCATGCATAAATTTGAGAATCTGAGAAGGAAAAGAGTTGAAACTGCAGTAAAAACTAAAAATAATGACACGTTCTGCAGAAAAACTTGGAAAGTTGCATCCTGTTTTCACTTCTTCTGTTTCTATTACA
This sequence comes from Diplotaxodon limnothrissa, assembly GCF_057381915.1. Classification (NCBI taxonomy): domain Eukaryota; kingdom Metazoa; phylum Chordata; class Actinopteri; order Cichliformes; family Cichlidae; genus Diplotaxodon; species Diplotaxodon limnothrissa. Next base: position 36,407,129 of record NC_140610.1, read on the forward strand.
AAACTGAAGCGGGAACCATCGTTTTGGAGACTACAGCATGCAAAGCGTCCCATAAACGTGAGTATAAAATGGACCAACACATCAACCATAATGCATGGAACATTTTTGTGCATTGGTGTTGCACAGAGCTTTACAGACACCCGTCTACATGTGCTGTGCAGTGGGGGGTAAGTGTGCTTGTCTTTGTGCTTTTGCTGTTACATTTGCTTCGCCTCTCCCATGAAGAGCACAGAAGTATTAACTGATATATTTCTTTGCCGAGTACTGAAAACAATGAAAGCTCTCCAGTGCTTCGAGTGCTGCGGGAGAGTAGAAAAGCACTGTATAAAAATCAGTCCATATCCTTCTTCTCATCTTCTTCTTATCTTTTTAAATTTCTAATTTTTTTCCATGCTTGTTGTGAAATCAAAATTTCTTTCCTGTTCAAGCCCAGCTTTAAGCTAGTTTGCATTGCACCTACATGTAGTTGGGCTACACGCTTTTGGCTTTTGAGGATTGCATGCAAGCATGCCTGCTTTGGTTACTTTGGTCTTTCACTGTGTAGCCAAAGTCCTGTGCATGATGGACACACTGTAGGACTGTAAGTCCTGCACAAGGCTCACCATGAGTTCAGTACTATTATACTTTTACAACTCCACTTGACCGAAGGGCCCCTGCACTGTATTTTAATGTCTACATGGACAGAGTCTCATGCTCACCATCTGATGATGATATCTGCATCAAGTGGACCTTCACAAGTGTGTAAATTTGGAAACCATTCATCCATTTTCTTCACTGCAGCAGACTGTCACAGCATTCAGTTCACTGCAGACGCTGCAGAAATCTATCTACCAGTGTCCCCTCTCCCCTCATGAACAATACCACAAGATACTTAAATTTCTCCCCTTGTGGCAGAAACTCATTCCTAACCCAGAGTGGACCCTTTTCCAGCTGCAGCGGCTTAGCCAAGGAGTGTCACTGTGAATTCTCATCCCAGTTGCTTCACACTCAGCCTCAAACAATCCCAGTGTGAGTGAGAGGACATACCTGATTAAACCATAACAAACCACATCATCTGCAAAGAGCAGAGAAGATATCCCGAGACCACCAAAACAAACACCCTTAACCTCCCCATAAACAGAATCAGTGACATCTGGAGATGCAGACCGACCTCTCACAGTGATTATACAGGGACTGATACCCCATACTCCGACGGACCTCAAAGTGCGCAGTTGAATGCCTTCTCATTAAGATTGCAGGACAAACTCTCACACACACTCAAATATCCCTGAGAGGATGATATTTCAGTAATCAGGGATCAAAAAAGCCAAGCTCTCCACCTCCAATCCACAGAACCACCAAAACACCAACCAATTAGCAAAACTGTTTAAACCCCCAAATTTCTTTGACTATAACTACCTAAATAACCACACTGGGAACGAACATCAAATCCTTAACAGCTGCAAATCCAAGCAATGGCCTTTTACCTGAGTCTTTGATTGATGGGGGATGAAATCTGTAATAACAGGCTTTGGCACAGGAGGAAAAATCTTGACTTTGATCCTAAAGATGAAAAAAAACAGATAAACAAGAACTTCATGAGAAACTTTTACTTTCTTAGACAATTAAGAGACACGTCTGATGATCAGAAGTTACATTGACAGTGGCTGCTGACCATGTTTCACTTGTCTTTCACAAGTACTAAACAAACATACTGTATGCATATTGTAGTCTGCAGGTTTGTTTTTAAAATGGGAAAAAAAGTTTACTTACTTCTTCAAGACAACGGTGCACGTTGTTGAGAATAAAAAGAAGACAAACAGCAAGCCGAAACTCAACCACACTAATACGGGGAGGAGAGGAGAAAATTAGTAATTCTGCTAGACCATATCTGAGTTTTACAAAAAAATTAGCTCCAAGGTTTGAACTAATATAATGAGTTCATTCTTTGAAATATAAAGTTTGAACTCAACTTTATACCACAGCTCTGTGAAAAACTGTTTCACTTTATTACTTCTTGAGATATTCATGTTCAAGCGTGGAGCGTGAATATCTTGAAGGTAGCAATGACAATTTTTCAAAAACTATATATTGAAACGTATTTGATAAATGAAGCTAAAATCTCACAGCAATCATTACATATGGTAAGTTTGTACCATAAAATATTTATGCAAATCAAAGCTGGTTAGAGTTCCTAAGGAAAAAACCTTGCTAACATATATTAGCTTTACTAAAAACAAATTATTTTAACGTGAGAGTTCGCTCTGATACCATTCATTGGTTTTCCTGGCTTGGTGTTGATGATTGCTGTGGCTTCAGGCCCTTCTCCCACTTGTGTCACCCCAGCTAGGGTGATGTTATATTTGCTTCCAGCTTTCAAGTTTTCCAGGTGGTATCTAGTCTCTGAAGCTGGTATGTTGTCGCACGCTAACAGCCCCCCCCCCCCCAAAAAAAGCAGGGAAAAAAAAGACAAACAATTTCGTTATTACAGTTTGGAAATTTATGTTTCTCAATGTCAGTTAGTGTTTCCTTTTGCAGAACTTAGAAGCAGTTAGAGTTCAAAGAAGTGATTTTCACACCTTCGGGCTCATCCTGTGAACTGATTTTTACCCAGCACAGGCGGTAATGTGTCAGGAAGCCTTGTTGGTACGCAAGAGGAATCGCTTTCCAGGACAGGTCAGCAGAAATGTCTGTTTCGTCAAATGTGGCGACCTCCTGAGGTTCCTTCAGTGGTACTAAAATTTAAAAAAAGAATTAAAATAATAATCCTTTTGCAGAAGGAAACAAAATGTATTGTGCTCAGTGATTTTGATTTGCACTCGATGAGTGTGTGGTGCACGTCGTTTTTTTTTGTTCAGCTTAATGTTAACTGCCTAGAGAACTGGTCTAAACTTGGATTCAGTAATATATCGTAATTAGCATGTTAGCTTCTCACTTTAGCAAATCTTGGGAACTAAATTTTACGCATGCTAACTGGCCCACAACTCACAATTAATATGTACTTGAGCAGGTAAAGGGCACTACGGTACTTAAAGTAGCAGAACCTAGTCCAGACCAACTGAAACACCCACAGATCACAACACTGGCCCCACAGGTTGGTGCATCATTACATTTTATTACCTAATCGCCCATCAGACCACATGACCTTTACTTCAATCTTTCTGCTGCAAACTAAAGCACTGTCTCACTAATAAGTGGTTTTCTTAAGATTGCACAGCTGTTTAGTACACCTCCCTTTACCCCATTTACACTGTGTGTTAATGTTCTTACTTTCACTGCTAATCTTAGCCTTGTGTTCTACTGTTGATTGTTTATGATTTAAAGTGATATCTGATCACAGTCATCACGATAGTTTACCTTTGCTAGCTAAAACATATTAATCATTGCAGTAATTATTCTACTGAAAGGCTTTTACCTATTTGCTTAATTAAATCAGTCAATTCAATACTTAAGTGATGCTGTTGTTCAAACTGACCAAGGTCTGTATCTGCTGCCGTAATTATGATGGCTAGGAGCTGAGAGCTTGCTGAAGGTTGCAAAATTTGAGAAGAGTCCAACTTTTCAATTTTGCAATGTGAACACAAAACAATCAAAAGCCCCCTCCCTCTAAATACCTTTTCTACCCACAGCGATATAGAAAATGTATTATTATTAGTGATAATTCCTGGCGATGATGGGTGATTCCCTTTGCTTTTGAACTACGTGTCTCTGTTCTTCTTTAATCCCTAGTGTGAATAAAAATGTATCTTCCCCTCTGTTTTTGAGTACTGCACCTTGAAAGAGTTTACAGCCCAAACAACACCTGAATTCTCTACAAACGTGAGATCTTAGAAAGCCTCACTATCTGGGGCATCTCTGACGAAATGCTATATGCATGGTTTGTTGGCATTGCAGCTGAAGGTGCAGCTGCCTTGACAGGCTGATAGAGAAGAGCAGCCATTGAGTCTTTCACTGCATCAACCAGAATAATTAAAAACATTCATGTCACTGTCAAACACATTACGGAGTTGAGATATTTTTTACATAGTCATTGACTCTCAGTCTCCAAAAGTTTGCAGATTATCTCAGTAAAGTGAGCGGGGTCATCTCCCTGCCTATCCTGAGGTTTGTGGGTAATCTTTTAGTTTGCAGTCTGTCTTCAAAGAAGACTGAATCTACTGCAGCACAATATTTATTCATGCTTTTATGCTGAGAGCTTTTTGTGCTGTTGCATTTGATGCATGACTTCATTATTTCATATTAAATACTGAGATTAAATAGCAAATAGCGTTAAGATTGAAAAAAAAAATAGGATTTAATTGTGGTATTAATGTTGTGTTTGAATAAATCACCGACGCCTGAAGAGGTCATTTTGAGCTGGAGAATGACGGGCGTATTCATTTAATGAAAACGTTTTATCATTCTTACAAGTCGTGCCCATCTAACGGCCACCTGGGGGCTTTCTGTGTGCCGTTTGCATGCTCACACTGTGTGGGTACTTAGGCGTGCGTTAGGTTAACTAGTGTGTAATCGGTGCAAACTGATTGTCTGTTTCTTGGTCCAGCGATATACTGGCGACCTGAGTAGGGTGTACCCTGCGCCCAGCCCTAACAACCCTCAACTGGCTAAGAAAATAAACTGATGGATGAATGAATGGAAAAATATTGCAATATTTTTGCTGTTCACTGATGTTTAAGGTCGGACATGTGTAGCTGAAAACAAGCTGTGTTTTTCACAAATCCTGCCGTGACTGAGTAATTTTATTCATGAATCCCCCTTTCAGCAGTCATCTTTGAATATTTTTTTCTTTCTGAGATGTTTATCTTTTTGTCGGTATTGGTTTGACCATTTTATCTCACCACATGACAGAGAAATATCACACAGTAAAAAATGTGCCAGCCGGCCTCGCTCTCCCCTTTAGTTAATCTATACGTGCATGCATGTGCTCTTTAATGTGGTTGACTTGTTGCAGTCCTCCTAGCTGGTAGGGAAAGTCTGTAGAAACCTTGCACATGTATGCTTTCATGAAAGCACTTACCACCTTCTTTTTGATAAAAGAAGCACATTTTAACTGTCTGTGGTCTCCCATGTTGACATCTGTGTTCAAAGTAGAGGTAACGGATGTAGTCCTTCAGGTCTGTAACAGAAACACAAAGGCTGCTTTGGTCTACGGTGTTTTTAATGCCATCATTTTGAAAACAAGGTGGCATAAACATAAGATGAATGAGAGTACAATCTTAATCGTTTCATGAACAAAGGGAACAAACTTAAACATACTTAATAGACAACTTACTCTTTCTAACTTCTTTTTTCTTCTTTTTACCCATCTTTCCTGTTAAGGTTATCACATTTTTTGGCACTGGACTTGCATCTTGAAGCTCGTACCACTCAAGACAAGTTCTCCTGTTTATTTCTTTATAAGCCAAAGTTTTGTTGCAAGCTGCCAGAGAGAAATTCAGCTTTGTGGTCTACTTGAACATAAATATACACAATATTGATATCTATGCATTTTACACGCCTACCTTCTAAATCTGATGCAGGTTCAGCTGGTACTTGCAGGATTGCCGGAGGAGACACGCTCACATCATTTTTGGCAATAACAGAGATGTTGGCAGCCGAGTACGACACAAATGTGTAAATAGTATGGTCGTTGTGATATACGGTCTTGGTGCAAATACACTGCGAAGAATTCGATGTCACATTTCTCACTGCTGCTCCTACTGGCATTGGCTGAAGAACAAGAGGGCGCTTTGTTGAGACAAATGCAGCTTGACCGACTAGACAAGAAAATACTGTATTCAACTGTTTCAACACTGTCCAGGGAGTAGTGGATGAAAATGAAAATGTAAAAAAAAAAGTGGTAGAAACTGATGGATGAAGTGCCGTTTACAGCCAAGTATTTTCACAAATTCAGTTCCATCCACCGCTCCTGCTCTTTTTGGGGCGATCGTGGCTCAAGAGTTGGGAGTTCGCCTTGTAATCGGAAGGTTGCCGGTTCGAGCCCCGGCTTGGACAGCTTTGGTCATTGTGTCCTTAGGCGAGACACTTCACCCGTTGCCTACTGGTGGTGCCAGTGTCCGGCAGCCTCGCCTCTGTCAGTGCACCCCAGGGTGGTTACAATGTAGCTTGCCATCACATGTGTGTGAATGGGTGAATGACTGGGCGTGTAAAGCGCTTTGGGGTCCATAGGGACTAGTAAAGCGCTATATAAATACAGACCATTTATCGTGAGTTGACTTACCATCCACGTTAGTGTCACCTTTCGAGTGCCATTGAAATGTGTTATTGTCATGGTAACATTAGGCTCATGTACAAGTTCTGTAATGAAAACAAAAAAGACTTTTTTGAGATGCATGAATTTACCATCCTATAAGAAGAATGCTAGAGTGGACTGAACAGGGCAGAAGTTACTTGGCATCATTGCTCTGTTTTATGACACAATTTTAAAAAAGAAAGCTATGAGACAGATGGCCTCACATTCCTGACTACAGTACGTTGGTATACACGGAAGTTTATGGTTGACTCAATGAGTGCAAGACGGCAAGGCCCTGTGGTTTCTGAACAAGCCCAAATCATCGCCCTCCCACCGCCGTGCTCGACAGTTGATGTGTTGTTTTTGGTTTTCACCATATGTGTTGCTGTGCATTAGAGGCAAACATCTGTGCCATGCTGTCTGTACTTCTGGTACTCCAGAAGTCTTGTGGTTTGTGATGCAACTTGATGCAACTTTCAAAACCCAAGTTGTGCTGCCCTGTTTTTTTTGAACCTGTAGAAGATGCTTACTGTAGCTGCCTCCACCAGTGTATGAATGCGAGAGTGAATGAATAGTGGCATTGTAAAGCGCTTTGGGTGCCTTGAAAAGCGCTATATAAATCCAATCTATTATTATTATTATTATTATTATTATTATTATTACTCCTGGTAGCACTTCAAAACAAGCCATACTTGTCTAGTCTTTTTCTACTTGTACTGTCATGGACTTTAACATTTAATATGCTGACTGAGGGCTATGTTTTTTGACGATTTCTGGGACGTTCACTGGGAAGACTGTGGCAAACACTGGCTGTTGATCTGAGATTACATTTACCAACTTTTGTTTTTTTAGACCTGTTAAGGTCAGAATGATTATTTTTATATCCTGAAACCATCAATTTGAAAGAGGATGTAGTTTTTTTTTCTCCATGCGATAAAAGGCAAACATTTCAATTGCATCCTGTGCAGCATCATTAAATTGTAGTGTAAATATGCATTTCATTCACATTGAGATTCACATTTTCTTTTAAAATCATCACTTCGGTTGTGTATATAACACTAGCTCACCTGCAGGAACCACAACCTGAGACCAGGCACTCCACAGTGGTTTCTTGACCATAGTGGATCGGTGTCTGATCTGAACCTGGTACGCTGAACTCTTCCGAAGGTTTACAACAAAGACCTGGTCTGTTCAGATTGAAGAAAAAGAGAGTTTAGCTCATTCAACTAAGTTTCACTTGGCTAAATGTTGTCCAGAAATACTTGTCGCTGTGCTCATAAATGCATTACTTTGTCCTTAAACAGATGACTGTCTCTGTGGGGGATTTTTAGGGTCTAGGAGGGCTTCACACACACACTAACAGGTGTTACAAAGGTAAACAAATGCCTCACTTGCAATCTTCAGACATTTTAACTCCTATAAGACATATTTGTACTCACGCTGATCTTTATTGTTGTTAATGGTGGTACTTATTATTCTCTGTAACAGCAAATGAAATTAGGTTAAATAATGATTTGTTTAAAAAAGGCCAAAAATTTACATCTGGTGACAAAACACTGACTCACTTTTCCCCACGGTTCTGTGGGGTGCTCGTCTCGTCTGAACCAAACTTCTGCTACAGCTGGATACTTCTCTGTAGCTATCCAGCTCAAGCTGAGGTTGTTTTTCAACCAGGATGCTGAAATATTTTGTGGTGCTTCATATTTTACTGTTGAATGAAAGCGAAACTTTGCTTAATACACATTTCAACTGCAAAGCAAGATTAAAATGTGGGCTGTGTCAGTTTGGTGAATCAAAATGGATAATCGTGTAATTAAAAAAAGGGTGTCCATTACCTATGTCCTGGAGTATGACAGACGTCTTTGGTGATTTGCATGTGGAGTTTCCTATGTGAGCTTCCACCCAAATCATAACGCTGCGCGACTGAATGAGTTGTTCCTCAACAACATTATGGAAAGTTTCCTTAATGTTCCCAAATTTTGTCTCACTACATAGAAAAACATAAAAGCATTACTGCCCCGGGAGCAGCGGAGAAAGAAACACTTAAACTCAGCATTAAACTCGTGAGTACATTAACCCTTTCTCGTCCAGTTTCACTCGTTTGTTTTCCATTGTCTGTTTTCATAGCTTCTTATTTTAGAAAGTACACCTCTTTACATTCTTGCTTGAACTTAAATGATATGATTGACACCTGTATCACCTGTATCTCTCAGGTAAATATGACTTTAATAGTCAGTTCATTGAGGTTTGCAGGCATGTTTATGCGCAGCTCTCTTAAGGTCCCTGAGGTTGAATTGAAAACCCTTAACTCCCTTCAGTCATTCTGTTGGAGATCTGCTGCTGTGCTTGAGATCATTGTCCTGTCGCATGACACAGTTCAGCCAGGCTTTAGCTGTCAGACAGATGGCCTCACATTTGACCAGAGATGGGCAGTTACAAGTAATGCGTTACTGTAATCTGATTACTTTTTTCAAGAAACAAGTAAGTAAGGGATTACTATTGCAAAAAATTAATTCGATTACTGTTACTTTCCTGTAAGCACACTGCATTACTAAAATGTGATTTTGTTTGTGAGAGTGTCTCATGACACTGACGTACGAGTGTGCGACATCTGTGGTAGATTAACAATGGATAATATGGAGTGCGCGAGAGAGAACGACCATGCGCCGTTTAAAACTTGGAAGTATGACGTGACTTTGAGTTTGATTCTGTAAAAAGTGACAAAAACATTAGCGTCTGCTGTACACTCTGCATGGGAAGAAAACTCCTTCCCATGCAGCATAAAAACCCTAACTTCAAATCTGAACAAGCACCTAGCACGCTGTCATTGGAATGTGAAATTCCCAGAGAAACCCCCGGTATTCTGGGAATCCATCCTACCTCAAAAACCATCCTACTGGTTGTTTCTGTGCGTGTGCTGCGCATGCGCACAATACAAAATTAAGTGGCAAGCCGTCTTATCTTTGTGAGTATGAGCTACAAGTATACTTGGAGGGGTGAAATTAAGTGCCAAACCGTCTCGCCTTTATGAATATGAGCTAGAAGCATACTCTGATTGGTAGTTAATTTATGTGGCAAACCGTCCTACATACTTAAATTTTTGCTGGAATTATTGTGTGACAGCAGAAATGTGCATATACTATGTACGGTAGGACGGTTTGCCAAAGTAAGATGTTTTGTCAGAAAACCGGATCCCTCCACTGACACGACTGCTGCAGCACCAAATGTCCACCGGCCCCACTCCTGCTAAAACAGGTGAAAATAGATTTAGGAGTGACATGACTCAGTGCCCATGACTTTTTGATTTTATTTAATTTTTGCTGTGTTTTACTTGCATCTTTACTTGTAAACACAAAAAATGATTTTATTTTATATGATGGAATATGCAGAAAATAGGTTTAAATGTTAAAGAATTTATTCAAGTCAAAGACTGTTGCATATCATTTAATTTTTGCTTGATTCAATGTGCATAAAGTTAAAAGATTAAAACTAATAAAACGAGTTCTAAAAAGAGACTTTTTCATTTGATTCAATTTTATATGATGGATTATGCAGAAAAAATAGAATTGGGCTTAAGTGTCTATTGCTTTATTGTGTATTCAGGTTGTGTATCATGTTGTTTAAAAGTAATTAAGTAATAAAGTAACTAATTACTTTTAAAAATAAGTAATCAGTGAAGTAATAGGATTACTTTCTTGGAGAAGTAATCAGTAATTGGTAACTAATTACTATTTTCACATAACTTGACCAACACTGCACTTGACTCTAGGATACTTTGGTAAACCGAGGAGTTTGTGGTCAATTGCCAGGTGTCCAGGCCCTATGGCTGCAAAACAAGTGCAAGTCATCATCAGTCCTGCACTGGGCTCTACAGCTCGTTTGGTTTTCAGGTGGCACATTATGACCAAACAACTCTACTTTGGTGTGGTCTGTCCAAAGAACATGGTCACAGAAGTCTTGTGGTTTGTTGCAGCTTTGAAAGCCTAAGCTTTGCTGAACCTGGTACGCTAAACCCTTCCGAAGAGCCACAACAATGACCTGGTCTGTTCAAAATGAAAGAGTGTTTAGTACGTGGCTAAATATTGTGTGTTCATTACTGTGTAAAGTATCTCTGATCATCAGACATTTTTTGTTGCTGTGCTCATTAATGCGTTATTTTGTTCTTAAACAGTTGACTAGGTCTCGACAGTCTCTGTGGGGAATTTTTAGGGTCATGGACAGCTTTAAACAGGTGGTACACATTATAAGTTATAAGCTTCCATAAGTAAATGCCTCACTTGCAATCATCTTCACACATTTTAACTTCTAGTTTCAGAACAAACGATAATTTAGCTCACCTGGTGACCTGGTCACCCTGGTGACCCTTCCAAACAAGCGACACCTGCATACATTTCTAACGCGGGACAACTTGTGTGCAGTTTCTCAAAGCATTGCATGGACTGACCTTGGAGGGAATTTGTTGGGACGTTCACGCCTAAAAGACTAGTGTGTATCAATACCACTAGATCACCAAAATGCTGAAATGTTGGATTTTGCAGAGGTGCTCGCACATGCTAATGATCAGTTAATCGAGGGCATTTATTATAGGGTACTAGCTACCCTCTTATTTCCAATGGAAGCAGAAAGTATTTGGTATTTAACAGGACTGTGAAAACCTTCTCTTTCACATGACAGTATCCCCTCTCTATGCTAATCCTGAAATCTGGTATTCTTCCAGTTTCAAAGCCATTCATCAGGTTTTTCTCTTTTTCATAACTCTGATCATGAAAAGACTTAATCGGTCATGTAGGCTCTCCTTCCATTTTAGTAGAAGTAACTGTTCTTGACGATCTATCAATATGTAGTTTGGCAGTGCAGTTTCACTCATGATGACAGAACAATGCAGACACACAAAATTTCCTATGTTGCAAAAGTGCTTTTGTGCATTTTTTTTCTAATCTGAGGCGTAAAATAAAAGTTGCATAATACTTCTATTCCTCTCACATCCGCACACTTGCTTGTTCTGAGGTGAATGCAAATGGGAGCGCAAACTGTGCTACTAACGTTAAACGTCTCAGCTGCCAGCAGTGCACACCTCTTTGTTTTTTTGGTTGCAAGAGTGAAGGCATGAGTCTCCCAGGGTAACTGTTTTTCATTGTTGCTGTTGCAGTTTGCGCATGATGCACAGAAGCCAAGCAATGCACTGCAAGTATTTAAGTCACTAATAAAGTGTCAATGGAAAATTGTACTTAAGTAGTCAGTATAAGCTTTTAATGATATAAGTTTACATGTGATAGAATACTGCATGATGACCTTTTTATGACTTAGACTGTTGTCGACTACAAGACTTGTTTTGCTTTATAAATTCTTTCCCACAGCGATAATAGCTGAACAAGCAATTTCACTGGAGAGCTGGACACTTTTATCTGCGCTCCCTAACAAGAAGAGGGGCCGCGTCCTTCAGAATCACACACACATACACTTGCATACGCACATACTTTCCTCTGTCTATGAGCAGACGTAGTCACTGTTGTATTATTTTTGTATATAAATAAAGACAAGTGCAAGAACAGAGCGCACATCACAGGGCCCCCACTCTGGTGTGAGCACTCTGTGACCACCCTTGCAAGTAAAAACTGCAGCGTGTGTCTTTCTACTCTCTGACTCTCAGCTGAAGACGTGTCTTTTAGAATAAATCTCTTGACATAAAGTAAAATGTAAAAACTGAATACAGGTGTTTCTAATGTTTGCAGTCATGAAAACACCAGCTAACAGTGTGTAAACACAGGCTGTCAGACTTAAAATGACAGAATAAGTTTACTATATTTAAAATGCGCTCATCATAAAATAGAAGCTGAATCTGTGACCTTAAATTGTTTTCTCTGGGCTTCGCTGTTGTGGAAATAAAAAATGAAAAACAAAGAGGACATAGCACTGACATGACCTCATTTGCTTTATTTTGATTACATGTTATGAAAGCTGCCCTACATAGCTGACCTAAACTGTTTGAAGGAGTACAGCCTCTCAGATCATAAATTCATTTTGTTCCAGTGTCACGTGAAAATCTCACGATTTCTGGGCTGGCTGAAACCCTCACGGTTTCTCACATTCTAACATAACACCTCTGGCTTGCAGCACAGTCGCAGGTGTTGCAGAGTGGTATCAAGATCCCACCTATCCCCTGGCTTTCACTATGAAACATCAAACGACCCAACCAGTTGTTCACTGTAAGAAGCTGGATGTCCAGAAAGCAAATGTCAGAAATATACAAGATTGTGGCAACTGGGCTTCATGGGCCCATTTTTAAAAGAATGTCACACAAAGGTTTACAGTTTATGTGTAGAATCAAGTATTTTTCACAGACTGAACATCTTTATGGACACATCAGTAACAAAGAGCTGAAACTGAGCAATACTCACTTAAAGTAAAGCTCAAACGTCATGTCGCTTTGAGTCGTGTTCATGCTCCACTCGCACGTGTAAACAGTAGCTTCAGCTTTTCGTCTGAAGCACTGAGGACTCGAGGGAGCCTCGCATGCAAAACCTAAGAAGAAACATATTTGAAAATGATGTAAACTGATGTCATCGGGTGGACCTTTGATTTGTCTGGGTTATCTTTGCCACGTTACCCCACACATCACTTTAGAGAAAACAGCTTCAAATGTCCCATTTCAAGCTGGAATTTTCTTGTACTATTTACATTTTTTTGAAATACACCTGTAAGTGAACACTTTCTTTCACTCTTCTCACTGTTTTGTTGTCCTACATCTAACGTCTAAATCATTATTTGTCACTTTACCTCACCTTTACAAGTGCAAAATTCACACTTACATTCTATTTGAATGAGTTAATTTGTCAAATACATTTTAAACCTAAAAGCCAACACTTCAGAAACGCTGCACACTGCGGATGTGAACTGCAAAGTGTGGAAACCACACACTGCTGATAAGATAACCAAAATTTTGTGGCTGATGTTTTTACTAAATTGTGCTATCACTTTCATGCATGTAATTAGCATTCTTGAAGGTGATTTGATATAATCAGAATGACGTTAATCTCAAATCCAAAGCACAAAGCCACTTAAATGAAGGTAAACTTTTTAAGGTCATCAAAGAAGAAAGGTTTTCATAGTTGTATCTACCTTTGCTGAGAGTCGTGAGGAACATAAACATAACGTATCCATGTAGTGAGCTCCTGTTCTTAAAAAGTTCCATGAGGTATCGTGGAAAGTCTAGAAAGGTGATCGTTCTACAGTTTGCGAGAGTCCATGTAGATAACCTGCCTTCACTTGTATTTCTCCGAAATGTCACAGAATGTCTCGGCTTGTTTCACTTCATATGAAGAGCAACAAAACCACAAGCGTCAGGGGTGGGGGAAGGTTGTGCTCGTCACAATGGCAGTCATACACAAAATACTGTATACTGTATGACTCACTGAAATCATTTGTTGATTTTTACATTTTTTATTTTCCTGCCACCGTTTTCTGCTGTCTCCAGACTGCACATCAAAGAAAAACTAGTGGAAAGTCTAGAAACTAGAGCAACTGATTCACCACACCTACATTCAGTGTCTTGAATCAGGTGAGAGGGAACCTTTCTGAATTTTACGTGTGAGGTCTAAACCCACGTCGACGTGTAGAAGTGTGCAGTCATTAAAACCTCCTTATATCTAACGCTATCTAACCTCCCTGCTGTGTGTCTGTGTTTGTGTGTGTGTGAGACTTTTGAATCTTTAAAAACAAGCTCCAGACAAACAACTTCCTGTCTGTTTCCTAAAAATAGTGCAGGCTTTTGCACAGGTGTAAACGGTGCATCTATTTTATTTGAAAAAGCAAAATAAATTTGATAAAGACTGAAAGATTTCCTTTGAAAGGAGCGTGTGACACCGTCACCTTAACTGTACATGTATGTGCGTTAATAATAAAATTAAAATGTAAAGTTTCACTTTGTGAATCGTGTAGTTGCACCTATACTGTAACAGTATAAGAAGCTGAATCGTTTCATTTACAGTCAGCAAAGCAACAGATTTCCACTCAAATTAAAAATATCATACGGTAAAGTCCAAGGATTAGAAATATGTCTATAAATAAAGATTTAATAATAATATTAAAGATTGGTGAAGACGATGACATACTGAGTGATATAAAGAGAAGCTCTGTGGGTTGCAGGGTCCTGCATTTTTTCCTGTGAGAAATAATCTGGAAATTCCAGATTATATGATTCCAATCTGGACAAATTTTAACCATTTCAGCAGTAAGACTCTATAGTAATACACTCTCTCATATGTATGGTATATAATAACGTACATTAAGCTTGTGTTGTCCTGCATAATTGTTTTATTTTCACACAACTCCTCCCCATCTTATATCCTCATTACTTTAACTGTTTCCCATTTATCCAGTTTCATAACGAGTTCATTTTCATTTTGAAATGGTGATTCACGGTCACACGTACAGCACCGTGGAAATAATTTGCCCCCTTCTTGTCATGCTTCCATGTTTCAGATCATCAAAGAAATGTTAATATTAGACAAAGATAATCTGACAATCTGATAATCTTACTTATAGAAACATTGTGCTCAGCTTTGAGAGACAAACACAACCTGACGCAATATGCCTTTCACAGATACCTACAGCTGAGATCATATATTGATCGTGAGTGCAAATTGTCCGACTTTACAGATGCTGAGTCGCATTTTTCCCCCCATCCTGAAGAATGCTACAACCATGACCCCTACTAAATCTATTTCCGACCTATACAAAGCTCTCTCTAGTGCCAGCGAGGATAACACTTTATACATTAAAGATAAATGGGAAAGGGAATCAGGGCTTGATATTTCTGTGGGGGAGTGGAAAAATATTTGGTCCTGCCAGTGATCCACATCCAGTTCCATGAGCTGGAGGGAACATGGCTGGAAGAACATTATTAGACACTTCAAGACACCAAATCAGGAGAGATATAAAAGTGCTCATATGCATTCTGGAGACAATGCGGCTCGACTGTTGCTAATCATTTTCGTGTCTTTTGGGACTGTCCCAGGTTAAAAAATTTCTGGATGGGTGTCCGGGCCTCCTTAAGCACAGTCTTTAACGCTCAAATACCTCTAGATTTTGAGGTTCTATACGTGGGTCTGGTCCCTTTTCTGGAATGTAGGAGTGAGATTAAGCTGGTGCAATTATTCTTGGTGGCAAGTAAGAAAACAATTACAAGAAGATGGTTAAGCCCAGTCCAGCCTACCCTGGATGATTGGTTTGGGATCATTTTAGAGATATTTAGGATAGAAAAACTGACATATCTATTAAGAAATCAAAAGGTAAATTCTACCAAATTTGGAACAATTGGATAATATTAATGACCCCGACAAGAGCTAACTTTATTTGATCTCACTGTTACTTGTACTTTTGTAACCTACTTATCTAATTTCTGACCATTGTTAATCTGGACGATCAGCGGAGACAGATGAGGCTTGAGACTCCAGTTCCAGCTTACGCAGCCTCACTGCTTTATCTGCCTCTATCTCCAACCTTCTGATCTCGAGCTCTAATTAAGCTCGCCTGACCCGAGCCTTCTCCTCGGGCTCCAAATGGACGAGCCCCCCCTCTGCTAGGCGACAAGAGGGGAGTAACATACACAAGCCCCCACACGAAACTTGAGTAAAATAAAGGGTTTTTTGCCTTACCTTCTCTGACTGATTTATGGTATAGGAGGACACCTGCTCTGTATCTGTTTTAGTATAAGAGACCTTTGTTTAGGCGGACCGCTGGGCTCCTAGCACCAGCTTTGGGGAGTCGTTCACAGGGTCACATCTTGACCACACACACACACCTGCGCACACATACATACACACACACGCACACCTACACGTATACACAGACTGGTACTCTTTGTTCATATGTATGCCTGTGTAAGACGTCATATGTTAATGAACCTATACATATTCATTTAAACACAATAAAGAGCAGTGCTACGGGGGAGCTAACTGAGAGCGACTGGGGTTCGAGCGGAAGGAGCGGCGCAGGCACAGGTCTCCAAGTAACCAACCATCCACGAGTCCCAGCACACTTGGATTTGCATGAACAAAAAAGGCAGTCTCACTTCCTCCAAGGCTCAAGGCCGTAACAATGTATTTTATTTACTTTTTTTCCTACTTTTTTCCCTCCATGACAGCAGCATGGGCAACCCCCCAGTTCATGTTTATAGCTCCATATAATGTGTCCTACCTTTATGTAATATGAGTCCCCTTCTGGAGAACATATGAACCTCGTAGAACTTTGTTATCAGGCAACTCTCCTAGTAATATCCATTAGAGGATAACATGCACTTGCCGATCACTGTGTTTATCATTTGCTCTCCTGGACTTAACTCTAAAAACCTGGAAGAAGGACTCTGTTTTCATCTTATTCATATACAGGGAGTGCAGAATTATTAGGCAAGTTGTATTTTTGAGGAATAATTTTATTATTGAACAACAACCATGTTCTCAATGAACCCAAAAAACTCATTAATATCAAAGCTGAATGTTTTTGGAAGTAGTTTTTAGTTTGTTTTTAGTTTTAGCTATTTTAGGGGGACATCTGTGTGTGCAGGTGACTATTACTGTGCAGAATTATTAGGCAACTTAACAAAAAACAAATATATACCCATTTCAATTATTTATTTTTACCAGTGAAACCAATATAACATCTCCACATTCACAAATATACATTTCTGACATTCAAAAACAAAACAAAAACAAATCAGCGACCAATATAGCCACCTTTCTTTGCAAGGACACTCAAAAGCCTGCCATCCATGGATTCTGTCAGTGTTTTGATCTGTTCACCATCAACATTGCGTGCAGCACCAACCACAGCCTCCCAGACACTGTTCAGAGAGGTGTACTGTTTTCCCTCCTTGTAAATCTCACATTTGATGATGGACCACAGGTTCTCAATGGGGTTCAGATCAGGTGAACAAGGTGGCCATGTCATTAGTTTTTCTTCTTTTATACCCTTTCTTGCCAGCCACGCTGTGGAGTACTTGGACGCGTGTGATGGAGCATTGTCCTGCATGAAAATCATGTTTTTCTTGAAGGATGCAGACTTCTTCCTGTACCACTGCTTGAAGAAGGTGTCTTCCAGAAACTGGCAGTAGGACTGGGAGTTGAGCTTGACTTCATCCTCAACCCGAAAAGGCCCCACAAGCTCATCTTTGATGATACCAGCCCAAACCAGTACTCCACCTCCACCTTGCTGGCGTCTGAGTCGGACTGGAGCTCTCTGCCCTTTACCAATCCAGCCACGGGCCCATCCATCTGGCCCATCAAGACTCACTCTCATTTCATCAGTCCATAAAACCTTAGAAAAATCAGTCTTGAGATATTTCTTGGCCCAGTCTTGACGTTTCAGCTTGTGTGTCTTCTTCAGTGGTGGTCGTCTTTCAGCCTTTCTTACCTTGGCCATGTCTCTGAGTATTGCACACCTTGTGCTTTTGGGCACTCCAGTGATGTTGCAGCTCTGAAATATGGCCAAACTGGTGGCAAGTGGCATCTTGGCAGCTGCACGCTTGACTTTTCTCAGTTCATGGGCAGTTATTTTGCGCCTTGGTTTTTCCACACGCTTCTTGCGACCCTGTTGACTATTTTGAATGAAACGCTTGATTGTTCGATGATCACGCTTCAGAAGTTTTGCAATTTTGAGACTGCTGCATCCCTCTGCAAGATATCTCACTATTTTTGACGTTTCTGAGCCTGTCAAGTCCTTCTTTTGACCCATTTTGCCAAAGGAAAGGATGTTGCCTAATAATTATGCACACCTGATATAGGGTGTTGATGTCATTAGACCACACCCCTTCTCATTACAGAGATGCACATCACCTAATATGCTTAATTGGTAGTAGGCTTTCGAGTCTATACAGCTTGGAGTAGGACAACATGCATGAAGAGGATGATGTGGACAAAATACTCATTTGCCTAATAATTCTGCACTCCCTGTATTGCTATGTTGATGGATTTTTCCTGTCCATTCCAAATAAAGATTTTTTTTTAAAGATAATCTGAGTAAATAGAAAATGCAGTTTTTAAATGATAATTTCATTTATTAAGTGAAAAAGGAGCAAAACGCTATTGTCCCTTAAACCTACTACCTGGTTGTGCCACCACTGGCAGCACAAACTGCAATCAAGTGTTTGCAGTATATGGCAATGAGTGTTTCAGCCCTCGTCCCCACTGTCATTACTGTGGAGGAATTCTGCATGCGCTTATCTGTAGAATTGTTTTCATTCAGTCATACTGGAGTGTTTTCGAGCATGGACAGGCTGTTAAATTTTGGAGTCACTAGCCCACTCTAAAAAATTTTAAGGCATTCAGAGGTGGACTTGCTGGTGGTGTTTCTGATCATTGTCCAGCTCCCCTGCACTCTTGAGTTTCAGGGCATGAACAGAACAGACAGCAGAATTCACGGTTCCATCAATTATGGTGAGACTTTCAGGTCCATCATGCTACCACCACCATGTTTGGCTGTTGGTCTGATACTCTTTAAATGAAACGCAGGGTTGGTTGCAGACACGGCGGAACTCGAACCTTCCAAAGAGTTCAGCTTTTGTCTCGTCATATCCACAGAACATTTCCCCAAAAGTCTAAAGGTCAAGGTGTTTTTTGACATGTCTCGGTATTAAGGAGCCTTGTGTCTTTCTTATTGTTGAATCATGAAGTCTGACCTTAACTGAGGCACGTGAAGCCTGCAGTTGTGGTAGACCGGTCACTCCTGTGAAGCTTTACCACTCAGCCCCCTGTGGCTTCTGCTCCGTGGCTGCTGAGTGACCCCTCGTCTGGGGTTCTCCTCAGCTCTTCCCAGGAGGATGGCATGGTTCCCCCTCTGATGGTCCCCCTCATTATGAAAGCACGGTACAGCCTCGGTGTAATGTCAGCAGTTTTTGGAGAAGTAAATATGAGAATATAAGAAATATATGACTAAAAGAGACAAATATATGCAGTGGATTTCAAAGGTTTTGTCACTCTTCCCATAAAAGCAAAAAAAAGTTTAATTAGCTGTCATTTGAAGTTGGTATCCTCGTCCCTGGTTTTTAGTTCCTGTCCTGAGTTCTTGTAATCATGGTTTGTATTTGGTTTCACAGTTGATCCTGTGCTCTTGTTTCCTGTTTGGAATTTCTCTGTTATTTCAGTATTTTATTAGTTTTACTTCTCGTAACATTTCAAATCTTTGGTTTCTATTTTATGAATATTCTTCAAGTTCAAGTTCAAGTTCAAGTTCAACTTTATTGTCACTTCAACCATATACAGTTTAAAAATACACAGTGAGGCGAAACAACGTTCCTCCAGGAACCAAGGTGCTACAAGACAAGTTAGTGCAAAAAAAATATATATATATAATATATCTAGTAATAATATTGTGCAAAAGAGCATTTACAGGTTGGTGTGTGCGATGGTTTGGTGGTGTAGGTCAGTGTGTTTGCGCTTTGTGTTGGTTAGTCAGTCCAGTCTCAATGTTTTGAGGTATTTGAGTTAAGCTGAGTGATAATGTTAGTGTATGTGTGTGTGTGCGTGTTTATCAGTCAGTCCCTTTTTGCTGAGGAGACGGATGGCTTGTGGAAAAAAGCTGTTGCACAGTCTGGATGTGCGTGCCCGAATGCTTCGGTACCTTCTTGTGCTTAGTTTCAGTTTTGCAATCATGTCTTGTTACTCATCCACTGTGCTTAGATCCAGTGTGGACCTTACCTTAGTGTACACTGTTTTGCCTTTGGACTTCCTGTTTTACTTTGAAGGACAGTTTTCTTTAATGCCCTGCATTAATGTTACTTTGTGCCTCAGGGAATCGGTAAAAGCAGAGGCACAAAGTAACATTAATGCAGGGCATTAAAGAAAACTGTCCTTGAGTGAGGATAGCTCTCACTCTGGATAACAACTCAGTTAGGAATCCAAATTTTTTTAAGGTCCAGTGAGCGATGAGTGAGGCCGGGAGGGCGACGTCTCTATCTGTAGTGTCTCTGATCCCACTGTGAGAGTGTGCTCTTGGGGCAGCCAAGCATTGTCAGCCCCTCCCTCAGTCCCCCTGCCTGCCACTACACTTCAATCACTCACACAACACACACACACACAACCTTCAGAGTCAACACCCCTTTCCCCTGACACCAAGCCCGTACACCTTATCTCCTTCCTAACCCCTTTTCCTTAAAATTGATGATGTTTTAATGAAGGTTACCTTTCGTTTCCATAAGCCTGGCTTTGGTCCTCTCCATATCCACACTGTAACAGATCTGCTCTCAGCACTCCTGCTATTTTTGGAAGACTCCCTGATGGACCTACCAGTGGGTGAAAACTAGAAACTGTGGCCCGTCATTCACAGGCAGCAGGGAGACTTGCAAAGGCTGCTAAAATGAGACACCAGGATAACAGGTATATGGATTCTGCTGAAGCCCAGAAGAAGCTCAGGAACTTTGTACCCAGATTGTTCTGAAGATGTTAAATGAATCGATGATTGAGGGAGCACCCACTTCCTCTACACTGTTTCCATTAAACTGATGGATGCTTGCTCTTGTTAAAGGAGGTTGAAGTGCTTCTCTGTGACCCATCAGTTTGTTGCACCTCACAGCTTCATTCAGCATCTTTCTCTCACACTCTTTTTTATTACATGTTGTAACACAACTTGACCAGCAGATGGCAGGTTAGAGGCAGTTTCTGATGTGCTTCAATTGTGGGCATGGTTATATTTTGGAACAATCAGAGTTATATTGTTGTAGTTTGTAAATGATAAGTTTAGAACACTATGTGATTTTAATTGGTCACTGCACTTGAAAACATGCTTCTCAATCATTATATTTAAAAATCATGAAAACAGTGCTAGCCTTTTCCTTTTTTCTTTTTTTAAAGGAAGCTGATTGTTAGATTAATTTAGTCAGTTCCTTTTGTGTTCTCAGTCTGATCCTCTGGTCTTGTCTTTGTATTTTTGTCTTTCATGCTCCCTGGTTTTGTTATGCCAAGTTAATCTTGTCTCGCAGTCAGTCATGTCTCTCTTCCTGTTTTATTTTGGTGATTCTTTGTCTCCGTGTCTTGTGTGTAGTTTAACTTCCTCCACAGTCATAGTGTGTTTTATCCTAAACTGAGTTCCCACCTATTATTATCCTGTGTGTGTGTGTGTATACTGTGCGAGGCTTTCCCTGTTCTTTTTTTTGGTCTTGTCCAGGTCCCTGTGTTTTCCTAAAAATTCCTTCTTCTTAGATTTGCTGCTCTAAAATGCTATTCTTATGAGTTGATAGCATTAAAACTGTTAGCCTAGCCTTGTCCTTCATTTGGGTCCTATATCTGCTCGCCAGCACAGTCGCGTTAGGCATGTAAATGTAGATTCAACTATGTTCAAAGTGAGAATCAGAATGGGGAAGTGTGAGGGGCTGGGTCTGTGTGTCACGGCCTGGGGGGTCAGCGGGACGCTGATCAGCCTTTTCTACCATTTCTTGTCTCTCGTTCTCTCTTTCCACCTTTCTGTCACCGGGGCGGAACTCATTGTGGGTTCACGCCCTCGGCCCACGCCCACGGAGGAGGAACACACCTGATGCCCATTAAGGCGATCTGCATTTAAGCCAGGAGGAGACTGCTGGTCTTTGCTGGATTGTTGTCTGCCATGAGTCAGTGAGAGTCAAAGCTACAGCACAGCACAGCACAGCACAGCACAGCACAGCACAGCACAGCACAGCACAGCACAGCACAGCACAGCACAGCACAGCAAAGTTGAGAATCTATTGAGAATTTTGTAATTAAGCCCTGTTTCCTGTCTACAGACCTCCTGGATACCTCCCCTGTGTGAATCTTTGTGTCGAGTGTGAAGAGTGGACCCACGGTCGTGTGCGGAGAATCGGAGAGCGAGTGATCACCCCTTGGATTTCCCTGGAGCCCCGTCCCCCACTTTGTTGTATATAGCACTGCCCTGCACTACCTGTATATACACCCGGTGACTTCTGTAAATAAATTCTTGTGTGCAGTCAATCCTGGAGTCCTGCGCTTGAGTCCCCCACGTTGCACCATAACACTCTGACCCAGCATTTTGTATTATTTTTTTATTGTTTTCTTATTTTTACATTGTGTTCTATCCATGTGCTATTCTTAAGTTAAGGGTTAATGAGTTATTTTATATTATTGGGCTATTTATGAAATTATGTTAAGTCTTAGTATTATGTCCGTGAAGGTTCTCAGTCATCCAGGTCATCGTAGTCAAAGGAGCTTGCAAAGAAAAGCGTCTGGACTTCTTTAAGTTGCTTGAAGACGTTTCACCTCTCATCCGAGAAGCTTCTTCAGTTCTAAGGTCAAATGGTGGAGAGTCCCAGATATAAACCTAGTGGGAGTGACCCCCCACAGAGGGACAAAAGGACCCCCTGATGATCCTCTAATCGCCTGAGCCAAGGTGGGAAACTGGGCGTGGGTCCCAATCAGCCAGAGTTTCGGGTGTGTTCATTGTGAAACCTGGCCCCACCTTACGACACCAACTCTCTGCCATCTATAATCCAGTTTTGAGATCCCTTCCGAGACGCCTTAACGCCCACTCACATCCTGGGCCATCTGACCTCAGGAATTCGCATGATAAGGTGGGGCCAGGTTTCACAATGAACACACCCGAAACTCTGGCTGATTGGGACCCACGCCCAGTTTCCCACCTTGGCTCAGGCGATTAGAGGATCATCAGGGGGTCCTTTTGTCCCTCTGTGGGGGGTCACTCCCACTAGGTTTATATCTGGGACTCTCCACCATTTGACCTTAGAACTGAAGAAGCTTCTCGGATGAGAGGTGAAACGTCTTCAAGCAACTTAAAGAAGTCCAGACGCTTTTCTTTGCAAGCTCCTTTGACCAAGTCTTAGTATTATTATTGTTACCTTGAGTTGCAGTATAGTTTAGGTTCTTTCATGTCTCTATAGTTACGAGTCTCTTCATGTCCCCTGGTGTAAGTCTGTCCCAGTCTTCTGCGTCATGTATTTTCTGTCTGTGTGTTTTCATGTTGCTCATGTCATGTCCACGTTTCCTGCTTTATTTTTCTTGGTTCCTTAGTTTTAGTTTTTGTTATTGTGTCTCAGCTGTGTCCTCCTGTGTCTCCACTTCCCCTGATCACCTCATGTGTGTATTTAAGTCCTCTGTCTAGTAGTCCGTGTTACCTTCCCCGTGTCCAGTCGTAGATGTCATTGTGTTCTTAGTACTCACAGTTTTCATAGCATTCATTGTCGTCATAATCTAGTCACAGTGTCACAGTTTATTCATAGATTCCTTAGTTTTGTCATTGCCTTCAGTTTAGTTGCTTGCTCAAGTTTGTTTCGTGCTTTGTTTTATGTTTCACGTCACATCAGCCCTAATGAAAACTTGCTTTTTGTTTAAAGTTAATTCTGCCTCCTCTCCTGTGTCTGTGCCTGACCAACCACCTGTAAGATGTGCAGAGCATGGTCTAAAAAACATAAAATATCCATGAGTGGCTGTTTTTTGGTAGAAATCCTTTGCTGGAGATCAGAGGAGGATTTCTAGACTGCTTTGAGCTGATAGGAAAGCAACACTAACTCAAACTACACTCGTTACATCCAAAGCCTGCAGAAGAGCATCTCTGAATGCACAATGGAAGCTTGAAGCAGAAGACCCACAGCATCAAGCACCCAGTCAGCAGAAATCTTCCTGTTCTTAGCTGAGCACTCCTGTCCTCTATGGACGGGAAACTGAGGCTAACACAGGCTCATCAAAACTGGGCAACGGATGATTGGAAAAATATTTTCTGATCCAATGAGTGTTAATTTCTGCTGTGACATTCAGACAGTGGGATCAGAATAACATGAAGGCATGGATCCACCAATGGTTCTGGTGGTGGTGTAATTGTGTGGGGTATTTTCTTGGTTGGCGACTGTGTGATGCTGTCATGCCAATGTGGACCAAAAGCTCTGAGAAACATTTCTAGCACTTTGTTAAATCTACGCCATGAAGAATTAAAGCAGGTCTGAAGGCAAAAGTTGGTCCATAGCATTAGGAAGGTGCAACTAATAAAGTGTCCAGTAAGAGAATGATGCAACACTTTGATAACATATTCATAATACTAATCTGTTACCAGGTTTTCTACATAGTTTCATCTGTTTTGCTTACGACTGCTTGTATTTCATGATCTGCAGCTGCTATTATTCCTCTGCAACAACCTAGTTTCCTTGCCTAGGTCCTGTTTTTTTCTCTGCATATTAGCACATATTAGCATACTGGCTTGTTTCTCGAGAGCGCAGACTCACAAAATAATTGAAACGAGGTTGAAGGGTAGATAAAAAGCTGTGTTGTTGTCACTCACAGCCACAGGAGGGCAGTGCCTTCTTAAAGTTTGGACAAAAGAGCGAAACCTCTTAGTCTCTTTTTGCTTCTGCAGTGAAGATTTACTGCTCGCTGGAAAATGTTTAGAGTTTAGAGTTAGAGTTGTTTACTTAAACTGACATGGTTGCTCTGAGATGTCAAAGACTTTTTTGCTTCCCATTAGAGCGCGAGAGGAACAAAAGCTGCAGTCGTGATATGGAAACTGACAAGTAGACCAATATTGACAGGTTTGTGGAAAGGGTGATGGAAATAAACTAAAATAGTTCACCTTTTTTCTGAGGTGAGTATTTCAGGAAAAAAATAAAACAGTGTTAGAGGCTATGCCAACAAGAAGGTAAATCTCAAGTGAACAAAACAAAAAACAAACAGAAGCTCGGTCAGGAACAAGAAGGCTAAGGAGCAGCAGGTACAGGAAAGGGGGGTGGCAGCATCCGAAGCAACTGACAGAAAACTCAGTGGTTGTGGCAAAAACAGGCAGGAAAGACATGAAGAGAAATGTATTTTTTTAACTTTCATTTTAGAATAGAATAGAATAGAATTCAACTTTATTGTCATTGCACATGCACAGGTACAGGGCAACGAAATGCAGTTTGCATCCATCCAGAAGTGCTTTAGTGATATAGATATATTACAATATATATTAGCAATAATATAGATATGTGAGTATATTACAGAAATGGGTCTATTATGGTATGTTATAATGTACACGGTATGAAGTATGTTGTGAATATTCTATAACTATAAGTATGTACAGGCTGTAGTGAGTACAAGCTATGTACAGGATATGAACAGGATATAAATATGAAAAACTATACAGAATATGAAATAAATAACTTTACAGAATCTGGGATATACAGCTATACAGAAATGGGAACTATGCAAGTTGTAAACAGTTGTAGGATTAAAGATTATCGAATGTACAGAATGATTATTTACACAGAGCTATACAGTAGTGCAGTTAAGATAAGTGAGGGTGTAGATAGTTTCTACAGAGGCTATATAAAGTGCTAGTGGTTGTGAGTGGTGGTTCAGTCCATGTTATTATTGTGTTTGAGGGTACAGTTGTCCATTGTGGGTGTGTGTATGTTCAGTCCATGAGTTTAACGTGGGTCAGATGTCAGGAGGCAGAGTTCAGGAGTCTGACAGCTGTGGGGAAGAAGCTGTTCCGGTACCTGGTGGTCTTAGTCCGGAGGCTCCTGTGGCGCCTTCCAGAGGGCAGGAGGGTGAAGAGTCCATGTGATGGGTGACTGGGGTCTTTGATGATTTTCCCAGCCCTTTTCAGACACCGCTTCCTGTAGATGTCTTTTATGGCAGGAAGTGGTGCTCCGGCGATGCGCTGGGCAGTTTTCACGACCCTCTGCAACGCCTTCCGGTCCGAGGCAGAGCAGTTCCCGTACCAGACTGTTATACAGTTGGTCAGGATGCTCTCGATGGTGCAGCGATAGAAGTTCACCAGGGTGTCTGAGGACAGGTGGTTCTTCCTCAGAGTCCTCAAGAAGAAGAGGCGCTGGTGAGCCTTCTTGACCAGCTTGGAGCAGTTGGTCGTCCAGGTGAGATCCTCGGAGATGTGGACTCCCAGGAACTTGAAGCTGCTCACACGCTCCACAGCCGTCCCCTTAATGTGGATGGGTGGATGTGGGTCAGCATTCCTCCTGTAGTCCACGATGAGCTCCTTGGTCTTCTCAGTGTTAAGCAGCAGGTTGTTTCTGTCGCACCACTCAGCCAGACGATCCACCTCCTCCCTGTAGGCGGCCTCATCGTTGTCACTGATGAGGCCAATCACCGTGGTGTCATCTGCAAACTTAATGATGGTGTTGGAACCATCAGCAGGTCTGCAGTCGTGGGTGAAGAGGGAGTAGAGGAAAGGGCTCATCACACAGCCTTGTGGTACACCGGTGTTCTCCCGTTTTATCAGATTTAAGGCATATCTTGTAAAGCTGTCATCATAAATCTGGAGATTTGCATGTTGGCTTGCATTCAAAACCACCAATATTAGTAGATAAACTCATTTAATTCAAGAACACAGCTAAGAGAAACTTGCAGTAAGCTTTCTCTGGCAGTATAATCCAGCAGCAGAAAATAATCTGAAATCTGGCTTTCAGTATGAATTCTACTGGCAATGATTTATAGGTAGAAAAAGGTTATCTTGAGGCCGTAAATGAAATGAATTTCCCCTTTTTTGTGTGAGATTCACTTTTCTGTTTGACTTACTGGGGGAAAAAAAAAAATCAAAGGTGTAGGCAGTATTTCAGAGGTGTGAAAACCAAACCTAATACTGGATGAAGGAAAATGTTTTTATGAAAAGGAAAGTTACGCCTTATCAACAAAATAAGATTTGATTAGAGATAAAAGAATCAGTTTCTCAGGAAAGCAAAACACTTGATCAGCTGTTGCCCTTTGTTTGAATGGTAAACACTGAGTTTTTCCGTAATTGTTCAAGCAAATGCTTGGTTTTTTAAAACCAGGCCAGGCGCATGTAACAACTATGCACAACGATCGCACAGTCAATCCATCCACTCCATCCATTTTCTTAATTGCTTATACGGTTCAGGGTCACAGACAGGCTGGAGCATAATCTCAGCTGTCATTGGCTGAAAAACAGGGCAGGATACACCATGGACAGATCCAGAGCCAGTCCATCACAGCACCAACTGCACACTCTCTAACTCACATCCATGGCATCAATTTCAGCCGACAGTGGAAAAACATGCAGAATCCATGTAAAAGGGCACCATCCAGCTGAGAGTTGAACTCTGAGCCTATTTGTTGTGAGGCATCAGCATAAACCACCCAAATACAACTGCACTTGCATATCCATAAACTTAGAAGTAAGAGTTTCCACTTTAGCACAAAGCAATTAGCTAGAGCTAGAGCTAAAAAAAATTACGTCCTACTCTAACGGCCACAAGAGTCAGTCCCAATGTACCCCAGTTTATCAGGTAAACCTTTCTAGTACTTAGTTGGACAGCATTTGCCTTCAGAACTGCCTTAACTCTTCATGGCACAGATTCAACAGGATGTTTGGTCCATATAGAGACGATATCATCTTGTTCTTCCGTTCCACTGCATCTCTGTGGAGGCCATGTGAGTACAAAGAAATCACTGTGATGTTCAGCAGTTGATTTTTACTTAATGACATGGCACATTATCCTACTGGAAGTAGCCATCAAATGTTTGGTACAATGTTGAAAAAGGTATGGGCAAAATTAGTAACAAGCTGGTTTGTGCTGAGAAAATATCCCCACCCCACTGCACCACCACCACTAGTCTGAACCAGCAGGGATGCAGCCACGTTTCATGCTGTTTAACCCCAAATTCTGACCCTGCTGTCTTTGGCAGGAGAAACTAAGGCTACGTTCACACTGCAGGCGAAAGCGCATCAAATCCGATTTTTTTGACCCTATGTGCGATTATGGTGCGACAGTGTGAACGGCACAAATCCGATATTTTCAAATCCGATCTGGGTCACTTTCGTATGTGGTACTGAATCCGATACATATCCGATGTCTCAGAAAGCGACTGCTGTGTGAACGGTCAAGTCGCATGAAGTCCGAAGTCTTTATATTAAGGCCATCAGTCAAACAATATAGTTTGTTCTGGGTCTAAACAGAGCGCGTTGTGTATGACGTCTTCTTTTGCGCATGCGGGCCGCTTTGAGCGTTCACACTAGAGCGCGTTTGCTGTCACACTTTATTTGTAGTGTGAACGAGCAGACAAAAAAAAACGGATTTGATCAAAAAATTCGGAATTGAGCATTAAGACCTGCAGTGTGAACGTAGCCTAAGATTCAGATGAGTCTCAGTGTCAAATGAGTAACTGAGACAAGAACACTTCAGGAAATCATTCCTACTGTCCTCTCTAAAACTGAAAAATGACTCTTCATTCAGTGTCAGGCACACAAAAGACCCCTTATTTTTGTATTATACCATCATGCAGTTGTTTTTCTTACATTTATAGTGTACATATTTTTTGTAATGCACTTTCTATCTATCTATCTATCTATCTATCTGTCTATCTATCTATCTATCTATCTATCTATCTATCTATCTATCTATCTATCTATCTATCTATCTATCTATCTATCTATCTATCTATCTATCTGTCAGTTATATCAAAATGATGACACACAAGTTTAAATCAAAGGTTGCACTTTCTGCATTCTTGATGCACTGGGTTAGAAAATGCAATGTCTCACTTGTGAAAATGCAATGTAGGGTTGTTGTTTTTTTTATGAGAAACCTCGATACAGTAGAGGTGGGTGTTAAGAAGTGCAAAGTGCAGACACATTATTTGCTCAGGCCACTGCTTGAGTGCAGCAGCAAACATGCACACAAACAGAAAACAATGAAGCCTTTACCTCAAGCACGTGGGAGGCAGAAACTCACTCACCGAACAATCAGCTTAAGTGTTTACTCCAAACACACTGAGCTCAGTTATTGTGGCTGTACCACCGGATAGACCAAGTGTTCTCCTTTTGATCAAACTTTAGATGTGCTTGTTACTTCATCTGGATTTTAGATTGACAGTGTGCAAAATATTTTTGTTGTAGAGTTAACTTTAACTGATGCACTTTTGCAAAATGTATTATAACCAAAACCTGAAATTTATCATTTGAAACTGCATGTTTACAGTTAGGTCCACAAGGATCTGGACAATAAGACAACTTTTCTTTTATATACAGCACACCGACTTCAGAGACTCACTACCACAGACTGACAGTTATTCCACATCTGCAGTGGAACTTGTATTTGGTAGCTGTTTGCTTGAACTCTCATTATTCTGAGGTCAAAAGAGATGCTGATGCAGGTGAAGGAGCACTCAATGCTCACATTCACAAATGCCGCAAACAGTGCAGATGGATAAAGACCCAAAGCACTGCAAACTGCAAAAGCAACCCAAAGGTTTCTCAAGGCGATGAAAAAGTCAAATCAACCACCTAATCGGAACCCAAGAGAGCTGCTTATCAGTTAATAAATACACAAATAAGCACTAAGTGAAGGCGGCTGCAGGAAAGGCCTGCCAGAGCATCAAAGAGGAGGAAACAAAGCAACTGGTGATATCCATGGGCTCCAGACTTCAGGCGATCATTGAGGGTGGGGGGCGTGATGCTTAATATCTCAAATAAAAGATAAAGTCTGCAGTTCAGTCACATACTGATGGTTGATGGTCACATACTGGTTTCAGCAGATGGCATCACATCACCTCTATTGACTGCGCTTCGCTCATCTTTTAGAATTTATTTTAAGATCTTCTTATGATTGATTTGTATGATTTCATTATACTTGTTCGTATGAGACTGCACTGTGCTGCGTTATCAGAAATGCAGACTCCCATATGTCACTTCAAAGCCTTAGATTTTCAGCTGGGGCCCTTCTGGGTTTCCAAAGAATGAGGCTTAAATTCAAATATGTCTGTGGATTTGCCATCAGGGTCCCTTGGCTTCGGAACAATCTGTATGAGTGGAATATGCAACCTAAGACACGCTGCTCCAGACCTGCACGTCGCTCTGCTTTTCTTCAAACACCTCTCTGTATTTTGCTGCTTTCATTTCCTTGTGTGCTCTAACCAGTCTCACTGTCCCTGCTGATGAGAAGTGTGAACAGCGTGATGCTGTCAAGATAATATTTCATCTCAGTCATCTCGGGGTTAAGCAGAAGGGTGTTTACCAGACGCAGCACTTCAGGTTCTACCAAAAGAATTTATTTTTGTCTCATCAGTCATTTGAGTGGTTTCCATTCAGCCTCCTACTCCAATCAGCCAATACAAGTAGCAAAAGCCTTGCAGGGCTGATGCCGTACGCCTGTTTGGGGCATCACTAAAAACGAAAGTCTTTTAGCACACTAAAAGACACTTTGCAATGTTTCGGTGTAGGTTTCAGTTTATTCTAAGGTGAAAAAGCATCCACGTCTGTGTATAACCTAAGATCACGCTTTATTACGTGGTCTTGACAGAAAAATAAAGTTGGCGTTATAGGTGATTTACTTGGGTAAGTCCCTGCAACGTGCTAAAATACTGCTTATTTTTACATGCCAAAGACTCCACGACCTACTGTAACACAGACTAGAAGATAAAACAGTGCATTCTTTGAATACACAACTGTGTGTGGTGAGCGTCAACTTTAGTTACTAAAACCATAAAGAAAACCAGAATCTCAGGTAAACTTTTTATTTTATTTTAGAGGTGTTTTTACAGGATAAGAATTCAGAAATATTAGATTTTTTAAAAACAAAACAACACTCTGAAGACTTATTTTACACATCTCCCAGCATGCACCGCTGCCATCAAAATAAAGAGCAGTTTCTGTTCCTTCTGTGACACAGATCCAGTACAGTACATTCAGGAACTGAAGACAGTATTTACACACACATACACACACACAATAAAGTTGATAATTTTACATCCATTTACATCTTAAAAACTGTGTATTTCAATTAGAAACAGTTCAGCAGTATGTAATAAAGTAGCACGTGACAGGACGGTACATTTTGAAAGCTTGCTGGGTTTCAAAATGAACTTGCTCTTTCTCTGAGTAGCTGGTGAACAATAAACCAGAGAATACATTTTAACATATGATAAAGATGTATGAGAACTGAGTAAATCAAAGACATCAATAAGCTTTCAAAAAGAGAACTTCAGAGGCCATGCATGCAGTTATTGCACATAGTGTCAGATTGTTGTTGTCAGATTTGCATGATAGTGGCGAGCTGATGCAGCAGCTCATGGAAAAATCACCAGTGACCTTTGAATATACAGTACTGATAAGCTGAAAGGTCTATAACTGATCTATAAGCATGTATGGACGGTGTCCCTGAAACTTTTTCCTCCGTGTTGTGATAAATACCCCGATGCAAAAGAAGTCACTAAACCTGAAAGTCAAAAGTGAGCTTGTTAAGCTCTCACGCGATTATCAGCATGGGAGTGAAGATGAATTCTGGAGATGAGGTGAAGCGGAAAATGAAAGGTTTTCATGTTGGAAATGTCATCAAAGTGTAAAACCTTTCAGCCTGGGATTGCATGATGATGCATTCTCAGTCAAAACTTTCCACTCAAACAAAATAAAAGCCCCTAGTTTCTGTGTGCAGCCACTTATTGGGACCCATTTTAAAACTGACCTCTAGCAGCTGTTTGATTGTGCAAATTGCATCTGAAATTATCAACTTGGTAATTTAGAAATTTGAGCTTACTGGCATGTGTCACACTCTTCATCACACTAACCAAGTGGTTTTGGTTCTTAAATTATAGAAACAGCGAGTGAAAGTTTTGCATTATTTTCTTGCTGCATAACACCTTTATTATATGTTCTGCATCTACAAGAGTGTGCAAGTAAGTGCTGGGATTCTCATGAGCCACTACAATACAGTGACACCAACGGCACGTGCCAGCACGCGCTTCCTTCAACCAGACTCCAAGTGAACTCGGAGGTGTAATCACAGCCACATGTGGATTTAGGCATTTGTTTAAAGTGGAAACACTCCTATTTTTCCACTTACAAGGTCATTTATGGTTCTATAGCAGGGGCATCAAATATAAGGTCTGGGGTCCAGATTTGGCCTAGGAAAGACTCCAATATGGCCCACAGGACAGCTTTGGAAGATTTTGTAGTTTTAACTGAAAAGCTACAAAACTACAAAGTGTGAGTTTTGTAGCTTTTCCAACTGATAAATAGGAACTGACATTCATACCACACCAGAGTGATTAAGTGTAGATATTAGTAATTGATTCTAGTCTACATATTTATCATGTAGTTTCACTGGTGGGCTGTCTGTGGCCCATGATGTAAAATTAATTTGGCATCCCTGTTTTACAGGAACTAACAAAGGATACCGTGCTTTAGTTATTTCTGTCATTTGGGATACTTTTATAACTTAAGACAGTGTCAGCTGCAGAGTTTTGGTAACATATCCCGTTCAAACAGGTTTGGATATCCACATTTCCAAAGCTGTCTCTAAATTCATGTGCTTAGTTGGCAGGTTTTTAAAGATTTTTAAATATTAAAAGCATCAGAATTGTTCAGTGTAGTTTTTAGTCAACAGAAGTGAGGCTATTTCAGTGGTAGAACAACCTAAATTTGGTGCTCTACAGAGGGAGCAAAGTTTGTAGGGGTCACTACATCTCCTGTGTTATCACCTAGTGCATCAGTGTGGTTCACTGAAGCTATTAAACACAGTGAGACCCAGAGCAGTGATGTACAGTAGACTCTGGGTACACAGGAAGTGCTTGCTTTGTGTTTCTGGTCTGAAGAAAATCTAAAATCTAATTTATCGCCTGTTAAGTATTCCTTAGCGGCCGGATACCCCCGACACAAATTAACAGCAAAGAAAAATTGAAAGCTAACTGCGAGGCTGGGTTGTCACTGTAACTGTATTATGTTCTGGCTTGAGGTTTGCCGCAGCAGCATGCATCTCAATTTCGAGACCACCAAACACAAAGTGACACCTACATACACACTACCCATGCAGACTCTTCCTCTCCCAACTCTTTTGTTTGAGATATAGTGCAATAAGACATCCCTGTATAACAAAAGCAGGATTTTTAACACTTGCAAGAAATTTATATTTATATATATTTAGATTTATGTTATGTACACTAGTCGAACAGTGAGCTGTGCATCACATGTGTCTCTTTTCTGTGAGATAGCTGACGGCAGCATACTCTGTATCTCTTGGGTTGATCTCAACAATTGTCGGAGGTCTTTTGGGGAAGTCCAAGACGCTGTAGATCACCGAGGGTGCAGACACGCTGCTCAACGACGCCACTGATTCCTGCGAAGGCAACTCGAGTCAGGCTGAAGAATTTCCAGGCTTATTTTTTTCTCTAACAGCAGATCAAAATCTTTCTTACCTGCACTGTGGGAGTGGAGCTTTGCGGCCTTTCTTGTTGTTGCTGTTGTTTGTCTGCATGAGAAGAAAAGCAGGTGAAATGTTACAAAATAGGTGAAATCGGTCATGTATACTATATTTTGAGTTTTGCAGAAGAAGCATTCGTGGGACGTTCGAATAAAAAATTTCTTATCAAATTTATTGTTACAGCCCATCAACCACGTCAGTTTATCCCCGATTTACATATTTTCCATTGTCATACTTTTAAAAAAGTGTGAAAATAGTCAAATCTCAATATTAAAGACATAAATGCCGCATGTTTTGGAATTTTTTAGCTCATAGGAAGTAGGGAGTAGGAGTATGCCACAGCACCCAGGAGTATAAAGGAAATAACATCCAAGATAAGTTTCTGATTCATCAGATAAGGAAAAAAAACGTTAGACGTTCATAAAAATAAAGCAATTAACCGTCAAATACATCAAAAGCACGAATCCACGTCAAATACGTCGTAACCACATAGAGTGTTTGTGCTGTTGCGCAGGAGACCGGGTTTCGCTTTGCCGGTTTAGACTAAACACAAACTAAACATTATCATTGCAATGATAATGTTAATGTTCAGTTACTGAGCTCAATGATGAGATTGCATGTTTATTCCTGAGCTTTTTTCACGCTAATATCAGCATTTTGTTACCTTTACACAGAGTTACGATTGCTTTTTACTTACTTAATGCTAAGCTAGGCTTAGCATCACCTCCTGATCCCGCCTCTGGAAAAAGATATAAAAAAAGCTATCGATATTCTTACATAAATACCATTAATTAAACAAATTAGCGTTCAGATTAAGTGATAGCAAGCCAAAATTATGGACGACGAAAAATTTAATGCTTAACAATATTTTTTCAACGAATAATGATTATAATAAGCTGTGCTAAAGTAAAATGTTTTAATTTTGTTTTAGTTTAACTAAAGTTTGTGACTAAATGTTTTAGTCAAGCCTGACTTTTATAATATAGTTTTAGGTCTAAGCTTTTTGTAAGTTTATGCCGAACAAGTCACGTTGTCTTTATCCTCTAGCGGTGCAAATGCACCAGGACAAGTTGCCAAAGACAGAGCGCAGTTTCTCTTCAGCATCTGTCGGTTTTGTGCAAAACCTCTACTCGTGGACAGCGGCTGGGCCCAATTAGCACGGCACGATGCAGGAGTGCGCAGTCAGCAATTGCTTGCATTTGTATACATGTACGGGAACTCTTCTAGTGCGGTTTCTGAGGTCACGGGGGCTGTCAGATTATTTCAGCGTGGCAGCATTCCTACTCAAAGTAGGCCAGAGGGGTTTGTCTTTGAAGTGAAAGCGCACTCGTATTAGTGAACAAATAATGCAAGCTCTTTCTTTCCACCCATCTCTCAGTGATAGTAGGCACAATTAGATTTACATGCACTGAAGGAGGACTTATTTTCAAAAGAGATGAATCATCGCATCTATCAGAAGGATGTGAAACTGCAATCTGGTTTGCATTTTTGAGCATCTAACCACACAACTGCAAATTTTTTCCACAGAATAACAAGTGTTTCCTTACCATTACTTTGTTTGCTTGAAAAACTAGAAAATACTACTGACTGCAGCCCCGCACACGCAATTTGGCTTCATACCCCTTTACTATTTATATGTGGAGAATATTGAATTAAAGGTTCCTGATGTGTTTTATTCCAACTCAGCTGACACTACGTTCAGACTACAGCATGGAAATGAAATAAAATCCTACGTCTCCAAAAAATAATAAAAGTTTTGGCCACACTCTGATAACAGACACAACACAACATATCAGTGAAAAGTGAAGGTAAAGATTGTTTTTGGACCGTATATTTGCTTACCTTTGGGTCTCACGAGACTACAGATCAACCATGGGAGTACTGTTGCTAACAGGACCACAGGTAAAACCGCGAAGATGATGATGATCTTATTGATGGAAAGGGAATTGGAACTTTCATTGAAAACTGTGGGTTTAGTCGACGGCGGTGGAGCTGTAGGAGTTAAAAGAAAGTCATGAAAATATGTGAGCTTCACTCATATTTTCGCACCACGTTTATGAAAAGAAATGAAACAAAAAATAAAAATGATTAAAGATACTGAATAAGTTTAGATCCCAATGGATCTATGCATATTTCCCCAGTACATATAGACTAATGCAGTATAATACATATTTATAACATACATCAGCAACAGAAATAAAGCATGGTAGGCAGTAAAATTACACACTTCGACTCTTTCTTATGGGCTGTAAGCTGACACTGTAAACCAATGAGAATGTGAAACAGTGATCAGTATTCAGTTTTTCTGTAATCAATAACAAATAACATACTGAATATGTGAATAGTAACCAAGCGGTTACAAAAGGCTCATTATTTTATCTATAATGGGACTGTACATCAGTCAATCTCATATCAGCTGCTTTACGCTCAAACATCTCAGCAGCTCCACGAATGACGCAAATTGCGATTCTGTGAGGATAAATGTAACTGACACTGCTGTTTGTGTCCCCCGTGAATGCACTGCAAACCCTTTGATGTGCCTGATTTTCAAGCTGGCTTCCTTGTCAGGTAGAGAGGTAAATTTGCTCAGTAGCCCAGTTCTGACCAAATATTTGCAAACATAATTTATATTTAACGCTAGAACATGTTGACACGCTAGATAGCTTTGATTGCCTAGATTGTAAAGCTGGTTAATGTACACCTGCTGGATAGCAAGATGCTAGCATGGTGACATCAGTATTTAGCATTTAGGTCAAAGCAACAGAGTGCTTTTTATTCAAACAGGCTAGGAAAGGAAGGCAGTATTATTGCCCTACTGCTCTGGTAAGTATCTACAGCAGATGGGACTGACTGAATGTCAGCTATCCTTTAAATGCCCAGCAATATGATCTGAGAACGAGGAGCTATTTTTGTTTGTTTATTTAAATATTTCTGTTCTAACTGAGCCTTTATCAACAATGTGGCAAAAACATAACCTGCAGGACTCTGTGACAATCATATTTAATTTGTTCTACTGTTTTAATAGTGTGTTAGTGACTTATTTTCATATGGGCTTTAAACTTTTCACTAACTGGTTAAGAACAACCTTGGATCCATGACACTTATACACACTATATGGTTTTTATATTTAATGCAGTCAATACTAGCAGACACAATTAATTAAAGTGATCATTTTAATTTGGAATAGTATTTTAAAAGATATTAGGAATGATGATGTCATTTATTACAGGATCTATAATAAAGAGGCAAACATTGAGGAAGTAAAGGTGGTGAGGAATTAGTGTATACTATATATGGCTGCTCTGTTTGTATGAATATAATGGAAACATACTTCACTTTAGTCTGCTCTTGATATTGCTCTACTGTGTGTTAAAGTCGTTTTCATTATGTGCAGCTTATAATCATAACAAATGTCCTTACCTGTACAGCTTATGTTCCTTTCTTCAACAGTCAGCTTCACTTCATTACTTTTTCTTAGGTTGCCCCCAAATAAACTGGCCCAGTAGGTGTTAGTGTGGTTTAGAGTGAGATTTATGATGTGGTAAAAGACAGAATTGTTTTGGGGGCAAATAACAAAGGAACCTTTCCCACTTTTAAAATCGTCAATCTTTTTCTCGCCTGTTATATAAATTCCAATTTGACTGTTTTCATTAATGCTAACATTAAATGTAAATTGAAGGGTGATGTTGCTGCCAAAGATCCCGATGACTTGTGCATGGCTGGGGTCTGTATGGAGACAGAAGAGCAGATTTGCATTATAAACACTGAGCTGTAGTGCTTCTTCACCTCACTGTGCAATACCTATGTGCAATACTTTTGTAAATTGTCAATGGTGCAATAGACCTCAATACTTGAAATGTGCAATTCACTTGTATTTTTATTTTTATTCCTATCTATTCTATTTATCCCCTTCGTATAATTTACTTATATTCGTCTCTGTATTTATATGTGTGTGTGTGTGTGTGTGTGTGTGTGTGTATATATATATATATATATATATATATATATATATATATATATATAAAACATTCTGTAACTGTAACTTCTGTCGGTGCTGTGCTTTTGGAAACCGAATTTCCCAGAGGTACCCACCCGAGGGATTAATAAAGTTCTATCTTATCTTATCTTATCTTATGATTAGTGGAGAAATTAGTTTGATGTTTTTAATGCTTTCTAATGCTTTTACTGTTATTCAATTTAAATTTAATAAATCCATAATGATGCATCAGTCTCCACTCATCAACACATGATCATACCCCGCTTTGTGATCCTATAGTATTTTAAACTGATGCTCTTCAGTATACAGTGTAAGCTGTGGGTAGCTGGAAGAAAGCAGTAGTGAAAACAGAATAGTCCATGTGACATATTCTGTGTTAGAGACATCAGTTGGTTTAATCCTCAAAAACCTAAAAGCCACAGAAGCAGCACAGGACGACTGATCCTCTCCACAAAGGAAACAGGCGGGTCACTTTTCCCTTCTGCTCACTACCTCAGTGCAAGTTCCACAGTTACTTTCCATCACTGACAGTAAAACTACAGGGTAGTGTTTAAACTAGGCTAAGCCGCCACAGTAAAATGCCAGCAGTGCTGGATCAGTCTACACAGCCATATAGCCACCAGCAACAGCACCAAGGCGAAGTTCAGACTGATTTACCTGATTTATCTAGCTGCCATCTGTGTCTAATGTTCAGTGTTAGCTCACATATAGAAATGAGATAAGTAACTTTTCTTAGATGTGTCATCTCCTCTGTTTGAAAGTCTCTCTTCTGTAGAAACTATGTGATTTGTTGATTAGAAACCTTTAAATAGCAAGTACTTATATTTAAACAGGAGTCTAGGTGTTTGGACACCTACTAAAAACAGTAACGGAAACAAATAAAGTTCAAATATATTCTATTATACACTATCCTTCTATTCTCTTCTGTTTATTAAGTTCAGAACGGCGGGGGGACTGGAGCTACTGCGTTGTCTTTTTCCAAATTAATCAGCCCAAATCAGCGTTTTCTATCTGTGTATCTATGTTATATATCTATTTTAAGTTAAGTTATTTTTCAAGTTTTTTCTCTAAACATGTGTGAAGCACCTGCGGATGTCTCCATAATGATTTGAGGGCTTGCATGTGGTATTAGTACGATCGCTTGTTTTTGGCATCATAAAAGTGTGATTGCTATATTTGTTTAACATCAGAACGTACACATTATGAGCCAGGGTTAAATTCACAATGCCTCAGACTAACTTTAATTTGCTGCAATGCCTTTTTCACCTCAGACACAAGCACACAGTGTTTTATCCAGAATGTGTCAGTGTTTTCAACATTTTTGAAACACCCAGTTCCCTGTTTTAATATCGCTCGTCTGTGATAAAACTCTAACAGATACCGCAGCAAAACTTAGAACAAACCACTTGTGGAAACAGGGTTACCGACAAATAAAGTTGAGTCACAAAACCAGAGCTTTGTGGAACTCCCCAATTATGATTCAGTAATGGTAATTGAGTGGGGGAAACTGAGTTGTCGTTAGAGACCTACTACAACGAGTTACATACAAAATATTCAGTGCATTAACTAACTGTCAGAGGAATCAGGGAGCAATAAATGTAACAGACAGTCAAGTTCATCATGCGCTGCCAGGACACAAAACCTCTCACACGTCACGGAGTAAAACAGTTACGAATGAGACGGCTTACCGTTGAACACCATGTGAGCTGTGATGATAAAAACTAGCCCGAGAGGCTTCGTGATGGTGTTTTCACCCATGATGGAAGCGTTAGGCTGCTCGGAGGCCTCTTGCGACGGCGCTTGGGCTTTGACCTTTCTGTGTGTGCGTTTTTTTCAGCTGCCCCTGTGATGTAAAGCCTAAACTCTACACTTCTACACAAGTGACAGCTTCTGTGCCTGCCTGGAGGAAACTGTAGACAGGAACTTACACCAACACCAATTTATCTAGCTTCAGTATCATAAGCGCCTCCCGTAACGGAAGACTTCAAAGGGGTTCATGGACATGTGGTGCAGACTGTGAGGAGGATGTCACTCACATGATGTGGGTAAAGTCAGGAAGAGTAAATAGTTTCCTTCATATTCTGGGGGAGAACATAGACTCTTACATCCTGTTTCTCTTAGAGGACAAATTAAAGTTTAAATTTAGAACACGGAAAAACAAACAGCACTCTTTTTTCACTTTTCATTACACATAAATGTATTTTTCTTGTTTTCTGCTGTTTTGCAACATTCATCTTGTATGAACAGGTTCAGGAGTGCTCAACACGACATCAAAAAACATCTGAACTTCTAAGAATTCCAGCAGCAACTTTTCTTCTAAGAAACAACACTCAGTATCCTGCATGTCCACAGACATCTGCAGATTAGAAGATAAATGCACATTTGCATGTTTCTCACCAACTACATGTATTCACGATTGAATAAACACAATGTTATTTCAAATAAAAGGAGCCATCGTTTTAGGTCCACGTGCATGCCAGCTTCCCTGTGCGTGACTGTGATTGTGAATTATCGCACATTACCACTAACAGACTGCAAAGAATGGCCTAATAAAACATATTTCAAGAAGCAAACAATAGTTTACAATAGTTCACCGTGAGCAGCTGGAGCTCAAACACCAACCGCTGTAACCACAGCTGTCTGCAGGTTTGATCTTTATTGAACACCAGACTTGTTTTTTTGAAAGTTCATCTGGTTAGAGTGAATTTACCAAGAAGTGTCTGTGATTGAACGACCTGCCAGCTGTACACAGACACCAACTGCACATTTTTAAACGCTCATGTT
The DNA here is from genome assembly GCF_057381915.1 of Diplotaxodon limnothrissa. NCBI lineage: Eukaryota > Metazoa > Chordata > Actinopteri > Cichliformes > Cichlidae > Diplotaxodon > Diplotaxodon limnothrissa. The sequence continues at coordinate 36,447,254 of NC_140610.1, forward strand.
AATGAATGTGCGTTGTTGAATAAAAATGACGATATAGAGACTGTTCCACCACTAACGAAACTTACTATAAAGTTGATGTTACACGATTAACTCGTATTAGTTTCCTCATTACTGTAGGTGTTAAAAATCTGGCCTTGATACATTACACACACACACACACACACACACACACTGTAACACTTTAACCACAGAAGAGGAAGTTGGGGGCTTTGAAGTAACAATTTGAAGACTGCAAGGGGGGATTTTGTTTGTTGGATGTTTCAGTGGTTGATGGAGTTGGGCGTCGACTTGCAGCTCCTGTTCGCTCTTCATGTGGCATCTCCACAGGCAAAGACAGACCTTGTGGATTAGTCTCCAAGCTGATGACTCAGTTGTGAGGGGCGCAAATTTTAATGCATTTTCTGTCGGATAGCTGCAGCCCTTCGCCAAATCTCTTAATAGCTGAGTGTGTTTTGGAACGTAGCCATAAGCCTGTCCTTAAAAGAACTCAAGTGAGGTACATTTTTATTGCTTTTGATCCTTTTATTTATGGCCTACACACATAGTTTTTCAGTGCAGATGTGACTTGCGTGTGATGACTGTTGTTTTTCACCATTTCACAGGTGTGCATGTTTGTGTGTGTCTCTGTGTTAACCCCGCCACAGACTGGCAGCCTGTCTAGACTGCACCCTGCTTCTGTCCTATGGCAGCTGCTTTTTCTTTTTTAATAAAAAAAAAAAAACTTCCCAGACCTAATCTCAGAGTGAAATAAGGCAAACATTTGCTTTGTTCCTCATTTGCAATAAAAGTTTTTCAGTGGTTTGCTTTAAAAAAAAAGGAGCATCGGCAAGACAATAGTATAATGTGATAAGGGGCAGTTTGACATGGAAGTATCATTTCCATAAAATCACTGTGTGTATTTTTACAAGTACAATAGGCTAACACACTGGAGCCCCTAGTGGTGATAACTGTTCATTAAAAACCTAAAAATAAATACAATTCTACCTGCGACAGAGCGTAACGCTCCTGTAGAGAGTTTTACTTCGTGGTAAAGTTGTCCTGTATCTGCTTAGTGGTGGATTTTTACATTAAGATTATGCAAAAACCTTTATTCTCCAATTGTACTGCAGTGAACTGTACTGTTCACATTTCTTTTCATTTGCATAAAATTCTGTTTGTTAGGTTTAAATATCACCACATACTTCTGTTGGAGATGCTCCATCACTAATGGGAAACTGAACTCACCCTTCATTGCTTTCTGCTGGAAAAAACAAATTTACATATGTAAATATATCACTGTTATAGGTGCATATTACTGAAATAACTCTTCTCTTAGGCATTTAGGAAGCTTAGATGCCCCAAACCAACTCTAGTTCTATAGAGGAACTTATTCATTAATTTATTCATGCAGCAACTTTCCAGCAAAGGTTTTCTATAAAATCCTGTACAACACAGACAAATGTATGTTTGTGGATAATTCAGGTCCAGTTTAATTTGGGTTTATTTATGTAGTGTTAAATCAAAACAATAGTCAACTGACAATGCTTTATACTGTAAGATAAAACCTTGAAGCATTCTGGAGAAAGACGTGCTGCAGTGCTGTATGATCATGTGGGGAATGAATGAGGTGAGTGGAGAAGTCCTCAGTGCATCATGTTGTCATGAAACTAGATAAAATCTAGTTTACGTATGATTGTTTTGCTGAAGGAGTTTGCTGATTTGACTCTTATATCAATCATCTCCATCAAGGGTCAGTGAGAGCAATCACAACAACGACTTCCAGCCCCAAAGAGAGCGTGCAATACTGACTACAGTTGCAGACACTAATGTAGTTATTTCACCCTCATTATTGCATTTATGCGCCATCTTGTGGACTCAATAGTCCCTACAAAATTTGCTTGACACGTGATAACCCACTGCTCTTTCTCCCCCGCTCCTCACATACACTTTCACAGAAACACTCAAGACACACACCTCGCCAATCCCCTGTGGTATTACTTCCTGCATCACAGCATTTTGAAAATGTTTCCTCTTACACCACATCATGTCCTGTTACACGCCTCTGTTGCTGTCACCCAGCAATAGGAATGCAAGTTTATTTGTTTATATTGCATGGCCTCAATTACGGTAATGGTACATTTTAACATATCATTAGTGTGTGCAAATTGACTTGCAGTGCACTAAACCATGGCTCACTTTGTATCTGCAGTGTTTGAGGGGCTTTGTAATAGAGTCAGTGAGGAAATAAATGAAGACCTCAGGTTTTGCTGGAGCCTTTATTAGGTCATCATGGGAATCCTCTTCAGATAACTGAGTCCAAGTCTGGCCACAATAAGACATTTACTCCTGTGGAAGCTCTGATTTTCCAATCAAATGTATGAGGGTAAACACTAACCACCTGTTTCAGTTCTATATTTTGAGAAACAGGTTGCTTGTTGTCCCTGCTTCATGCCTTTGTTATTCTTTGATCCACAAGAAATGTCTGCATAATGTATTTAACCAAATAATATTTGCATTAATCATCTTATTTAAGCTATTTTTGTTTTTGTTTCGTGCAGTTAAACAGCCCCGTCTTCTTTGCTCCTCCCATGCAGTTTTGCTGACTGAAGCAAAGCCTTGCCTCACGTTTCACTGGTTCGGGTGCACAGCGAGTCCTCGCTCTTGTTAGTGAAGCCTTCGATATATGTGGGTGAGATTCTGGATGAGAGCTACAACAAAAAGCCTCAGTGGGGGTCTGTGGAAAGATGTGCTCGTATGTGTTTGAAGAAACAGCCGTATTCGCTTTAATATTAACAAATAATGCCCTTGAAAGTTTACTGCATCGCTCCGCATGTGTGTGAATGACATAAGAATATGTATTAAGAGGCACCTTGCAATCATTTACGGCATTAATTTTGCTAAGCTGAATCTCACACAGCAGTGATGGGAGGAGGCGCACAGAATGGAAGAGCAGGAAAGCCCTCATCTCCATGGTAACTGACTCTGATGGAAACTGACTCTGTTATTAAACGCTGCTTTAACAAAACAATTACCAAGCAATCGAGAACGGGAACCCCACCACCACCACTACACGCACGCCACAGGCTCTCCAAAGTGTCAACAATGGTACATTTACACCTTTCCACACAATAGCTCCAAAACCCACCAACATCCACCTTTCTAGTTTGGATTTGCATCATCCATACGCCACATTTAAAGTCCCTTGCAGGGCTTGAAGATGATGTCACAGACCATGCACAAAGCTAAATAGGTGAAATAATAAACCCATCATTTTTTGAGTCATTTTGGGAGATAGGAGGTAATCTGTTGATTTATGACTGGAGAGATGTTTGTTTTTAAATTGAGCTGCTGGATATTTGATTTCTGCTTGGGGATAAATACATTATCTATCGATCTATCTATGAAGAGTCATTATCAAGGTGTGGGAGATTTACAGGTGAGTGCTTTCCTTGCTTTTTGCTATCCCACAAGCGAACTACTGCCTGAATCCGTGAGCTTCCTGAGCTGTAGTGAGCTCATCTCGTTGATTTGCTGCAGTTTTACTGTTACTGAACACTGCTGGCCAAACACCAAACAGTAGACACACACTGTTACAAACAAAATGAACGATGAACTGAACGATACCTCAATTTACCAAAAAAATATACAACATAATTTCTTGTTTTCTTCAAAAAGAATAAAAATAAAAAGGCCAAACATCAAACAAATCAACCAGAATCACTATGAACTGCAAAGTTTCAAAAACACGTGCATGCTTGTCTTATGGTAATCGAACAGTAAACAGGTAGCACACTGCTCAGTCTAACAGGTTTTGTGTGGAAATGTGAGTGATGATGGTGGAGCTGGTGTGGATTGGACTCTGATTTTGATGGCATCACTGATGGAGCTTAGGTGTGACCAGTTGAAGCAGCTAAACCTCCACCTTTAGATGTTCTTACTGGACGGCACTTCGTACATCCACCTACAGCAGCAGGAGAATCGATTTTTAAGCACACACTAGCACACAAACACTACCCGTGGTAGGATATTCTACCTTTAGTCAGGCTGTAAAACTACCCCTCCCTCCCCGCCCCCGCCTCCTCTCCACTTAAGCCCGCACGTGTGCGCATACCCGAGGAGCCAATTAGAGACGCTCAACACTGTGATTTATGTGGACGGTCTCGACGTGGCCACGTGCTCACAGAGCCAGTAGGCTATATCCCCTCTGTGTAAATGCGCCGTGTCTGTGAAAGTGAACATAAAAGCAGAGTGAAGCTGGCACCCCACCCACTTGAAACGTAAAGGCAAATAGGCGGATCGTAGTGATGGGTCGGTCGCGAACGAAATGGCTCTTAGAGCCGGCTCTTTGACGTGAACGACGCGAGCCGGCTCCTTATTGCGAGCCGTCAGGTTTTTTTCTTTCTCTCACCCTCTCTCTCTCTCTCTCGCACTTTTTTTCCGCTTCACTCAGCACATGAGCCTTGTGCTTTACGCTGGGCAGAAGGGGGAGGGGCGGTAGTTACACCAGTATCACAGGAACAGAGCAGGAGGGAGAGAAAGAGAGCCAGGGACAACAAGTCAAATTAGAAAGGTATAGTAATCATCCACAACTATTTTCAGTTGCAGATGATAAAGGATTCAAAAAGTTTATTCATGCAGGTCCATATGACAGAGAATGTGCATGTTCTTTTTGTTATCATATTATAATTTATATTTAATTGTGTTGTGGTTTGCAGTGTTTTGTGTTGTTTCACTTTAAATTTGTAAAAGGAAAAAGCTGAAAATTGAAATAGTTAAAAGTTGAAATGTGAATAGTTGGTTTTTGTATTATATGATTTATTTATTACATTTTATGTGGAGTGAATAAATAAAAGTATATTTACGGTGGCCCCTAGAGACAAAGCACGTACAAACTTCAAATTACGTACGAACCCTGTGGCACGTACAAACTCCAAAACACGTACAAACTCCAAAACACATAAAAAACACGTAAAAACTCCAAAACAGAACACAAAATTGGTCCAAAAACCTCTGATGTTCAGCTGGTTTTTTGTAAAAAGATAACAATGTTAGCCTTTTCTGCAGCTATGGGGCATATATGGTATCACTCTTGGCTGGAAGCAGTGCTTAATCAATGGAAAAAACACAAACTTTGTCCAAAACCTCTCATGTTTAACTGTTTTCCACTTTTTCTTTGGTCATTTTAGCCTTTTTGGCCAGGGTGAAGGGAGTATCTGCCATCAAACAAGAAGACAGCCGGATGTAGCTATGATGATGTTTGCTAGTTCACCTTACATGCATTAATGTAATAACGTGGTTAGCCTACTCAACGTAAATTACACACGAACAACATTAAGCTACTCACGCAGAGAAGAACGGCTGCTGCTGCCGTCATCATCCGTCATCATTTCTGCTACACTGACAGGGCTAGGGGCCAGGACTCTCCTCTTCGGGGTTTTTGGGGGATATTGCTAACTCTGGGTCCGATAACAGGCAACCCACGCACAGTAGATGTGCTCGGTGTGAGGTCTCGCAGCAAGCTATCATACGGCGCATTTCTGGGCTTTTAAAAAAACGCTATGCGTCGCCAGCTGTTTCATCGGATTTGAGGTGTTACCTCCTTTGACAGTATCACAGTATCAGCTTAAAGCACTTGTTGCAGGCTGCTGAGTTTGCATATTTTGCTGTGAAGTACAGCCAGACTTTTGACCGCTTCGCCTTGGGCATTTTTAATCTGTAGCTCTGCTCTAAAAGAACGCACGTACCCGGACCCGCCTACTATCCTCGGAAACGTAAAATTATTGGCTAGAAGTGTATCACAGCTCAGGAAAAAAAAGCACCGAAATAAAGCACCGAAATGTGCGCTGCTTTTCGGTCTGGTTACTACCGTTTATGTCAGAACCAGTGCCATCATGGCACCGGACACCGGTACCCATCCCGAATCGCTTGTGTCAGATCACACGCTGCACTGCCGTGCTGCGCCGTCTTTTCCGCTGACATTTGTGTTTGCGCGTGCGCAGTGTGACAAACTGCGGTGACACCCTCACGAAATCCTCACGACCAAGCGATTGATGATCGGGAGCTCGTCGTGAGGTGTTAATCGCGTCTCGTTACCCCACGTATACTACACGATGCACGACGCACGATGAAGGCCAAAATTGGGCCGATCGCCAAAACGGTCGCACGACTCAAAAATCGGCTCAAAATGGGCCAAAAATCGCAAAGTGTGAGCCCAGCATAAGTCTTCCGCTCCTCACATATCAATATGAACATAGGTTCATATTGATATTAAAAAGTTTCTGTGTAACCGAAACAAAGGCTGGTTGCTGTTAAACAGTGTTTCTGCCGTATTTATGCTCTTTGGCAGTAAGCTTTTGTTAGCCCCCTAGTGGTTGCTGCGCATAGCACGAAATGTGTTTGGATTTACTGTTTTTCTGTGCTTTTTGTGATGTTGTTTTACATTGTAGGAGCTACAATTGCTGATACCATCAGAAGATACCTGTTGAGTGTGTTTTATGTCTTCTGCAGGTACGTGAGCTTGTTAACAGTCATTTTGTCTGTACAGCACAAGCAAGTGAAAATGTAATGCGCTATTGTTAATTTGTCCACTAGAGGGAAATGTTTAGTCGGTGATACTTCTGTTATCCTGTTAATTTGTTTTATACGATTGTGAAATGTATTTTATTATTCATAAGATTTCTTTTTGTATACAAATTCAGTGTGACAGACTGTAAAATGGGAGAAATTATTATTTTCCATCTTTTCTTTATTAAAAAGTTAATTGTAAGTCTGTAAACACAGTGCGCGTTTGCACTGTGAGGGAGCTACAATTGCTGATACCATCAGAAGACACCTGTTGAGTGTGTTTTATGTCTTCTGCAGGAATAAACTGTGAAAAGCCAACCTTTCTGAGCGTCTGTGATTTATGAAGAGCTGGAAGCGTTACAGCTACACAAGCCAGCAAGTACCAACGACCGGATTTGGTGTGTGGTAATAACAGGTAAATGAACATTTTTTTAAATTATTATTTGACTATATATGAATGCTTGTGTATAAATACACAAACAATACACATATGCTTTCATGCTTTCAATTGTGTAATTTAAGTGATCTAGGTAGCTCCGTTTTGGAAGTTCAGTTCATGCTAGAAATGTGTTTTGGAGTTTGTACGTGCTTTGTCTCTAGGAGCCACCGCATATATTTATATATAAACATATATAAATAAAACCACTTTTTTTTTTACATTAGTAATTCCTTTTGTGCATAATTTTATATTGTTGTTAATAATTAATTAATTAAAGCAACAAAACAACCTGAAGAGCCGGTTCGGAGCCGAAAGAGCCGGCTCTTTTTAGTGAGCCAAACCGAAAGAGCCAGTTCTCTAAAAAGAGCCGGAAATCCCATCACTAGAAACCCAGGGGTAGGTCTACACCCAGGGACAGAGAGGCTGTTCATTTACTGACAGAGGATCTTTGCCTAGTAGACATTTGGAGGTTAGTTAATCCTAGTTCAAGGGAATATACATTTTACTCCAATTGTCATAAAACATATTCGAGGATAGATTTCGCTTTAATATCAAAGTCTTTGGTCGATTCAGTTGTCGACTGTGAGATTGGTGCCATTGCCATTAGTGATCATGCCACGGTAGAGTTGCAAATTGATTTAAACACAGATAGAACAAAGAGGGGTCGCTGGAGGCTTAACACGATGTTGTTGCAGAACAAAAGTTTTAGTGAGGAGTTAACAAAGGATCTTAAAATTTTCTTTGAAATCAATATGGGTTCCACAGATAAAGTAGCCACAGTTTGGGAAGCGTCTAAAGCATATATAAGAGGAAAGATAATTGCATATGCAACAAAAGTTAAGAAAAGTGATCTAGAATGGGAAAAAACCTTAGATAAAGAAATACGAGAATTGGAGAAGGATTTAGCAAGACAATACTCAAATTATAAATACCAGACTATATGTAAATTAAAATACCAGCTGAATGACATTTATAACAAAAAGGCAGAATATGCCTTATTTAGGCTTAAAACAAAATTTTATGAAGGTGGCGAAAAGAATGGTAGACTATTGGCAAGGCAACTGAAGCAGCAAGATAATTTAAATAATATATGGCCTGCATTTGTATAGCGCTTTTCTAGTCCCTAAGGACCCCAAAGCGCTTCACACTACATTCAATCATTCACCCATTCACACACTGGCGATGGCAAGCTACATTGTAGCCACAGCTGCCCCAGTGCCGGACACTGGCGCCACCGGGCCCTCTGACCACCACCAGTAGGCAAACACGGGGTTAGTATCTTGCCCAAGGATATTTGGCTTGCAGCCAGGAGGCAGCCTGGGATCGAACCACCGACTTTCTGATTAGTGGCTGACCTGCTCTGCCACCTGAGCTACAGCCACCCACGATATCTATGATTAAGAAAGACAGCCAAGTGGTAACCTCATCAAAAGAAATAAATTCAATTTTCAAATCATTTTATTAAGATTTGTATACCTCTGCTGGTGCACTTAATGAGGGGGAGGTGAAGACATTTTTTTCAGGTCTACAATTACCTACTCTTTCTGAGGAACAGAAAACAAGGCTGGATGCGCCTATAACTGAAGAAGAGGTCAGAGCTGCGATCTCATCAATGAAAAATGGGAAATCGCCAGGCTTGGATGGCTTCCCGATTGAGTATTATGGCCTGTATTTATATAGCGCCTTACTTTTATATTATACTATTATAAGAAATATATTGATATTTTAGCTCCAGTCTTGCATAAAGTTTACCTTGAGGCATTAGAAATAGGTTCCTTACCGAATACATTTAATGAGGCACTAATCTCCCTTATTCCTAAAAAGGATAGGGATCTATTGGACCCATCAAATTACCGGCCAGTAAGCCTTTTGGGCGTCGATTGCAAAATTTTGACGAAGGTTTTGGCCTTCTGCCTGGATCAAATATTACCAGATATCATCAATGGTGATCAGGTTGGCTTTATTAAGAATAGGTCCTCAGGTGATAACATTAGAAGACTTCTTCATCTCATGCACAAAAGCAAATCTAGTCTAGCCCCGGTTGCGGCCTTCTCACTGGATGCTGAGAAGGCTTTTGATCGGGTAGAATGGGGCTTCCTTATGACAACCCTTGCAAGGTTCGGGTTTGGGCCTGGATTTTGTAATTGGGTCAAAACTGTATATGCAAGTCCAAGGGCAGCAGTTTTGACAAATGGATTGGTGTCAGAGTTTTTCCATCTCATTCGCGGGACCCGGCAAGGGTGTTCTTTGTCCCCGCTGCTTTTCACAATATTTCTGGAACCACTGGCCTTGGCTATTCGAGCTAACAGGGATGTCAGAGGTGTTCATGCAGGGGGTATGGAGCACAAGTTATTTCTATATGCTGATGACATCTTAGCAGTACTAACGGATCCCATGCAGTTTCTACCAGCGCTACTCACATGTGTTGAGTCATTTTCAAGGTTGTCAGGTTATAAGATAAACTGGTACAAATCGGAAGGCATGCCACTATCAGCATCATGTCATTCTAGATGACATTACTCCATTCAATTTTAAGTACTTACCTTCAGGTATGAAGTATTTAGGAATATTATTAAAACCCAAACTGGGGGATATTATGCTTTCAAATATGGAACCTCTCCTCCTAAAGATAAAAACAAATCTGGATAAATGGGGTAAATTGAATCTTACACTATGGGGTAAAATTAATGTGATTAAAATGATGGTGGCCCCACAGTTCAATTATGTTTCCATGATGTTACCTGTAAGAATTCCTTTACACATATTTAGTCAATTTGAGAAGTTAATTAAAGATTTTTTGTGGAATAACAAGAAGCCAAGAGTGAATATAAAGAAAATGTGGGCCTCTAAAGACATTGGGGGAATGGCCCTCCCAAATGTGAAGTTGTTTAATTTAGCTTTTGAAATGTCAAGACTGGCCAAGCACTGGACAGGTTCGGACTCTGAGCTGAGCTGGATGAAGATCGAACAGGAACTAGTGAGCCCTTTTACACCCTTGGATGTTCTCTCACAGGGCTCAGCAATTAATGGACAAGACTTTCATAATAACCCAGTGCTCGGGTATTCTAAAGCTGTCTGGGTAGAGGTGCACAAGATGTGTGGAGCATCTCATTTAAGACAACCTTATACCTCGCTATGGAACAACACCGCTGTACAGATTGGGCGAAAAACAGTGTTCTGGAAGTATGGCTTGTCAAAGGCATACACAGGATAAGTGATCTTTACTCAGGGGGAGTGTTTATGTCATTCGCTGAAATAACCCAAAAATATGGTTTGATAAGAGAAAATAATTTTTGGAAATATTTACAAATTAGGGATTGTATTACCAAAGGAAAATTTACTCAAAGCTCAAATATGGTGGAGTTTTTAGAATTGTCCAGTACAGCACATAGAGCAGCTGTTTTCTACGAACTGTTTAACAATCCAAAAAAAGAGATATGTGAAAACTTGAGGATTATATGGCAGAGAGATTTGAGTTGTGCAATTTCTAAAGAAGATTGGGGTAGAATTTTGTCATTCTCTGATAAATATATAAGAGAGGCCAGGGGTAAATGTCACGGCGAGTGAGGTGAGCCGTGTGGAGGAAATGAAGGAGGATCCAAATGCAGGCAGTCGTGAAGGTGTAAAGGTGGTTTATTGAACATGAAAGTAAATACAAGCGGCAAATGGAGCTAGAACTAAACTATACTGGGATCAACTAAACTACAGAGCACAAACCTTAACGAGAACGACCAGAAGAGACTAACGGCGGACAGCAGGGAGAACACACGGGTGAGACATGGTAGAAACGCAGATGAGGCAGGGTGGAATACACAGACGGACCAGCAACTACAATAACGGAGGACATGACTTAAATACACCCAGAGAAACACAGGGGAATTACACACAGGTGGTGGACACAGCTGGGAATGATCAACAAGACGAGACAGAGGTAAAACTGAACACACTCACATGAGACCCAGACCTTCACAATAAAACAGGAAATGAGAACACCACACCAAGATGCAGACCTGACACTGAGAGACAGACAGAATGACACATGGAACCTGAACTAAACTAAACGTGAGATACAACCGAGAACAAATCCTTAAACATGAAACTCAAATAATAAACATCATAATCGTCATCATAAACACAACAAGAGAACAAGAAAACAATCCCTGATGCAAACTAAAACCAAAACATAATAACCTCAAACATGGAATAACAAAAACATGAAACTCCACATACTGGGTCCAACGGACCCAGACCCGTGACAGTACCCCCCCTCAAAGGGCTGGCTCCCGACAGCCCCAAACAAAAAGCACAAGCACCAAGCCAGGGCGGGCGGAGGGGGCCCAGGAAGGAGGGCCCGAAACACAAAAAACCAGGAGCACGAAAGTCCAGAACCAAAACACGACTGTTCACTAGTCCATAACACAGTCAGGGGGCCGACCATGCACACGGCGGCGACGGGCAAACAGTTCTGGGGACCGACCGTGCACACGGCAACGACGGGCAAACAGTTCAGGAGGCAGACCGTGCACACGGCAACGGGCAAACAGTTCTGGAGGCCGACCTCTTGGAAGGTAGCGGCGGCCACCGAGCAGGTCCGGAGGACGGCCGCGATGCCAGCGGCGGCGACGAACTCTTTCCGGAGGCCGTCCCCGAAGGCCATGACGCCATCTTAGAGGCTCGGAAAACGGCCGGCAGAGGCGAGGCGGAACGGGTCGAGCTGGCACCGACGGCGGCGTGGCAACCACAGGACCAGACGAGGCAGGACCAGACGAGGCAGGACCAGACGAGGGCGGAGCTGAGGCTGGACCAGGTGAAGATGATGAAGACGCGGAGGCTGGACCAGGCGAAGATGATGAAGGCGCGGAGGCTGGACCAGGCGAAGATGATGAAGACGCGGAGGCCGGACCAGGCGTGGATGACGGCAGCGGGACGGCTGCGGAACCTGACGGCAGCGGGACGGCTGCGGAACCTGACGGCAGCGGGACGGCTGCGGAACCTGACGGCGGTGATGCTGCAGGAGGTGATGTGGAGATGTGCTGGCTGGGTCCTCCAGGACCCTCAGCTAACGAGGCGTGGTGCTGGGTGAGCTCCTCGGACCCTCCAGCAGACGTGGCATGAGGCTGGACGGGCTCCTCGGGCCCTCCAGCAGACGTGGCATGAGGCTGGACGGGCTCCACGGGCCCTCCAGCAGACGACACTTGAGGCTGGCCGGGCTCCTCAGGCCCTCCAGCCGACGAGGCAGGACGCTGGCTGGGTTCACCTGAACCCCCAGCTAACATGACGTGAGGCTGGCCGGGCTCCTCAGGCCCTCCAGCCGACGAGGCAGGACGCTGGCTGGGTTCACCTGAACCCCCAGCTAACATGACGTGAGACTGGACGGGCTCCTCAGGCCCTCCAGCCGACGAGGCGGGACGGTGGCTGGGTTCACCTGAACCCCCAGCTAACATGACTTGAGACCGGACGGGCTCCTCAGGCCCTCCAGTGGAACCAGTCTCTGAAGCAGCAGGTACGGAGACCTCTGCCAGTGTGGACACTGGCTGGGACTGAGCAGCACAGTGGCTAGACTCAGGCAGCAACAGTGGGATACAGTCCTCAGAGGGCTGAAAGTGCTCCCCAATACACTCAGCAGAGGACTGAGGCGGACGGGTGAACTCACTTGAACTCTCAGGGGGTGCTGAGAGCCGAGACTGTTCTGGTGAGTTCTCCGGTGAGGCTGCTGGTGCTGGCGTCTTGACCTCTAGGGGTCCAGAGTTGGCTGGTGACTGACACCCAGCCTCTGGGGAGGCCCTAGAGGGAGCAACGGTCTCTGAGATGGCCAGCTTAAATGAACCAGCAAAAGTTTGTGTGGAGTGTGTTCCCTGCTTGTAATGAGGCTGTGAGGATACAGGCTGGGTAAATGAGTGGACAGGCTGCTGAACTGGTGGCAACTGAGCTACAGGTAGCGAAGTAGTAACAGGTGGTGGAGTGGCTGGCTGAACTGATAATAAGGCTGATGAATCTCTTGCCAACTGAGCTATTGACTGGGCTATGGACTGTGTCTACTGGGTCTGACTGTGACTGTAATGGAGGTGATGATTGAGCGGCTGACTGAGTTAGCGACTGCTGGGCAGCTAACCGAGCTACCGGCTGAGCAGCTGACTCAACGAACACAGCCCCGGTATAAACAGTCATATGAACTGGTGAAACAGACGGAGCGTCTTTTCCACTCACCACAGCCGGCAGTTCCGAAGTCCTAATCTCCGGCTGTGGGGCGACGCACCGGTATTAGTCAGAGGTCCCTTTACTACGGTTCGGAGTCGCGGACATTCAGTAATAGTAATAAATCACACAGCAATAGTACATTCACGTTGTTGTAAAAAGCATGATAATATATTAAGTAATCCAAAGTATTCCGAATACGTTACTGTCATTGAGTAACGTAACGGAATACATTACAGAATACATTTTGGGGCATGTATTCTGTATTCTGTAATGGAATACATTTTAAAAGTAACCTTCCCAACACTGGCAGAGGAGCTGCTCAGCATTGTAAAGATGGGAAATGCTTTGCGGCACACCAGCACCACAGGAATGAACGAGCGCTCCAGTCGCTCTCATACCATCCTCACCCTTCAGGTCGTGTTATCCTGCCACAACAGCAAGAACTCTTCCTTTAAGTCTGTCTGCTCCTCTAAGCTCTGTCTGGTTGACCTGGCAGGCTCGGAATGTGCTAGAAAAACTGAGAACACCGGGACACAACTGAAAGAGTTTGCTCATATCAACACAGGCCTGTTTGCACTGGGCAACGTTATCCGTGCACTTTCAGACCGAAGTCAAAATCGGCACAGTAACAACTCCGGCAGTGCACACGTACCATACCGTAATGCCAAGATCACTCGACTCCTTCGTGACTCATTAGGAGGCAGCGCCCACACGCTAATGGTGGCGTGTGTAAGCCCCTCCCACCACTTTGTAGCTGAGACCCTGGGCGTCCTCAAGTTTGCATCTACTGCCCGATACATTCAGAACTGTCCAAGTCCTTCTTTCAGGCAGCGGCTGCAGGAGAGACTCAGAGCTGTCAGTCACTCACCTCCAACTCGTATGGAGTGTTCAAAGGAGGAGGGAGACCATTTTGCTCCATTAAACCTCAGAGAAGAGCTAAAAAAATGCCAGGTAACTATAAAAGATTTTAAAAGGGATGTTGCCATTAAGAGATCGCAAACACTTTGATTACAATCAATTGATAAAAAGTAAAGCAAAAAAAACTCTGAGATTTTTATTTGGTTGCCTTGAAGTGTAAAAGATGGTTAGTGTCTCCAACATGTGGACATGCCTGACACATTAAACAACAACAAATGAGCTTGGTGTTTTATTTATATAAGATAAGATAAGATAAGATAACCTTTATTAGTCCCACACGTGGGAAATTTGTTTTGTCACAGCAGGAGTGGACAGTGCAAAAGTTATGAGGCAAAAATTAGAATACATGATATATTACTGTACCCTCTTAGATACCTGCTGTCACGGCCTGTGGCTCAGCATCCAGGGAGCCGTGGGAGGCTGCGGTGGCCACACCCTCGGGCTGGGCCGCCTCCAAATCACCTGCGTCTCATCTGAGGCAATCACCGGAGGACTACTTCAGCCAGCTCTGACGGCTTCTCCTCGCCAGTCTGTAAGTCTCCTCCCAGTGTGACCAGCATTCGGCGTGGAAGCCTGTGGCCTGCCTGTCATCCTGCCTGACTGCCTCCCTCCCTAGGATTCCCTTCATGGGCACCTCTCCCCTCCAAGCTCCACAGTCCTGCTCTACTTGTAAGCCTCGGCTACTTATGAAGTCTAGCTGTTCATTTCTTGACAATCTGCGTGCTGTTAACTCTGTCTCCCCTTTCTGTTGCAGTTTCCCCACGGTCCCGATTACTGTGCTCCTGGGCTCCACGCTCCTCGTTTCCCCCCGTGGCGTGGGCTTTATTTTTCCGTTTCCTTAACGTTGTTAAAAGATTCTTCAGTTCAATAAAAACGTGTACATAGTTCTGAGCTGCGGTGTGCTGAGTCTGCTTTGGGGTCCTGTTACCTGAACACTCCATGTTCTGTGACACCTGCTATTCAGAATAGGAGAAGTGTATTCAGACTGAAATCATTTCAAACTGCTGATGGAATTGCTGTTAAAGAACTGAAGTCTAATATGGATTTTTTTTAAAAACCACAGACATAGCTAATGTAAACTAAGAATGACTGCATCCCGTTTAGATTTGAGGCTGTAGAAAGAAGTAAAGCCATGGGTATATCATTGGTTATTCCTTTGTTTCCGTTACAAGTTGTCAACATTTCGTCTGGAACATCTTATCCTCTGAGAGCTTATGAGAAGATGATGTGAATAAACGCAGCATGGCTCAACTGGATCAAACTGTTTACATAGACAAAAGCCAAGTTGTACAATTTTATAGGCTGGCTATCCTATCCAGTTTCTCTTTTGTATGCTTAGGAAGCTCTCCACATAGACAAGCAACTGTTGCAGCAGAAAGATGCAGAACTGAGACGGGTAAAAGAGGAACTCGAGAAACTCCCTCAAGAGAGGAAAACTCACCTTATGTTGTTAGAGGAAGAAAAGCAGCGATTACGCATACAGTTGAGGAGGAGAACAGTGCAATAAAGAGCTGCTCTGTGATGCAGAAATCAGTATATTTTATTTACGGGAAAAAAATTAAAAGATGAATTTAATGCATGTCTGCTGTGTTATCATTTGTTCTTTAAATGTGCACCTCTGTGCAAATGTTTAGACAGAACAACTGGTGAACCAGCAGATAATGATTGATCGCCTTCGTGGCAGTGGGTAGCAGTGTTGGTCAAGTTACTTGAAAAAAGTAATCAGTAACTAATTACTGATTACTTACCCCAAAAAGTAATCCCATTACTTTACTGATTACTTATTTTCAAAAGTAATTAATTACTTAGTTACTTAGTTACTTTTTAAAAACACGATTTACAACCTAAAGAGGTAATAAAGCGATAGATCTTTCAGCCCAATTCTACTTTTTCTACATAATCCATCATACAAAATGTAATCAAATGGAAAAGTCTCTTTTTTTAACTTGTTTTATTAGTTTTAATCTTTTAACTTTATGCATCAAGCAAAAATGTAATTATATGCAACATTCTCTGAGTTGAATAAATTAGTTTAACATTTAAAACTATATTCCACACATTCCAGCACATAAAGTAAAATATTTTTTGTGTTTACACTCACTCTTTCAAATAGATGCAAGTAAAACACAGCAGAACATAAATAAAGTCAAAGACTCAGCGGTCCTGTTGCTCTATTTTCACCTGTAAAGCAGGACTGCGGTAGGCGGAGGTTTACCCTGGTGCAGGTGTGCCGCGGTCAGTTGAAGAATCCGTGAGTTTCTCTGTGAATTTCCCATTACGTCGTTGCGCACTCGGTGTTTGTTTGGAAGTTTAGGGGGTTTTTTCGCTGTAAAAAGAAGTTTTCTTCCCACGCACGATGGACGCTAATGTTTTTGTCACTTTTTATGGAATCAAACTCAAAGTAAGGTCAGTACTTCCACGCTTTAAACGCTGCACGCTCATACTCTCTCCCACAATCGAAATGTGATCCACTGTTGATCTGCACACGGCTGTTGTCACTAACGGCGCACTCGCTTACGTCACTGTCATGAGACATTCTCGCAAAAAATCACGGTTTTAGTAACACAGTAACGCAGCATTCCTACGGGAAAGTAACGGTAATCTAATTACCGTTTTTGCAATAGTAATCCCTTACTTTACTCGTTACTCGAAAAAATTAATCAGATTACAGTAACGCGTTACTGCCCATCTCTGGTGGGTAGTGTGTGGGTTAGGTTGATGTCCATAAGTGAGGGGTTTTTTTGTTGTTGTTGTTTTTGTTTGGTCTGTTATAATGGGGTTTTTTGTGACTTTTGTTATCTGTGATACTAAAAAGTGTGCCTATAGACTGGAGAGGGTAATGGCAGCTTTTAAAATCCATGGCCAACTCCTGCTGGCTGAAATCGAGGAAAAAGATGACGTGTACTGCCCGCTCTTAAGTGGGTCTGGATGAGTGAAGCTTTCTGTTAATGTAAAGCTTTTTAATGACATATCTAATCCATGATATATCTTATATAGCATGTCTCAGTTTTTCTACATGAAGAAAATGTGTAAAATACAGAAAAGGTTCTGGTAGACAGGTGATGTATTTATGGGGATGTCAGGAACAGTTTCTGTAGTAGATACCAGGTGGTAAACAAAGCTGCTTGATGTTGTAAGGCACTCAATACAATGACTTAATGGGGTTTTAGAGTTCAGGCCAGAAGAACTTAAATTTCTTGTAACGGTAATTATTTTTGTTTTCCTGTTTTATTTCATCTTTCTACAACAGCACCATCATAAAAAATAAGAACTGCAAACTGTTGACCTGGAGAGATGATGCAGTAAAATCTCATTACTCTTTGCTCAGTCCTTTTATTTGTCTTCCACTGTGGTTATAAATTTTTATCCTACAAGTTTTTGTTCCTCCCACATATTTTTTTGGGTTTTTTTTTTTTTGGGGGGGGGGGGGGGGGGGGGGGGGTCTAAATCTTTCAAGTTGTCAAATGTCTTAAATCATAAATGTGTCATGAATTTGTCATCTTTTGACTTGAATTAATAAAAGCACACACACAGACCTCCTGATATCCATAAATAATTGTGTCCTTTCTGCAATTTTCTGTTTCACAGGGAAACAAGAAAGGCAAGAAAGGCTCAGAGGCAGATCTATGAAGGTTTCAGAAGGAAAATGCCTGAAAACAAAATGAAATAAACAAATGAAGAAACCCCTGAAGAATATTCCCACTATTTATCGAAATCAGGGTTCTTTTTTTTTTTTTTTTTTTAATTCTTAGACTCCTGGTCAGCCTGTAATGCATGCCCTCCCTAAACACACACACACAAACACACACACACACTAATAGAAAAAGCTAGATTTGGCACGATATGTTACACAATTAAATAAGATTTGCAAGAGGCTTTCTGAAATATCGACAAACGTTCTAAGCTTGTGCTAAAGTAGCTGCTTGGCACATCGTGCTGCCCTCTTCAGGCCTAAGAGTGCCTTTGGATCTCCTGTACTGTCGAAGGCTCTGTGCCTGGGCCCTATTTCAGGAAGCCGGTTTAGAAAACTCAGAGTGAAAAACGATACTCAGGGTTGAGTAACCCCGAACTGTCCAACTCGGAATATTCGGTTTCAGAAAGGCTGATAACAATTAGTTCAATCAACGTGGAGTTGCTTTAACCCCAAGTTAAACGCGCGCACGAGGATACATAAAGCCCTGATTAGTGGAGCACAGATTAAGCGAGTCACCATGGAGACGGAGGGAAAGAAGGCGCGGTCAATGTATTTTACAGCGCTTGAGGCCGAAATTCTGATGGCAGCATATGCCGATAACATGCAAATTTTGCGGAAAAAAGTAACACAGCCTCAGCTGCAAAAGAAAGGGAGCATGCATGGCAAAACATAGCCGACAGAGTCAATGCGTGAGTGTTAATTTAAACATTGATCTAGGGATTTCCACCCATTTAACACGTTATTATATTATATTTTATTTTATTTTTTAATTTATACATTTTATTTTGTGATGTGATGTGAGTGCAGGTGCAACCCAACAGGCCCCAAACGTTCCTGGCAGCACGTAAAAAAAAAAAAAAAAAAAAAAGAAATATAAAAATATAGTCCAAACAGGTGAGGTGTAATTGTATTATGAGCCATAGTGCTTGGTCTGTTTGTCCGATGTAAATCAATTGCAGTTAGAGGCTACATTAATTTCCCCTCTGTAAGCACTTATTGAAATTATCTGAGCACATTACAAGTACATATTTGCTTACTCTGTAAGCTCAAATGTGACCCGTTATAGCCAACAGAAAAAAAGCGGAGGCCCGAAAAACAGGTGGGGGTCCTCCACCACCACCACTCACAGAGGCTGAGCAGTTGGCTTCCACATTTGTGATAATGTTGGCAGCATCATATATGATCTTCACAGTGCAGAGAACACAAATTAGCATCCATTACTATAATGAAATAATTTGTTAGTTTGAAATGCTACAGGGAACTATGTACCTGTACATTAATGCTGTGGAAAGACTTCCTGTTCACATAGTCTCCTTCATTTACTGAAGGAGCAATGATTGGAATGTGAGTGCCATCTATACAGCCAATCACGCCTGGGAACCGTGAAAATAAATGTAAAATTTAAGTAGTAGTCCAAGTATCACCACATCATGGATTAAGTTTTGTTCATCCTGATACCTGCAATTTTGTGGCATCCCTCTTTGATAAATCTTGTGGGTCTATGACCGGGGAACACAAACGAGTACAGGAGACGTTTCAGTGCAACTGTAACATTCCTGACTGCCCGACAGACGGTAGCCTTGGAAACGTGCTCAGCGTCACCAATATTATACAGAAAGCTCCCGTTTGCAAAAAACCGAAGTGAAATACAAATAATATGTACAGAACTGAGAGGATGTCCGCGATGTGTCACATGAGCAATATTAGGCCTGAGGATGTTATTCAAATCAATTATAGATTGTGCTGAAAAATGGTAACGTTCACACAGGAAATCATCAGGAAATGATAAAATGTCCGAACGCGCTCTAATCACTCTCTCCCGGCGGAGAGCTCTGCGGAGAATTTGGGCTTCAACATCTACTGGCTCTTCAAGGAAGGGGCACGCCATGTCTGACACTTCCTACAGTCAGGTTTCCGACAAAGAGGCGGAGAAAGTCAGGGTTAGTTGAAGTAAACCTGCTAGGGGGCAGGTTAGCTTCACGGAGTGTGTCGTCATAGTAACTCGCTCGGAATTAATCTAAACTCGCTTTGTGAAACCGAAAACCCAGAGTTTTCGTTAACTCAGGGTTTACTTACTCAGAGTTTGCACTAAACCGGCTTCCTGAAATAGGGCCCTAATCTTTAAAGGTTTTGTTGCCATCAACTACCACTTATCACCTGTGCGTCACCTTTGGAGGCTGTTAAAATTATAATGATTCATTATTATTCGTGGAATGAGAGTTTAAAAGTGAACTGAGAGCATCTAGGATTTGAACTGCTGTCTGATTTTTATGGTGCACTATATCTTTAAGTTAAGTCCGGTTACATAACTACGGTGGCCCCTAGAGACAAAGCATGTACAAACTCCAAAACACGTACAAAATCCAAAACACGTACAAACTCCAAAACACATGCAAAATCCAAAACATGTACAAAATCCAAAACACATGCAAACTCCAAAACACAACGGAAGTGCTCCAGGGCCCTGTTTCAGGAAGCCGGTTAGTGGAAAAACTGAGTAAGTATACCCTGAGTTAACGAAAACTCTGGGTTTTCGGTTTCACAAAGCGAGTTCAGATGAAGCCTCAGTGAGTCACTATGACGACACACTCCGTGAAGCTAACCTGCCCCCTAGCAGGTTTACTACAACTAACCCTGACTGTCTCCGCCCCTTTGTCGGAAACCTGACAGTAGGAAGTGTCAGACATGGCGTGCCCCTTCCTTGAAGAGCCAGTAGATCGTGAAGCCCAAATTCTCCGCAGAGCTCTCCGCCGGGAGAGAGTGATCAGAGCGCGTTTGGACATTTTATCATTTCCTGATGATTTTCTGTGCGAACGTTACTGTTTCTCAGCACAATCTATAAGTTATTTGGATAACATCCTCAGGCCATATATTGCTCATGTGACACATCGCGGACATGCTCTCAGTTCATTACATATTATTTGTATTGCACTTCGGTTTTTTGCAAACGGGAGCTTTCTGTATAATATTGGTGACGCTGAGCACGTTTCCAAGGCTACCGTCTGTCGGGCAGTCAGGAATGTTACAGTTGCACTGAAACGTCTCCTGCACTCGTTTGTGGTGTTCCCCGGTCATAGACCCACAAGATTTATCAAAGAGGGATTCCACAAAATTGCAGGTATCAGGATGAACAAAACTTAATTTATGATGTGGTGCTACTTGGACTACTACTTAAATTTTACATTTATTTTCAGGGTTCCCAGGCGTGATTGGCTGTACAGATGGCACTCACATTCCAATCATTGCTCCTTCAGTAAATGAAGGAGACTATGTG
The DNA here is from genome assembly GCF_057381915.1 of Diplotaxodon limnothrissa. Lineage (NCBI taxonomy): Eukaryota > Metazoa > Chordata > Actinopteri > Cichliformes > Cichlidae > Diplotaxodon > Diplotaxodon limnothrissa. Next base: position 36,468,320 of record NC_140610.1, read on the forward strand.
AACAGGAAGTCTTTCCACAGCATTAATGTACAGGTACATAGTTCCCTGTAGCATTTCAAACTAACAAATTATTTCATTATAGTAATGGATGCTAATTTGTGTTCTCTGCACTGTGAAGATCATATATGATGCTGCCAACATTATCACAAATGTGGAAGCCAAGTGGCCAGGCTCTGTCCATGACTCACAAATATTCCGTGAATGTACACTGAGCACAAAATTTGGACATGGTGAGTTGAGAATACTTTAAAATATATAAAGACCAATTGCTTCAGGGACATTTGAACTGAAGTGTATCCTTCTGTCTTAGGAGAGTTCACTGGCTACTTGCTTGGTGATAGGGGGTATCCATGTTTACCCTATTTGCTTACCCCTTACCCTGACCCTGAACCGGGCCCACAGCAGCGATATAATCTGGCTAATTGCAGGACAAGAGCCAGAATTGAAATGACTATCGGAATGCTTAAGGCCCGGTTCCAGTGCCTGCAAAGACTCAGGGTCACCCCAGAAAGGGCATGTGACATTATTGTGGCATGTGTGATTCTTCACAACATTGCCACAATTAGAGGAGAACACTGTCCTTCTGAACCAAACATCAGCAGTGATCCAAACCATGAACATCCTGACCCTCCCACGGACATACAAGATGGAAGCGCAGTCAGAGACACCATATGTCACAATCATTTCTTTTGACCCATCACCTCAACATGTTGAAAGAAGAATAAACAGATTTTTTGTTCAACTGGCTTTATTGGTCGCCTGTGTTTCCTGTACACAAAGTATTAAAAGATGTAAACCTCATAAAGTGTCTCTGTTGCTTCCTCCTCTGTAACAGCTGTCAATGTTTCTTCATTATTTTCCTGTAGTAAAGAAATAAACAACATTGCTGTTCTACTGTAAACTCATATAATCTGTGGAGTATTACTCACAACTGCATGTTGGTCTGGCTCAACAGGAGGCTGCACCAGATGCAGTACACCACCACCATCAACTGATAGAATATGAGGTTTATACAGGTCACTTAAACTTACAAGGGACCAAATGGCAATTAACAAACATACCAATCACCTTACACTTCATTGTCATTATGCTCTCAAAGACAACCAAGACTGAGGGAAGGCAAAATCAGTAGGAAAATAACTTCACTACAAAATAATCCATTATGGTAAAGAGTTTATCAAATGAATGAGTAGCACTGCAAAGGTGACTGTGAAGAAAGGATGTATGCACATCATGTATTATTTTGAATTTACCCCCTATGTAGGCACTTGTGTCTTGCGGGGTTATTGACTCAGAGGATGTCCCCACAGAGATGCCTTCGGCCACAGGGCGCCCACTGTTTTGGCTGAGGGCCAACTGCTCAGCCTCTGTGAGTGGTGGTGGTGGAGGACCCCCACCTGTTTTTCGGGCCTCCGCTTTTTTTCTGTTGGCTATAACGGGCCACATTTGAGCATACAGAGTAAGCAAATATGTACTTGTAATGTGCTCAGATAATTTCAATAAGTGCTTACAGAAAGAAAATTAATGTAGCCTCTAACTGCAATTGATTTACATCGGACAAACAGACCAAGCACTATGGCTCATAATACAATTACACCTTACCTGTTTGGACTATATTTTTATATTTCATTTTTACTTGCTGCCAGGCACGTTTGGGGCCTGTTGGGTTGCACCTGCGCTCACATCACATCACAAAATGTATAAAATAACAAATAAAATAACATATGATAAAATAACGTGTTAAATGGGTGGAAATCCCTAGATCAATGTTTATATTAACACTCACGCATTGACTCTGTCGGCTATGTTTTGCCATGCATGCTCCCTTTCTTTTGCAGCTGTGGCTGTGTTACTTTTTTCCGCGGAATTTGCATGTTATCGGCATATGCTGCCATCAGAATTTCGGCCTCAAGCGCTGTGAAATACATTGACCGCGCCTTCTTTCCCTCCGTCTCCATGGTGACTCGCTTAATCTGTGCTCCGCTTATCAGGGCTTTATGTATCCTCGTCCGCGCGCTTCACTTGGGGTTAAAGCAACTCCGCGTTGATTGAACTAATTGTTATCAGCCTTTCTGAAACCGAATATTCCGAGTTGGACAGTTCGGGGTTACTCAACCCTGCGTATCGTTTTTCACTCTGAGTTTTCTAAACCGGCTTCCTGAAATAGGGCCCAGGGGCCCGTTCTTCGTACGTCGCTCACTACATCCAAGATCAAATGACACATCCAAGACCAAACCATCGCGCTAACCGTGAGCTCGCTAATCCGGTTCCCCGAACACACCTGCTGTTGACGATTAGTACAGCTGGACGCAGTAATGTGACATCACTGGGTGTCGTAAAAGGGGCTACGCATCGATAGTGGAAACATTGATCGGCAACCCTCTGATTGGTCGGCGAAAATGTCGACGGAGCGCGCTCGGCTCGGTATTTTTCGGCAGCAGAGCAAGAACTCTTGAGTGAGGGATTTCAGGAGTTTCAGAGTTTAATCAGAACGCAAGGGAACACTGCAAAGGCTGCAAAAGCAAGGAGCGAGGGCTGGCAGAAAGTTGCTGACAAATTAAACTCGTAAGTAATTTAATAATAACAATAATAATGGAGTGGATTGATATAGCGCTTTTCAAGGCACCCAAAGCACATGACAATGCCACTATTCAGTCACTCTCACATTCACACACTGGTGGAGGCAGCTACAGTTGTAGCCACAGCTGCCCTGGGGCAGACTGACAGAAGCCAGGCTGCCATATCGCGCCATCGGCCCCTCTGGCCAACACCAGTAGGCGGTAGGGTAGATTTATTATATTACACTATATTATCCAATATTATATTACATTATATTATATTATGTTATATTATATCCCCTTACACATTAGAGCCACAACAGGACCCACTAGAACATGGGAACAGGTAAAAGTGAAATATAAGAATATTCTACAGAATGGTAATATTTATCACTTATATTGCTTTTCGTCTCTTGGAAAGAGATCCTGGAATAATCTGTTAGTTTGTTTATAACAGCAACCAAGAAAAGGGCAGAGCAAAAAAAAGACAGGTGGTGGTCCTGCACCCCCTCGTCAACAAGTTGGTTAAGTAAATAATATCCTCACGGGAAAATCGATATCTCTCTATGAGCACACTGTCGCGCTGAGCTAAAGGATCCTGTCTGTCCCGCAATATACGCTGGATTCTGAAAACTCTCCTTATCAATCTTGCACCTTCCGCAATGGGCTGCTCGCGTATACGGACAGGACATGGCTGCGACAGGCTTCCCAAATCCACCTTCGCTTTTATAGCCGTGGTCTCTCATCTTGATTACACAAAGTAATTTGCAATTGCTACTCTGAAATATGAATTACATCTGTAATAATCACATACATGTGATAGAATGTTAATAGTACATTTCCCTTTTTTTAGGAAATGACCTGTATGTATGTGTGAAATCAATAAATGGATCAGGTGCTGCATTGTCTTTAGTTACATTGATAATATTTATTTATGGTGAAACAGTGGTGGAATATCGCTGTTGCTTTCGTATAAATGAAGCGGACATACCTGCGTGGCCGCGATCTAATCCTGTTTACATAAAGTAAACCTGCTCCCGAGCAGGTTTACGCTTACGGCTCTGTTGCTATGACAGCAAGTCCCGGATGAGCTTCGGGGAACCGAACGATCCAAGATCAGGCGAAATCGTCAACAATCAAATCCAGCTAACTTACTTAGCGAGGTACGAAGAACGGGCCCCAGGACGTTGGGGGCAGTGTTGAGCTCGATTTGCAAAATAAACGGCAAGTTTGTTGCAAACACATGGGCTAGTCTAGTCTCCATCGCAATTCCCAGGTTGCCTAGCAACCATGATACTAACCGCTGGAAACGTGTCATACAACTTTGTTTGACAGAAATGAAGGAGAACATATTTTGTTCATTTGTTTGTTTGTTTCTACAAGAGCTTTGTGTGATTTAATAAGTATCTGAGGCTGAGACCACAGGACAGTAAAACATATTTTTGGGCTTCATTTCTGTACTGAACAGTCATTTAAGATTAGTTAGTAAATAACAATTAGCTAATGTTGTTCATGAGACTAAAGTCATATCACTTTGGTAATGTAAATATAATATGGCCAATATTATAGTTATTATTATATTAATCATTATTAGCTATTACAGCAGTGAACATGAACTGTGTCAAATACTGAGCTTCAGTACAGATTCAAGTGGTAGTTATTTACATGTCTTATCACCTTAAATCTTCACTCAAAGACAAGTATATAGGAATGACTGCCAAATTTATTTGCCACTGAAGCAGAAGGATGGCATCTGAATAAAACCTCTCTTGACATGCCTAGATGACATTAAAGCTTGGTTGGCTCTAAACTTTTTAAATTTCAATGAAAAGAAAACAGATTTGTTGGTGTTTGGACCCAGTGGCCCCTGTGAGTCCTCTTCTTTTGATTTGGAAGGTTATTTTAAACCTGTTGTTACTGCCCTTGGTTTTAAGTTGGACCAGTCCAGTTTTTATCATTTAAGGTGACTGGCAAGAGTGAAATCTTTTCTTTCTAGGCAGCACTTTGAAACCGTGATCCATGTTTTCACTTCTTCCCCTGTGGACTACTGTAACAAACTTTATGTGGGGGTCAGTCAGTTGTTACTCTGACGTCTGCAGCTGGTTCAACATGTATATTGACAGTGCATATATAGGTGTATCATATATAAGAGACAAATGTTGTTCCTTCAGTATGTTGGCATTACTAAATTTGGCTCATTGCTTACATATATTTATAAAAAGAAAATGTACAAGCTGTGATAACTGTTTCTGATCAAATGAAGAGTAGACTGATATATGAAATATTCCTTTATTGGGTGAGAAAATCACACTATGTCATAACTGCTTTTAGTCATACAGAATAGATATCAGAGCCTTAAACAGGCTGACTTCTGCTAAATGGGTCAAACTGGGCAGAAAGTCTACAAACACATAACATCCTTATAGAATATGATGTAACACTATAGATCAACTTACCTCAGAATATATAAAGCATATAAACAATTACAGCAATATGATGCAACAAACACAGCAGTGCTACTGATCCAAAATACTCAAAGCTTCATAGAACTGAAACAAACATTTATTTTTAGGTCCATTCTGCTGCTGATACATACTTTATTTTTCTGAACATTAAACTTGTTGCTGCCTTTCATAGTGTGTAACTTGAAGGCCCTGAGTACTTTCTCCCACACTGAAAACACTGGAATGATAAAATTATTTGAACATTACCTAATAAGACTGATTCAGGACAGACAATTAGTTATGTTAAACTTTCCTAGCAGTCCTTCACAAACAGGGAACAGTCTGTCTATTCTCTCCATCTGTCAGCTGCTGCTGGCTCTTCCTCCTCCTCTTCCTCACACACTGCTGAGTTTGTCCTGGTGGATCATCAGGGGTGCAAAGCCTCACAGATGATGTGCAGCAGTGGGTCCCTCAGTCTGTCCTCACTCTGGACACTTGCAGTTGTCACACATGGAAATCAAATGTGTCACACATGGATGTCACGCAGGATTCAAACTAGAGCTGGGCGATATGAGATTTTTTCATATCACGATATGTTTTTTTCATTTCAGGCGATAACGATATCTATCACGATATAAGCCAAATAACTATATTTGTAAGATTTAAATGTGCCGTTGCTCACAAGTAAAATGTGAAATAATCAGCAGCTTGTTTTTATTTAAATATTTATTTCCCATAATAAGTTCAACAGGGTAGATGTACTTAAGGAACATGAGACTTTTTCAGATAAATAAAGGCAAATATTGCAAACTACACAAAAGGCAGCCGCTAAAGCGTTTAAGTTTCAAAATAGAACAAACGAAACAGACTAAATTGTCAATTCCACTTAGAAACAAAATATTAATTCTAAAAATAAATCTTAGTTTGTGTTACAGAAGAACAGACAAAACTGACTAACTTTTGTCAATATCAAATAAACTGAGAACTAAAAGGAAATTCTCAATCTCTCCTTGTTGTATAGCTTAGCTTTTCAAACAGTTTTAACAGTTACTTTAGTCTGACAAAAGCCGAATGACGAATTAGCGCTTCCAGTCAGAGACTGAGGCTACGTCCACACGTACACGGGTATTTTTGAAAACGGAGATTTTCCGTTTTCGTTTTAAAAAATAATCCCGTCCACACATAAAGGCAGAAATGAAGGAAAACGCTGCTATGAACATGCCAAAGCAGCAGGTGGCGCTAGATTCCTAACCGTGCAGAAATGTTGGCCAATCAGAAGTCTAGAAGCCTCGGTGGGAAAAAGTAAACAAAGCTGGAGCATAGAAGCAGAACCGAGTCGTATGTGTGGAGGGACAGTAACTGTGTGTATATGTAAGCATTTAAACACTGCAGAGAGTAGAATTAACAGTATTGTAGAAATTCATTTCACCGAAACAATAACGTGGCGCACAGTGTGACGCATGCACCAGTTTATTGTATTTCCAGACTTGCTTTCGGCACAATTTACAGTGCACGCTACTCTGTTTTTTGTCAGACTTGAAATAGCCGAAATACCTTCACACTACGGAACTTCTATGGCTCTTCCGTTCGACAATCTCTCCGGCGTTGGAACCATCATCTGTTTTCTCTTCGGTCACGCTCGGTTGATTTTTCTAGTCGGCACACTCATTTCCTCCATTACCCGCTGCCTGCTTCCCAAACAAACACACGTGCGGCTTGGCACTTGTGCTGTACGTAACAAGTCACGCGACGTGACGCTGCGGCTGTGATTGGTTCGGCTCTGCGCTACTTAATTTGGATTGGCTGATCTTTTTTTTTTTTTTTTTTTTTTTTAAGAGGACAAGAGCGACGAGGTCTATCGCGATAGCTTAATTTCTCTATCGAGTAAAAGTTATATCGCGATACATATCGTTATCGTTCTATCGCCCAGCTCTAATTCAAACACAAGTGTAACTTATAAATACATGTTCATACTTTTATTCCACAATCAGAGAGAAAGAAACAGAGAGGAAGTGCAGGACAGACAGACAGGTGACAGTCTCAGGTGTATACACTGCTACAAACAGGAGGATTTAGCGTTTGTGTTATTACGAGTGCAAGAAGAGTTCCCAGCTGGTACAGTGGACACATGTGTGACTCCTGTGATTAAAGCATCTTTCTTTCAGCTTAACGAGTGAACCGTCAGCTCGTTCAAACACACGTTAAAGTCCGTTTGGCTCGACACCACCGAACAGAGGCAGAAATATAACATAGCTAACATTAACAGTGCAGTGAATCCTGCTTGTGCCGTGATATTCAGGACTGCAAACCGAGCAGCATCACTGACTTTCAGCTTGTTGTGTTTGTGGATATATGACTGACTTTATTTATCCATAAAATCATCACATTCTCTGTAAGATTAAGGTCAACTATTGAACGGCGTATATTTTGAAGTAAAGGCTTTAAAACCAAGTTAGTACAAACATTGCTAATGTCACATAACTTTCCCGACATTTGGCCAACAATAATTTTTTAAAATGTTCTTCATTATAAAAACATTTGGCCGCATTTCGAGCAGCCTTTGAATTGGGACAGCCTTTGTCGTGTCGCTGTGACGTAATCGTAACCTTAAAATGCGGCCTCGGTGTTGCCAACTCCTCAGTAAGGAAAATCGCTATTGGTTGTCCTAAAAGTCGCTAGAAGTCGCTAAATGACGTCATCACCTAATTTGCATAATTGGTCATGCTAATCTAATTGTAACCTATGTTGTTGGAGAGAGAAATAGCATCGTGGAAGAGACATAAAGTGAGTAAAAAACGTCCTAAATGCATTTAGAGTTTATTTAGAACTACAAATTACATTTCTTTTAGCAATTATTGTTTTTTTTAATGTCACAATTCCAACCCTGCTCCTTTATCCGGGCTTGGACCGGCAAAAGTGACCCAAAATAGGCACTCTGGTGGAGTTACTTTGTGTGTGTGTTTATAAGTAGTTTTAAACCTTGTGATCCACAAAACAGCATAAGAGTAAAAGAAGAACTGACTGCGTTACAGCACCCGCTGCTTGTTGAGAGTAAAAGCGATACGCGCTTTCGCGTCTTTTTTAAGGGGTCTGAAAGGGGTCTGAAAACTAGCGACAAAGTCGCTAAGTTGGCAACACTGTGCGGCCTTTATGGCTGCAGACCCCAAATCCGGTCATTGGTACTTCCTGGCTTGTGTAGTTACTAGGTAACAAACACAGCTCAACACTGCCCCTAGCGTCCTGGAGCACTTCCGTTGTGATTTGTAGTTTGCATGTGTTTTGTAGTTTGCATGTGTTTTGGCGTTTGCACGTGTTTTGGATTTTGCACGTGCTTTGTCTCTAGGGGCCACCATCCATAACTGGCTTATTATTAAGTGTGATTTTTTTTTTAAGTCTATGTGCACTCAAAATCTGTTATAACCGGCAGCAGGGGCATCAGATCTGTGCATAGTAGCAACTAGGTGTGGGCTTTGCGTGTCCACCTCAGTGACCGGTGTGGCCACAGCTGCCACACATCCGCACAACATAAAGGCTCGTAACAGCAAGACAGTCCCCGCATGCGCGTGCACGGTGCTTCCACGAATAGAAGCGCGCATCTTGGTGTGCGGCAGCTGTTACGGTCTCCGGCAGAGGTATTCCCCAGTTCCATCACAACCAGCAGCCTGCCAGTGTTCGTGGTTCCAGAGTTGACAGTAAAAAAAAAAAGAAACGCTTGTATTAGGTTGTTTTTTTAATGCCATATGATGCATAGAAATGTGAAAAAACGCGTAACGCACCTAAATAAATACAAAGATACACGAAATGACCAAACCTCGGGGCGCATTCAGACTCATCGGGTTTGTGAATAAAACCTCCTTCTCGACATGAATTTCTCGTCCTCACCCAACCTCGACTCTGACATGGCTGTCACCCACCGCCCAAATTGATTTGGCCACCCCCCTTCCCCCTCGCTTTCCTCCCTTCCCTCCCTTCCCACCAGTCACATGGAGGTAAGCGGTGACCCATCGTTCCCTCGGCTTTGTGGCAGTCGCTCGCTCTCCGGTGCTCTTGAAAGACGCACGGGGGGAACAAACAAACAAAAAGCGCAAAACTGGCAGTAACTGTCTTTTTTTAAGTTCTTTTATTGTATCTGTTGCTAAGGAGAATCAACCCGGAATCCGCTGAAGCCGCCGGGAAACGATACTTGGTTAAAGGGGTTATTTTTAGTCCCCCACGGCGGCGATGAGTGGCTGGAAGCCGGCTGCGAGACCGAGCGCTGCTGCGCTGTGGTAAGTGAAGCCCCAGCTCGGTGCTCAGGAAGAATGAAGTCGAGACGAGATAAACTGAAGATCCCCTCTCTGACTCTGGAGTAAGTTCTGCTTTTTTCAAACAAACAAACAAAATGTTTTCGTGCTGTGCTGCAGATGTGAAACCACTAGCTGTCATGTGTGGCTGCTGAATTTGAAGTTGCAGTAGGTGAGAAATAGGAGCGTTCACGCGCTCGTGTACAACGCGCTCGTGGTGTCAACAGAGTTTTAGATGCGCCGTGGCTTTAATTCAAACCTTCAGCTATCTGCTGCGCAGTGAAGTTAAACAGCCACCTGAGCACGAAAGATGTAAAAATAATCTCTCTCTGGGTGATAGCATTCTCATTGTCTTGGTAACGGCTTCGGTTTATTCTCATATTTTGAAGACGATGCGCTTTGGAGACTTCAGGAGTCAACAGGTGTCTCACCAGCAGCCTTTATGTCTTTAGAAACATCATCAGTGCTCTCAGGAAGACACAGGCTTAAAATTGGCAGATCCCCCACCCTGCGCGTTAATCTTTAAACTGAGCTGAAGTGGAGAAATCAAGCTGTCCAACCTTGAACTGGATCCGTGTTTGCTCAATTTACAACTGGTTAAATTTGTAAAGCCAAACTAGTGAAAACAACACTAAACTTGTGATGGCGTTGACATATTTTGTCCGTGAAATGACTTCATCCAGGTTCCCAATCCTTTAATCTCACCAAATGTTTAATTTCATATGACTTTCTGTTTTTTTCCTTCTCTATTGTCTCTTTTTTTAAAGCTCAGTCCACAAATCCTGCATGAATCACATCGTGGCCTTTCCACAGGAACAACACACACTGACAGTGTTTTATTTAGCAGGACAGACGCTGGCTAACCTGTAATTTTTGTCTCTATCAAAGCCCATGACTGCAGTCTTATGTCCACCCACCCTTCCTTCTGAGTGAATATAGCCTTTTTTTTGCATTGAGAAAAGGGAGGGGGTTAGGGAGCGGGAGGGGTGGGGGTTCCTGCTGCTGCTGCTGCCCACTGGGATGCTGATCCATAAGGCGTAGGAGCTCCCTTCTCGCATCCTCATCATCCTCTGATCCATGCATCCATCTGCCTCCTCTGTGGACCATCTCGGCTGAGCATGCGTTGGTTTCATTTCATTTTTAGGCACTCCTTAGCTTCTGAGATACAGAGGAGGTTTCACGCTTCGCAAGCAGGGAGGGTCTCAGGGTCTTAATGATGGCACCCGCTGAATCAAACCACTACTGGAAGTGCAAATGTGAAAAGTAACACTTTCCTGGCATTCAGATAGATTTTGTTATGGTGAATTGTGCTCTTCGAGTATTTAGCCAGATTTGTAGTCGTAGTGACACTTTGGATCTTATGAGGTAAAATATGAATAACGTGGAATAATAAGAAGCCATTAGGTCTGAGCACAGTTGTAATTGGATTGTAGTTTTTAAGGACAGCCAATGGATGTTATCTGATGATTTGTAGCTACCGCCGGTCTGAATATCAGAGCCTCCCTGAACATTTAGGAAAATCTGAAATGAGTCAGTCTGAGATTTTCCGCTCTGTTTTCCACTCTGGACAAGATTGGAGATAAAATTGAAATGCAGTATGGAATTGACAGATTATTCACTCAAACACCACTCGGGGCTTTTCTTTAAAGGGTCTTAAGGAGAAGACGTGCCAAAATGAAATGCAGTGGAACGACTCGCATATGTTGCTTAATTATGAGGAGGCACTACAGAATGATCAGTCTTTGTGCGAGGAGTTGTTTTTCCTACCGTCCGCCCTGCATTACTATGACAACATGTTCATTAGTGCTGTGGTAGCCAGGGCCGTGTTTAGCACTGAGAAGCTTCTGCAGAACTGAGACAATAGCAGCTTTGTGGAACCCCGAAGGCAGAGCTTAAATCTGAGAGAGAATTACTTCACGCATTATGTCAGTGTTAGACAGATGCAGATTTTGGAGCAAGCTCGGCCTGCTTATCTCGACCGTGCATTAAGATGTGAAGTAGTAGCTGAGATTCATTAGAGACAGTGCTGTGCAGGTTTGGGTGTGCAAGAACTACAAGTGCATTGTTGTTTTTGATTTCAGGAAGTCAAACCTCGATTTATCTGATCTTAGGCATCTCCTAACACTGTTAAAGATTGCGCTACATGTTCAATAAATGTGTGTTGGATGCTGAAATTTCCTGTCTGGTGTGTTGACAAGCAGCTGCTGACTTCCTGTTGTGTAAGAGCTCACACGAGATCAGTAGCCGGCTAATCAGATGCATCCAGGGATGCACCCAGCGAGCCTGTAAATAAACAGCGCTATCAGATGGGCATCGGCTTTGGCAGCCCCAGTGGTGATGTCAGCTGGAGAGAGGCGGGCATCGGCCTCTAACCTTGCGCCAAAGCTCCAGCACTGACTGATGATGACAGACACCTGACGGGCCAAGTTGCTGAGCCAGCTCACTAATGCACGTGACCATGTCTTGCTCTTACAGTTTGTCACCCACATGCCAGAGCCCCACCCTCCTGAGCCCATGCAGCCCATGCAGCCCCTGCAGCCCCCTACAAACCCTTCATCCCTGGAGGTAAGAGAGCCAGGTCACACGTAAACTCTTCCTAAGGACTAAACCTATCCATTTTTAAATTAAATTAAAAAACAAAGAAACAAAAAAACCCCTGACAATTTGCTGAACAGGTAATGTTAATGTTACTGTTAACATGGGCCAGCAAGTGTAATTAAATTTCATTTATTTCAGAATAATACAGCTCTTATTATTTGGTTGCTTTTGATCCTTTTATGCACTATTATTTCAGAATAGTGCATAAAAATGCACCAAATCATTCCTGACTGGATCGATATGACATAAAAAAATCATAATTTGCTCATTTATATACATGACAATAACACAATCTGGGTGTGTTTTTTTCTGTTGCTTTTCCTATTTGAGAAAAAAAACGAGATCAGAAAAAGTCAGAAATATCATTTGAGTCGTGTGCTCTTTGTTGTCTTGTTGTTGTTTTTTGGCATGTGAAGGTGCTTCTGTTTCACCAGTGAAGATGTGTCGTTTATTAGTTGTCTCTAAGTCTTAGTGGGTTGCTTGGCAACGGTGCTGGGTGCTGTGGAGGAAGGCAACACTGCAAACAGAGGCGGCTGCATCCAGCATGTTTCTGGATGTGTGAGCACCGCTAGGCTGTCACACCACACACTGAGCAGTAATGAATCTCATTTGCTCTCCTGAAAAATGAGCACAGTTTTTCTAGGGATGCAAAAAAACATGCATTCATTTGCACATGGACATAGTCTGATTCCACAGCATGACCGGCTCCATATTTGCTGGCTTCGTGTTTTTAACACCGTTTTGCATTTGTTTCACCACCCAGGCACATGCTCATTCTCTTGCATCAGATTCTGTATTTGTATGCAAATTTCTTATTTCCCAACATCAACCCTTGGATCAGATACTGTGATTGTGCTGCAGTTTGGCTTGAAGGAAAAAAAATGTGAGAAGACAACATGCCTTTTGCCTGGCGTAGGATTCATTTTCAGTATTACCCATTCTAATCTTTTGGCAGCATAGCCAAATCCTAAACCTAAACTACAGACAAGAACAAATTATGTTAAGCTGCCACACCCTAAATAGCCACCCGGTATGAGCTGTATATCCAATAAAACCTGTTTGATGACTCAAAAAAAGTAAATCACGTCAGAGTTTCTTTGTGTCAGGGTAGATGGAAGTTTATTTAAAATTTGACTGGAAACCAGTTCAAATTAGATTAAATAACATAAAGTGCCAAAGGTTTGGAAACAGGACCGAAAAATTCCAGCTATCTGGTAGAGTCACGTGAAAGAGAGAGTTTTTCATGTGAAAATTATTCATTAGCTTTAGCAGCAATAACTTGAAGCAATCATGATTTCATCAGTCTCTCACATCATCGTGGAGGAATTTTGGTCTACCTTTCTTTACAGCGTGGCTTCAGCTCACTGAAGTTTGCAGGCGTTTTAGCGTAGCTCTCTTAAGGTCTGTGCATAAATAGCCAGCATATAACCAAATCGTTAACGCCTCGATTCTTTTCTTTTTCAGCCATTCTGTTATAGATTTGTTGCTGTGCTTGGCTCGCCCCATTGAATTATCCATTTCTGGCCATAGCTCTCATCCACATGGCCTCACATTTGATTCTAGAATACTTTGGTATACGATGACTGCAATGTGCCCAGGCCTTGTGGCTTCAAAACAAGCCCACATCATCACTCCTCCTCCACCATGCTTGATAATTGATGTGAGGTGTTTGTGCTGATGTGCTGTGTTTGATTTTTGCCAAACATGATGCCTTTGTAAACCCTAAGCTGTACTGCCATGTTCTTTTGATAGAGAAAAGGCTTTCTCCTGGCAACCATCACAAACAAGTTATACTTGTTTTGTGTTTTGCTAATTGCACTGTTATTGACTTTAACGTCTAACACACTAACTAAGGCCTGTAGAGTTTGAGTTGTAGCTTTTGAGTTTTTTGCAGTTTGCATTGCATAGTCTGACCTTGGGGTGAATTTGCTGGGTAGACTTGCAGATATCTTGAATGTTTTCACTTGTAAATACTTACTGTAACCTGATCGGCTGTGAGTTTTTCGAAAATGACCCTATAGACATTCTGTTTGCTGTGGTGACCCCTTGTGAGTAAGGGAGCAAGTGAAAGCAGCTTCTTCCGAGCATTTCACTGTCTTACCCTGAGGTGAATTTGCCTGGACGCCCACTCCTGGAAGAATGTGGCACTTTGTCCATACACACTTAAATGCTCCAGACCGGCAAACTGAAATGTCTGCTTTTATAGAGGTGATGTTTACATTTGCTGATGATCGGTTGTCCTTACCCTTTTAATTCCTATCACAGCACATGAAGGTATGCTTAGACACGACTGCTCAGAATCCTGTAAAAACTCTGTTTTTCACATGACTTTATGTTAAAGCCTTTAATGAAAAATGGCCTGACTGTGTGGGAAATAATGTGCATAGAGACACTAACAGTCATGAATGGTATGTCAGTGGTAACAAAGTCATTTCACTGAAAATATCTATAAAATTCCACTTAAAGCTGCTGTGATGGAAAGTGCAGAAATGACCAAGCCTGAAAATATGCAATATTCTATCTTTGTTATCAGATAGGTTCAGACACAGACATGCCTCTTTTTGTCAAGGTAAGGTGCTTGGTTACAGTTAGCTTAAAATAAAAGAAAGATTTCAGTTAGTTTTTGGGTCATAGAGATGACGAGATTACGTTTTAAAGAGTAACGTTATTATTATGTGCAGAGGTGTAAGAAGGTTTTATTTTTAGGCCTGGTTGGTCTGAGACTCTAACTTGACACTTCTAATCTTATACATAATGAAGTTTTAAGGTCAGGTAAAAAATAACTAACTACAAAAACAGTCGGGAAATAACTGTTGTACATGCAAACTTCTAATGATGACTTTAAATAGATGTGCTGCAGTATAACTAGAGAAACAAAAAGTTGCAGATCTATCTATCTATCTATCTATCTATCTATCTATCTATCTATCTATCTATCTATCTATCTATCTATCTATCTATCTATCTATCTATCTATCTATCTATCTATCTATCTGTCTGTGTGTGTGTATGTGTGTGTGTACGCGTGCGTACTAAGCCAAGAGTAAGTGCACAAGTACTGGATGTAGTTTGTGCAGTGGAATGTACCACTATTCAATAAGTTTATCTGGAACTTCCCTCTACCAGGCTCCTAATGGTATACCCCAGCAACATCTTATGCTGCTTTCAAGTTTTGTAGGAAATTATCCCTAAGGTATGAATGCAAGCAGCATCTGTAAGTTTACTCGTATTACATCATAAAAGGATAGTTTGCACGTTTGCAGCACAACTAATCATAAAACATATAAAGGCTGCTCTCTCTCTATATTACACGTTTTAATTATTCTTGGTCTATTTGGACAAGATTTTCTATGGAAACTTAAAAACGTAACAATGATCTTGCACTGTTGTTATTGTTTACATGGCAGTACACCAGGTTATTAAAGAAATACAGAAAAAATAAACTATTTTAAACAGGAGAACAAAAAAAAATTAGATTCATTTTCCAGTTCATTGCTAATTATTATGATTAAATGATTTTAAAAGGGGGATTGTTGATATCTGCATATTGTCCTGTCTCGTTTACACACAGGTTTACGCGACTATTTTTTCAATATTATGTTAATTTTGCAGTTATATGATTATAACCCTTCCACACAGAGAGGTATAATCATACATACTAAAAGAATTCAAGCTACGTTTTGACCTATCTGAAGCCTATATGAAAAGAGTGGCTGTCTCAGGCTAATGTAGGTTATAAATAGTCAAGATAGAAAGTAGAAAAAAACAGCTTTTAGCAGGTTTCTAGCACGTTTGCGTGGTAGGAGTCAGCGTGGTTTGGATTTGTACTCCCAGTCTTCAGTGGTGTCAGTTTTTTTTCTTTGCTCTGCTTTTGTAATCTGAGCTGCAGCACCGTCTGTTAGAGTCTTTAGCTGCAGTTATGGCAAACCAACACTTCTCCCCCACCTCTGTTTCAAAATCCCAGGGTCATTAATCATACAGAAAACAGCATGACTGAAAGCTTTATTTTATTAATCTGCTACAGGAATGTTGTATTTATTTGGTATCTTTACATGACTCACACTTTCAGTCTTACAAATAATATTACTTTTGCATCTTTAGCAGAGACAGATAGACAGAAACCCCCTTACAGGCCAGCAAGTCTCATTTGTAGTCAGCACTGGGACCAACAAATCGGGGCTGGGTTTCTGACTATAACTGAAATTAATACCTTTGCTTCCACTCTGGGAAATTACTTAGCCAGATCCAGTGCACACTAAAATATTGCCATCAATGTTATCTTTTATGTTATCTTTTTGTGCATGTCCTGGCTAAAGTGAAGTGTTATTATTGGTACGGAATCAGAATAATTAGGACATTAACAGATCCCAAGTTTAGGCAAAGCTGCTTCTATTCTAGTTGTCTATTGTCCAATACACGTGAAAGCACTGAAACTGAAAGAAAGCTCTGTTGACACTGATGACAATATACCTGCCCCACAACAGCCTAACTACAGTACACACAAATACAAATATATATACCCACAGCGCACATAAATGAAGTATTATTCATCAGGAGGTACAGTATGGTTGCATATTTGAATGTGGGGCTCATTGAGGATTATCTATTAAACTAAAATCAAACACTACACCACGTGCACTCACAGTTTTTGATACCCAGTCACATTTATTGGGCAGAAATAGCAATCAGTTGTGCAAATACCAAAACAACTATTTGTGTAGCTGGATTTAAGTGCTTAAAGTTGAACCTTTTAGAACATGATTAACGCCACCTTGTGCTGATAGATTTACATTTATTTATGTTAGCTAATTATTAACAGAACCAATAACTCAGGGGGAAATAAAGACACTAAAACTAAAAATCAGTGTGTTGTGTGGTCTTTGGCTCCAACAACGAGTTTCATGTTAAGTAATCAAGGCTATACTGTCCACTTTAACTGTATGTTTAGCAGCAATTGGCTCTTCCTTGTTTGGCTAGCTGCACTGAAACTAGAAGATCCAGCTGTTAGTCATAATGTTCAGGTTTTAAAGCACTTTATGGATGAGAACAGAGTGGAGATATGGAAAAGAGCTGTTAAATCGAGTGCTGCACACAAAAATTAATATGAATACAATATACATACATTTTTAAACCATTGCATATGAGAATATAACTGGACTCAGAACTGTTTGTCAGGCTTTTAGGGGATTGCCACTGTCCATTTTAAACTGTTTTGTAAGAATTAGCTAACATAAGAGAAGCGACAAAAACACAAGTCAGTTAAAAAGCCCTAAAACTTGAGCAGACTTTTGCGGCAGTGCGTAGCGAACGTAACGAGCGGCGCTTGAACGCAGCACTTGTCTCCAGCTTCCTCATGCGCAGAGACACGCAGCGAGCGGACACGGTGTGGACAAAGTACCGCGGGCTGAGAGGCTGTTTTCAGCGGTATCGCTTAACCGACAAGCCGCGAAGGACGTGATGTCCCGGGTGTAGCGCTTTCCGTCAGACCGGAGGATGTAACGGCTGCTCCGGAGATGTTGGGACGGCACGAGGCGGTTTGACTCCGGCTTGAATACAAACGGAACCGCCGAAAAGAAGAAGACGAAGAAGAAGCAGAGACGATGGTGGGGAGAGAAGCAGTATTAGCAGCAGCAGCTGGAGGGGGAGCGGATTTCACATCAAGTCGAGCTTGTGTTTTTTGAAACCAGCATAAACTTTAAACGAGGGGTTATGCAAGAAAATCCTCCAGCATGTCGGATCCGATTCACTGGTCTGCGGTGCCGAGCCAGAGCAAGTCCCCTTTTGTTTCGGTGTCGCTACTGAAGCGCTCGAAGAGGTACTTATCAGAAGTTGACATACCGGAGGTTGAAACTAGCCCACATAGCTATTTAGTCTTTAAAAGCTACCACATAGGATTACATTAGTCTATCCTAACTCACTCAAACGTCTCCGTTTACGTTTAACAACACGAGCTAGCTGCTGCTTCAGAGCAGCAACCCGATCGCTTGAACGTTAATCCAGTGTTTGCTCTCTGTTACTCTTTTGTTTTTGTGGTTATGAAGAAAACATCGTATCTGAAGCTGTTTGCAGATAATATTTGCTATAAAGCCAATATTCTCAGAGGCAGGAGCTTAAAATAATAGGCGCGGTGTGCAGTTTCCTTTGTTGAAATTGGATGTAGCATGACAGCAGGTCTGCATGTGTTTGTCAGTGGATGCACTTTGCAGCTGGCACATAAAGCTGTGTGGATAGACTAAATAATAAAATTATATGTGCGGATCCCTGTTTAGATTGGTGTGCTGCACGTTGGATTTGGGATTAGGGTTATAATGACTGCCTGGAAGTCATATTTAGGTGTAATGTATTGTGTTTACTGTTGGCTGACTGGAGATAAGGTCTGCACCTGTTAACTTCCTTGTGCAGGATGTCACACAGGATCACTAGTGATTAGTGTCATCCAGTGATTGATATGCTGTCCAGAACGTGCGGGGCACAGTCTGAAAAAGCCCCTCTGGCTATCAAATACTTTAAATGTGCAGCTGGACATCTTAGATATTGAGATTTTTTTTATCAGTGCATCCAGAAGTTATTTAATCAGGTGATTTTTCTCAATTCATCTTGTGGACTCTAAAACATCAGAAGGTATTTGCTTCATTTTATCTGCATCATAAATTTGGAACGGAGTGCTTGGACCAGCAACTTTGAAATGTCGAATTTCCTCCTTTTAGGGGATTATTTAGCATTCCCTCCTTTTTCCTTCTCAAACACACACACAGTGGTGGACATCTGTTGACCAAGCTGGGCCCGCGGCTGCGGTCAGCGTGCACACCCCCCCCCCCCTTCAGGCTTGAGTCCGGTGACAGAAGGGCATCCTTTTTGGATTGTGGCTCTCATGAGTTTTCTCTCTTGATCTGTCATGCTGGTGTGTCATGCATTTGCCTGCAGATTACAGTTGTAGTTACATAAACGCGTCTCAAGGCAGAGGTGCTCTGAAGGCGGAAATTATCTCACTGGTTGAGTTAAATTCCAGTGAGCAGAGAAAAAAAACAAAACACATAAAAAACGCAAGCTGTGGTTCTTAACGCTCATCTGTACTGGGCTATGAATGCTGTATTTTTGGTAAGTGTTAAGAAAGGAAAGAGGAAAAAAAATAATAAAGTAAAGAAAGAATTAGCTCATCAATAGTATTAGGTTAACACGAGCTATTGAGCTTGAAAGGATGTGCAGCAGGTTAGGGTGATTAAAGGACCGGAATGGAAATGTAATAACGAGTGAATGGAGTGTGCAGAGAAGTTAGGAGTACTTAGAGGGCCTAATGAATGAAGGAACTGAGAGATTGAGGACAGATCGAGGAAAGCAAGTGAATAAGGAAGTGAAGAAGATTAGTGAGGAGAAGTGAGGGCAGCAGTGAAGGAAGATTAAGAGTGAAAAGGTGGTTATGTAAGCATGTCCAGCTGGCATACCTGTAGAGGTATGCAGATTTCCAGGAGAGAGGGCAGTGGCATTTTTAACCAGGCTGGTAATTACAATCTTGGAGAGCAAGAGGATGCCTGGGTAACTGAGAAGAAGTGTATTGATACCAATTTTCTAGAATGATGTGCAGGACTGTAGTAACACTATCAGCCATACTATCAAGATATGGTGAAAGAGTCATTAAAGGTAGATAAGAAGAGAAGCAGCACTATGGCTTCATGCTGAAAAAGAGCACGTTTGCTCTGAGGGTGCTGATGGAGAAGTGTAGAGGTCACAAAGATGCTCTGTAATGCATCCATTGGAGTATGAATTTGAATTTGAGGACTGTTTGAAGATGGTGGCACTGACAGGAAGACAAACAGAGCTAAAGATGGAGAAGATCGGTATCAGAGGGACAGTTCAGGTTGACAGACAGAGAGGCAAGGTTGAGACGGTTTTGGACATCTGCAGAGGAGGGCTAGTGGAATTATTTGACTAAGGATGTTGGAGATGGAGTTGCCAGGAAGAAGGAAAAAAGGAAGACCTCAGAGGAGGCTCATGGATGTAGGGATGGAGGACATGCAGAGGGTTGATGCGACAGAAGAGGGTGAGAGGGAGGCAGATGATCCGCTGTGGTGACCTCTGAAGGGAGCAGCTGAAAGAAAAAAATGATAATAGGTCATTCAGCTGAAGAACTGTGGAGCTAATTTCATTGCAAGGCGTCAATCGTCCGTCTACAATTTTCAAGACTTGCTAGTTCTCCTACAGCATTGGTCACAATTGATCATCAAACGGGTCTTCTATCAAACTGTGGTATAGATCAAGGTCACATTTGTTATTTTCTGTGCAGTAACCTGTGAATTGTGGTGATACATTGGTATTCTGTTTATTATTTACTTGTCTGACAGCATTGCTACTAGTATTAGCATTTAAATATTGGAAACTTATTGTTTAAAAAGGGATCTACTTTCTTTAGTTTCTTTCTCTCATATAATCTTGAGAAATACTAATAAAACGAACAGATGCAACATATGACTAAACAGAATGCTAAACACCCTTCTAATCTTGCGCAAAAGACAGTACAGTAGATCATTTTCAGACCCATTTGGTCAAGAATCGCCAAACACAGTGTTGTTTATTGGTTGTGTTCAAACCAGTAAAAAATTAAGCCTCAGGCTGAAGGTATATGGGTCCAGAAAATTAATGATCTTCAGATGACCTAAAGTGCAGGTCTTAGCATGTTGGTCCCATGTCGACATGGTTTTACTCTGGCTTCCCACCACAGTCACAAGCCACGCATGTTAGGTCAGCTGATGATCCTAAATTAGGCGTGGGTGTGATGGTGAGCGTGAATGTCGCAGTGAGTTAGCCCTGTGATAGGCTGGCACCCTGCAGTAGATTTGCAGCAATGTCTGAAAAAGGTCTTTTTTGCTAATTAACGATGGAAATTCCTGCCTTTAAAACAAACAGGCGATTGCAAGAAACAGTAAAAAAAATACTGAAATGAAATTAATAATGTAAGGACATCCTAAAGATGGTAAACACCGACAACAAATTTTGACGTGTTTTTCAGGAATATCGCTATGTTTGTTTTGTTTAATAATACGTAGTTATATGAGGATTGCACACTCTACATCCATGTCCTATCTCCACAGCACCATTTACCCCCATTTCTCCTTCCAGTGTGCACACAAAACAGACATGTTTTGGTGTTACTCTGTGTTTTTTCAACCGTCACAGCTTGGAGGATAACGGTCTGCTACGATAGAGGTCAAGTGTCTGCTTAATCTCCTCAGAGTTACACTGTCATGAGCCTTTTGTGTCGACAAGCTGCTGCTCAACACACATACTTAAAGCCAATCCGAAACACTGGAAGACTCAGATGACTCAGACCTGTAATTATAGGTGGAAGAAGTCAGGGCAGCAGCGATTACGCTCACTTTGAAGGAAACCAACAGGTTATTATTTTCTGGCATTGCCATATCGTTCTTCCCGTCAGTTAAAAGAGCTGCTGGTATTATCAGTGTGTTTCATACAGTGCTCTGTGTTAAGGTGTGGAGCTGCTGTCATTATTTTAAAAGTGAGAATGTTGCAGGTTTTAAAGGGACCTTGTTGAGGACATAATGAGAAGAAATAAAGCTTTGTTATTCACTGATCATGAACGTAACACTGCAACTAATTTGTCAGCATGCTGCTACACCTGCAGGGCACAGATTACCCTACTGAGGCCAATGTTAGGTTATTTTCATCTGCAGAATACAGCAGTCACTTAGTATTCAAACTACTACAGAAACACTTGTATATAAATTGTGATGGCAGATGCAGATAAGTGATATGTTTTGACTGTGACAGGCTGTTGAGGTTTCTCTTTTTGCTGTTTGTGCTCCAGCTGTCGCAGCAGCAACAGGAAGAGCCTCGGTGTCGGGACGCCGTCGCCTACGCTTTCCCGGCCGCTCTCTCCACTTTCACTCCAAACTGGTAAGACCTGTTTCAGTGTTTTCCAAAATCTCGGCACTGCACCGGCCAGTCAAACCGATGAAAGAATGAACTGTTGCTATAGAAGCGTTTGCTTTGCTTGTTTCCATCTCACCTTACCAGCGTTGAGAAGAAGGATTTTCAGAGTTGTACGACCCCAATCCCAAAAAAGTGCTGCGTAAAATGTATATAAATTCATAATGCAATGATCTGCATTTCTCAAAAACACATTAGAACATAGAAAATATCAGATTTTTAGAGTGAGACATTTTACTGTTTCGTGGCAAAAAATCAGAGCTTATTTTGAATTTGATGGCAGTGACGTATTTTAAAAGAGCTGGGACAGCAGCAACATAAGGCTGGAAAAGTGAGTGGTACTAATATGAAGCAGCTGGAGGAACATTTTGTAACTAATTAGGGTAATTGGCAAGTAACACGATTGGGTATAAAAAGAGCATCTTAAAGTTTCCCTGAAACAAAGATGGGCAGAGGTTCATCATTTGGCAAAAAACGCATCTAGAAATTGTGAAAGAATTTCTTAATAATGTTCCTCAACCTAAAATTACATAGACTTTCAAATATATCATCATCTACAGTACATAATATTGTCAAAAGAGTCAAAGAATCTGGAGAAATTTCTGTGTGTAAGGCAAAGGTAAAAAAATCAATATTAGATTCCTGCGATTTTCTGGCCCTGAGCCAGCACTGCTTTAAAAACAGGCATGATTCTGTCATGGAAATCACTACATGGGCAAAGCCATATGTGAACACGATTGAGAAACAACACTGTCTTCTTTGGGACAAAGCTCATTTAAAATGGTTTGGGCCAAAGTGGAAAGCTGTTTTGTGATCAGATAAATCATAATTTGAAATTATTTTAGAAATCCATGGAAAGGCACCATCAGTCTTAAAAAGTATTAACAAGTTTTAAATCAACGTTTGCTTTCATCCAGAGTACATCTTTCTCCTACAACCACTTGCTTTTCATAGTACAAGAGCTGGGTGCTGAACTGACCGGCCTGCAGTCCAGACCTTTCATCACTGGAAAATATTTTGTGCATCATGAGATGAAAAATACACTGAACAAGAGTCAAGACTGTTGAGCAAACATAATCCTGTATCAGACAAGAACTGGACAACATTGCTCTCCCAAAAGTCCAACAGCTGGTGTTCTCAGTTCCCAGACGGTTTCACACTGTTGTTAAAAGAAGAGCAGATGCTACTGTTACGTTCTTAGTCTAGGCGTGTATTGAACGCAACAAGAAATTGGCCCCACTCACGCACCACCCAAGAAAGAACACAAACAGTAGTATCTTTTAAAGTGCTAAGCAACCATTTATTTGCTTCAGCAGTGAGCATTGCCAAAAATAACAAACACAACTCCCTAAAGGTCCCTAAGCTTTCCTACACAAATGAAAAGCAACCAAAAGTGGTAAATATGGCCCCCTCCAAACTTTTGGTGAAGTGTTGCTGCTCAAATTTAAAATGACCTCGTGTTTTTCTTCGATATGTTCCATATCGGCGTGTTTTCTAAGTTCTGTCGTGAAAGACTGCCGACCACTTATTTGTTTGTATTTCAGACTAGTCGACTAGTCTACAAGTCTGAAAAATACTGACTACAACCGTTAATTTTCTACATCAAGTGCTGCAGAACAGCATTTGTTCACCCAGCTGGCATCTGTATTGCTTCCCACCTTAATTATTTTCAGCCTAACATCACAGATAGACAGATGGGGGCTGCTGTTTGCCAGGGTTGAATTCTCGTCTTGTCTTCTAAAAAAAAGAAAAAAAGAAGAATCACTGTTGAGTCTACAAATAACAGAGAACTTAGTGAAGAACTAGTTTTAAGTTGTATCTTTAACACTTTGTTACGAGCTGCCTTGTAAGAAACACAATATTTTCTAATTTCTTTAGATGAATTTATGAAAAATACCAAAGATAACTCAGTTTGAAGGCCATAAAATAGCAATTTTCATGAACTTGTAACATAGTTAAGGGACAGGAGATACTGAAATGCTTGATTTTGCCCTCCTGCTTTCGAAATCAGCAGCAGATGCTCTAAAGCCCCTGAATGCAATGAAGCAGCAGGAAAAAATAACGTTCGTATCCTCATAACAGCAGTATGTAGCTGTGCTTCCTTTTGAACTCAATCACGCTAAGGATGAGCTAATAATGGAGTGCAGTCGCACTCTAATTGGGCACTCAACACTCGCATGTAAACACACTATGGTCTCTAGTGTACCCAAATCTGCAGACTCAAACAAAGCCAAGCAGGATGAGGCTTCTCCATGAATCGAGAGCCTTAGTAGACTGGAAGCAACATTTGAAAAAGTAATATCAAAATGATATGTTGGACCATTCGTGCTAGTTTTGCACTGATGATAGGTTACTGCATAAACATGATGTTATCTGTTTTCCGTTCCATTTTCTCGTATGTTATTACAGTGCTAACTTTCATTTATGTTTTTATGTCTTTCAGCCGCCAGCAGTCCTTTAGACAGTCCACGAAATGTGTCGACCAGTGCCTTCCTCAACTTTCCATTTGCCCGAAGGTATGTCGGCAATGCTTCTTAAAAATTGTTCCCCTGGAGTTTAGTGTTTGCTTTATTCTGTTGGATGATGGACATTAATCAGCATCACTGCTGTTAAGAGAAAGCCACATGTTGAATGTGGCAGAAATACTGCAATGAAACTTAAAAGTAAAAAGGTCATGTGTCATTCGATTAAAAGTTTGAACCATAAAATCCATCATATTACACTTGTATACAAAGTAAAATCAGCACAACAACAAGTGAGTATTTTTAAAGATATAATTAAAATCAATCGCTTTATGATGTATTTTTGAAGTTCCTGGAACTGGCAACTCTTACAGTGAAGGTTGTTGGGATTGTGCTGGTAGAGGATGATGTCAAGGGTCAACAGTGGTCGAAGTTAATGGTGCTAGCACATCAGTCAAGTCAACTTTAGTCTGGTTTTCCCCTTTTAAGAAGAAGAAACCACCTGTCAAAGTTTTCTTCTTGTTAAAAGAAAGCTTTTCTTTCCCACTACACGTAGGGGGTCGTGTAGTTGTTGGGGTTTCTTACTAATATTTGAGGGTCTTTACATTGTCTCCCCTGACGATATGTCCTCTGAGGCAGCTGTTGATTTGAATTGGTACTATATAAATAAAACTGAATTGAGTTAGGTAGTCGTTTTTTGATCTCTGAATCACCTGGGCCATTGTTTCGCGTTACGTCTTTGTGATTTATTACTGTGAATCCAAATCAGAAAAGTACACACTTAAAAAAATGACTAAAAAAAAAAGCTAACACAGGATCACGGTCTTCATAAAAGCAGCGAGAGGAAAACAGCAGAAAGGTGACTGAGGCTGACTCAGCCGGGAGCGCTCCCCACCATCCTTAACGCTGCAGACTCCTCGGCAGGATGAGTGAAGTCAGATGGAGGGTACCCCCCCTTACTCACGCATCATTCAGCCCGGTTCCCATGGCAACATGCTTGTCTCGCTCCAGGCGTGCGTAGCCGACAAGTGAGGCAGTACCTTAAAGACACCCGAGAACAGTCATTAAAAACTTATAAGCAGGTTCAGGTGCTGTGGACTGCTCTGAGAACACATCATAGCTTGCCAACAAAATAACAGGCACTAGGTAAATATTTATTCATTAAATATTTAGATTTCCTCCTGTTGTATAAAAAGCCAGTCAAATTAAAGGTCAGTTAATGTCTTTTAAAAAAAAAAAAAAATTTCATATACACAGGAATGGCCCTCGACTTATCTTGATAAGCTGAACTTAGACTTGACTCTAAATTCATGCCGATAATAAATTGTTGTGCGATACTTTTCTTATTATCTCATCCTGTGTCATATATCTATTCCTAACCGTCACTGTGCTGCAATAAAATAGACTCACAGCCATGAAGAGAACTCTTTTTGTTACTGCGTGAAGCTCTGGTTGTCCTGTTGTCACCATTTAATGAGACCCTTTAGTGGAAGAAGAGATTCATGAGTATAATCCGTCTGCTGTTGTTGTTTTTGTGGCAGTCAAAGCTTTTTATTAATTTACTAAATCTGTCCCGATCTATTTAACACTATTTGTCAGGGTTGTATGCTTTTTTTCTTAAGGGGGGAAAAAGGCAACGAGTTTCTGCTACGTTATACGACAGACGCCTTTGCAGTATTTTTGTGTGATTTGATAAACTAAAGCGTGTTGATGCTGGTGATTTTCCTTTGGCTCAGGCTAAAACTCTCTGCCTAAGCAGGAAAAGCCCTGCTCTTGAAGTTTGCCACTCAGCCTATGCAGCTGCACTTGATTCTCCATACAATCTGTGTGAAAGTTTAGTGCAGTCCTTGCATCATTTCTCTGCGTGCAAATGCCAAATAACATAAACATACTCCCACCGCCACCCTTTTTTGCAGCTGTACAGTCCAATCTGCAGGTTCGTTCTTTCCAGCTTTGAAGTGAAGGGCTCTTCCTGTTATGTAACACACATCCTCAAATTAATTTAGTTTGCTCTCCACTCTTTGTATCTGGACAAATGAAAAGTGGCAAGGAAGGCAACATTGTCAGTACTAATCCCTCAGCCGAATGCCAGAGGTCACAGGTTCATTTGTGCAAGACTCTTAAAACTCACTGAAACTCACTTCTCTGCTTTTCTCTTTCTTGTTTTCTTTTTTTTCTTGTCCTTCTTTCCGTTGCTGTCGTGATCGCAGCCACTTGGCTCGCGCGGACAGGTAGCTTCTTCTCCAATTCTTGCACCCTGTCTTTATGTCTAAACTTTTCTGTCGTGTGTTTTACACAAAAAATATTTGTCCTTCATAAATTCTTATTGCTTGATTATTGAAATCAAGTGATGAGAGAAAGTGAGGGAGGGAGGGAGAAATGGGCATTTATATTTTTAGATATATATATGTGGGGGGGAAAAGACATAAATTTCATGCTCATGTAGTCACAGGACACCTCCGTTGTCTGTTATGTAACAGGTTTCACATATGAAATGCTATGAAATGCTAACTAATGCCTATGCCGCTGAGGCTTATGTAACGTGCATGTCTGCTTCCCTCAGAGCCGAGGGCCGACGATGGTCCCTGGCGTCCCTCCCTTCGTCTGGCTATGGAACCAATCCGCCGAGCTCCACCGTCTCGGTAAGACACCCGGAAAAATGGCGCCATCGTCCCCCGGTCACAACATGGCAGCCAGGCGATTCTAACACCTCACTCAGCCCAAATAGCACATTGGTTTATGCAATAAGGGACAGTGAATGCCAAGACTGATGATGACAAACCGCTAATTGTTTTCCTCCATCGTCTGCTTCAGTGAGTCATTCTCCAAGTCTGTGGAACTCGGTGTAAGAAGTAACACACACACACAGTCTGCGTGGATGCATATTAATGAGGAGAGGAGGGGAAGGAAATTCAAATAATTTCAGGAACTTTTTATTTTTTTTGACAGCCTTTATTAAAAACACAAAACATCATAACATCACATTAACAGTACACTGAGACATTAGTGTTTGGTAGCTTTAAACAGCATTTTTGAGCAACAGGATGTCACAGTGATTCAACCAGATGTTTTTAAAAGACTGCGAATTGTCTTATTGCAGAATAAAGCCATAATTGTATTTACTGGATGATGTCACCAGACGGCAGTCAGATGAACAGTCCGTAATGGCGGCAGTCTGCCAAGTCTTTGAAAGTCTGCTGTGTGAAGCTCTAATAAGGAGGTTTATTGGGCCGACCCAGGCATAGCCCCAGAGGTCAGTGGGGACAAAAGGGCTCTTCAGTGGCCCCCGCTGCCCTCTTTATACTGAGGCTTTAGAAAGAGACTTCGCAGATGCTATCCCTCTGGCCCCGTTCTGTTCACGACACATGGACCGCAAAATGAAACAGATTGCCGGCAACAGACACCGTCCCCTATTTTGCTTGAAAAGATGTTACTCTCTGCCTTGGTAGACATGGAAGATGACTGCAAATAATAATAATGCTTCTGTAGGCTTTTGGTTTTTTGGTCACCTAAATTCATATACATTGTGAATTTGGATTTCGGGCAAATCTTCACAGGTGCCTGATCTATTTTATGAGAATGCATAAGTGGAATATTCTGATCTGAAAGATGCTATGTGGAATTATTTTAAATCACTGAGTTCATTCGTTATGTCTTTTAAACAATTATAACCTTTCAGTGTGTTGTTTTTCAGCTGGTCTGAAAAGAAACTAGACTCTTATGTTTCATAGCATATCACAGATCTTTCCAGATTCAGTTACTCTCACTGAAGTAGTGCATCCATCCATCCATCCATCAGTATCCAGTTCAGGGTTGCAGGTGGTCTGGAGCCTATTTTAGCTATCATAGTGCAAGAGGCAGGGTACACCTCGGACAGGTCGTCAGTCTGTTGTAGAGCCAGTAAAATACGAAGAATAAAGATTGTCCAAGCAGAAAATCACAGTACTGCAAAGGAAAAGAGCACCTTCTCATGGGAGAGCAGGGTTTGAAACCCGAGTGAAGCCAAAACGCAGCACATGCGTAGGCCTGTGCTTGCCTAGTAAGACGAGCTTAGCTTTAATTTTATTTTTTCCCCTTCGATGATCCTTTAAGTCAGGCTCACAATGCAGAACCAATTTCAGTTTGCTGTTGTCCTTTGCTTTGCCCGACTTGCCTGAACCCGTTTGTGATCTTCAGTCTTAGCAGCCTACCTTGTTGAGTGATGCCACCTGAAAAGCAGACCGGCAAATTGCAACATTAGTTGTTTTTCTTCTTTTGCGAAAGCAGCCCGCAGTGGTTACAGGGCCGATGCTGCGTATTGCAACATGTAAAGCTGGCTTAGCTTGCACTTACTAATCGTGAACACAGCAGCAAATCTTTGTCAGTTTGGGAAGCTGTTGGGCTTTTGTAGTGTTGAGGTGAAGATCCTTTCTCGGGGATTTTCAGTCTTAAGTCATTTTTGAGTTCATTTAAATATTTTCCCACTCTTTAGAAGCACTGCACAAGATGATGGGTCGGAAGTAAAGATTTGGATACTTTAACATTTATTCAAATGTCAAAACAAGTAGCTCAGAAGGGCTGAAGAGATACTGCTCGTTGTTTTGGTTAAATCAGCCTCAAAAGAAGCTCAGTATTAAATGTGAAAATAGATGTATTTTTCTTATTTGATGGATTCCAAGAAACTTGATTCTTTTCATCTGAACGCAGAGTTGTCAGCGGGAAAAACTTCAGCTCATGACAATTTGCATATTAATGATGATGAAACTGACCTCACGACCCATTGTTAGTCAATGGTGCCAGTTTCGGTCACTATGTAGTGTTTATAAGGTTGGGGAAACCTGCAGTCAGCTGCAAGTCACTTGGCTGAGTGATAAAACGTTTCTCCCACTGAAACCGCAACATGTAGATGAACAGAATCAACTTTCTGGGGTTTGTTTACCTTGATGATTGAACATCCTTCAAGACATTTGATTAATTTCTTTCTGTGTGCGCAGTCCTCCTCCTCGTCCCAGGAGCGTCTCCACCAGCTTCCCTACCAGCCGACACAAGACGAGCCTCACTTCATCTTCAAGCACTTCCGCAGCACAGACAGCATAACAGACGAGGACGGACGGCCCTCGCCGGTGGTACGACCGCGGTCTCGGAGCCTCAGGTGGATAATTGACACAGAACTGAACAAACTAAAAAAACGTGCAATTAAACTTTGTTTAGGGTAGCCATTTTTAGTTATTTATTCAGTTACTGAAAACATAAAGTGTAAAGTAATGACAGGATCACTATTTTAAGACGACCTTCTGACACCGACGGAAGGATCCACACGGAGATGGGAGAACCTCTCACAGCCTCCTGTCTGTTTTGTTCAGATTGTTTCTTGTTCTACCATCAAATTAAAAACATGTAATGTTTCACACAGATTAAATGCAGTAATCCGTCCGAAAGGATTAACTACCTACATTTCAGATTAACTTTGGACAGCGACTACAGAACACGAGCGCTGTTGTATCATTTATAGACTGTCAGATTTGAAGACGCCTTCAAGCGCCAGTTTTGGCACCTCAGCTGCCTCCGATTGATCGCACATGCCCGTTGGCCGGCAGGCAGGTGGAGATCTGACTGCAAAGCGGTGCGTTTTTGACAACTTTTGTCTGTTGGCTCTGCTCCGTGCTGTTTGTGCAGTGCCTGAGTGCTCTGTGTTCTGGCACCATGGTGTGCCGCGCGTGGGCGTGCTAGCTAACAGAGCGCCTCGGGGATCATCGTCTCATAGCTGCTGAACTGTAGTCGAGGGTGGTGGGTGTCTGATGCGGCGAACTGCAGCGAGCTTTGCAGCAGTGTGTGTTGGGCAGAAGCCATCCAGTAAAACAGAGGCGTCTTTTATGACAAGAAGAAGAAAAAAAAGACTCTGGGAGTCTGTTTGCAAGTGATAGGTTTTCCCTCCATCTGTTCTGTTTGAAGCTTCATCAAGCAAGATTTCTCTGTAAAAATACACCTTCCCTTTGGCCTCAATGCTGGAGTGGTGCTGCAGCGAGTGACTAATTATTTGATGTCGATGATTCACACAGTTTTGGCTAGAAGAAACCTCTGCTGCTGCCGGTACGGAAGCATCTTAAAGTGAAACATCAAAACCTGACAGTGAAATCCACCTTGATTGGAGCTTAAGCAGCTTAAGAGCCACCAAACCTGAATGTTGTCTCGCAGGCTGACATCAAAAGTATCGTTGATGCTGACCTCAAAACCCTCGTTCAGTCACACTCAGGCTATTAGTTAAGAGCCGACGTGTGTGTGTTGGTTGGATTGAACTAAACTGACTGCTGGCCATTTCGAGGGAACTGCGATGGCCTCGATGACATAACCACTCTTCATCGCCATTTAATAGCTTAGAAGAGAAATGCAATGAACTGTGTAGTAGTAATAATAATAAATGTCTCTGTGTTGATCAGTTGCAATGTACTAATTTGTTGTGTTTTGCTTTTTCGTAGCCCGGGCCGATCAAGTGTTTCCTTCGATAATGAGATAGTCATGATGAACCATGTTTACAGAGAACGTTTTCCAAAGGTACGTACAGGATATCTGTAACTTTGCATTCTCAACGAAGACATATTCAAACCAGAAACACACTTTGCATTTCTCCTATTGTTGTGTGGAGCGTCCTGAAGCCTTTTTGGGTTTTGGTTTTGTTTCAATAAGGAGAAATGCTTTTAAACAAGCTTTTAAAGCCCACTTTTCAACATTTGGAGAAATTCTTTTTAATTTGCTGTAGAGAGGGGTTAAAAAATGATTATCAGTGCTCGTTTAATTGTTCTAACTCTGTGTTTGTGTGCTCCCTGCAGGCCACAGCCCAGATGGAGGAGCGCTTGTTGGAGATTGTCACACATTACTCTCCAGACAGCTCCCTCCGGCTGGCTGACGGGGTGTTGGGCTTCATCCAGCACCAGTTGGTGGAGCTGGTCAGAGACTGTCTGGATAAGTCCCAGAACGGCCTGGTTACCTCTCGTTACTTTGTTGAGCTGCAGGAGAAGCTAGACAAGCTGCTACACGAGGTGAGAATCCCTCAATCTGACATAGGGTGCATCTGAAAGGCATCCACACTGCTGAGGTGTATCTTCTAGGAAGCTGAGGGGTAACTGGCCACCACCAGTATTTTGTCATTAATTAACTGAATCCATTTTGGAACAAAGCTGTCACATGACAAAATGTGGAACAAGTAAAGACCTGTGAATGCTTTCCAGTTACACTGGAGGTTTTGCAGGACTGATGAGAGAAGCGGTGCAGGCCAAATGCTCTCTCTGGTTTTAAGCAGCAGCTGATGAACTGATGCTGAACTCTTTAATTCGGGTGTGATGACGTTTTGAAAGAGGATTGATCGAGCCCCGGTGAAATGTGCAATCAGGCATGCCTCTCCAGTGATAGCCAACGGCACACACAATAGATCTCTTAGTGGAAATTTTCAGTGATGCTGAGAGGCACTTTTGTCACAGGTCTTATGCATGTTGTGTTAGTTTCTATAGCAACCTCTTCCCGTGTTTCTCTGCGTGCTTTCAGACAGCAGGCACGGCTAACTCTCTGTACTTCCAGCTGAACTGATAAGTCTGTTCCCGCACAGTGGAGCAAATGTCATATATTTACGCACACACACGCACGACTTGATTTGTGTGCCAAGGCCACTTTGTTAAAAAGGGCAACAGTTTTTTCCAGAAAGTTTTCTCTGGGTCTTTGTCATGCAGTATATGCAGGGGGCCCTGTGACAGGCTGGGGACATGTCCAAGGGGTGTCCCGCATCTCACCCTGTGACAGCTGCGCAGGCTCCAGCCC
Source organism: Diplotaxodon limnothrissa (assembly GCF_057381915.1). Classification (NCBI taxonomy): domain Eukaryota; kingdom Metazoa; phylum Chordata; class Actinopteri; order Cichliformes; family Cichlidae; genus Diplotaxodon; species Diplotaxodon limnothrissa. Next base: position 36,500,395 of record NC_140610.1, read on the forward strand.
TCCACGTGGATACACGGCTGCGGTGTTGCCTGAAAAGTGACACATTTTTTATTAATTTGTTATAAAAATCTTGTACATTACAGGAAGCAATGCACAAAAAGTAGCTTTGTGAAAGAAACACCTGAACAGTGCTCTGGACTAGATTAGAGGTTAGAGATTAGATGAAACTTTATTAATCCCTCGGGTGTGTTCCTCCGGGAAATTCAGTTTCCAGTAGCACAGCACCGGCAGAAGTTGCATGTTACAGATACAATAAAGGGGAATGAGAGCAAGGATATAAACATAAAGACTATAGCCTATTTTAGTAACAATTATTAATAATCATTCACTGCTCTCTATTTCCCATATCTGGACTTCTTCGGGTTTGTGATTGTGCTCTGGTCCCATCATAACAATTACAAACTATGCTTAAACTGCATTTAATGCTTTATTGGCTGTGGGGTACAAAATGTTTTTCTAGTCTATTTGTCCTTGATTTTATTATCTTGCCTGATGAGAGCACTTTACACTAATTATAATTTGGGTGTGATGAGTCATGCAAAATTTTGGGGGCTTTTCTGAGACAGCGGGTGTTTGAAGTTCCTGCAGTAAGGAAGCGATTTCCTGGACGACCTTTTTGAACCACCCGGAGAGCTTTCCAGTTTGCCAAAAAAACGTGTTGTAGTAGTAGCAATTTTATTGATTACATTTGATTACATGTAAATTCAAGAAGAAGACAAAAACATAAAAATGATACCTTAAGGCAGTGAAAACAAAATAAAAACAACAAACAACAACAAAGCAACAACACCTGTAAGGCTGGGTGAATGAAAAGGTTTTAAGTCTGTTTTTGAATTTGTACACAGTTGTAATTGATCTCAGGTCAGCAGGCAGCTTGTTCCAAAGAACAGGACCACAGTAGCTGAAAGCACCTTCAGCACATTTACATCTGATTCTGACAACAGTTAAAGAATCCTGAGAGGGCTGACCAGGTGCTAGACAGTAGGATTTCTGTCCGGCATAGAAGGAGGTCATAGGGCACAGTAACAAAAACACTTTTTGATAGCATCATTAATTATCTGATGAAGATATTCCTCTTCATTCCGGGAAATACGTAAAACTTTTACCATTTACCCCCATTTAGGCCTGTTCTGGGCTAACTGTTGATCCTCTGATTCTGTGTCAGAGCCTCCCCTTTCAGCTCAGCTGTTAAGTAGCAAAAATAATGTCTGTTTATTGGCTAAATATTTTTGTGTACATTTGTCTTAAAATCCACTTTTCTTTGTCTTCTCATCGATCTGTTCTTTTGTTCGTCAGTGTTGATCACGAGGAACTGTGGGGATACTGCACTTTGTACGGTATAGCAGTACTCACTGTAAATATGGATAGCACTAGGCAGTGATTTCAGGCACAGACATGGCCTGTATCACAGTTACGTACAACAGAAAAGCTTTAACAAGAGTTTAGAGCAGGCAGGAGAAAGCCTGTGACCGTAAGGTTTGAGTAACTGCTGTCTTTCTTAACTTACACATTACTACACTCACTACCAGAAGGTTAAAATATAATCCACACAAACCTAAGTGTAGACAGAAATGACGATCACAGCCACAGGAAGCTTGGCAGATTGTGAAAGAGTATCTCATGTTTCAGAAATGCTGGTAGACGGGTGTAGTAGCAACATTTCCTTTAGGGCCACTTTCTTGAGTCTGTATCCTCATATTTGACAGGTGGCTGAGATTAGTAATAGTCTTGTTGTGCAGGAAGCTTCAATTAGCTCTCATATGACTGGATCACAAATACACAGTGTGCTGTGCTGCTGTATCGTCACCAGAACAGGGTGTTTCTCTGTTATTATAGAAGAAACTGAAAATGACTCACGAAGACTCCGCCCACCCACCGCGGATTATTCTGATAATTGCTCTTCGTTTGAAGTGGCGTCATTTCTGATGTAATTCTATCAGGCGGCACCTGTTTTCATGTTTTTGTTAAAGCCCTATCCACTTCCTTAGAATTTTATATTTATTTTTATTTCACTGTTTCCCCATAAAGCAGTGCTCTTGTATTTCTCTTTTTTTTATAGCTTTTTTTTCAGGGGTGGATGAAATGGTGCTAATAGTGATAAACTGTACTTGCCTGTTGGCTCAGTTAGGGTTCCCTTAGACATACAGTGGGGCAAAAAAGTATTTAGTCAGCCACCGATTGTGCAAGTTCCCCCACTTAAAATGATGACAGAGGTCAGTAATTTGCACCAGAGGTACACTTCAACTGTGAGAGACAGAATGTGAAAAAAAAATCCATGAATCCACATGGTAAAGAAAGTAAAGAATTTATTCGTAAATTAGGGTGGAAAATAAGTATTTGGTCACCTCAAACAAGGAAAATCTCTGGCTCTCACAGACCTGTAACGTCTTCTGTAAGAAGCTTTTCTGTCCCCCACTCGTTACCTGTATGAATGGCACCTGTTTGAACTCATCATCTGTATAAAAGACACCTGTCCACAGCCTCAAACAGTCAGACTCCAAACTCCGCCATGGCCAAGACCAAAGAGCTTTCGAAGGACACCAGGAAAAGTATTGTAGACCTGCACCAGACTGGGAAGAGTGAATCTACAATAGGCAAGCAGCTTGGTGTGAAAAAATCAACTGTGGGAGCAATCATCAGAAAATGGAAGACATACAAGACCACTGATAATCTCCCTCGATCTGGGGCTCCACGCAAGATCTCATCCCGTGGGGACAAAATGATCATGAGAACGGTGAGCAAAGATCCCAGAACCACACGGGGGGACCTGGTGAATGACCTGCAGAGAGCTGGGACCAAAGTAACAAAGGTCACCATCAGTAACACACTACAACGGCAGGGAATCAAATCCCGCAGTGCCAGACGTGTTCCGCTGCTGAAGCCAGTGCATGTCCAGGCCCGTCTGAAGTTTGCCAGAGAGCACATGGATGATACAGCAGAGGATTGGGAGAATGTCATGTGGTCAGATGAAACCAAAGTAGAACTTTTTGGTATAAACTCAACTCGTCGTGTTTGGAGGAAGAAGAATACTGAGTTGCATCCCAAGAACACCATACCTACTGTGAAGCATGGGGGTGGAAACATCATGCTATGGGGCTGTTTTTCTGCCAAGGGGACAGGACGACTGATCCGTGTTAAGGACAGAATGAATGGGGCCATGTATCGTGAGATTTTGAGACAAAACCTCCTTCCATCAGTGAGAACTTTGAAGATGAAACGAGGCTGGGTCTTCCAACATGACAATGATCCAAAACACACCGCCCGGGCAACAAAGGAGTGGCTCCGTAAGAAGCATTTGAAAGTCCTGGAGTGGCCTAGCCAGTCTCCAGACCTCAACCCCATAGAAAATCTGTGGCGGGAGTTGAAAGTCCGTGTTGCTCGGCGACAGCCCAAAACATCACTGCTCTCGAGAAGATCTGCATGGAGGAATGGGCCAAAATACCAGCTACTGTGTGTGCAAACCTGGTAAAGACCTATAGTAAACGTTTGACCTCTGTTATTGCCAACAAAGGTTATGTTACAAAGTATTGAGTTGTATTTTTGTTATTGACCAAATACTTATTTTCCACCCTAATTTACAAATAAATTCTTTACAAATCCTACCATGTGGATTCATGGATTTTTTTTTCACATTCTGTCTCTCACAGTTGAAGTGTACCTCTGGTGCAAATTACTGACCTCTGTCATCATTTTAGGTGGGGAACTTGCACAATCGGTGGCTGACTAAATACTTTTTTGCCCCACTGTATAATCCCTGATGATCCTTTTGGCACATGCAGTTTCTCAATATTAAATGACAGTGACACAGTTTTTGCTTTTGTGCACCTCCACGGTGGATTAAAAGCACAGAGATCAAGTTGTGACTAAAATGTAGACGCTCGTTCAGCGATTTTAACATTTTTAAATTAAAGCCATTTTAATCACAGTCGCCTCATGTTCACACAAATAACTGGTCAAACTTTATCGTAAATGTAAGCCATGTTTTTGCCGCTCAGACCCAAACCGTCTGCAGTCCCTCTCTGAAACTGGAAATCTGTTGAGTTGAGTCTCCTGATGGCTCCTTGTGTTTTCCAGGCCTACGAGCGCTCTGAAAGTGAAGAGGTAACCGTCATCACCCAGCTAGTCAGAAAGATCCTCATCATAATCTCTCGACCGGCTCGGCTCCTCGAATGTCTGGTAAGCTACCTAAATTTGTCAATCGAATACCAAGTTTGTCATCTCCAACAATCAGCCATTTATTAACACAAATCTGATCTGAGTCGGCAACCTTACCCCGACAGCTCTGCGCATAGCTTTGTTTAGGATTTTTAGTAGTAAATCAAATGGCATCTTGGATGCCTTTCAGTTTCCCGACACTCTGCATTAATTACACTGCTGTTGGATGCTGGTGACAGGAGTTTGATCCAGAAGAGTTTTACCACCTACTCGAAGCGGCAGAAGGCCACGCCAAAGTCGGCCAGGGAATCAAGACCGACATCCCGCGGTACATCATCAGCCAGCTGGGCCTCACACGCGACCCGTTAGAAGGTAAATTTAATCCGTTATCGAGCGAAGCCTGTGATGTGGCTCATATGTGATGTTTTTTTTAAAGCCTGTTTCAGACATGGGTTAAGTAACATGCTGCCCCGAGTAGGTGATTATTATTATTATGCTTTATGATACTGCAACAAATACACAGTCCTGACTTAGATGAAGAGCAGACTGCATTTTTAAGTGATCGGTGCAGAAATGTTGGAAACCCAAATTAAAGCCTCTTCTTCTTTTATTTCTAGACATGGTACAGCTTGAACAGTATGATGCCAGTCCCTCGCCCTCAGCGTCAGTGTCAGTGGAAACAGATGCTTCTGTGGAGGTGAACTGACTAATTCAATAAGTTCAAATAATATTACAGACTCAGGCTGAGCTTTATTCAACCATTTGACATGTTAGAAATTAAACACAGCATCTTAGGTCTCAGTATATGCAGCGTGCTATTAAACAATAGCTAAAACAGTATAAATAACTAGAATAAATACAAAAACCATGTATTGAAATATGCTAAAATTCAAATAATGGATCTTAATAAATGTACAGTATTGGACAGTGTGTGGCAGGGAAGAGTTCACACTGCCGCTGTTCCCTGCTGTACATTTATTAGGAGCCATTATTTATATTTTAGTGTGTTTATACTGGGAGAGGAGATGATTTAATGTTGAGTGCTCAGGTAAAGTAGAATCAGTCCATTTACCAAAGATGAAAAGTGCACACGCTTCTTCAGATCTGCCCACCGTGCTGTGCTGAATGTGTTTAAAGCGGATCAGGAAACGGTGACTCTTTTTATTGTGAAAGGATGCCAAAAATATTTAAAATCAATGTTATTTTGGTTAAGTAGATTGCAGGTGTAATTAGTATTTGGAGTAGTAGTTGGCTTTTAATCTGCAATCAGCATTAATCACAGCATTGCTTCTGTCTGCTTATTTAATTTTTCACATGGGCGTAAACAGCCACAGAATAAGAGCCCACAGACGCTGACTCCAACTCGAAGGAAACCTCTTGAGAGTGATTTTGAGACCATCAAACTCATAAGTAACGGAGCTTATGGGTAAGAGCACAAGTCTGTTTAACTGCATTTCACTGCTTCATCTTAGAAATGATGTTTGTTTGTTTGCGACACTTTGTTTATTTGCAAAGTGTCGCAAAGCTAAGATGAAAGATTAAATGGTGTCAGGAAGCGGAAAATACATTTAGTTGGAAGTAGTTTTTATTGTTGTTATTCTGATGCAGTTTGCCTCAATTTCAACCTTTTTTGTGCACGTTTTTGTGAGCCACTGTGACTGTGCCTTTTACCCGTTTCCAGGTAATTGAGCTAATGAGGTTTGTTTGGTTTTTGGCAGGGCGGTGTATCTGGTTCGCCACAAGGAGACCCGTCAGCGCTTTGCCATGAAAAAGATAAACCGTCAGAACCTGGTGCTGAGGAACCAGATCCAGCAGGCGTTTGTGGAGCGGGACATCCTAACTTTTGCTGAGAACCCCTTTGTTGTCTCCATGTTCTGCTCGTTTGAGACACGACGTCACCTCTGCATGGTCATGGAGTATGTAGAAGGTAAAGAAGGGAGAGGCTGCGGGGGCTGTTACAGTTTTATGTCTCTAACATTTTAGCTTAGCTTAAACAAGACCCGGTTTCAGTGAGTGCCAATGCAGAGAGTCTGAGAATAAGAGTCTGTGCATTACTGCCTCGGACAGTTGGTGTGTTAGGATCACTGCTGTTACTGGGATTTTAGTTGTTTTTTAAGGTGTTCTGTTCTTTTAAGGTGGAGATTGTGCCAACCTGCTGAAAAACATGGGCCCACTGCCTGTGGAAATGTCCAGGATGTATTTTGCTGAGACGGTCCTGGCTCTGGAGTACCTTCACAACTACGGCATCGTGCATCGGGATCTTAAACCTGACAAGTAAGGACATCTCCAACATCACCTTCACTCAGCTCTTCCGTCTTGCTTTTCTTGCTTTCATTAGGATCCGTTGACATAGTTGGGTCTGTGAGCGGGCACATGTAGAGTCTTGATTTTTCTGTAATTCAGCCCTTATCCTCATTTTCTTGACAAATTGTAAAATGCGCCGCTTACACTGACGTCTTCTTTCCCCCAACAGTTTGTTGATTACATCTATGGGCCACATCAAGCTGACTGACTTTGGTCTCTCTAAAATCGGCCTGATGAACATGACGACCAACCTGTATGAAGGTCACATAGAGAAAGACACAAGAGAGTTTGTTGACAAGCAGGTGAGACAACTTCAGGTGTAAGAGATAAATCACCTGTCACTTTTGGACAGCAGTGATTGTAGAGGCACTTGATCCAAACTGATGTTTGCTGGTTTACTTCCTCAGGTGTGTGGGACTCCAGAGTACATTGCCCCAGAGGTGATCCTCAGACAGGGCTATGGGAAGCCAGTGGACTGGTGGGCGATGGGGATCATCCTTTATGAATTTCTGGTCGGCTGCGTCCCGTTTTTTGGAGACACTCCCGAAGAGCTTTTTGGACAAGTTGTCAGTGGTACGTCTTGAAATGAATGAATTCTCTACTTAAAAATCGAGCATCAGGTTTAAAAAATAGAATCACAGCATAGAATAGCCACTGAGATCAAATCTTTATGTTAAACTAGTTTCTTTTTCCTTTTATTTGAATTGAAAACACAAGCAGTGACGTAGGCACAGAAGTCTACAACTTTGCTTCACTCTCAGAATCTTAACCACATCAGTCCTGGGCAAGCTTATGCTTTGGCAAACACAAACATTCTGACTTGCTGTTTAATGTCTTTGTAAGACTGTAAATTTGGTTTTAATTAATATTTAATTTTGTACTTTTATTTATTATCTTCTCTGATTGTCAGATGAAATCATTTGGCCTGAAGGAGAGGATGCCTTACCTGTTGATGCACAGGATTTGATCACCCGCCTGCTGAGGCAGAACCCTTTGGACCGGCTGGGAACAGGTAATGCTGATAAATTACAGCAGGGATCTTTTATACAGGTCTGTACAGCTAAATCAGAAAAACAAGGTTTATAGCAAGGGGGACATTACATTTTAATAATTTTAAAAAAGTGAAACTAAGAATGAAGTAAACATGTTTGCAAGAGGAGTTTCACCCTGTCCTAATCCAGTGTTTAACTGAATGTTTTTAGGTGGAGCCTCAGAGGTGAAGCAGCACCCCTTCTTCTTGGGGCTGGACTGGAACGGACTCCTCCGACAGAAAGCCGAGTTCATCCCTCAGCTGGAGGCCGAGGATGATACCAGCTACTTTGACAGTGAGTTCCTGCTGAGTCTCTTTGTGGTTTATTTTTCTGTGTAATCTTGACTTCACATGGTAGTGAGAGCAAAACGTTGTCCATAATTGTGGGTGTTGGAGATGGGATGCAGGTTAAATTTAGCTGGAATATAATACGGGCGAGCTAAGATAAAACTGCAGAGTGATGAGTTTTTCTCGGGATTATACCATGAAGTTTGACTTTCTCTTAAATGAGAGCATCTTCCCTTTTTGCCATATTCAGCTCGTTTGGATCGCTATCATCATTTGGCCTCTGACGAAGACGACGAAACTAACGACGAAGAGTCTTCCTTGGAAATCCGACAGTTTGCTTCCTGGTCTCATCGCTTCAGCAAGGTAAAGACTGCTGCAGTAAGAATCTGCTGTAAGAGTGCCAAAAAATTTGAAAAGTCAGATCTTAACTGACACCTTTTCACCTGTTTGTCATCAAGGTTTACAGCAGCACAGAACACCTGGCAACACCGTCCAACCTGAGTTTCTCCTCCGACCGCAGCCACAGCGAGGACAAAGAGGACCACGGGGATGCGGCAGGGCTCGGAGCCTCGCCAAGCCCAGCAGATGGCAGTGCTGAGCACAGGCAGTCTGGACGCATGGCCAGGTAAACAGAAGATGTGGACACCTGCTATTCCTCTTTATTCTTGTTTCTTTTTCGTATTTTTGCACGTTTCATAGTATTCATAATATAATAAACAGGTGGCTGAGTTTGTGGGTCTGCATGAAAACAGATCCTCAATCAGCTGATCTATGAGTTGAACATTTTTTTGTGTGCTTTTACTGTTTTTAGTCTTCGCCCCCGGGCCTCCTCCAGTTCCTCCCAGTCTGACAGAAGCACCAGTCCTCTGGTAATGAGCAGCACTCACAGCCTGGAGACGATGCCCCGGTTTGCCCTCTCCACTGATGATGAAGGTAAAGCCACTTTTTTTTATTTTAACACATCTCTTCATAACACGTCCAGGTGCTTCTGCCAGAAACATTCACACTTAACACCTTCTGTCCGCAGCAGAGGTGGTGGTGTCAAATCTTCGGCGGATCAGGATTCGCAGCAACAGTACCGGCGGGAAGCAGTCATCCCCTAAGGACACGGCAGGCCCTCGGCGCTTCGGTAACCAGCTGGAGACGCCAGACAGGCAGAGGGTTCCCTGCGGAGGAAAGGTTCCCAAGTCTGCCTCTGTCTCAGCCCTGTCTCTCATCATCACTACAGGTGCAGAAGGTTATCATAACTACTTTAAATCCAGCAGAATCAGTTTGGTTTTTATTGCTCCGCTTTGACAGAGAGCCTCTGCAGATATAGTCTAAACATGTAATCCATAGACAGCAGTTTTTGTTTCTAATTGTGGAATTAAAACTGGCCTTCTAATTTGAGTCATAAAATGTGAGATTATGAGTCTATTTATCTCTAAACTGTGTGTTTGTTTCAGACGATTCACCCAGTGGCCTCCACCCCGGTCCCATCTCCCCACGCTCACTGTCTTCCAACCCCTCATCCCGCGACTCGTCCCCAAACCGGGATCTGTCATTCAGCCCCAGCAGCCTGAGGCCACCAATCATCATCCACACCTCAGGGAAGAAGTTCGGCTTCACCCTGCAGGCCATCCGTGTGTACATGGGCGACAGCGACGTCTACACCGTGCATCACATGGTGTCGGTAGGTTTTAACCACAAGCCTTAAAACAGATCAAAGATCTGAAACCTGTGTTTGTAAACTGTAGCGTGTTCCAAATATTTTGCTTTGCTTTGGTGATCCAAAACTAGAAGGTAGTGATATAAAAAGGTTGTTATGTAATGCTCAGTTTGAAACTCACTCACTTCACCATCGCAATAGAGTGTGGAGGAGGGCAGCCCGGCTCACCAGGCAGGCCTCTGCACTGGAGACCTCATCACCCACGTGAACGGAGAGTCTGTCCAAGGCCTGGTCCACACAGAGATGATCGAACTGCTGCTGAAGGTACAGCTCGGAGCTGCGTGGCACTTGAACTTTGCTTTTTAAGTTGCTTCTGTGTTGAAAGGTCTGTAAAAATTCTTTCATTCTCACGAAACGTGCAGAGCGGCAACAAGGTGGCCCTTCAGACCATAGCGCTCGAGAACACTTCTATTAAAGTCGGTCCTGCACGAAAGACCAAACACAAAGGGAAGATGGCTCGCCGCAGCAAGAAGAGCAAGAGGAGAGATAATTATGACAGGTGAGCATCTGACTGGGTTCTGGGTTTCTTTTTTTTCTCTCTCTCTGTCTTTGCAGCTCTGCTGTGTTACTCATCATCTGTTTACTCTGGGAGGCTCTTTCTCCTTCAAGTGTAAGCTACAACAGTGAATTATATATCGTCCCTTCTAGGCGACGGACCATCTTTAAGAAGCTGTCCAAGCAGAGCACAGTGATGCACTGCAGTCGCAGCTTCTCCTCAGGTCTTCATCACTCTGTTTCCTCCAGTGAGAGTCTTCCAGGCTCCCCGACCCACAGCCTCTCCCCGGGGCCCTCCACACCCTGCCGGAGCCCCGCACCTGACCATCAGGGCCACGGTAATTAAGGAAATGTAGTCATTTGAGATTCTGCAGGTACACTGAAGGTCTTATAATACCCAGATGGCTGCCCCTCCCTCAGCCTAAAGGATCCTTCCTGTTAAAAGGGGGTTTTTCCTTCCCACTGTTGCCAAAGTGCTTTGTGAAAGGCAGTCGTCTGATTGTTGAGGTTTCTCTGTATTTTTGTGGGGTCTTTACCTTAAAATATTAAACACCTTGAGGTGACTGTTATTGTGATTTGGTGCTACATAAATAAAACTGAACTGAAATAGAATTGAAATTTAAAAGTGTTGTTTGCCCTGCTGCAAACTGCAGCTTGTAGTGTGAGTATTTCAACAGTCCTGCCTCTACTTTCCAGAGAATAACTCACCACAGAGTACGTCGCCTTGCTCCAGCTCTCCAAGCTCTCCCGCCACACACAGCCGGCCCATCACGCTCGGCCTGGGCTCTAAACTCAGCCCGCAACGCTACAGCAAAGTGGGCCGCCGCAAATCCACCAGCAACATCCCCCCCTCGCCTCTGGCCTGCAGCAGCTCCTCATCCTCTAATCAGCCGCTTTCCCCACAGCGCTCGCCCTCTCCTCTGCCAGGCTTCGCCAAAAACCTTCACACGTACCACGGAAAAACCCTGTCTCCCCCCACCATCGTTAGGCATGTCGTCCGGCCACGCAGTGCAGAGCCGCCTCGTTCACCGTTGCTTAAGAGGGTGCAGTCAGCGGAGAAACTGTCTGGAGTATATCACGCTGACAAGAAGTCAAAAGCCCCCCGCAGGCACACGCTGGAAGTGCCGTTTTACGGTGAGGCTGACCTGCTGGGCGACTCAGAGATGGACGCAGCCTGTGGCATCGCTTACATTGGGGTTGACCACAGCAGACTTGGGCCGTACATTAGCAGCCAAAGGATTGAACGATCAGAGCAGCTGGTTGTGATGCGGAAGCTGAACCTGTCAGAGCGGAGAGACTCCTTTAAGAAGCAGGAGGCAGTGCAGGAAGTGAGCTTCGACGAGCCAGAGGAGAAAAGCAGCAGTAATGCAGCGGGGAGCAGCACACCTCCAGGGGCTCAAACGCAGCACAGAGCGGCCTGGACTGTGACACGACCCCAAAGCAGTCAGGACATCGAGATGGACGTCCCCGTGGTGAGGAGGTTCACGCTTGTGCCGCAGATAGCTGTGCAGGGCTCTACGGAGAGCGAGGAGCAAGACGAGTGGGAGCCGTGTTCAGATGGAGAGGACTCTGGTGAGAAGCCCGAGGTGGAGGTGGACGTCACAGCATCTCCGCGGGAACAAACAGGATGTCTTCTCACCAACATGAGCTGCAGGCAGGGAGCAGAAACCACTTCCACGGGTCCTAAAATTGCACCAGAGAAGACACCAGAGTGCAGAGAGCAAACACAAAAAGGGCACCTGAGAAAGTGACAGCTCGCCGTTGTACTCCTAAAACCTGCTCTTGTCTTTCAAGGGTGACGAAGATGTTAAGTCATTCTCAAAGTTGTCGGGCTGAAAGAGCGGGAGAAACTTTTACTTGAATTTTGTTTTGTAAAAAAAACAGTTGCCTTCAGGCATCGCTGACCTTTCTGGTCTTATTTATTACATTTCATGATGCGTTTGTAACAGGGGAAAAGAAAGAAGTTCTCATGGGTTGACCAGCCAAGGCTCAACATTTTTGTATCCATAAAATGTGGTTTTATGTCTTCTGAATGGATTGTTTTCTAAAAAAACAAACAAAAGTTGTCTATTTTTTAAATAAATTCTGGTACAGAGTAGAAGTGTTAATGCTGCGTAAAACTGTTGGACCAAAAGGTACGAGGAGTCAAGGTCGCTTTTTTTTCTTCTTCAGTGTCTGTGTGTGTTTGTAGTACTGCTGTAGGTCTTCCTGAACCTAAAACGATCTCTGGTTCACACTGTGAGCAACATGACTGACACGTCATTGGATCTATCTCTGCAGCTGATGGCTACAGTACTGCATGGATTTGTATTGATGCATCCTTTAGAAGGAGTAAAACTGAAGCTACTACGCTCAAACTAGAATGCAGGGGAGAAAAACAACTGTTAATAAAACGGTCGTATCAAAGAAGAGGCTCTGAAGATGTTTGGTCCATGTTTCCTTGATGGCTTTATCCCTTCATGTACTTTAATCTTGCACAGCTTGTTGTGTTGGTCATGTTCCTCACAGTGTGAATTCACGGGAACGGCATTGTTTTTTTTTTATTCTTGCTGAGAATAATGTTGCAAACGCGGTGAGACACTACCCACCTTTGTCTTCTCTTATGAAGATACGGAGCCGAAGGGTTTTTATGTGCCATGGCATCTTGTGCAATGTCCTCTAAGCCATATCATTGAAGGCAGAAATGTTACTTGTAATTTTCAGTCACTAGGAAGATTTGTTTGGGGTTTTTGTTTGTTCGTTTCCACTGCTATTGTGGAAAAAGACGCCAAGCCTGAAGCTCCGGATGATCCACGTCCACCTTTCTGTGTGCTGTGAGTTTATCAGTCGAACTCTTTGATCGGGCGCGTTCATCTCACAGCACGCCGTTTTACTTCAGAACATGGAAGGGAGCGTTTAAAACACTCATTTTATTTGACTTTCGTTTTTTGGCCAGGTTTCCTTACTTACTCTGACACGTGTTGGACTTTTGCAAACACAAGTACGTACAAGTGCGTTATGGGGTTGTTGTTGTTTTCACCTTTTCCAGAAGCTGTAGCGTTTTTCCATTTTAATCATTGTTTTTTCCCACATGTGCATGTGAAAGAGACCATCCGTAAACGCCCTGGTCCTACTTCATGTGCTGTGCAGTGCTGTTTACATCCAAAGGGGAAAAGTGCACTAATGACATTTAGACATAAGTTTTTTGTAACCGAATGTGAAAGGTAAACTGAGATAAACATATTTACAGTGAAATCAGGGCTTCTTTGAACAAGTGTTTTTGGTTTTTTGTCTTTGTATTGTGCAAATTTTGATGTATATTTTGGTAACAAGAGTGTGTATAATTCCAAGTGTACTGAAGGACATAATATGCACGAAGACAATTTCTGGCAAGAGGGAGTTTTTGGGAATTCTGTCTTTTAAATTCAGGCAGTATTTGACAGCTGCACAGACTGGCTGCACATCACATTTTCTCCACAACAGACATGACGTTTGGAGAGTTGTCGTCCTCTTTGTAAGTGGCTGTTCCTGGCTTTTGTACTAACTTTACTCTGAGTCTTCTCTTTCTAAACAGCTGTTGTGTTACTTCAACCCCTCTTCTTCCTTAAAAACCATAGAAGGGAAAAAAAAAAACCTTAAATCTTGTGATGAAAACCTTACGGGATGATGTTGTTGTGTTAGTGACGCAAACAGACGGACCACTCAGTTATTTTTGCAGTCTGACAGAATTGTTTACAATGAACAAACATGCTGTGTACTGTACAAACATTTTATATTCTGTGGCTGTACACGATGAAACTATCCTCTTTGATACTCGCAAAGGAAACGACATTCATAGAAGCTGCATATCCGTTTGTTTTTTATGTTTAGTTTTAAAGACACTGTTCTTAATGAGTAGTTTGGCACCAAGCTCAGAAGCATTTTCGATATTTGCATGTACCTGCAGAACGAGATCATTGGGACTTGTTGTTCAGACTTCAAAAAGAAGCTTTAAATATTAATTAATTGGAGGTGGGGGAAAAGGGATGGATGGAAACATGCATATTTGTTCTTATGTGCATGAGAAAAATGCTTTACACCAAAAGTAAAAGTGTTAAAGATGAGTAATAAAACATATATTTACATTAGAGGTTTCTTTTTGCATACAGGAAAAGCCAATTTAAATATGTAAACATGATGAGGGATAATGTTTTGGTTGCTTTTTAATAACCTTGTATGTGTTAAAAAAAAATGCTTTGCTGAAGTCCACCACAGGGATTTTTCAGCCTCTGTTGAGCGTACTCTTAAAGAACAAGTTTGGCAGGTCAAAGTGTCGTACAAGTGCATTTGTTCTCCTGTGGACTCTTCTGTCCAGTGCATGCTGCATGAGACAAGCACACAGCTGTAATACTTGACTGCATGGTATACCGGCGATGTCGCCCTCTACTGTGTTTTCTTGTGCAACAAATAAACTTTGTATTTCCCTTTGATTCTTCTCTGAGTGTTGCGTACAGTTATCTGCCTTATTGTTACATTGATGTACCAGATCAGACCATTCAAATCCTTTTCATCAGTATAGGTGTTGTAATTCTACAAGCAACCATTCCACTATATCACTATATAAATACTTCATCAATAGACAAATGTGATGAAGCAAAATTACACTGTGAAGGTTATTAAGGCTTCCCTTTAAGGCAGGTGTCTCAAACGTAAGGGCCAGGGTCTAGAATTGGACTCTGATCCAGCTCACAGATCACTTTGGAAAATCTGAAGGAGGCCATAAATTCTGGACTTTGAATTTTTTCATAAGTTTTACAACTTTACCTACTGATAATAGATCAAGCTGTGTATTGTATGCATACCAATAAAAATGTATGCATGTCTGTCCAAGATAGACCAATCACTTGTAGGATAAAGGGTCCAGAGGTTAACCTAGTAACAAAAATGTTTTACTTTAAAATCCGTAGGAGTTCTGCAGTTTCAAGCAGGTAATACTTGAATTCGGTCAAAATTTACTACTGTCCATACTGGCATAGCAATAGTTAGGGCCATAATTTGTTGAACAAAGACACCAATGTTTGTAGTTGGGGATTTGTACACCATCACAGTGGACTGTAAATCAAGATGTAATCAATATGCAGATTATCATCTTTTAAATACAGGGATTTGAAAATTGTGTGTATAAAAATGAATTACAGTCATTTTTATACACACGTCCTGTTTTTTTAAAGGCTCAAAAGTAATTGGACAAAATACTGTAATTTTTAAAAAAAATTATGAGCTGCTCTGCCAGGCCTTTACTAAAGAAGATAAAGATTAGTTGTACAGAGTGTCTGTGTTCATCCACTTTATCTAAGTTAATTTGGCCCTCGGAGTACATAAATAAATTGTAAAACAACAAAAGTCTCTAAAATGCACGTTTTTACGCTGCAGTTTCCCCTGCTGGTCGGCAGGTGTCAGCAATGTGTTGAGAAACCTGGGAAAAGGAACGAAGAAGACCCGTGTCCTTCACAACAGCTAACATGGCTACTGCTACTAAATTCATTCAGAGGCTGCGAAATTTTTTATCAGGGGTAAGCAACAACATTCGTCACACTTTAAAACGGAGTAGTTTTCTGCTCTAAATATGATGTAATAGCCCTCCGGACGATTTGTCGCAATAAACTTTATCAAAGGAAACGTTTAACAGCCAGCTAACCCTTACTGACGTTAGCTAGCAGTAGCGTTGTGGGGTAGCTAAACACTATGAAGGAGGTGAAGTTCACCAGTGTGGGATTTGCACTCGTCGAAAATTGACTTTCCTTTTCCTTTTCAGCATGACCTGCAAGCCAAACTGCAGCTGCGATATGAGGAGATTGCAAAGAGGTAAGACCACAGGCGCTACCCTCGTACCGCTCACGAATGAAAGTGTTCACATATTAGAAACAACGACTAAAACCCCGTTAACAGAGAGATGCAATGACTCTGTGGGTTGCCAGACTTGCTTTTTGTTTTTGTTTGTATCTGTATTTTGTTTGTTAAACCACTTAAAACTAACGAAGAATTCAAATTTGTTGTATAAATCGCTGTCAATGTATATGGACGAGAGAAGTACCACAGTGAATGTCTACAGCCATCTGTAAAAGAAAAATCAAAGCTTTGTGCTGGTTTGGGGCTGTATTTTGAGATTTTCTCAAAAATGCTAGAGTTATGATTGCACAAAAAGCATCATCACTGCCAGTGTCTGACTGGCAACAGCTTCACAATGATCCCAAACACACTACCAGTGTAGTATTAACAAATCTGGTTAGAAAAACACACAATGTAACACTATCAGGCTTGGATTGGCCTCCCTGAAGCCCGAACCACAATATTATTTAGATGGCGTGGAATCATGTTGACAGAGAACAGAACAAAAGCCAGCCGACATCCAAAGAAGAGTTCTCCAGAGCTTCAAGAAGCCTGGAGAACTATTCCTGAGGACTACATAAAGAAATGACAAGAAAGTTTGACTAAGAGTTTCTTGATGTGTGGAAGGTGATCATACAAAATATTGACTTTAAAGCAAAAACTCTGTTTTTGTTTTAAATTCTATATTTCCAGGTATCTTTGCACGTTTCAGTAAACTGCACCTATTTTCCATTTTGCCTGCAAATGTGGAAGTCACCAACATTGTTAAAGTCTGTTAAAATAGATTTTTTTTTTCTTCATCCCAACAGGACACAACCACCACCCAAACTGCCAGTAGGCCCGAGCCACAGGTATGCCAACAACTACTACTACAGCAGAGATGGACGGAGAGAATCAGCCCCTCCCACACTCGTGATGTCCTCACAGAAAGCTCTTACTGCTGGCAGGTTTGTTAATGATCACTGCATTTTCATGTATTTCAAGTTCAGGTGTTTGTTTTTTGCGCCATATACATAATAATAATAGTGTAATCCATCTATTTGATGTCACCTGTCAAAACATCTTCTTGTGACTGACAATGGAAGTTTGCTATTTGTAGTTTTTAGCTGAAATATTGTGGTCTTTTTTTTTCCCCTTCTTTCTCTGTTGTTGTTCCTTTTTTTTTTTTTTTTTTAAATTTATTTTTTTTAGTCAAGTTGCTGAGACCTCAAAGCTTCCAGTGATTCCCGGCACTGTATATAAAGAGCCACCAATCTCCACAGACCAGCCCTACCTCTGAGCAGCAAGACAAGACTCTGCAGGGTCAACATTATGTCTCCATCCTGCCCTGACTACAGCAAGTGTTGGTTGTATCTTGTACAATAGAAGATGTGAATAAAATATTATGTTTATCTCTTTCTGCTCATTGTTTTGGTCAACCGTGTACTGAACAGATGTGAGAGTAAGTGGGGGAAGCGATGAGCTAAACATCCAGCTGAAGCTCTGCTCATCCTCTCCAAGTGACCGCTCAATGTCCCTCAAAATGAAAACTCGTACACAGGCGAGCCATTTGCAATAGTCTAAATATTGGAAATCACATTTCGGCAATCCATTACCTGGAAATGGGTAAAAGGCACAGGCCCGTCCCTACCAGTCGCGGCAGAATGCTGTCTCTTTCTGAGCCTGGTTCTTTCGAAGTTTCTTCCTCTTAGAAGGGAATTTTTCCTTCCCAGAGTCGCTAATTGCTTGCTCATAGGGAATCACTTGATTGTTGGGGTGGCCAAAACTCTAGGAGAACTAGCAATTCTTGTGAAAATCCAAAAAAAAAAAAAAAAACAGCTGCCAAAATATGCCATTGAATTTAGGCACCATTTTGCTTAAAATCCATTAAGTAATCTCTGTGTCAAGTTCTTAACAATATTCAAAGCGGAGCAGCGGACAACTTACCATCACATCAGTCCTTTAATCAGACCTAATTTGATACAAATTGGAAATAAATTGATTTTATTAAATAATTGGTTGGGTTTTTTTGTTTTTAGAATAGTTGAGCTCTAGCCTTGAAGTCAAGGTCCCTAAGATTTAAACCTTACAGAGAGTTTCAGTAAATGCAACCATGGTATTGATTTGAAAATTATACGTTGCCTCGTTCTTGAGTTATTGCATTCACAAATCCATATGCCAATTTTTATTTTTACATTTTGTTTTTACTTTTTCATAAAGATTATAACACACAAATAACACAAATGAGAACATTGTCATTTTTGAAACCCCTACTTTGACCTTATCTAATGCAGTGCAAAAAACAAATAAATAAATAAATAGATAACTAACACTAAGTCTTTTGTGTGCGCGCAGACTGCGTGAACACACAGGGAAACACTGAGAATTCAGAAGATTTTCACTGTGTCCAATTCAGCCACATCTTTCAGATTTTTCACATAACAAGCAGCACGGATTTTGTCATCATTTCAGCTGGAAGCACTTTATAAGGTGTTATTTCACGTGAACGTCGAGGAGAGATCTCAACAAATATCACAGCTGCATGAAGATACTGTAAATGTCCACAAAGACGTGGACTGATTATAATGTAGACACATTAATCAGAGTCATATATGTAATTTCTTTATTTTCTATATAACCAACCTTTTCACAAATTCTATTAAAGTTTGTTTATCAATATAATCAAACATGTTGAATATACAGAAAAAGGCAGAGAAGCTTGGAAAAGCAAAGTGGACCGTTTGAGGCATTTCCATGTTAAAACCTGCGACGATATAAAGATAAACAAGTACAAAACATACAGCAGTTTCTACTCAACACGAGCCAGTTCACGAGCATAAAAATAACACAACTAGACGAGGAAACGAAGTATGAACGGCGGAGTACCAACTCGGAGACCTGACAGGTTGACAGGCTCGGCTCTTGCGTCATATTTGCGCGCCATCTGCCTCGTTTCTGTGGAGGACGTTGAACATGGGACACCTTGGAGCTGTATTTCTTCTGGTCGTGGGTCTCTCCTTCTATATTTGGGGTATGTTGTGGAAAGAAAAATCTGCTTCTGCGTGTGTGTGAAATGAACCGGCATGTCGTTTTCGGGGCGCGTGCAGAGCGCCTGTTACTTTGAATGAAGCGTGCTTGCAGCGCGAGCGGGGTTGTTCTTGGTCTGTTACTCATGACGTGTTTATGCTTTTACTGTTACTAAACCATAGACAAACAGTGCTTCAGAAGCCGAGGCGTTTTATGTTCGGGTTGTTGCGTGCGCGAGTCTGTCAACATAAAACACTAAAAACAAAATTATATTATGCGATGTTTGAACAGTCACAGTCTGTTAGGGCAGAATGAATCATTATGATGTATTTGCATGAAACAAACCTGGTACGAGAGCCTGTCACATTGTGATTGATTTAATGTGATTTTTTTGGGGGGGGGGAACTTTTTGGAAAATGTGCGTGTTGCCGGTTGATTTTAGCAGGTTAATGAATGGGTTTTTAAAAATTAAATATAGTACTCTTGGATATTATTAAAATACCTCTTTTGTCAGCAATGTAATGAACAAGTCCTTTCTTATTTTTAATAATTCATTAATTTATCAGCTCTTTCCCACAGCAGTAAAACACTCAATGTGCCTCGTTTCCAGGCGCTGCAGGTCACTTTGTGCCCGCTTGTCACCAGCAGCGAGAATTCACGTGCAGCGATGGCGCATGCATCTCCACCCTGAAGGTGTGTGATGGACATGCAGACTGTGAGGACCGATCGGACGAACTCCACTGCAGTGAGTGCACACATGCGCTTCATCACACACATGCTCATTGCTTTGTGTTTAGCAACACAGATGGTGTAATCTGTTTGGCCTATTACAACATTAGGACAACTTTCTCAGCAACTTATGCAGAATTTACTTTTTTTCTAAATATGATTTTTTTAAAAATAAAATTGAACATTTTATCCATTTATTTATTTTAATTTTAATAAGCCAGCATAGTTGAGATGTTATGTTCCATGCATGACTGATACTTTAATAATGTTAATAAATCTAAATCTGCACTGTTAATAATTGTCCTACTCAAGATTTATGGCATATTGTATACTGTTGCACCTTTTGGACTTCTTTTGCAGAACAGATTATCTTCTGTTCTCTTGCTGCGTGGGAATATGCCATTTGAGATTCTGTTTTTCTAATCCTGCTGAAGTCATGAGAGTCTTTGATATCGAATTCCAGAGAGATTTAGTGTTCATCACGTACATCAGCCTGCGGGTTTGCCAAACAGAACCCTGCAGGAGGGAGTACTTCTGAAAGGATTAGGTGTGATTTTAGGTTAAACATAAACTTTGCTGACGTGAATGAAGCCAGCAGGTTGGAATATTTGTTTAGAGCTTGGGGATGTGTGAGTCCAACCTGAAAGGTTTTGGTTTGACTGCTGGCCAGGAAAACTAAAAAAGTGAGTAATTTATTCTCACTGTCCTACTAAGAAATGCAGGGTTCATCAGTTAGGCCAGGAGACTTTAAAGAGACTAATCCAGTCCAGGTTAATCCAGTATAACTAGGAGCATTAGACACATTTACTATGTCGGATCACGCTCTTGTTTTCTTGTCTGTTTCAGATAAATTACACACGCACAATAGACATGCATGCTTGAATTTTAGTTTTAACTTTTAGCTGTGACTCTTCACAGGCCATGTGTGGTGCACCAAAGGTGAATTTGCCTGCCAGAGCAGAAGGTGCATATCAATGGATTTCTTATGCAATGGTGTGGATGACTGTGCCGATGGGAGCGACGAGGCTTCCTGCATGAACTGCACTGCTGGTTTCTTTTCCTGTGGGCCGTCTGATGCCTGCCTGCCCAGAAACAGGGTCTGCGACAGGCAGACTGATTGCAGAGATGGACGTGATGAGACCGAGGAGTTGTGTGGTTTAGCTCAAACCCTCCCGCA
The DNA here is from genome assembly GCF_057381915.1 of Diplotaxodon limnothrissa. NCBI lineage: Eukaryota > Metazoa > Chordata > Actinopteri > Cichliformes > Cichlidae > Diplotaxodon > Diplotaxodon limnothrissa. Next base: position 36,521,134 of record NC_140610.1, read on the forward strand.
GGCGTCACCGAGATGTGCTGCGTCAGAGTTTCCGTGCAAGAACGGCCACTGCATCCGTCACGCCTGGAGGTGTGACCACTCAAAAGACTGCTCTGACGGCAGCGACGAGGAAAACTGCGGTGAGTGATGTGATGTGCAGCTCCACTTCCTTGGATAAAATGTTGAAGTTGTCAGTAGCAAAGCTATAGTGGCTCTGTTGAACTTGTTTTTTTTTTTTGTTTTTTTTTAAGGCATAGCGCAGAATAGAAAAATGCGATTCTATCTACCTTTTTGTTAGGAACACCTAGACCCAGTTTTGCCTTCAGAACAACCCTAATTTTTTGCAGATCAGATTTTGGTCCATATTGACTTGATAGCGTCACATAATTGCAGCGTATCCATGATGTGATATTAAAGTAAAAAGTTGCTCTATTGGATTGAATTCTGGTGACTGCTGGGGGCATATTGAGGGGAAACTTGTTTGAGAGGATGTGAGCTTTGTGACGTGGCACAATATCTTCCTGGGTAATGCACTGTGGTCATAAAGGATTGAACATGGTCAGCAACAATACTGTAATAGCTGATCATGACCATGAGGTAGGCCCAAAGTGGACCAAGAAAATAATGTCTACACCATTACACCAAAACCACCAGCCTAAACTGTTGATGCAAGGCTGATGCAGTAAAGCACTATACAAATACAGGCCATTTACCATTCTTTCATGTTTCACATTTCCACTGAATTTTGCAGCAGAAATCAAACCTCTTAAGACCAATTCCACATCCAGGTGCTGCTGGCACCTGGATGTGTCATCCCACAAGAATGCTTGAATGACAGGTTAACCAGTACACACCTTAACAACCTTCCCAGCAGCTTGAAGCAGTCTAATTATTCGTCTCCAATCAGCAAGGCATTTTCTCCTAAAGAACTGCTGCTCTCTGGATATTTTCTGTCTTTCATAGCAGGTTCATGTCCTTGTGCATAGATGCACTGAAATATCTAATCAGCCATGTGATTGGCTGATTAGATATTTGCATTAGCTAACAATATAGCTGGTAAGTGTATAAAGTTTGTAGTTTTAAAAGTTAACCAATGCGTTTGACCTCTAGTGTTCCAGCTGCCACCCAGAATGAAGCCATATTGGATGCTGCTGCACACTGATGATAATGGGAAGTAGAATAAATATTGTATGGTGATACTCGAGTTCTACAAGCCAAAAAGAATACAGGCTAATCCAATTTGTGCAGGCCTGCAGCAATCACGTCTGATTCATTTTTAATAATGTGCATGTTAACACTACTGTAATACAAGATAATGTTCTTGTAACTGGTGACGTTTGATGCCTGAAGTTGAAGGTGGGTAGAATGATGGTAGCTGGGAAGAGCTTTTACACAGATGTCCAGAAAGTGGGTGTAATGTTTGAAATGTTGGTGTCACGGAAAGAAAAATTGTCACACAGACGATCTCTCTACTCCCTGAGGGGTTTTCAGAATTTCCGAACTTTCAAACAGATAGACAGGTCTCACAGTTTTGAGTCACAAAACGGTGACGTGTCACAGCGTCATCCAGCAGAGGGCAGCACTGTACTGCTCTGTATTGCAGAGTTGGTGTACTGAAGTTAGAACAGCCAAACATTTTAGCTGAAGGCTCTGTTCAGACTAGAGTTGATAAAAATTGCTGCACCTTCATCAGTGTCTGAGTTGTTGGTCACCTGTACAGTTAGGAGACTAAACACAACGCAAGCGTCTTACTAATGCGTGTGTGGGAAAGCTGAGTTAATCAGCAGAATTGCGCTTTCAGTTTGTTATCAAATATAATAACAAGGTGCTAAAATTTCTCAGCTTCTGTGATGGGATAAAATATGGCGTGCTGATGAATTATTGCACCTCCTTAAGTGTACAAAAAAATTCCACAAAAGTTGGGATGTTTCCAACATTAAAATGTCGGAACTGAGAAAATGTGCTGGAAGCTATCCCAGCTGTCATGGGGTAGAAGCCGGGGAACACTCTGGATACTAAGATGAGGCTTAAAACAAAGAGCAAACCAGTAGTGACAGATGTGCCCAGTAGTGGAGTACAGGCCCCAAAGATGATTGAAAAGAATAAGAATTCTGTGCCAAGATGTCTCTGTGGGGTTTTCGTCATTTATCTGAGACATAAAAATGTTTTTCCTTGCAACCTATGCAAGGATATGATAACGTTTGTTCAAGCTGGCATCAGTGATATTATCCTGACTCAGCTGTTCCAACAGGAGAGACACAGGGTCCATATATCCTGTGAAATGTCAATGAATGTTGGTCACGTTCAACATAGATCAATTCAGCACATTATAAAAACATGATATGTCTTAAAAAGTACTTTTTTTCTGTATGTTTTTTGTTTTGTTTTGTTTTGTTTTGTTTATGAAGTCCTGAACCTGACGGTATCTGAAGGAGTGATGTGCAGGGAGATGAAATTTCTTTTGTATTTGATCAGTGTGATAGAGATTTAGTCTATCATACTGTGAGCTATGTTCACAGACGGTGACTTCTGTAAGTGTTCCTGAGCTCATGTAGTAATTTCCTTTGAAGTATCATGGCACATTGTATTTGTGTGTGTGTGTGTGTGTGTGTGTGTGTGTGTGTGTTTTTGTTCTTTTTGTTCTTTTTGTTTTTTTGTTTTTTTTTAAATGCACAAAGATCACAGCCATCCGGTGTTGATTTCCAGCCTTGTACCTTGCGCACAGAAATTTCTCCAGAGAGTCTTTTGATGATATGTTATGAGTCTTTGTAGCTGGACATTGAGGAACATTATTCAAAGTCCACAGTTTTGCAGACTGGTTGAACCTCTGCCCATCTTTATTTCTGAGAAACCCTGCCTCTCCAAGATGCTCTTTTTTATACCTGCTCATGTTACTCTTTACATTACTCTTTACACACCAGTGGCGCTGGGTAATGATTCACACAGGATCTGTTACAGCAACGACTTGTGAAAAAGTCAGAAAAAGATAATGAGAAAAATGTAACTGTTTATTTTTTTTACTGGGTTGAACTCAGAGAGAGGTGTTTGGGGGTTTTTAATTTTAATTTTTGGAGGATGGCATGCCCAATAATTGGACACCAAGGGTGTTGTAGTTTCAAGAGAAGGGCGCGTGAGTTTGTCTTGGAAAACTTCCAGAAGGTTGACGATATGCTTCTTTGAAATTAGAGTTGCAAATGCATTCAGTAAACTTCATTTCGCTGCCTCGTGGTAGAAGCACTTCAGCTCAGTTAAGCTGGTGCAGTCCATAGTCTCACATATTAATGTTTGGAGGAAGTTTGAGAGTTGTGGCTTCTGAATGTTTTTCATAATTGTCGCTCATCATCTGCATGAACAGCTGGGTAGAGGCTCAGTGGGTCATTGTGTTTTGGTGTGGTTACTTTACGTTTTAACCACAGTGCAGCTCGAGTGATATCCACCCCTGTGGTTGACACACCCGTTTGGATTATCATGTTCTCGTTGCAGACTCTCATGTTTTACTTTTTCTCAAGTTCAGCTGCCGAGATAAAATGTCGAGCGTCTCATTTTCATTAATGACTCCTTCAAATTGCTCGGTTAGCTTCAGATATGTTTAGAAATGGTAAGCGAATGTTGGCATATGAAGACACTAAAGCAAAATGAATGTGCTAAACATTGTGCTGATTTTAAGCAAGTTTAATCATGCTGGCGTTACCCGACTATTATTAGTCATATCTAGATAAAAGGGTGGTTTTTGGTGTGAAACCACTGCTGATGTGCTCTTTTTTTTATGTGTTTGTGTGTGTGTGTGTGTGTGTGTGTGTGTGTGTGTGTGTGTGTGTGTGTGTGTGTGTGTTTTCTTCTTGTTGCAGATCAGGACGAGTGTCTGGTCAATAATGGCGGCTGTTCTCATCATTGCGTGGATCAGCCGATGGGTTTCTTTTGCCGCTGCCCCGACAACATGAAGCTGGTCAGGGACAGCCAGTGTGAGGGTGAGTGGCAGCCTGATGGAGCAGCTGCAAAAACAACCCCGCCCGAAGATTTATTTATTTTGTATTCATAAGTCAGGGTTGTACCATTCGTCTTACATACATATTATAATACAATGCAAGCTATGACTATTTACTCTAGTAAATTATCTCTTTGATTCTTTAGAGGTGGATGTGTGCCTAGAGAGGGACACATGTGATCAGCTGTGTGTTCACAATAACGGCAGCCTTACCTGTGAGTGCCAGGAGGGCTACAGGATGAATGCAACAACTGGAGATTGCAAAGCTGAAGGTGAACAACAAATTATCTCACAACAATTTCAGATGTGTGCCATCAGTGGAGTTGCTAGATTTTTAAACAGTTTTTATTAGACATTTTGTTCATGACATTTGACTGTAGGCTGAGAATAGTGTGGAATAGCCACAGACACATTCACTGAGTTAGTCTGTAAAAAGTCTATTTGTTTTTATATTTGTTCCTTTTTATCTGAGATAAGGTGTTTGGTTTTGTTTTGTTTTTTTTATGAAGTCTGGCTCAGATCCCACTAATAGGCAAACCCCAAGTGGATGACTGAATTCATCTTTTGCACAAAGACTTGTTAGTGCTGTGGTCCAAAAGAAGGAAGTCAGCTAGGATTTTCAAATAGATACCACAGGCGTGTTTACTGGAGGGGTGAGGGGTAGCGTTGGCTGTTGCCAGTATTTCTCGTTTATCAACACTATCTGTAAGTACAATCAAACTTTTATGTCACGTTCACAAAGGTTACACCTTAACAAATATTGACTCAGTCACACTATATAGGTTACAATGTTCCTGTTGTGCAAACTATTGTAAAATGACCCTGAAACTTAATTCGCTGCCACTGGAAAAAAAACCAAGGTCAAAGAGTTTAAAGCAGGCCCGCTGACATTGTCACTTTTTCCACACGTCTTCAAGGACATTTAGAAAAGTCATTAAAAAATAAATAGTGATGGCACATCTGGTTTAAATGAATGAGTAAATTGAAGATAAGTAGACATAGACAGGGGAAATTCACTTGTTACAGCAGCACAATGAAAATGGAGATGAATACAGAATAATTTCTACTGTTTATAAGTGGTTGCTGTACACAGTAAATAATGTGTGTCTTTTCAGGAGATGAAGCTCAGCTGGTCTTCACCAGTTCCAAAGGGATCCAGCTGAAAAACATCAGCAGGTCTGAGTACATGGAACTGGCACCGCATGTGCCGGGTCCCCTGGCTGTCATGATTTCTAATCGCACACTGTACTGGGCCCAACAAGGAAGAGGCTCCATTTACAGGTAACCAGCACGTTTCAATATGACCTGCTTTCCAAAGTCACATGTGACAGTTGCAAGAAAATCTGAGGTCCAAAAAATATATACACATGGATGTTTACCTGTTTTTGTTTTTTTTTAATTTATTATTTATTAATAAATTTTTTCCCCTAACGCTGATGTGGATCTGTGTGGCAGCAGGATAAGTGAGATAGCCCATACCCATTTTCAGAGTATCAGTTTTAGTTTCGTAAGTATTATTAGCAACTTCCTTATTATTAAAGATATACAAAATATGATCTGATCAGATAAAAAAGGGTACTTTGATAATCTGGAAATTGTTTCCTGTCTGTGGACCAAAACTGATTAGCTGCAGAGCAGAGAGACTGGATTTTAATATTCCTATCTGTATCCAAACCTGACTGGTCTCTTTTCATAAACACACATTCACTGGACTACAGTAATGTGTCAGGTAGTTGTTTCAAACTCGTGGCCCGGGGACAACTTGCGGGCCATGTCATCCCTACTTGCGGCCTGTATACCGACGTGAAGAAGTATAATGCAATTTGGCCCTTGAAGTAAGTTTTTTTTTTTTTTTTTTTTTGTTAGGGATGATTTGTTTATTGTTGAGCACAATGTTAAAATAAGTTCTTTAAAAAGCCAAAAATGATTTAATGTGAGCAGAGAGCACAAACACGCTGAGTAATTGGCTGTGTTAGTTCAGTGAGAGAGTCAAAAACTAACGTGTACAATTATGTCTGCAGTTTTATTTTGTTAAATACAAACAAAATGATAGCAGAAGTGCTGCCATGTGTCTGTAAAAAAAACAAACAACCCCCCCCCCCCCCCCCACCCTGCATTTTAGGACATATTTCTGTGTGTTTTCTTGTTTCGTTTTTTGCATTACCTGAACACCAAAATGGCCCTCAAGCGAGATGACAGTGTCAGCAGTGGCCCATAGCTCATTTTGGTTAGGTGTTAAAATAAACTCTGTGCTCACACACTCTTACTTGTCCACCAATGCTTGCAGTATAAATAGAAACGGTACAGCATCATGGTCTGAAACGTGACCCAAACACAAAAACGCTATGGGACGGTGAAAACAGCCACATGCTGCGGCGCCACTATATCAGTGTGACTACCGCCGTCACTGAACTCCAGATTCAAACCAAACAATATATGTTCTGATTCTCAAAGAGTGTTTCTTAGACAGCTTTGACTCAGATTAGGGCAACAGAAAGCTAATAACCTTCACCTGACCAGATTATTTGGGTAATAGGTAATTTAGTTGTGTCAGTATCAAATATCTTCTCTCTCTCATGGCACACAGTGATAATAATCCGCATACAAGTGTGTCGGTGTTGTTGATATAAGGAAATGCAATTTATGGGGAAATGTTTCTAGTTCAACAGCCTTATGCAAAGCATTTCAGAATAAAAGTGATTCTGAGAAGCATCAAAGAGTGACATGAGTCTGCTGATACGGCTATAAGGGAAGTTTTACTTTATGCTGATTCATTTAAATGACTGATCACAGGCAAACAAGAGAGTCAAATTCCACATCTCAAACAAGCTCTTCAAGTTGTGGAGAGAAAATCACATATCACCTATGTCATGTACTTAGTGTTAAGTTTTGAGAAACTACTGTTGTATAAGTGAAGACTTTATCTTGCAGATTGCTTTCTCCTATAAAGCGATTAGTGCTCGGATGCTTCTTAAAAAATAAATGGTTGCCCATGTGTGACTGATATAATACATTTCCTTCATTTCTGCATTTACGTGTGGATGGGATTATTTTTTTAAACGATAATACAAAAAAATACCCATGTACGTGTGGACGTAGCCTTAGCCACACATGAAAACAAAGGGAAACAAAGCCATGATTTGACCTCACACATGCACTCTTGAAAGCAGTGCAGAGACAGAGTGGAATCATCAGCTAGTTCAAAGTAGATCTGTGTATCATCAGCATAACATAACAGAAGTGATACTGTATTTCGCAAAGGTTAGTCACAGTTCCCACGATTGTAGCCTGTTGTTCCTGTTGAAGTTATTGACTGTAGAGATCAAACAAAGAGTATACGTATGTTTTCACCTTACGGTGCAACCTATGCAGTGATGTTGTATAGCTTGTGTGCTAGCTAGTTTAAAAAACTTGATACAATGACATATATCGTTTACCATAGTTTTTTTTTTTTTTTTTTTTTTTTTTTTTTAGTGGAGTAATGAATAGTTATGTCTAGAGATGGACCGATCCGATATTACGTATCGGTATCAGTCCGATACTGACCTAAATTACTGGATCGGATATCGGAGAAAAATAAAAAATGTAATCCGATCCATTAAATATCACGAAAGCACCTCACAAAACTTGCAACACGCCGTAACTCACCTCAGAACGTTAGCATGTCGGAGCAGTATGCATCACGTGATAGAGCGGCTGTGGCATGCAGGACCTGTCGGTGGTCTGGATAGCATTTGGAGCTTCGCTAGCAACCCGGCATTTCATCTCCGACAAAGTTATCCCCGAGAGAAGTAAAGCAAGTGTGTAAGTCCATCTCTGAATGTTTGTAAAGCATTCCTGCGTTAAGCTTAACAAACGATATATGGAGCGACTGCCTCTTCTTGCTGCTACTTCAATCATGAAACTGCTTAATGATCAGCTGATCGGCTTTTCTGTCGCGAGTCGTGTCTCTAGTTTGCTTTTGGCCCACTTTGCACCAGAAAGAGGAAACCAGCGGCTGAACAACAGCAGCACGTTTAAGCTTGATCAGCTGTTGTTAGAATTTATTTAATATTACTTTCTACACCAGGATCCTTTTCTATGTAGCTGACAGCTGGTAACTGTGCAGGGGCGGATCTAGCAAAGTTTAGCCAGGGGGGCCGATAGGGCATGAACAGGGAAAAGGGGGCACAAAGACATACTTTTCTTTCTTATTCTCATTTAAAATGTCTAGCTTTTAATAAATAATTATCTGACACCCAAAGTTTTAATTTGATGTAAAATGAATAGAAGTCAATTACTGTATATAGTAACTATTAAGTCTAATATACCCTAGTAAGCTATAGTACTTTTTCCTTTGTGAAGGTACCATCTGTGCAGTCTGCAATTTTGTTGAAGAAAGATGTTGAATCTATTTAATATTTCTTGAAAAATAATTGATTTCTGTGCATTTTTTTTCACACTGCATCAAATTAAGGTTGATTACGTCGATTAAGCATCATGAGGTGGCGCGTGAGGGGTGGTTTCCTATTTTTTATTTATTTATTTTTGTTGTTGCTGGGAGTTGGAACCCTATTAGTTAGGTTGCTTAATATTTATGCTAGGTACCCTTTAAAATACCAGAATAGGGAGGATGGTGTAGGTTTAAGTTTATTAGATTGATCAGTATTGCTGAACTATGAAATTTTTTTTTTGCATACAGGTATAACAGAATAGCTTTAGTGTAGTTGTTGTTTTAAACTTGAGTATGAACTTATACAAAATGCAGCAAGATATTTAAAAAACAGTTTGTTTTTTTTTGGAGGCACCTTTCCTGGGGCACAACAATGAAAAACAGCGGTAACACGTGATGTGGTCACCTGAACATTTAACACACCTGAACAGGGAGTTACAACCTGAGGCATTTTGTGTGCACGGGTTTTGTGCTTGGGAGACAGTGTTAGGCAGCGCATTCTGGAGCTGACAACCTAAACAGAACTTAAGCGGCACCTCTTGGGCGGCAACAGAGGGGTAAAAGCAGCGTCTCCCTGCTGCTGGCCCCCTGTTCCCCTCAGAACCACAGCTAGGAGGGCTGAGGCTTCTTTCTCCTGGGCGTCGGGTGGGCCTTTGCTCCAGGCCGACTGGTGTGGAGCTCGGGCTGTAGGATGTGCTTTTGCTAGCGGCACACCCACTGTAGCAGTGGGCGCTGGTCTTTTGCCAGTTGGCAGAGGAGCGGCAGGCCTGTGAGAGCTAGCTGCGGGCTTGGGCTTCGCCTGACGTCTGGGGATGATGGCGCGCAGAGCTTCTGTCTGCTTCTTCCTCAGATCGAATCTAACCTGAATGGCTTCAAGTGAATGTCCAAAAAACCCAGCCGCAGACACTGGTGCGTCCAAATATACAGCCCTGTCTCTATCTGGGACATCTGAGAGGGTCAGCCACAGCCACTCTGCGCCACTACTGTCAAAGCCATTCCTCTGCCCAGGGAGAGCGCTGCACAGCGGGACACACAGAGGATGTAATCTGTGGCAACTCTGACCTCGTTAGGAAGAGGTACCAGCGGGCTGTCATCAGGAACCAGCGATTCGAGCTCCACCAGGCACATAGCCTGGTACGTCTGGAGCATGGTGACGGAGCTCATTGCGCAAGCAGTGCCGGCCTGAGCCTGATAAATCTTCTCCAGCTGCGAAGCTGAGAATCTGCAGTGTTTGGATGGCAGAGTTGCGGGGCCGCCAACACCATCGTTATGGGATGGGGCCAGATAAGCAGCCAGAGACTGCGTTAACTAAGCCAGCTTCCTCGGCGCCGTCCAACTCCATGTACTTTCCATAGCCGGGCACAGTGATGCGGCTAGACAGAGGTTTGTCCCATGATGCCGTTAGCTCGCAGACAAGGTCTGGGAACATGGGAGGCGCCTTTTTGGCCGATGCGGGCTCTGGTAGGAGGAAAAAACTAGCGAACCACGACGGCTTTTGAGCTGGCGGAGGAGAGGACCAGTCCACCTGCAGCTTCTCAGCAGCACGGCGAAACAGGGAGAAAAGAAAGGTGTCATCGTGGCTGACTGGCGCAGCGGTGGCGGCACATTGGGCCATGCTGTGCGACAGCTGAGCGTCCCAGCACTTTTTCCACAAACATCACCCATCTTTCCAGGGTCGAGCGCCAGAGGTGGCGGCAAAACGCACAGGCTTCGGGCTCCGTCAACACTCTCCTAGCGTGAACGATCCCCAGGCAGACAGTGCAGGCATCGTGCTGGTCGCTATCATGCAAAGAGAGGACGGGAGAACGGAAGATTTCTGCTTTGCTAGCTTCAGTTTGGAGTCCATTTTAAAAAGCAAAGCAAAACGCTGCACAGTTAAAACTCGAAATTAGTGCTCTGCGGGCAGCCCACGCACCAACTGCGCAATGGAGGCTAACACCAACAGGGGCAGTTAAGCTAAGTTCAAGTCAGCAGACAACGGAGCTAACTAGCAGCAGCTAGCTAGCCCAACTCAGCAGAGGTGTTCTCAGCGAGGTGAAGAACGTAACAACTGAGGGATGACTGTGTCCCGATTCGCGATGTTGAGAACCAAAACAAAATACCAGAGGCCCAGAAGGATGCAATCAAACAGATGAGTTTATTGAACACACGCGTGGGAAGATGTACACTGGGACTTGTCCTCTTCTTTGGCCCATCTTCTGTCACTTGTTACTAGGCAAACTCAAAAGCAACAAGAAGCTGAATACATTCAGGCCTTCACTCAAGCCTGTTTCTAGATTATATGTAATATATGTGTTTTGTAGGCGTGTATGCAGTTTTAACCTTCTATAGCTCCAAGTCACTTACACAATAGATTGTCTGGACATCGCGCCAAACAAAGCTTACAACCTTTAATTAATTGACTGAGCTTCAACTCTTTAATAAGCACAAAATGCAATGTGTATAAAATGGTTATAGCTGCACCTGTAATAAAAATGTCAATGTAATGCCAACAGCTTCAACAAATGCTTTAATGAAATGATGATTAATTTGATTATGTCTTAATGGAAAGTGAATTAATCCAATGGTAATAATGATAAGTATGAGTAGCAGTAAAATATTTCCCGTATTCCACAACTGTGATGACAGCGGCTATAAGTGCAGGCGGGGCTGTGCGTGTGTCATCACACGTCATCTGCCTTAAAGGCGTGAATAAAGGTCTCTTCAGCCAGGACACGCGAGGGCATGATATCCCATACATGTGTTGTACCGAGTGAATCGACTGAAAGGGAACTTATTACACGGTCTCCACCCCCCTGGCTAATAAACTGCCCCTCTGTCTCCCAGGAGGTATAGGGACAGTTTCTTTCCTACAGCTCTGAAATCTAACACCCCCTGCACACACACCTGAAGACATGCACAAGGCCACTGCACTTTACAATACCACTTTTTAATAGTATTCCCTTTTTTATGTGTGTGTGCCGTTTCCATATTGTGAATATTTGTTTGTGTTTGTCTATATTTTTTGTTCTTGTTTTTTTTTTTTTTCTCTTTTCTCATTATGTAACTCCAAAATCACAACACAGAATCTTTGAATGCTAAATTATGCCAGTTGCTCCTATATAGAAAGTACAGCTAAGGCTGTTAAAGTGCACAAGTACTGGCCTCTAGTAGTGGATTAAAAAGTAAAATAAAAATTTGACTTGAAAAAAATAAAATGTGTGTATATATAATGGTAAATGGCCTGTATTTATATAGCGCTTTACTAGTCCCTAAGGACCCCAAAGCGCTTTACATATCCAGTCATCCACCCATTCACGCACACATTCACACACTGGTGATGGCAAGCTACATTGTAGCCACAGCCACCCTGGGGCGCACTGACAGAGGCGAGGCTGCCGGACACTGGCGCCACCGGGCCCTCTGACCACCACCAGTAGGCAACGGGTGAAGTGTCTAAGCCGGGGCTCGAACCGGCAACCTTCCGATTACAAGGCGAACGTCCAACTCTTGAGCCACGATATAAGATATACGATATAAGATAATAATTTTAAAAAAGTGTTTTGAGTAACTGCTAAAATATTTCACTGAGACAGAACTGGAAACATCAGCCTGATAGTGGAGGGGAAGGAAATGTTGGTCATGAATTGTTCTGTGGTGGGGGTGACTGTGGTGATGCATCAGTCTGAGACGTGCTAACACTAACATTACTGTTGCTAATGTGGCTAAAATAATGTTTAGGCCGAGTTCTGATGAATTAGCCTGTTGTGGGATGGCGCCAGTGGCATGGATGGAGTCTGATTGGATTTGTTAGAGCTGAAATTTCAATAAACACACTGTCGTTGTTGTGGTTGTTGTTGTGGTGGGTTTTTTTTGTTTTTTTTGTTTTTTTAATGTGTTGTCTGGGCTTCTTATTTTCACTCTTGCATTGTTTTTTTTAGGATCTCCTTGGATAGAAAGCCACAGGAAGCTGTGTTGGTGCTGAAAGTTCAAGATTCGGTAACCAGCATGGTGGTGGATTGGATCCACCAACTTCTCTACTGGACCAGTATAGAGATGGGGTGGGTTAGCGTGGCCTTTCTGGATGGTTCAGCTCATCGTCGGCTCATCGCAGGGCTCGACAAGCCCTCCGCAGTGGCCGTGGATCCTCTCCGAGGGTACGAGGCTCTGGGATTTTGCATTTCATTTTAATGGTTAACAGCACAAGATAAGGAAAAAAAAATGCTTCACCTGTGATAAGGGGCTGTTGCATCATGGTTGTTAAATAGCAATGATTGCATTTCAAAGCAAAGAAGCTAAAAGCCAGCACGTCACGCTGGAGCTGGTTAAACATTTACACCTTTACTTGTCCAGGGAAGGGCAGCACATTACAAAACCCTACATTAATACAGTTTAAATGGTGTTTAAGCATGACTGTGTCCATGTCATGCTTGAAGGCATTGAATTATTCAAATAATACATTCTCTTCCTTGCTTTATGCTAGTAGGTCCAACCACTTCCTTTAGTTTTGCATATTTCTTTTTGCTTGTTTCGTCTTTATTGAAGTGTTATTTGTTGGCAAATAGCTTGTCTCCTAAATTAAAAAAAGACATCACCAAAAGGTAAAATAAGTCTTAAAAATCAAAGCTACAGAAGATCAAAACATGGGTGCTTTTATTTTCTCAGGCTGCTTTTCTGGGCAGATTGTGGTGTCTCCCCAAAGATCGAAAGTGCCGGTTTGGACGGCTGCGACAGAAAAGCTCTGGTCACTTCCTCAATACGCCAGCCTGTAGCCATCTCTCTAGGTACGTTCTGACATTCAAATTAATTGCTGTCAAACTGGCATTATTTAGAGAAATCAGAGGAGAGGAAAAACATCTTCGTCCTTAAATTAGGAACAACATGAGTTCATTTTTCTGTACTTCAGGCAGAAGTCAGACCTTCAGTTCGGAGCATTTGAATATATTTATGTTGAGTCACTTAGTGCTGGTATTCATGTTGCACGTTCCCTTAGATATGCCTCGGCAGCTGCTGTACTGGTTTGATGAGGGAATGAGAAGAATCTCAAGAGTAAATCTAGACGGTCGTCAGCGTAAAACGGTGGTGGAGTCTAACGGCTATCTAGACCGAGCGTTTGGACTGTCTGTGTTCGAGGTACAAGAATTACATTATGGTCTGTGCTGCCTGACATCCTGTGTCAGACCCGGGGGGCAACAACAAATGCATTTTAATACTGAAGGCAGCTATATGCAAGGAAACTAAATGCAGTGCATCCAGAAAGGATTTACAGTGCTTCACTTCTTCCACTTTTTGTTATTTTGTAGGCTTATTCAAAGTGCATTCAATTCATTTTTCACCTTAAAACCCAACACACAATACTCCTAACACAACACGCATGCGACAAAAGTGCCTAAATTTCCACTAAAAGATCTATTACTTGTGCCATTGGCTATCACTGAGAAGACATGCTGCTTGCACATTTCACCGGTGCTTGATCATTCCCCTTTTATAATTTCATCACAGCTGAGTTAAAGAGTTCAGCAGCAGCAGCAGCTGCAGCTTAAAGCGAAAGAGAATATTTGGCCTGCACCACTTGCTGAATTGAAGTGTGAATACTTCCTGGATATACTGTATACAAGAAAATCACTTCATGATGAGATATGGAGCTTTCTTCTTGCATGCAAAGCCCGATTTCTGCTGTGTGCTGCTAAAGCTTTCCCTCACTGGGTTTCAGGGATTTGTATATTGGAGTGACGAAGTTACGCGGTCCATTTGCCGAGCAAACAAACACAACGGCAGAGACCTCCAAGCACTTCTGTCTAACGTCACCTCGCCAGGTGGTGTGCTCATCATACAGCCTGTTCTCCAACCAAAAGGTATGCCCAATCAAAAAGGGACTTCTTCACACTGTAGGTCCCAGACTGATAACTGTTGCTGATTTCTTCTAAGGACCCTCTGTTTGTGGACGTCCAAGGGCAGTTTGCCATCACAAGTGTGTCATTGACTTGCTGACCCAGGGTCCAAAGTTCAGCTGTGTTTCTCCAGAAATAGGAAGAAACAAAACAGAGGAAATTCCTGCAATCTCCCGTTCAGTTCCTGCAACAGCTTTATCGGATCCTACATTTTTGGGAATCCTTTCTCTGATTGGTAAGAACCTGTCAAAGTCTCAAAACATGCACCGATCAGGCCTAACATTATGACCACCTGCCTAATATTGTGTTGGTCCCCGTTTTGCTGTCAAAACAGCCCTGACCCATCGAGGAATGGACTCTACGGTCCCCAACCCCTGCGCCACAGGCCGGTACCAGGCCGCGAGAGTTGAGGCCCGGGTGTGAAATTTATGGTTTTCAGGGTTTGTTGTTTGTTTTGTTTTTTGTTATTGTTAACTCTCTTTCCCTGGGTCTTTTCCCGTGTTGTAGTTGTGTGTCTTATTTTGAAATAAATATTTACGCGTTACCATAGCGACCAGAGAGCATTAAGGGGCAGAGAGCTACTCTCGATGCTGTTGATGCATTTCAGGAGGACACTGCTAATAAAGTTACACAATTACAGAGTGATTTGGCATTTATTATTATATTTAAAAAATACCACAGTTTTTGTCTTGGTCGTGTCATTTTGTTTTGTTGTATTTATCCTGTAAGTTGCGAGGTATGACCTCCATGGATCAGACTTGTCCAGCAAATCTGAGAGATGCTCGATTGGATTGAGATCAGTGGAATTTGGAGACCAAATCAAAACCTCAAATTGTTTGTTGTGCTCCTCAAACCATTGCTGAAACATTTTTTTATTTTTTATTTTTTGCTTTGTGGCAGGGTGCATTATCCTGCTGAAAGCAGCCACAGCCATTAGGCAATACGGTTTCCATGAAAGGGTGGACAGGGGTCAGCATGGGTACCGTGACTGGTTTGTGTCTCTGCAGCCTCATATGCACCTAACTAATGCACTGTGTATTCTGACACCTTTCTATCAGAACCAGCATGAACTTTTTTGACAATTCGAGCTACGGTAGCTCATCTGTTGGTTTGGACGACACGGGGAAGCCTTTGCTTCCTACGTGCATTGATGGGGCTTGGCCGCCCATGACCCTGTCACTGGTTTTACCATTGTTCCTTGCTTGGACCACTTTTGATAGATACTAACCACAGCAGACCCGGGCCACCATGACAAAATGTTCACTTGTTCCCTGATAATATCCCACCTCTACCAGATGCCATAATAAAGAGATAATCAGTGTTATTCACATCACCTGTGTGGTCATAATATAATGCTTGATTACATGTATGAAGTCAAGCTTGCAAATGAATATCTTTGCAAAAAATGCTTATATGAATGTGCGTGAACGAGACCTGTTTTATAAAAATGCCCAAATTTAGTAGAAAAGCAAAATAAGAAGCATTTCATTTACCACACATAAGTAAATGTTTTCAAGTTTTTATGAAGCGTTGTTAATCCAAAGGGCTTTTTCCACAAGTGTTTTTCCATTCATGCAGCCACCCATTTGTCCACTCAGTGGAGGTAATAGAAGTGACATCATGCATGACTTCAGCTTCTATGTCATGTCTGGAACTCCAAAAAACTGATGAATTTCCTGTGTGTGTTTCCAAGTGTTCCTCAGTGTCCTGCTGTTGGGAATGGCTGCATGGTGGTGGAGGAAAGAATTCCAACCTTACAGATCTCTCACTGTGCAGAGCTTCTCCCTGAAGGAATCCCAGGACCCCCTCGTCATTCAAGAGCCACCAATGGGTTCAGACACACGTATAGTCAAGGTGAGAGGAGTTTTGAAGGTAAAACCAGTAGTTTGTGTTTGTGTGCACATGTGAGAGATACAGCTAACTGCTTTACATGTTGTTTTCCCACTTCATGGCTATCTTACACCCTCTGTTTTATCTTTTTTAGGACAATAAGATGCAACCCTCACTAGCAAAAATGTTTTAAAATTTCTTTTTCACTGCTCCCAGTGATTTAATAATCCTGCAAAAACACATCCAAAGAAGGAAACTACATAATAAACAATAAAGGGAAACCATAGCTATTGGGCAGGTAGCATGCAACTGCAAACTGAACCTGGACCCACATGCACGTGCGTTAAGCCATATAAGTCGTATTTTCAAATGTTTTTGTCATTCCCATTTTTTTCCCTGCACACAAAAACAAACTGTTCATTGCGTTTATTGGACTATTCCTTAAAGAAAACGCCAAACAAAAACCGGCATTTCCCCCAGTGCTTTACATCCCTGATCTTTACCCAAGTGTCCAGAACATATGGTCGCAGTTCTGGTGATACGATTACAAAATCGATCATCGACCTGCAGCCTACAGCGTCCTGGTGCCACGTGCACTTATGCACACTCTTATGTTCAAACAAGGTGTTTGTTATGGCCAAACTGTGATTTGCACAGAAGTCCAATAACAAAACACCGCTCTGGTTCAGATCAGGGAGGCCGTTCCTCCCAATCACGCCCCTCTAGGTCTCGCTGTCGTTACCCACGTGAGCATTGAAGTCTCCCAGTAGGACAACAGAGTCTCCAGGTGGAGCACCTTCCAGCACCCTACCCAAGGACTCTAAGAAGGCTGGGTACTCTGAACTGCCACTCGGCGCACCCGGCCACCAGACGCTCGCCCTCGAGCACCCTCCCCGGGTCTGGCTCCAGGGTGGGGACCCAGTAACCCTATCCCGGGCAGGGTGAACTGTTCCCTCGATGGTCTTTTCATAGGGTACTTCTGAATCGCTCTTTGTCTGGTCCCTCACAGGACCAATTTGCCATGGGAGACCCTACCAGGGGGCAAAAGCCCCCGGACAGCATAGCCCCTGGGATCCCTGGGACACACAAACCCCTCCACCACGATAAAGTAGCGATTCACGGAGGGGTGCTATCTAATCTAGCAGTTCAATTGAAGTTTAGCTATACAGCCCCGTATCACAACAACAGTCCCCTCAAGGCGCTTTATATTGTAAGGTCAAGACTACAATGTTACAGAGAAGACCAAAAATCAGATGACCTCCTATAAGCAAGCACTTTGTGACAGTGGGATGGAAAAACTCCCTTTTAACAGGAAGAAACCTCCAACAGAGTCACTTAAAGCACATAGTTAGGGCTGGATTATCAAAGAGAGAGCTGGTTCCACAGGAGAGGAGGCCTGAAAGCTACTTTTAAATGCCCTGAGAACCACAAGCAAGCCTGCAGTCTGAGAGCAAAGAAGTAGAGCTTAGGCTTGCATTAACGTCTAAAGAGGCCTGCTTTGCATGCTCGAAGGAGCGAATTAGTAGATGTGAGGGAGTATATTGTGGCTAATGTGCAGGCTTCTCTTATTAGAGGAAACAGGATTGTCAAACAGCACAATGTGTTATCATAAGGTCCCTGACTCAGCCTTTAGTAGCCCTGAACAATGTTTTCACTATAAGGAGGCTGGCTAAGATCATCCCATTTATTGGAGTCCCCCCCATTATACATTTATGCATTTGTTTGTTTTTGGCTGGGCTCTGCTTGCTGCTTTGACTCGAGCCGCGTTCAGTAGTGATACACAGATCAGGGGTTGGGTTAATGTGGATTGAAACCTGGTGATCCTTCTTCAGTTATTTCATTACAGTCAGTCAAATCTTATCAAGCCACTGTATATGTGTGCATGAGGGTGGGAATGCATGTTTGTGTCTGTGTGTGCCAGTTTGTCTGTGTCTATATGTCAGGTTGGGTCTTAGACTCCACCTCTCTGGGAACTCCCAGGCCCTCCAAGGCCTATCTCCCCTCACCACACTCCCTGCCGGTGACTGATGCCCTCAGGGGTCAGTGCATTGGTGGTTCTTGGTGTCCAGGGCTGGGCACTCAGGTATGTACCAGCTCACTCCCGGTGGCTACCTGGCGGGGCCTGGCGCCTGTTGCTCGGTCAGGCCTCCTCCGGGGTGCGGGGGGCCTCCGGCCTCTGGGCCTGCGGCTCGGTTCACTCTGGCACAGCTGGCTGCCGGCAGAGCCGGCGGGCACGCCGGTGCAGCCCCCTCTAGCTTCTGCTCGGTGGCTACTGGGTGACGCCTTGTCTGGGGATCCTCAGCCCTTCCCATGAGGGTGGCACGGATGCCCCTCCGGTGGTCCTCCTTGGGCTCTCGCACTCTGGGGCCTCTGGATGTCTGGGGCCTGGATCTCCTCCATGCCTGCTTCATGCCCTGGGGGACGGGGCTATGGCTCGCTACATCCTCTTGCAGACCATTACATGTGGAAACCATTTGAATACAAGCGCGCTGATCCACACAGGTATGCACACGGGTGTTTACTGCTCGTAGACTTAAATTACACCTTTCTTGGCTGCTACTTCAAAACACATTGTGCGCTGTCTGTCCTGCGTGTTGCACAACAACATCGAATATTTAGTATTTACTGCTGTTTACACTTAGCTAGATTAATGCGATGGTGTTGTGTTTAGTATGTTGCTTTATCATTAGTATACAGAAATACTAATGATTATGAAATTACTGCAACCCATCATCTCCAGAGGTTACTCCTGTGCATGACCATTAGTATATTTATGCTTTATTTGTCAGATTTTTTTTACTGTTTCGTCTTGAGAAGTGAGACATTTTTAACATTTGAAAAAAGAAAATAACACAGTATTCCACTTTCAAATGGATCCATTTCATTCATTCACTTGAGTACACTTTGAACCTTAAAGATTAGCTTCGTCTGGTATAAACAACAGTTTATTGTGACCTTATGAACATCCTAGAGTTGCATAATGTGACTTTTGGTTTTATTGCAGAATAAAAAAAGAAAAATAAAAATAAAAAAATAAAAGAAAAAGCCACTGTAAGCAGTTCTGGTGAAGAAGAGTGGATTTCTTTGAGGGTAAAATTGGGACGGATGACAAAAAACCTAGTGCTTCTAAATATTGCTCCTTGCTCCTAAATGTTTCATGTGTGTGTTGTCCTTGAATTAAGCTGTGGTAAGTGCAGCAACTTTCTCTTTTGGTAGTTTAAAAAAAACAGCCTCGTGCTTCTGAAGCGACGCAATCAACAGGTGTTTCCTCCTCAGGAAAAACACGCACACACGCATGTCTTACTATTAAGATTTGAAGCCAGCAACCTCAGATTTTCTAATTTGCATCTCAGCTTTTAAAATAGTTAGAAAGAACTGCAAATGTGGGCTGTTTGAAAGGCTTACAGAATACATCCGTTAAGCTACAGTTTCTTCCTCCTGTCTAGACTTTAAACTGACACAATCACAATATAAACAAACAGGCTGTCCCATCAATGAGTTTCTTTTGTTTGTTTATGTGGAATTTATCCTATAATATATAGAAACACAGTTTGACTCACAAGTTAGAGGCTTATCCCATGCAGCAGGTTGACTAAGTCGTGTTTTCTTTGCTGCCAGGAAACTTTGCTTAAGCGGGACTTGGACGGTGAGTGAAGGTTTGACACAAGTGATCAGCTGACTGGGTTTCTCCCGGTGAACCTGGTGGTGTTTTAACCCCTGGCAAAGACCTCAGAGCTGACAGGACATCAAGGCTGCAAGCAGGCCCGGCTGAGAGTTCCAACTCCCCTGGAAGTTTAAATCTGTGATCTGGGATAAATATCTGCATTTGAAGAGGAGGAAAGTCCTTCACTTTTCAGGATATTTTTCACATAGCTCTCGCAACTCACTTTGTTTTTGTTAAAGTCATAGTTTATTTACTTAATGGTGAACAAGCACATCCAGTTTCTTTTTCTTTAAGTATGTCTAAGAAATGTTCATCAGGTTAACTGTTAAGGTCTTCACATTTCCATGTGAACTGAAGACGAGGTGAAAATATGTGTATGAAGGACACTGGCAGTGAGATCGTTATGATAATTGACAACACAGTTTGCTGGTTTCTTTGATATGTTTTGCACTTTTGATCAAAGAGAATGAGCAAACTGTAGGATGAGGTTTCACAGATGAAATTATTTAGTCACTAATATTTGTTCATATTTGTATTTTAGTTTAGTTGCATCGTTTTACTGAATGTTTTGAATACTTTTTGCCTCGTGTTCAATTCACCAAACTTAACTCCAGCAGTACTACAAGTTTTACTTCCTCACATCAATCAGGAATCAAGCGAGCAAAATGCGTTAATTTAATAGACATTTAGTTTGGCACATTTTAAAGAGCATCACCAAATGTATGCATGGTCCTGTTTACACACTTGGTGTGAATCCTGCAGGGTACAAAGTGCAGAAGGTCACTCTTGTGTGTTTTCACAGACTGGATTAAAGCTGAAAGTTAAATATTGATCTAAAAAATCCATCCCTACCAGGATGTTTGTTTTTTGTTTTTAAATGGTCACCTTTTTTTTTCTTCGTCTTAGTTCGATAAACTTTTGAGAGCTTTCCTCAGTGTTAGACCGCTTTCCTATTTTCTACAATATAACATCAACTATCTAGCAGCCACTTTTGTGCAGCACACGTTTTATTACCAGTTCAGAAGCTGGCTGAGTTAAATATTTCAACATTCCTAACCCAGCTCATGGCATCATTTGGAATCTCAATTCAGTTTAAAGTGACCTTAAATAAATACATGAAGGGCTTTTTTTCTTAGTCTATTACCAACTGTTAGAAAACCTATAACTGGTTTGGGGGTTTCTTCATGTTTTTGTTTGTGTGTTGATGCGGTTATGGTTGATGCTGTTGAATGGTTGACATGCCTTATCTGATTTCAGTCTCTTGATTTGTTTTTTCTGTTGGACCTTAAAAAAAATATCTGTTGGTACAAACTGCTGACTTGTATGGTTAGTATTTATTTTGGTGGGTTTATTTATTTTGCAGTAGTATTGTAGCTGCTTTAGTGCTGTCTCTGTACTTTACATAATTCTGTTAATTGCTGTAAATGAGTCAAATAAAGAATTTTATGTTTTCCTACATTTGATGTTTTTGCATTTTGGCTGCTTTGCTCTCTGCATGGAAAATATGAAAATGTTAGCTAATCCAATTGTGAAAAACCACCAGTTGTACTATATGTCAGGAGCCTCCTGCACCTCTGTCTGCACTGCAATGATCTGTTTTAAGTAATAACTCCAAACAGACCTGAGTTCACTGTGTTTGTGCGTTTATGTTTGCCTCTTTTAACTATACACTCGCTGGCCACTTCATTAGTTACACCTAGCTAGTACCGAGTTGGACAACTTGTTGCTTTCAGAACTGCTTTAATTCTTCATGGTACAGATTCAACAAGGTGCTGGAAACTTTCCTCAGATTTTGATCCATGTTGATACAACAGCATCACACAGTTTGTGCACATCCCAAGAAGCTACAACATAAGAAGCAACAATACTCGGGTAGGCTTTGGTGTTGTAAATGATGCTCAGTTGGGACTAAGGTGTCCAATGTGTGCCAGGAAGGTCTGCCTCACACCATTACACCAAAACCACCAGCCTAAACTGGTGATACAGAGCAGGATGGATCTATGCTTTTGTTTTGTTCACACCAAAGTGACTCTACCAACTGCCGTAGCTTGCCTCCACCAGTGTGTGAATTCAATTCAATTCAATTTTATTTATATAGCGCCAAATCACAACAAAAGTCGCCTCAAGGCGCTTCATAGATACAGAGAAAAACCCAACAATCATATGACCCCCTATGACCAAGCACTTTGGCGACAGTGGGAAGGAAAAACTCCCTTTTAACAGGAAGAAACCTCCGGCAGAACCATGCTCAGGGAGGGGCGGGGCCATCTCCTGCAACCGGTTGGGGTGAGAGAAGGAAGACAGGATAAAAGACATGCTGTGGAAGAGAGACAGAGGTTAATAACAGATATGATTCAATGCAGAGAGGTCTATTAATACATAGTGAGTGAGAAAGGTGACTGGAAAGGAAAAACTCAATGCATCATGGGAATCCCCCGGCAGCCTACGTCTATTGCAGCATAACTAAGGGAGGATTCAGGATCACCTGGTCCAGCCCTAACTATATGCTTTAGCAAAAAGGAAAGTTTTAAGCCTAATCTTAAAAGTAGAGATAGTGTCTGTCTCCCGAATCCAAACTGGAAGCTGGTTCCACAGAAGAGGGGCCTGAAAACTGAAGGCTCTGCCTCCCATTCTACTTTTAAATACTCTAGGAACAACAAGTAGGCCTGCAGAGCAAGAGCGAAGTGCTCTAATAGGGTGATATGGTACTACAAGGTCATTAAGATAAGATGGGGCCTGATTATTTAAGACCTTGTATGTGAGGAGCAGGATTTTGAATTCAATTCTGGATTTAACAGGAAGCCAATGAAGGGAAGCCAAAACAGGAGAAATATGCTCTCTCTTTCTAGTCCCTGTCAGGACTCTTGCTGCAGCATTTTGGATCAGCTGAAGGCTTTTCAGTGAGTTTTTTGGACATCCTGATAATAATGAATTACAGTCGTCCAGCCTGGAAGTAATAAATGCATGAACTAGTTTTTCAGCGTCACTCTGAGACAGGATATTTCTAATTTTAGAGATGTTGCGCAAATGGAAGAAAGCAGTCTTACATATTTGTTTAATATGTGCGTTGAAGGACATGTCCTGGTCAAAAATGACTCCAAGGTTCCTCACAGTGTTACTGGAGGCCAAGGTAATGCCATCCAGAGTAAGAATCTGGTTAGATACCATATTTCTAAGATTTTCAGGGCCGAGTACAATAACCTCAGTTTTATCTGAATTAAGAAGCAGAAAGTTAGCGGCCATCCAGGTCTTTATGTCTTTAAGACATTCCTGCAGTTTAACTAATTGGTGTGTGTTATCTGGCTTCATGGACAGATAGAGCTGGGTGTCATCGGCATAGCAGTGAAAATGTATGCTATGTCTTCTAATGATGCTGCCTAAGGGAAGCATGTATAATGTAAACAGAATTGGTCCTAGCACTGAATGCAAGAGTGAATGAATAGTGGCATTGTAAAGCGCTTTGGGTGCCTTGAAAAGCGCTATATAAATCTAATCCATCATTATTATTATTATTTTGCAGCAGAAATAGAAACTAGATAAAGCCTCTGTGGTACAATAGCATCAATTTCCTGTTATTGACTCATAGGAGTGGCATCCTGTGTGACTATTTCCATCCCAGCAGCTTGAAGCAGTCTGATTATATTATTACCTCTGGCATTAGCAAACATTCTCAGAGAACTGCCGCTCAATGGATGTTTTCTCTTTATTTGGACCATCCTCTGTAAACCCTAGAGCTGATTTTGTGGGAAAACCACAGCAGATCAGCATCTTCCCCGTTCTGACGCTCAGTCTGAACTTCGGCAGCTCATCTTTAGCATGCCAAACATAAGTGGAAATGGCTGCTGTCTTAAATGTCGCTCTTACCGTTCACTCATGCAGCATGTTCTGCCTTATTAACTGGCAGTAACTGAAAATATAATAACTGTTGGTGTCTAATGTCCGTAACATTACAACAATTTGCATTTTAGCAAAATGAGGCTCGTGATGTCACAGACATTATGTATAAATTAGAGATGGAATCAACACGTCACAATCATTCATAAAATCTCGTTGTAGTTTCTTATTACACACTTGAAAAAAACTGATTTTTGCCTCCAGCTTTAAGAGTTTTTCTCGATTTTAATGAGGTCAGAGGTTGAGATGCTCTTTCAGTAATTCCAGCATGTATCAAGACTGTAAAACATGACTCGACTTAAATTTTATTTATAAAGAATATCTATTAAAAAAAAAAGAAATGCTGTACAAAAATTAGAATGAATAGAGAAAAACAAAGCAAGGGAATAGATAAGAAATAAGTAAAGCACATGTTAGTAGGTGCTAAACAGAAAAAGGCACCGAGGCTAGGATGAGCAAAAATGTGAGTGAGTCATCTTTAGTTTTAGGTCTACAGGACCACATTCTGTAGACATACATCCTGTAGTGGTATACAAACAGGAGGACCTTGAAATCAATTTTAAACCTCACTGGAAACCAGTGGAGAGAAGCTAAAACAGATACGATATGATCTCTTTATTCGGGCGCATGTGAGAGACCTAGCAGTAATATCTTGAGATGGGGGACAGAGACTGACAGGAACCAGTGTAAAATGAACTGAGCGTGAGTTATTCTGAAATCTTAAGCTTCTCCGTGTCTGGTTCTGACTCTGGGAACTGATAAAAGACCGGATCCAGATGACCTGAGGGATCTGGATGGTTCATACTGGGTCAGGAGGTCATTGATGTATTTTGGTCCTAAACCATTCAGAGCTTTATAGGCCAGCATCAGAACTTTAAAGTCTATCCTTTTTTGCTCCTCCCCTTTGTGAGTGTGGACACTTCATCTCTTTGCTCTTGAATGCTTTGCTTCTTATATTGATTTTTATGCTGATTTTTTCCCTTTTTTCCGTGTGAGCTTACCTGCGATAACTTCTGGACACTTGTAGATCATTAGGACTAGAGTGTTCTTAACAGAAACAGCAACATTTTATGGTTACCTTATCCTCAGCGCTCCGTGTGTCTGTGGCCTAGACACAGCTGAAGTCTGATTACAGCGTCTGGGCACCGAGCAGCCTCAATAGCCTGGAAAGGTGCTAACCGCTAGGCTAACTAGCAACAAGATGCCTTCCCTCTCCACAGATGACTACCACAGCCTCCTGCAGAAGATTGCAGTACTGGAGACAAAAATTCATCGCTTAGAAGTAAATGTGGAGGTAAATGGACTGTGTGGAAATGAAACAACCTTGCCTTTGATTCAAAACAATGGCGATGAGCAAGCTAGTACACAGCTAAGGAGCACAGATAACATGACCAAGAAAGTAGACTGTGCATTATTATAAATCCTCAAGTGATAATCCCCCCTTAGACTGTCTTGGTGCAAAACCAAGACATAAATCATGTCTCCTGGAAGGGGGAGGACGTATCACAGGCAGGGCACAGCGAGCTGAAATCTCTGAAACCGACTGGCCTTCACTTCCTACGAGACAGAGAAGCTCTTCTACCCCTGTATACGGGAGGAAACAGGACTGGACAACCGTGAATAGGAAGGTTAACAACAAACCTCCAAAACAACTGAATGTGAAACTGCAGAACAGATTTGCTCCACTATCAAAGGACCCTGGATCTATATCGGACAACCATCCATCTAAAAGCAGCGAAATAAGGTCTGAAAATCTGTTGAAAAGTGAAAGGCCACAGGGAAAGCTAAAGGCTAGGCCTGAAACTCTGATTGTGGGTGACTCTGCCGTAAAGGATGTACAAAGGATGTGCGGTAAGAACACTAAAGTCCTCTGCTTTCCTAACGATATGGTCAACAACCTGAAGGAGAGAATTCTTCAAATTGCAGATGAATATCCAACTGTGACAAACATTGTTCTGCATACAGGGTCAAACGATGTGTCCAAACAACAGTCGGAGGTTCTGAAACGGGACTTTACTGGATTATTAAATACTGTAAACTCTCTGAATGCAGCTGTATTCATCAGTGGACCTGTACCGCCGGTCAGAGGAGGAGACGAGAGATTCAGCAGGTTGTTTACACTGAATAAATGGCTTATATCAGCATGTGCTGACCACTTTAATATTTTTTGGGAACGCAGGCATCTGTTCAAAGCAAATGGATTTAATTTTAACAAGTCAGGGGTGAAACTGTTCACCTCCAACTTGTTTTATTCCATACGTCATCCATCTGTGCTTGGTGCCAAGGCTGAGATAAACGAGGAGTTATCTCATAAAGAGGAACAAACAGTACTCCAAGAACAGACAAAGCCCAGCAGAAACCTTGAGGAGGAGCTCCATTTGCCCCCACCCGGGAAGAGCCTCAGAAAGGAGAGACATCCATGGCATCTGAGGAAGAGCCTCAGAAAGGAGAGACATCTAAGGCAAGAAGAGGGGTCCCTATTTGCCTCCAACTCTCTCAACAACACCAACGACCAGGACAAGGGACCACGACCTTCCCCAGTCCCCCAAACCCCTGACAGGCCATCACCCTCCTCCCCCTCCCTTTCTCCCTCCTCCCCACACCTGAAATTCACTGAGGAGATGATGGAGCGGGTCAATGCTGGGCTCAGATCTACCCCCCGTCCCAATCCCTTTTTGTCCCCCATAAACCCCCCACCAGAGCGGCCAAAGGTTCGCCATCGAGCCCCACCCTCAACAGAGCAATCGAAGTCACATTGCCCAGCCTCGCCCCCCTTAGTTCCTCTTCATGCCCTGTCTCCGCAGTCTGATATGTGATATGTGAAGGGTCCGGGCTGTGAGGATTATGGCAGTGATGACTTTTCCCAGGAGAAGCTGGGACCCTGTTTACTAGAAGGTTTTAAAATTTCTGTACTTTTAGGTGACAGGAGACATGTGGCCTGGTCAAAACACAGAGAGCTGCACTCTAAAAGATCTTTAAACATAGTAAACATACCTTGTGTGCCACAGACTGCTCCCAAACACGAGGGGACAAGTAATACCTCTAAAACACTTAAGTTGGCTTTATTAAACATTAGATCTCTAGCTGGGAAAACATTTTTAATTAATGATTTAATCACTGAGCACAGCCTTGATTTTATGTTTTTAACTGAAACTTGGTTGGACCAAAGTAACAGTGGAGCTGTTCTCATCGAGACGACCCCTCCTAACTACAGTTTTATCAGTGAGGTCAGGGCGAGCAGGAGAGGAGGAGGGGTTGCTGTCTTATTTAATGAATCATTTCAATGTAAGCAGCTATCTCCTGGAAGTTTTCAGTCTTTTGAATATGTGGCTTTACAGCTGAAGGCCCCATCCAAAGTTGTGTTTCTTAATGTTTACAGGCCTCCCAAATACTGCACAGACTTTTTTAATGACCTCAGTGAACTGCTGTCTGTGATCTGTGTTGATTTTGACTGTGTAATTATTGCTGGGGATTTTAACATTCATGTGGACAACCCTCAGGACAAAGGGACTAAAGACCTGAGTAACACTCTGGGCAACTTTGGGCTGACTCAGCATGTAACAGAGGCCACACATAATAGAGGACACACTCTTGACCTACTGATCTCCAAAGGCCTGAGCATTTCAAAGGTTACTGTGTCTGATGTGGGCCTGTCTGATCATTACTGTGTTTTCTTTGAAAGTAAAATCTCAGCCCACACAAATATATCAACAACAGTGATCACAAAACGGTGTATAACTGAACACAGTAGTGCAATTTTTAACCAGGTCTTCCCATTAACACCTGACCTGCCCAGAGGGTCAGTCAATGAGCTCGTCAATAGCTTCAATGCTAACATGTTAAATGTAATGGACACTATTGCTCCCATTAAGGTGAAGGTTATCTCTGGAAGGAAAAAGTCTCCATGGAGAAACTCCACACTGGTGAAAAATGAAAAAAGAGAGTGTAGGAAAGCTGAGCGCAGATGGAGAAAAACAAACCTCCAGGTTCATTATGACATTTATAAAGAGAAACTTCACAATTATAATTTACAACTGAGGAATGCAAGGAGGTCCTACTTCTCTGACATCATCACTAAAAACAGCCATAATGCTCGGGTCTTATTTTCTACAGTTGACAGGCTAACAAACCCCCCTGTGTCAGTGGCAGCTGAACTTCATTCGACCATGGCCTGCAATGACTTTGCCAAATTCTTCACTGAAAAAATCCAAAAAATTAGACAAGCAATTGGTACATCAACAGCAGATCCAGGATATGTACTGTGTCCACCAAAAAACTGTTTAAACACCATGAAACAGTTTCAACCTATTAACAGCAAAGACCTGGAGGACATCTTAGGTCAACTGAACTCCTCCTCCTGCTGTTTAGATGTCCTGCCAACAAGTTTTTTCAAAAAGGTCTCAAAGACTTTAGAGTCAGACCTGTTACAGATCGTCAACTTTTCTTTATTATCAGGTGTGTTTCCAGAATCACTAAAAACTGCTGTAATCAAACCTATACTGAAAAAGGACAATCTTGACAAGACACAAATGAACAACTACAGGCCGATCTCAAATCTCCCGTTTTTAAGTAAGATCATTGAAAAAGCAGTTTCTCAACAGCTCAGTTACTTCTTAAAACAGAATAATTGCTACGATGCCTTCCAGTCAGGTTTTAGACAGAACCACAGCACTGAAACCGCTCTGACCAAAGTGTTTAATGACATATGTCTGAATACAGACAGTGGAAAAATGTCAGTCCTAGTTTTACTGGATCTCAGTGCAGCATTTGATACAGTTGACCACAACATATTACTCAAACGACTGGAGAACTGGACAGGTCTTTCAGGAACTGTACTAAACTGGTTCAAAACATACGTAGAAAACAGGAAATACTTTGTATCAATAGGTAACTTCACATCTGAGCAGACAAGTATCACATGTGGAGTTCCCCAAGGTTCCATCTTGGGACCCCTTCTGTTTAACATCTACATGCTCCCACTGGCACAGATTATAAACAACAACAAAATAAACTATCACAGCTATGCAGATGACACACAAATATATATCACAATGTCACCAGGAGACCGAGGCCCTGTACAGGCTCTTGGTAAATGCATTGAGGAAATCAATGACTGGTTGTGCCACAATTTTCTCCAGCTAAACAAAAACAAAACTGAGGTAATAGTCTTTGGCGCCAAAGAAAAACGATTACAGGTCACCAGAGAACTTCAATCTATACATCTAAAAACCACAAACCAGGCGAGAAATTTGGGTGTAGTGATGGATGCAGACCTAAACTTAGAAAAACACATTAAGACAATAACAAAGTCAGCTTACTATCACCTCAAGAATATATCAAGGATAAAAGATCTGATGTCTCAACAGGACCTGGAAAAACTAGTCCATGCATTCATCTTTAGTAGGCTTGATTACTGTAACAGCATCTTTACAGGTCTACCTAAAAAATCAGTCAGACAACTACAGCTCATTCAGAACTCTGCTGCTCGAGTCCTCACTAAGACCAAAAAAGTGGACCACATCAGTCCAGCTCTGAGGTCCTTACACTGGCTGCCTGTCCGTCAGAGGATAGACTTTAAAGTTCTGATGCTGGCCTATAAAGCTCTGAATGGTTTAGGACCAAAATACATCAATGACCTCCTGACCCAGTATGAACCATCCAGATCCCTCAGGTCATCTGGATCCGGTCTTTTATCAGTTCCCAGAGTCAGAACCAGACACGGAGAAGCTGCATTCAGCTTTTATGCTCCTTATATCTGGAACAAACTCCCAGAAAGCCTCAGATCAGCTGAAACACTCAGTTTATTTAAATCCAGGTTGAAGACTCACCTGTTCTCAGCTGCATTTGAATAAAGCACCAAATCCACACTTTAAGCTTAAATTTCAAAACTTACATTTAACTACTGATTTTATCTACTGTTCTGATTTTATCTGTTTTGATTTTATATACTGTTGTTTGTTTGTTTGTTAATTAGTTAGTTAGTTTATTTGCTTGTTTTATTCAATTTTAAATCATGCTTTTTATTTGTTCTTGTTTCTAATGTCTCTGTAAAGCACTTTGAATCACCTTGTTGTTGAATTGTGCTATACAAATAAACTTGCCTTGCCTTGCCTTGCCTAAATAAAAAAAAACCTTTGATGGAACTGTTTCTATTTTATCTTCATCCAGCTGAAGAGGCTCACGCCATTCGAGGTCTTGCAGAAAGTATTGTGAAGTGATGTCGCTTATGAAACATTGTTACCTTAGTGAAATTGTATGTTTCAAGCTTCTGGTTGGCCAGCACATCAAACACACCTGTCAGTACGTTTAGAAACATCATCACTCACTGCACCACTACCAACTCCATGTTTCCAGTTTGTGTTATGTTTGTAGTATTCCGATAAAGCTGCCCAATCCCCCTCTGTCCCTTGCAGATTTCATCTTGTGATCAGTTCACTGAAGTGAGATAAGTAGGTTAGCAGGAGAAGGAGAAGATCACGCTTAGTTAATTAAGCTGAGAGATTACTCTGTGTCACAGTGAGTGGTAGAGAGTGCAGAGGCAAAACAGAATAGCTTGGTAGTGTCTCTTTAATATGAGGGATTTATTAGAAGTCAGTATTTTAAAACTATTCTTTAAGTGTCTGTGAAGTGAGGACAGCAGTTCCTGCAGCTCTGATGTAGGATTTCAGGTCCTCAGCAGTTTGTGTAATCTCATTTTTATAGCCACCTCAACACAACACAGCACATAAGCCATCAATCTAGGGCAACACCCAGCTGTTTTTTTTTTTGTGTGTGGTTGGGTGGGTTTTTTCAGATAGCCAAGTGAACTATTCACCAATGGATTACATTTTACACAATCTGTCTTACACATATACAGGATTTACACACCCTTTTTTATCTAACCAACGAGTGTGTGTTGGTAGCAACACAGCTGTCTCATGACAAATGTAGAAGAGACTTATTCCTAGTGTAGTCAAAGCATGTTTTAAGTTTCACATCCACTTACATTCATAAATAATTTACTAAGTCAGTGAACTAGTTCAAACCTCATCAGTGTAGCATGCAGAGAATGTAACCACCCACAGTCTATCCTGATAACCGTGCTGCATTGTGCTCATTTTGTGTGGGAAGATTTTTTTCTGCTTCAGTGGACTGATGTGCCGTTTAACTGTAAGTGCACACGTATATGACAATGGTTGGTTGACTCTGTCTGAGTGTGGTTCTGCTGGAGGTTTCTTCCTGTTAAAAGGGTGTTTTTCCTTTCCACTCTCACCAAGTGGCTCCTCACAGGGGTTCATTGAATTGTTGGGTTTTCTCTGTATTTTTGTAGGGTCTTTGCTTTACAATATAAAGCACCCTGAGTCAACCGTAGTTGTGATTTGGCGCCATACAAATAGAACTGATAGCTTCTTCTTTGCATTATAGAGTTTTAACCTGTATCTGAATGGCACTATGAACTGTGTTCACAGACAGTAATCTCTCTCATTTAATGCAATGCCACCTGAGGGCCCAAAGATCACAAGTATTAGCCTTGTCCCTTGTGGACAGAGATTTCTCCAGATTCTCTGGACTTATTGACAACAGTACGTATGCACTGTAAAAGAGATATTCAAAGTCTCTCTTAATCTGAAATTGCTCTCTGATTTGTTGTTGTTCTTTTTTGCAGATTGGTGAGCCTCTGCTGATATTTGTTTCTGATAAACTCTACATCTCTAAGATGCTCCTTTTATACCCAGTCGTGTTACTGATGTGTTTTTGATTAACCTAATTAGTTACAAAAACTCATCTTTTTAAACTTGCTTTTGGTTGATTTTTATTTTTGTTTTAGCTTCTGTGAAGCACTTTGTGATTTTTGTCTTGAAGGGTGCTATATAAATACAACTTTACTTACTTGTTTTGCAGAAATTGAAGAATTGGACTGCATTTTATTAAGGCTGATAAACCTTGTTGGGTTCAAGACAAAGATACTGAAGTTTTGATGTCAGGTTAACTCTAAGTTATTTATGTAAAACCCCACATTTCTGCCATCTGTGCTGAAGACTGTAGAGATGACAGTGGACTTCAGGAGACATCCTTCAACACTGCTCCCCCTAACCATATCAGACAGCCCGGTGTCAATTGTGGCGATCTTCAAGTTCTTGGGTACCACCATCTCCCAGGACCTGAAGTGGGAGACCAACATCTCCTCCATCCTCAAAAACACCCAGCAGAGGATGTACTTCCTGATACAACTGGGGAAGTACAGTCTTCCACAGGAGCTGCTTATCCAGTTCTACACTGCAGTCATTGAGTCTGTCTTGTGCTCCATCACAGTCTGGTATGGAGCAGCCACTAAACAGGACAGGAGCAGACTGTAGCGGACTGTACGGGCAGCAGAAAGGATCATCGCCGCCCCCCTGCCCTCCATCCAGGATCTGTACCTCTCAAGAACCAGGAAACGGGGAAAATCATCACAGACCCCTCACACCCTGGACACAGACTTTCTCTACCTGCTGCCCTCTGGCAGACAGTACAGAAGCCTGCAGACCAGGACCACCCGACATAGGAACAGTTTCTTTCCCCTCACCATCTCCCTCTTAAACAGTTGAACTGTCACACTGCTCACACTGCCAGACTGCAACTGCACCTTATGTACATTCTGTAGTATTCATTCCATTTCATTTTATCCTGTATTTTATGTGTATAAAATTTAGATGCTGTGATTTCAATATTAATTTTAAAAAAAATGACCACTGAGGGTGGCACAGTGGTGCAGTGTTTAGTATTGTTGTCTACACGTCAAGGAGGTTCTGGTTTTACACTTCCTGGTTGGCTGAGGCCTTACTGCGTGAGGTTTGCTTGTTTTCCCCGTACCTGCGTAGGTTCAAAATCCTTAAAGCAACTTTGTTTACTAATCCTGCCCTCCATGCCCCTCCCACCTAAATATACAACTACTTAAAGGCACCTGGAAAGGTCCCAATGAGATTAAATGGATAAAATCCCTGCTGCTTGTCCTGATCTTCTGGTCGTAAAGTCCAATGTGTTGTCTTTGCTGTAACAAACAGAGGAAATTCCTTCTGTCCCCTAACTTCCAGGAGTCACCATATCAGCCACAGCTGAGCCATCAAACAGGAAAACCCCGTTTTCCCTGGGATGTCAGAAGTGGCTGCAGGATCAGATATTCGTGGATTTACCATGTGTTGATTACATCCCTTTCTCAGAGTCTTTCTTTTAATGGTTGTTTTCCTCTTTCTGTTCTGTTGCATTTCCTGTCTTGGACCACAGCTGATATGGCTTGCTCAGAGAACGCTCAGCTGCAAACATGTTTGCAGAGCTCCTGCTATAGTGTCAGCTCTCTCTCAAAGTGCACAAAGGGTAATAAAACATTCCCATTTTCTCAGGAAAAAACAGCCAAAGCGTGGAGCTCACTGAAGAATCTGGACTATCCTGGGATTAAAGATGACTGCCCTAAAGGTGAGAAGACACCCAAACCCCAGCAAAACATGAACTTAAATGTAGGAGGGAAAGTGTTTTACATTCCAAGAATGTGTGCAGTTAGATATCCTAACACTCGAATAGGTTCCTTAGCTCTCTGCCGGGACCAGGCAAAACTCCTCACCCTCTGTGATGACTACTCTGTGTGCAGCAACGAGTTCTTCTTTGACCGGGATCCTGCCTTCTTTCACCACATCTGCCATTTCTATGCAACCGGAGTGCTTTGGATCATAGTGGAAATGTGTCCCATCAGCTTTGAGGAAGAAATTGCATACTGGGGTCTGAGCCTGAAGGACACACAGCTCTGCTGTTGGATGGTGTTTCAGGAGAAGGTAGATGAGTTGAAGGAGAACCTGGAGGTGGAAAGAGAACTAATGGCTGAGGTCGAGGTAAAGTACAATGATGATTATTTCAAGGACATGATGTTTGGGGACGTTCGGATGACTATGTGGAACATTGTGGAGAATCCGTACTCGTCAACTCTTGCGAAGACTTTCACTCTGCTCTCTAACCTTTTCGTGCTCTTGTCCATCGCTTCAATGTGTCTCAACACTGTGGAAGAACTACAGTCGTACAGAATCGATGACAAAACCTACATGGAGTGGGGAGAGATCGTCACCATTGTGTTCTTCACCTTTGAGTATTTGATTCGTCTCATCACCACTCCTGACATTGTATTATTTTTGAAGAGCGGACTTAACTTTGTGGACATGGTTTCAGTCATGCCTTATTTTGTCCAGATCATCTTTGAAGCCTTTACTGACTCCGAGGATGTGAGTGCACAAGAAGACCTCAGGGCCATGGCCCGGGTCAGTAAGCTCAGCCACGTCCTCAAAATTGTCAAGTTGCTGCGGATCTTTCGGATTTTGAAGCTAGCCCGCCACTCGACCGGCATGAGGGCCTTTGCATTTACTCTGCGGAGGTGCTACCAGGAGGCCTATTGCATTTTTCTCTTTATCGCCTTGGGAATCTTCACATTCTCTGCTCTTCTGCATTCAGCAGAAAGGGAAACCGAAGGCTCTCTCATCAGCAGTATCCCGTACGCCTGGTGGTGGGCAGCAGTAAGTATCACTGTCTGTAGCTATAAACTCCACATCTCCACGTCTGCCTTTGACTTTTTCTTTCTAAGCAAACATCTGCCTATTATGTGCGCTAATAAAAGGAAGGTTCAACACCAGCCGGCCAGGCTTCTACCTTTCTACCTTTAAAAACCCGCCTTCCAGCCAAATGGCTTTTAGCTAGGCTTTAGCTTCAGCCAAGTGGAAGCTAAATTGGCTAGTCATTCATATGTAAATTAGGTTGTTATCTGGGAATTCTGGAGGGGAGTGGGGGTGTGTGAATGAGGGGGTGGGGGAGCTGCTAAAAGCTGTGAACTTCCTTTTGTGTTCGTCTTGATGCATTCTCAATCATCCAGGGAAATAAATCTCCAAAAGTCACCAACTTGGAGTGTTTCAGTTTGCCATCTTAGGGAGAAATCAACAGACATGGGTGTATGTCCTTTGTTGCTGAGATTTATTGATAAAAACAGTACAAAAAACCAACCATTTGTACACATATTTACAAATAATAATAAAAAGTGAGTGAGTACATTTCAACATTTTCAGCAATCACTCACAATCCTGGCACTGCCATGGTATCTGTAGTCTGCATTTCCAGTGTGTGGGGATCATTTGTCACCAACTGCATCACGTGCTACAACCCTGGTCTACATATCACCGTTGATGAACAGCTTTTCCCATCAAAGACTCGGTGTTGTTTCCTGCAGTATATTGCAAGTAAACCTGACAAGTTTGGGATCAAGTTTTGGGTGGCTTGCGACCTAAAATCCAAGTACATTTGCAATGTCTTCCCATATCTTGGCAAGGACCCCAATCGTCCCAGTGGGGAGAGACTTTCTGAAAATGTAGTAATGAGGCTGATGGAACCATTCCTAGACAAGGGCAGAAATGTTACCACGGACAATTTTTTCACATCGCTTTCACTTGCGCAAAAACTTCTTAGACGGAAAACCACCATCCTCGGCACAGTCAACAAGATTCGCAGGGAAATTCCTCAATCCACTAGACAGACAGATCGCAATGAATTCACCACTCAGGTATGTTGCAGGTCTTTTGTGGTTCTATGTTTATGTGTTTCATTGTGTGTAAAAGGGCTATGGAAATAACAATTTATCTTATTTCTTAGGTGTTTTCAACCTCTGCTGCCACGCTGACGGCGTATGCGGCCAAACGGAAGAAGACAGTCTATATTCTTAGCAGCATGCACAGCGTGGTTCAGACTGATAACACTACCAAAAGGAAGCCAAACACTGTCTCCCTTTACAACAAAACAAAGTGTGGCGTGGATGTGATGGACCAGATGGTTCGGGAGTACACTGTCCGCAGAGGAACACGGCGCTGGCCAGTTGCCGTGTTTTATAACATGATTGACATGGCAGCACTGAATGCACATGTGCTGTATCAAGCATGCACCGGGACGAAGGAAAGACGGGTGGACTTCCTGGTGGAGCTTGCAAGAGAGTTGGCTCACTCTCATGTAGCTGGGAAGAAGGCAAGAAAAGAACAGTTGCTTTGGACACAACCCTCCACACCTAGCCCTGGAAAGAGAGCCATGTGTCAGGTCAAACACAAATGCAAGAACAATCATGCCACTGTGCGATGTGTTCACTGCTACAGATACACATGTGGTAAATGCAGAGATACCATGGCAGTGCCAGGATTGTGAGTGATTGCTGAAAATGTTGAAATGTACTCACTCACTTTTTATTATTATTTGTAAATATGTGTACAAATGGTTGGTTTTTTGTACTGTTTTTATCAATAAATCTCAGCAACAAAGGACATACACCCATGTCTGTTGATTTCTCCCTAAGATGGCAAACTGAAACACTCCAAGTTGGTGACTTTTGGAGATTTATTTCCCTGGATGATTGAGAATGCATCAAGACGAACACAAAAGGAAATTCACAGCTTTTAGCAGCTCCCCCGGACAAACAAGGAGGCAGTTGGCAGTTAGAAATTAGCAATCATTCTCACACACCCACTCCCCATCAGAATTCTCAGGTAACAACCTAATTTACATATGAATGACTAGCCAATTTAGCTTCCACTTGGCTGAAGCTAAAGCCTAGCTAAAAGCCATTTGACTGGTAGGCGGGTTTTAAAGGTAGGTTTTAAAGGTAGAAAAGCCAACTGGCTGCTCTCGGGGGCTCTAAGTGTCAAAGAAATGTGTACTACAGCACCTAACCCAAACCAGCCGCTTATTTCCTTTTGCAGTCTTTTTTCACCTACCTACTCTTCCCCTGAGCAATAAGTTGAACGTTCTAACACCTACAAGTGTGACTTTCACCTGTCTAGAAATGTAAATACTCTCTAGATCAAAGGTTATTATTCCACTACTTATTAGTCAAACACAGAAATTAATTGATTTTCACAAATGTAACATGCAGTGATCTGTACTTATGTTTGGCTTAAAAAACTAAATTCTTCTCAGCATTTTTTTAGTCTATTTGCATAAATTTCTTAAATGTCATTTCATGAAAGGCAAACCCTGCCCAAACTGTTTTCTCATAAAGAATTAGAAGATGGCAATCCTAACACTGGTCAACGGAAGTGGTCTGCTGTCTGTGCTTTTTCTTAAGTATTTTGACACCTGCTAGAGCCACAAAGAGGCTAGGGTGTAGGTTTTGATGGAAGCAGCAGCCTGATTGTACAGAACTGTCCAATAAAGTTACACATTTTAATGTTTATACTTGCACTGCAGACTTCAGATAATGTCTTTGTGTTGCTTTTGAAGTGAAATTAAACAAGTAAGTGTCGATTCAGCAGACATTTTCAAGGCCAGCTGTACTACTTGTTAGTGTAAACTTTTAATTCATTCTTAGAATCAAAAATAACTCTGATTAAAGGAAACATTCCTGGAAACTGAACATAGGATTTTGTTTCCCCTTTTCTCTCTCAGGTCAGTATCTCCACTGTGGGCTACGGGGATGTGGTTCCTGTAACTATCCTGGGCCGCATCGTGGCCTTTGGATGCATTACTTTTGGGATAATCCTCAACGGCATGCCGATTTCTTTCCTGTTTAACAAGTTCTCTGATTACTACAGCAAACTAAAGACCCAAGCTTACAATTCTACCTCAGTCCAGCGCCGCTTTCAGCTTAAGAAGAGACTCAAGCGTAAAATGGATGCATGGTTCCATCCCTTTGAAGAAGATGACACCACAGCCCAATCCCCATGCTAAGTGCATCTCATACATGACCACTGTGTACTGTGAACGTGCTGCAGCCTCAAGCTGCCTTCAAAAGTTAAAATGTGGTGCAAAAAAATTAAACCTAGCACATGTGAACGAGGGCAGGAAGAGGAAGTGGAAAGTTTCTTTGTACTGATGCAATTTCAGGCCTGGTAGTTTCACAACTACCACATGCACCACTGTTTCTTTTTCATTTTGTATGTATCTTGTATGTAAGTAATTCATGCGATTGAAAAGGAGCCTGGATGTCCAACCCAGGTATTTTAACCTCAGGTGAATCCATCGTGATGCTTATCTTCCACCTGACACCAGTGAATTATAAATAATGAATGCCTGCCAATGACACCTTCTTTTTTAAGTATGTGTCACATGCGACTGCGACATACCAAACAGGGCTAAAAGGGGTTTCTGGTTACCATATAGGTTACACTGTAGATTTCCCGCTAA
Source organism: Diplotaxodon limnothrissa (assembly GCF_057381915.1). Classification (NCBI taxonomy): domain Eukaryota; kingdom Metazoa; phylum Chordata; class Actinopteri; order Cichliformes; family Cichlidae; genus Diplotaxodon; species Diplotaxodon limnothrissa. The sequence goes on from NC_140610.1 coordinate 36,558,939, forward strand.
AGCAAAATTGTACTAAGGAATAACGACCTTGACACGATGTTTTGGTGAAGGTCAAATCAAACGTTTCTGGATAAAATGTGAGCAGGTTTTGACATGTGCCAAGAGGAAAATGTATTCTCTCTGTTCCCAAATGACTTGGGATTACGGTAATAAAAACAAATGAATACAACAAAACTTGCATCTATTATGTTGCAGTATGTTAGCCTCAAAGGTTAAGTAATAAATTACCAACAATTTTTAAAAACTGTCCTTAAAATAGATGTTTATTGAAAGAGAGTTGCATTTTCTGTGCAGTTTCTTTACACTCACGTCACTGCTTGATGCCTGATAAAAGAAAATGTTTATATGGCCTTATCTGAGCTCTGTACCAGGAAAATAAAAGGTCATTTTCACATTTAATGTCTGGGGGGAGGACTTCACAACAGTTCCTGTCATTAGACCGGTGCTCCCAGTTCTTAACAGTGTTTACTGTAAACATTTCTATATGTTACTTTTATTTTGCCTTGTGTGTCCTGTGGAAATTCCTTTTTTTTTAAAGTCTTGATGCATGCTCAATCATAGCAAGTAAAATAGTAAAAGATATAACAGCAATGGGCTGTGAGATCAGTTTCAAATGCGTCCTAGCTGTTCCCGTACTCCTGACACACAAGGGATCACTAAAGTGCTTAGGCAGCAGTTGTCCTTCTCTCCTGGATACCTTGGAGCTTTCTTTTTGCCAAAGCTGGGAAGGCTTTGACAAATGTTCAGCTGGGCCTACTCAGGGCCTTCTTGATGTGATGTTCTTCTGCTTTCCTGGCCACTCGGTCTGTGGGGATGTAATTTGCTCTGTGTTGTAGTGTCCTGATGACACCCAGTTTATGCTCCAATGGATGATGAGAGTCAGACTGATTACACTGATCCATGTGTGTTTACAGAACACAACACCTTCTCAAAAAAATCCAAGGTGTTCTGGATATGGTGTTTAGAGCTGCCTGCTAACGGATTGAGGATTGAAGCCAGAAACTTTGACATGTTATAGGGGACCGAGTTGATGATACAGACAATTGGTCTGTATGTAATTGGGGAGATTTAAAGTTGATACTTGCCCATTATATTTAAATGACTTTGATAGTCTGCTGTAGGGGTAGACCCCACTATTCCATAAGATATCACTTCATTTGGTGGAGTGCGCTGTTTAGTATACAGGTCCGAATTCTCCAGCAGGTATTCACCCGAGTTGACATCTGGTGACTAAAAAGCTGCATATCACCTTACAGCCACATATTTTTCCAGATTCGTAGTCAACTGAGCTGTGCATGGTTTCAGTCTTTAAAAGAGATTACACAGCATATTACATCAGGTATTGCAAACTCACACAGAGCATAATACATTCAGTCCTAGCACTGGTGACTTTTTAATCCATATTTCACAGTGAAATGCAGTTAGTCTGGTAAGATTAAGCTTTAGATTCTTCCCCTTCCCTGTCTTTCTCTTTCATTTCTCCAAATTGCTTTAGTGTCATGACAGCAGAAACTATAACCGCATTTATATTTCCATATACTACAGCAGTATTTTTATGCTATGCTTAACTCAGCACTTTTAACCCTTGACTAAAAAAAAAATCCCAAGGCCGATGGCAACTAAACCTTGAGGTTCACGTTCTATGTTTAGTTGTTATGCTTCACGTAAACATGTACATTTCAGTGTAAATATGAACTGAAATATTTGTAATTTTTTCACCCAAGTGCTAAAGGTTGAACACGCGAGGCAAACATGCTCGATCAATTCAAAATTGCAAAATTATTCAATTAAAAATCATTCAACGTGTGGGGATAGCAAAGTAGGACAGCCTCTGGGATTAAACATAAACTTGAAGGGGAACTTGGGATCAGGTGTTTTCTGTCAGGAATCAGCAGGGAGTGCGAACACTTTTAGTATTCAACTCTTGAAGATGTTTGACTTATCATTGTTGATGCTTGGCAGCGTGGAAAATGAGTTTTAAAATGTACAAAAGGTCCTTGAAAGCGTTTGGAGTCCTTCTAGCCCCGGTCAAAAAACTGTGTGCAAAATAGAGGAAATTTAAGACCATGAGCGCTTAAACAACGAAGGTCACTGGAAGAGTAATAATGGTCATGGCAGCACTCCAACGAGGAAGAACAGGCTTTCAGAAAGAACTTCCTTTTATTTTGGTTGAAATTTACACAGAAGCATGCCTGAAAAGTGTTGTATAGACAGAAAAAACCAAAACAGAAAGATGAAGAAATATTTTCACGATAAATCCGAAAGGGATTAAAAAGCTTTTGAAGACAAAGTGCAGGGAAATATTTAAATCTCAAGGCCAAGCCCTTAAAAGCATTTTACCATCCACATGAGTTAAGGTCTTCTTGTTTTACTGTGGTGATATTTAGCTGTGTCCTACAGCGAAGTACTGTCTCTACAGATACGACTAACCCTGCAAGTAGAGTTTTAACTATATTAAGTGTCCCATTTCAAATTCAAATTCAAATCAAATTCAAATTTTATTTGTCACACACACACACAGCCATACACAGTATGACATGGGGGGGGGGGGGGGGGGGGGGGGGGGGGGGGGGGTGAAATGCTTGTAGCTGTGCAATGCCCGACCATTTGGTTGAAAAGGAAGCTCAAATCTTTAACTGGATAATGTGATCTTTCATAAATTCTGCTAAAGGATTTCCTTAGACTGCGTTGTGTAAAATGCTACTAGTGGATGTATAAATGGTGAATACCTCAATCACCCAAGCACTTTTTCTAAGTACTTTCTATCAAACATCCACACGCATTCAAAATCCAGTGGATTCAGTATCTTATCCAAGGATACTTTAACATGCAGACCAGAGCAGCCAGGAATTAAACCACCAACCTTCTGATTAGTTGATGACGTGCTCCACCTCCTACAGCTACAGCTAACCTAATAGGGAATAACCTTTACTTTTAAGGTTTTATTATTAGGTAATCATAGTACATTTTATTTAAGCAGCGTCTTAATGATATTGTAATACTTATACTTCATTTAAAGTATTATAATATCATATATCCTATAATAATCACAAGTAATATTATTTCTATAGATATTTGTTATTAATCAACAGTCAAAGTAATTGAAATTGTGAAAGAAAATAGTCATAGGGGATGATCGCAGATCGTTACCGACAGGCAATAGATGAGGAGATGACGCACGGGGCGGACAGAACAACGCCCTGCAGTGCAGGGACCTGAGCTTTTCAGCCACCGGATTCTGGATTCACTATTAGTCTGACTTCACTACAGACACAGGAGAGGGGCGATCTTCTTAAACTTGTAAGTACTGTACACAGCAGCTTCGCGAAGTGCTGTCTCTGTGCCCGTGCGCGTCCTCGAATAAAGTTTCCGTAAATAACGGGATCTGGCATAGGGAGCATCACATGTTTAGTTTGTACTCGGCGTAATTGGGATATATTACTGGCTATAATAACACAGTTTCCTGAGAAATTACGCATAGACGACAAATGCTGTTTAAAAAATTTTTTTTTGGAGTGTCGCTTTTTAAAATCTCTTATTTTATGAATCTTAACTGTCCCCTAGATTAGTTTACAATAGTTTAGGCATGACTCGCTATATGAGAACTCGACGAAAGCTAAAGATAAATGTCTTCTGATGCTTCAGCCATGCGCGACGTGTTACTTTGCTTACTCTGCTTACTTTGGCTTCCACAAACTCTGTCTGGTTTGTGGAAGCCAAAGGAATTTAAAAATTCCTTTTACAAACTAATAATCGTCGCTTAAAGCTCGACTATTGTCCATTCAACAATATGACACTATGTAAAAAAAAAAATCAAAAATCAAAAAATGGACTTAAATGTTCACCAATGCTTCTTTTAATCTCCCGATGGTTTATAAAAATTACATTTGTTTAATACGCCTTCTGTGTGATGGAGCTGGCAGATATTAACTAAATACTAAATGGCACCATCTTAAAACAAACTGGAGAACACAGACAACAAAGACCAAACAACAAAAATAAAATATAATATTTGGCAAAAAGATTACAGCCTGTGGCTACTGATGCTTTGATGACAATACACTATGAAAGGATTTAATAAGAAATATATATAATAACCATCGGACTTGCAGATTAAAAAGTAAATAGGCATATCTTCTAAATCTCTTCAAATGACTGTTGTACCTGGACATGTTCAAGACTGAAAGGAGCTCTCATTGTCTGAAAGTAGAAACACCACAAAGTAAAAACCACATTACAAGTGAAAGTCTTAACCAGACAAGTGTACTTAAAACCTGTGCAATCATTCTCTACCTTGTCCAGAAGACTAATTTGACTGCTGTTTATCATTTTGCTTTTTACAAAACTAGCCTTCTGTATTCGTGAGTCTGCACAGTATGTAACTGGTTAACAATTGTCCTTTGTATTGTAACAGGAAATTGAAATAAGCATAGAAATATTCAGCGATCCTAGTAAATAACACTTTCACACACAGCAAAAATAATTTTAAAATAGGCCTATATGTTATTCATCTTTTTAATTGTTTTTGATGTCGTGGCTGTCACAAATCAAATACTCACGACACTGTGCAGTTAACTTTCGTTTTCCAGTCCATTTTTGTGGAATCCAAAGCTAAGCCCATTGTTCCTGACTTTACCCTGATGTTGTGCCAACTACACAAAAATCACGCAAAACAAAAGAGTGTCACGATCCTGGGTCTTAGGACCCAGTGTTTTGAGTTTTAGTTCATTTTGATGTTTATAGTATGTTTAGCTCATTAGGCCTCCTATGTTGATTTGCTTATTAGTTCCCCCTTGTGTTTCAACCCATGTTAAGTCTCCCCTGCCCTTCATGTCTCTCTGTGCCCCCTCTGTTCTGTTTATGGTGTGTCTTTGCATGTTTGAGTTTCTTGTTTTCTGTCACCCTGCATTGTGCATTATGTTCTCATGGTTGGTCTTTTGTTACTCCCTCTAGTCTAGTCTCTTGTGTTCAAAGCTGAGTATTTCCCTCTGTGTATTTTGGTTCTTAGACCTCTGCCTTATGGTTTGTCTCTGTTTCTTAGTTGCTGTCTCCACTGTGTCTAGTTCGCGTCTCTGTGTGATACTTCCTGTTTTACTTTGAAGGTCCATGCCTCATGTGAGTGTTTCTAGTTTTGCGTCTCTGTCTCGTCCAGTCCTGATTTCTCCCAGCTGTGCCCTCCTTCTGTGTCTCATTCCCTCGTTATCCCTCTGTGTATTTAAGCCCTGTGTTTCTCTTTGTCAGTGTCGTAGTCTCCATCATAGCTGTGTGATTTTTCCCTGTGGCTCTTTGTGCTTTAGTTTTCCCAGTTTAGTTTATTTTGTATTGTTTTTCGTGTCCCACTTCACGCCAGCAATAAAGCTGTGTTTTTTGAGTTTACCTTTTGTCTCTGTGAGTTTGCGTTTGGGTCCTCTCCTGCCTGCCACACAGCCGAAACATGACAAAGAGGAAGAAAACTAGTAACAGTTAAAATGGTCAACACTGAAAATTCTGCTTTAACCTCCTAAGACCCGAACTCTTCCACGACATGCATTTTTAATTTCTCCTTGATATTTGGGCATGTTGAGGCCCAATTAATGTAAAAACAAAGAATTACCAGATTTTTTTTAAAAGAAAAATAAGAGCCACATATGAGGATATTTGTTTAAAATTTTGATAGAACAGTAGCAATATAATGTCCTTGTAAGTAGAAATCAGGCCCATGTTGAGCAAAATTGAGTATTTTGGTCTAAATAACCCAAAATGTGATGTCCACATATGTGGACACCAGGGCCCTGTGCTTCGTACGTCGCTTACTACATCCAAGATCAAATGAAACATCCAAGACCAAATCATCGCGCTAACTCTGAGCTCGCTATTCCGGTTCCCCGAACACACCTGTTGTTGACGATTAGTATAGCTGGATGAAGTAATGTGAGATCACTGGGTGGCCCAACAGGGGCTACGCATCGATAGTAGAAACATTGATCGGCAACCCTTTGATTGGTCGGCGAAAATGTCGAAGGAGCGCGCTCGGTATTTTTCGGCAGCAGAGCAAGAACTCTTGAGTGAGGGATTTCAGGAGTTTCAGAGTTTAATTAAAACGCAAGGGAACACTGCAAAGGCTGCAAAAGCAAGGAGAGAGGGCTGGCAGAAAGTTGCTGACAAATCAAACTCGTAAGTAATTTAATAATAACAATAATAATGGAGTGGATTTATATAGCGCTTTTCAAGGCACCCAAAGCGCTTTACAATGCCACTATTCATTCACTCTCACATTCACACACTGGTGGAGGCAGCTACGGTTGTAGCCACAGCTGCCCTGGGGCAGACTGACAGAAGCCAGGCTGCCATATTGCGCCATCGGCCCCTCTGGCCAACACCAGTAGGCGGTAGGGTAGATTTATCATATCACACCATATTATCCAATATTATATTACATTATATTATATTATAATATGTTATATTATATCCCCTTTCACATTAGAGCCACAACAGGACCCACTAGAACATGGGAACAAGTAAAAGTGAAATATAAGAATATTCTACAGAATGGTAATATTTATCACTTATATTGCTTGTCGTCTCTTGGAAAGAGACCCTGGAATACTCTGTTTGTTTGTTCATAACAGCAACCAAGAAAAGGGCAGAGCAAAAAAAAAAGACAGGTGGTGGTCCTGCACCCCCTCGTCAACAAGTTGGTTAAGTGAATAATACCCTCACGGGAAAATCGATATCTCTCTATGAGCACACTGTCGCGCTGAGCTAAAGGATCCTGTCTGTCCCGCAATATACGCTGGATTCTGAAAACTCTCCTTATCAATCTTGCACCTTCCGCAATGGGCTGCTCGCGTAAACGGACAGGATATGACTGCGACAGACTTCCCAAATCCACCTTCGCTTTTATAGCCGTGGTCTCTCATCTTGATTACACGAAGTAATTTACAATTACTACTCTGAAATATGAATTACATCTGTAATAATCACATACATGTAATAGAATGTTAATAGTACATTTCCCTTTTTTAGGGAATGACCTGTATGTATCTGTGTGAAATCAATAAAAGGATCAAGTGCTGCATTATCTTTAGTTACATTGATGTTATTTATTTATGGTGAAACAGTGGTGGAATATCGCTGTTGCTTTCGTATGAATGACGCGGACATACCTGCGTGGGCGCGATCTAATCCTGTTTACATAAAGTAAACCTGCTCCCCAGCAGGTTTATGGTGTTGCCCAGCAGGTTTACGCTTACGGCTCTGTTGCTATGACAGCAAGTCCCGGATGGGCTTCGGGGAACCGAACGATCCAGGATCACGCGAAATCGTCAACAATCTCATCCAGCTAACTCACTCAGCGCGGTACGAAGAACAGGCCCCAGGTCCTAGGAGGTTAATAACAACATAAAGCAATCTGCCGCAGCTGTCCTACCGCACTAACATGCTTAAGGATTGCTGAACACTGTTACACTGCACATTTTGAGTTTTATTGCTGTCAGATTTGCATTTAAAAAACACACAAAAGCCTGTGTGGACCGGGAACTTCCTTTTCTTTCTTTCTTTTTCCCCCCTTAATGCTTCTTTCAGAATGACTGTGTGGTTTTATTACTCAATGTCAGAAACCGCCTATGTAACATATTCCATCCATTCTGAGGACACAAAACAACATTTGATTTATTTTTATTTTGTGTGACAGCATCCTGTGTGTGGATTTTTCAGGCACATGTCCAGCTGCTTCATGTCTGCTCTGAAGCTCGGTCTCCTCACTCCTGCTGGCTTGTCACTCTGAGAGTCATGTCGTGGTGCAGGTGAGTTTGCATTCCTGTTGCCCAAGTGTTTTTGTATGTTTTTTCGTAGGAGGGTGTTGCCTTCATTTCAAATTAAAACCAAAATGTTAGTTTTGCATAAGTGTTAAGCCACAGCCCATGAGGTGTCAGGGCTACAGCAAAGAATTTGATAATTAAAATGATGCTTCAGTCTTTTGCAAAACAAACATCAACTGTACTGTAAAAAGGATGTGTGAAAAACATATGCTGTTACATGCGTGTCGCATTTTGTGTGCATGCACAAATATTTTCAACACAACACATGTTCTGTTTAATTTAAAACAGGAAGATGAATGCTTTGAATGGTCAACCCATGTGCACCACACGGTCTACCATTAAGGCACCAGCATTAGCTCTGTTGGAAGGAATATAACACCCATTGCTGCATTTTAAGCTGTTTGAGGATTGATTTTAACAGGTGAAACCTCAGTGTAGATCTCAGCCTGCAAACACGATCACACCAAAGTGACACAACCCTTACTGATACAGTATCACATTACAAGACAAGACAAAGGCAACATTATAATAAGGCCCATTGTAACGATCACTGAGCTAACACTGGTACGTGATCATTCTAGAGTTAAAGTGCACTCTGTCCTCATGTTTCAGGAAATCACAAGTTTACTCTTAAAACCACATTCAGAGCAAAGGATCATATTCTGAAAAATAATTTCACCTTATGCCTATGCCACAGATATAGAGAGCAATTGTAACATACAAACAAGTCAACAAGTGTTTTAAAAACCACTGTATTGTTAGCTAATAAAGGGAACATAGGTTTATGTTCAGCAATACTCTGACAAAACAAATTGCAAGTTCCCTGCAAGTTATGCCCTTGTCAGTGCAATGTATGCTACAGTTGCGGGTTTAACCACATCACCCTAAAGGAACTTTCAAGAAGAATGCGAGGGTCTTATGCACTGCACAAGTAGTGCATAAGACTACTATAAGGCTTTGGCTCACATCTTTGTGTTCACTGCATGCTTGTACTTGCTTCTAATCAATAACTTCCTCAATAAGTTAGTCTAGTTTCATTCTGATCTTAATTAATCTCTGTCTTTTGTCTTATCGCTACAGAGTTTTGAAGATGAAAACCACCAGGGCAAGAAATGTATTGATGGTGGTAGCACTCGGGCTTTTGCTCCTTCACCTTTGCAAAGATTTTGTTGACCATAAAACTATAAGTTTCCACGTAGATGTTAGAGAGGACCACAGCCGACTGACGCAAAACACCAAAAACAGCACATATGTATTCTCATGGCCAAAATGTCAACAAAAAACATCTGCTGCCAACATCGCTGAGTTCAACTCTTTGCCTAATTCTATCAAGGATTTCCTCTACTATCGCCACTGTCGCCACTTCCCCATGCTACTGGATGTTCTGGACAAATGTGGAGGAGCTGATAAATCTGGAGAAGTCTTTCTTCTTCTGGTCATTAAAAGCTCTCCGGGGAACTATGAACGCAGAGAGGTGCTGCGCAAAACGTGGGGTGAAGAGAGGTTACACAACGGTGTGTGGATTCGACGGATCTTCATCTCAGGAACGACAGAGAGCGGGTTTGAGAAGGAAAGGCTGAACAAACTCCTGGAGCTGGAGCAACAGGAGCACAACGACATCCTCCAATGGGATTTCAGTGACACATTTTACAACCTTACATTGAAACAGATACTCTTCCTTGAATGGATGGAAAGGAACTGTCCCAATGCTCACTTCCTGTTGAATGGTGATGACGACGTCTTTGCCAACACAGACAACATGGTCGAGTATCTGCAAAGCCTCAAGGACAATGATGGAAGCCAGCACCTCTTTACTGGCCATCTGATCCAAAATGTTGGCCCTATTAGATCACCAAACAGCAAGTACTATATTCCTGTTCAGGTGCAGGAGTCAAACTCATACCCTCCTTATTGTGGTGGCGGGGGCTTCCTCCTCTCTGGCTATACAGCTTCAGTCATTTACAATATGTCCCAGTCTATTACCATTCTTCCCATTGATGATGTTTACATGGGGATGTGTCTGGCCAAGGCAGGACTTGGCCCCACTTCTCACATGGGCGTCAAGACAGCAGGACAACACGTTCCATCCCACAGTTTAGACCAATACCATCCTTGCTTTTATAAAGAGGTTTTACTTGTGCACAGATTCCTTCCAGCTCAGATGTATCTAATGTGGCACAGAGTACATGATCCAAATCTAAGATGTGGTCTCTCCAGCCAAAAACATTTGTAGCACCAAACTTTAACTTCTAGGCAATAATAGAGCTTAGTGATGTTCCGGTTCCTCCTGCTTCCAGCTCAAATGAACATGTAAGTGTTTGTTTCACATACTGTAAAGAGAAAAAACTTTTGCTGGACAGAAGGGACTGGCACATACCTTAAATGAGTTGACAACATTTGAACAGGCAGGACTGGCTGTTGCGTTACAATACAATGCATTATATTTTGTCTTTGTCTCACCAAATCTTGTACCTTTCTTTACCAGATTGTCTAATATTACTTAATAGGTACTATACTGGTTGGATTGCTAGATTTTTCTTTTGCTTGAAATGCCCACTTACTGCACAGAAAGAATGAATGTGAATTTTAAGTAGCCATCAAGTGTAAAGTTACGCCTCATTTTGAGAATTCTCATTGGAAAATGAGTCCACATTTAAGGTCATTGGGTCTGATTTTCTATATTTTAGTATCACATAAAGTTCAGCATAGCTACAGCTGATACAGACTAATAAAGGCCATGTTTTAGTAGACAAAAGCTGCCAGCTAGAGTGCAGCCGTGTGTTAGCTACCTTGTCCTGAGATTAAGGACATGAAAAATGGCCAAGAATTGAAAAGTTGGCTCTATATTGCATAATTTACTGAATTTCCATCACGTAGAAAATGAGCCAGGTGTAAGGAGAGTTACCAAGTTAATGTTAGCTGCCTGTAAATCAAATGTGAATTTTAAGAGCTGATTGTAATATTTAATTCATACTTTCTGTTGGAGTTTTTCTGTATGTCGCGTGCCAGCCAGTGTGAAAATCATGAACAGATGACATATAATCAACCAATTCAAATGTAAAGCATTGCAGAGTACTATGGTTCATCTGTATGGGTCTTTTCATGCTACGATTGTATGGAGGAAAGTACATTTTGCGGGTTAAATTGGTTATAAGAGCTGGGTATTTATTTACAATAAAATACAGCAATGATATGAAAACATTTTATTTATGTATTGTTTTTCTGCACAAAGTTACAAAGTGCTTAAAATATACTGAGACTTCTCCAAAAATAAATACATACATTAAATAAAACAGGACAAATAACAATGCAATTCATCACCTAAAAAGAACGATTGAACTCATGTTTGAGTTGGTTTGATATTTTAAGTTCTACATTTGGTAAATTTTACACTGCAGTTTAATTGTACCTGTAAACTTCTGAACAATGCCCAGCTCTAGATCTGACGCTTGTGTTGCCGCAGATATCATCCAAAATAATTTCTCAGGGTTTCTTAAGAATAAAAGGTGTAATATATATATATATATTTTATATTCTTAATCCTCTTTGTTCTGTTAAGCCTTCTTTATTTTGTTTGTTTCAGCCTCAATATTTCTGTTACACAAAGGGATTTGTGCCTTACATCAGTGTTGCAGAACATAACAACTGGGTGTCGGTAAAAGCCGTTACAAGTAGTTGCCAGTAGGCAATCCAATGCAGGATCACTGTTTCATTAAGAATCAATATCTGTTGTTGCAGATTCAGTATGCTGAATCGAATATATGCACAAATGTTCAAATCTGTTTGGGTTTAATGCTGCTAAGTAAGGGGCTATATGTTGTACGGTTAAACAGCTTTAAATGGTAACTGTGAACTGCATACACTGGCAGTACACAATCGTTTTAAATAAGATGTACGCATAATGTCCTTGGACCTTTTTTGTTTGGGTGTACCTGCGCAAGACATTTTGGAGGATTATTTTGTAATAAACATTGGGATAAATATTTATAAGCTGCCTTGGATTTTGTTCATGTCTGTAAAAAAAATTGTTATATAATTCTAACCTTACTTAACACCAGGTGGAGGAATGTGAGGAGACTGTTTGGGTCCGTTTTAAATTCGTTAGGTTTTTTAAAAGATGTTAAGAATTAAATTAAGGGAGGATGAAAGCCAACATAACAGACAAAGCAACGCTAACTGAAAGCAACGCCTACAAGGCTTGTTTTTTTCCCCTCTCAGGGGAAGAGGTGGGCCGGCGGTTACTGTGCCCTTTTTTCGGTCTTTAACTCAGCACCTGCTTTGCATTGCCCAATCAGTGTTTGGTATTTAAGGATGTCTTTAATGGCAAATAGGTTACTTTAATAACTGTTCAAATAGTTACTTGCATTTTCTCGGGTAGACTGAAGAGGATAGCTGGTATTGCTAATCTGATTCAAACACTCTATGGAAATGACAGCATGGACAAGGACTTCCTTGTTGGATAACTGCCTGCCTGTTTGCTGCCCCTCCAAATCTCATGTACCAGAAAATAGCAAGTTGTATAAAAGTCAATTGTCTGGAAAAAGTGTTAAAGTGTGTATCATTAACAAGAACTCTTTAGCATGTTCCAAAGGCAAAAATGCACCACATCAGCCATTTTTGAATGCCCAAATAGTCATACTTGCTAAGAAGCAAAACAAACCCTTTTTTAAAATTATTTTTTTAACTTCCGTCACTTCCGAGATCTAACATTTGACTTGCGAGGTACGAAGAAACCACAATTTGTCACACAGCACTCCAGTCACACGCTGTGTCCCATCAGCATCTTTTCAGACTTGTATTTTATCAGTTCTGCTATGATCTGAATGTGTGCATTCGAACTTCTTCCTGCAGAAAGTAAGAACATGAGCAGCATTTCCCAACTGTTTCATGCATAGAAGTAAAACATGCATCAGCTGTCTGTGCAACAGCGAGAGCTTCACTTGCCACAGTGTTGATGAGGGTTTGCTAGGTGACTCCACCTCCAGGACATCTTTTCTATTTAAATATGGGGTGGCTCCTTTATTAGTCAGTGTTGAAGTCACTGTATCAGATAAATTTGTTTGCTCTGAGAAAATGGAGAGGTAGCATTTTGAAAATTCATTTGATTCCAGGTTATCTGTGGCTTCGAGTGCAGGGCCCTGTTTCAGGAAGCCGGTTTAGTGGAAAAACTGAGTAAGTATACCCTGAGTTAACGAAAACTCTGGGTTTTCGGTTTCACAAAGCGAGTTCAGATGAAGCCTCAGTGAGTCACTATGACGACACACTCCGTGAAGCTAACCTGCCCCCTAGCAGGTTTACTACAACTAACCCTGACTGTCTCCGCCCCTTTGTCGGAAACCTGACAGTAGGAAGTGTCAGACATGGCGTGCCCCTTCCTTGAAGAGCCAGTAGATCGTGAAGCCCAAATTCTCCGCAGAGCTCTCCGCCGGGAGAGAGTGATCAGAGCGCGTTTGGACATTTTATCATTTCCTGATGATTTTCTGTGTGAACGTTACCGTTTCTCAGCACAATCTATAAGTTATTTGGATAACATCCTCAGGCCATATATTACGCATGTGACACATCGTGGACATCCTCTCAGTTCTGTACATATTATTTGTATTGCACTTCGGTTTTTTGCAAACGGGAGCTTTCTGTATAATATTGGTGACGCTGAGCACGTTTCCAAGGCTACCGTCTGTCGGGCAGTCAGGAATGTTACAGTTGCACTGAAACGTCTCCTGTACTCGTTTGTGTTCCCCGGTCATAGACCCACAAGATTTATCAAAGAGGGATGCCACAAAATTGCAGGTATCAGGATGACCAAAACTTAATTTATGATGTGGTGCTACTTGGACTACTACTTAAATTTTACATTTATTTTCACGGTTCCCAGGCGTGATTGGCTGTACAGATGGCACTCACATTCCAATCATTGCTCCTTCAGTAAATGAAGGAGACTATGTGAACAGGAAGTCTTTCCACAGCATTAATGTGCAGGTACATAGTTCCCTGTAGCATTTCAAACTAACAAATTATTTCATTATAGTAATGGATGCTAATTTGTGTTCTCTGCACTGTGAAGATCATATGTGATGCTGCCAACATTATCACAAATGTGGAAGCCAAGTGGCCAGGCTCTGTCCATGACTCACAAATATTCCGTGAATGTACACTGAGCACAAAATTTGGACATGGTGAGTTGAGAATACTTTAAAATATATAAAGACCAATTGCTTCAGGGACATTTGAACTGAAGTGTATCCTTCTGTCTTAGGAGAGTTCACTGGCTACTTGCTTGGTGATAGGGGGTATCCATGTTTACCCTATTTGCTTACCCCTTACCCTGACCCTGAACCGGGCCCACAGCAGCGATATAATCTGGCTAATTGCAGGACAAGAGCCAGAATTGAAATGACTATCGGAATGCTTAAGGCCCGGTTCCAGTGCCTGCAAAGACTCAGGGTCACCCCAGAAAGGGCATGTGACATTATTGTGGCATGTGTGATTCTTCACAACATTGCCACAATTAGAGGAGAACACTGTCCTTCTGAACCAAACATCAGCAGTGATCCAAACCATGAACATCCTGACCCTCCCACGGACATACAAGATGGAAGCGCAGTCAGAGACACCATATGTCACAATCATTTCCTTTGACCCATCACCTCAACATGTTGAAAGAAGAATAAACAGATTTTTTGTTCAACTGGCTTTATTGGTCGCCTGTGTTTCCTGTACACAAAGTATTAAAAGATGTAAACCTCATAAAGTGTCTCTGTTGCTTCCTCCTCTGTAACAGCTGTCAATGTTTCTTCATTATTTTCCTGTAGTAAAGAAATAAACAACATTGCTGTTCTACTGTAAACTCATATAATCTGTGGAGTATTACTCACAACTGCATGTTGGTCTGGCTCAACAGGAGGCTGCACCAGATGCAGTACACCACCACCATCAACTGATAGAATATGAGGTTTATACAGGTCACTTAAACTTACAAGGGACCAAATGGCAATTAACAAACATACCAATCACCTTACACTTCATTGTCATTATGCTCTCAAAGACAACCAAGACTGAGGGAAGGCAAAATCAGTAGGAAAATAACTTCACTACAAAATAATCCATTATGGTAAAGAGTTTATCAAATGAATGAGCAGCACTGCAAAGGTGACTGTGAAGAAAGGATGTATGCACATCATGTATTATTTTGAATTTACCCCCTATGTAGGCACATGTGTCTTGCGGGGTTATTGACTCAGAGGATGTCCCCGCAGAGATGCCTTCGGCCACAGGGCGCCCACTGTTTTGGCTGAGGGCCAACTGCTCAGCCTCTGTGAGTGGTAGTGGTGGAGGACCCCCACCTGTTTTTCGGGCCTCCGCTTTTTTTCTGTTGGCTATAACGGGCCACATTTGAGCATACAGAGTAAGCAAATATGTACTTGTAATGTGCTCAGATAATTTCAATAAGTGCTTACAGAAAGAAAATTAATGTAGCCTCTAACTGCAATTGATTTACATGGGACAAACAGACCAAGCACTATGGCTCATAATACAATTACACCTCACCTGTTTGGACTATATTTTTATATTTCATTTTTACTTGCTGCCAGGCACGTTTGGGGCCTGTTGGGTTGCACCTGCGCTCACATCACATCACAAAATAAAATAACAAATAAAATAACATATGATAAAATAACGTGTTAAATGGGTGGAAATCCCTAGATCAATGTTTATATTAACACTCACGCATTGACTCTGTCGGCTATGTTTTGCCATGCATGCTCCCTTTGTTTTGCAGCTGTGGCTGTGTTACTTTTTTTCTGAGAAATTTGCATGTTATCGGCATATGCTGCCATCAGAATTTCGGCCTCAAGCGCTGTGAAATACATTGACCGCGCCTTCTTTCCCTCCGTCTCCATGGTGACTCGCTTAATCTGTGCTCCGCTTATCAGGGCTTTATGTATCCTCGTCCGCGCGCTTCACTTGGGGTTAAAGCAACTCCGCGTTGATTGAACTAATTGTTATCAGCCTTTCTGAAACCGAATATTCCGAGTTGGACAGTTCGGGGTTACTCAACCCTGCGTATCATTTTTAACTCTGAGTTTTCTAAACCGGCTTCCTGAAACAGGGCCCAGGACACACTGTACAATAATCAAAACATAATCAAAACATCAAAAGGCAACTGGAACATAAACCATTTGAACTCCTTGAATTGGAGTGTTTGTATGTCAGGAGGAAGCCTCACTCATCATCGGTACTAAACCCATGAGGGGGGCCTGGCAGCTGACCACGCCCCGTCACACATACTCCTTTGTACAATGTTTTTTTTTTCTATCGCCACTATACTTGCACGTTGGAGTTCATTATCTTGCTCTTTGAGACAATGATATGTAGTCAGGAAACGCTGGTCTGATCAGTATAACACCAGTCTACTTCCTGAAACACAATCCTCCTGAGTACATAGTATATATTGTGCAACTGTAGATTAGTAGACTGGTTGTTGGTTCAGAGTACAACTAAGTGCCTCGTGTAAAAGTCAGATAAGTCACCCACGCATAGAATAAAGTGCATCATGAAAATATTTGTGATTGGATAAATGAGGTCTCTAGTAAAATTAGATTGCATTTTCTATTTCCTTCTATTATCTTCTTCCTCGTTTACCTTTAAAGAATAAAGATAAAAGGGCCTCTTTATTCTTTGCAAGATAATATGATTTTACAAAAGCTTGAGATTTGCAGCATTTGTTAAGTTCCCGCCACAACAATTCAGTCGACTTGAAGTGCATGGTGTTGCAATGGTTCAGCTAGACTTTGACTGAATCATTGCAATGCCTTGATTTTTGTTTTTCAGACATGTGGTTATTGATTTGCTTAGGATCACTGTGATGTTGCACAACACAATTTCAATCAAGCTCTTGTTATCAGACAGAGGGCCTCACATTTGACTCTAAAATACCTTGGTATAAAGGAGTTCATGTTCACCTCAGTGTCTGCAAGGTGCCCAGGTCCTGTGGCTGGAAAGCAAGCCCTAATCATCACCTCCCCACCCCTGTGCTGACAGGTGGTAAGAGGTGTTTGTGTTGATGTGCTGGTTTTGTCCAAAGTGGTGTTGTCCATTATGTCCAAACATTTCCACTTTGGCCTCGTCTCTCCAAAGGACACTGCTCCAGAAGTCTTTGTGTAATATGTCTTACACTGTTGTTCATTTGAGGAGGAGAATCTGGTTGGAACCAGTTGTGTTGTACTGAGTTTTATTATCATATTTAAAACCTTAAATTAAAGAAACAATGTAGTTTCTTTATCTTACGATTGCACAAGCAATGTTACACCTATTCTGCCATACTGGATCTTGATCTATATATTCTCCTCTAATGCTCATGAAATAACTAAAATGTGGAAATGGATTAATCAAACTGTCATGGTCCTCGGCCTCTGAACCAGTATTTTCAGTGTGTTCTATTTTTCTTGGATTTAAGAAATTATATTCTCTTTCCTAGAGCTTCTCAGTTCATTAGTTTCTTTATCTGTTCCCTGTGTCTGGGTCTCCCTCCCTGCTTTTGTTTCCTTCTTTTAATTTGATAGTCCCTTATCCCCTGTGTGTTATGCTATGCTTTGCCTTCCTCGGTTCATTGGTGGATTTAGTTCACTTGTGTGTTTTCCATCTCCCTGATTACCCAGGGTATATTTTAGCTCTCTGTCTCCTCTTGTCATTTGTCGCAACCTCCATCATGTTGAATGTCTGCCTCGTGTTTCAGTCTCCTAGTTGATTATTAAGTTGATTATTACTTCCGTTCCCAGTTTCCTCCTTGTCTCCTAGTCTGTAGTTTTCCTTTAAGCAATAAAGCTGCTTTTGAGTTCAGTTCTGCCTCTGAGTCCTGCATACTGGCTCCACAAACAGCTTTAAATGACACAAATGTGAAAACATTAGAAACATTTTTTTTATTACAGTGGAAAAACAGTCCATATAAACGTAACGCAAAAAGTAAGGAAATCTGCTATTCTGCTATTCAGTCTTGTTTGGCGTCCTAATTTCACACACGATTTTTACAACTCAACCATTTCAGAGTGTTGAGCAAGAAGATTGGTATAAAGGAAACACAAACATGGCAACAAAACAAGCTCTGAAAGTCATTTTAATCTGAACCAAAAACCACTGTCAGTAGTGATGTGACGTTCTGTATCGAGGCTTCGAAGCTTGTGTCGAGTAATTGAGGGGGCGTTTCCGCGATGCGCGTATCGAGGCTTGCTTCATTTATGGGAGGAGCTGAAAATGATGACGTCCGAAGCCTCGCTGCCCGGCTGTACCACGTGACTGGTTCATGAAGTGATTCCAACTTTTTCGCGAGATATGACAGCGATATAAACCCCTCAGACTTCATTCAAAAATGTGGGTGTTTGATGGAGAGTTGCGGTTAGTGAGAGGGTAAGAAAAATAAAAACTAGAGAGAAGAGTACTGAGGCCATGGTGAAGAGAAAGAGTGAATAGCATGGAGAGTGTGCTTTTCTGTCTGTTTATCAGAACCTTAAAACCTGTAAATCTAGCCCTTTTTAAATACATATATTATTAAATGTGGGAGTGCACAGTCTATCCCATTAAAATATTTGAAAACGTCAGAGCAGATATATTTCTTTATCATCCTGTCTACGTTAATGCAAGCACCGCCTAGTCGGCTCGGTGCAACCCTCATATCTTTGGGCGCAAGAACAAACATCCGTTCTTGCAGCTATGAGGTTTAAGGTGTGGCAGCAGACAGAATAAAATCTTTTTTAGGAAGTGACTAGCTTACATTTAAACTATACAGAAACTGCAAAACTAAACTGTGAATTTTGGATTCTCAAGTGATCAACATACTATGCCTGTCCTGGGAAATTGAAACTTGGATTAAATCTGGATTTTGATGAAGCTAATCAGACAATTATCACATTTCACCACATCTCACTGTATTAAGGTGTGTATGAGTTAATGTGGTTATTATTTTAAAAATATAAATATATGTGTCACCTGTTGATATTATAGCAAAAGATGAATCTATTTTCATCAACCTGACAGTTAGAGAAAACTGAAATGAGGTCGGTGAATCAGTAACTGATTTGTTCCTCGGCTGTGCCTTAGTAATTACTTGTCCTAATGGTTTTGATGCGTACCTTTTTTGCTGTTATTGTTGTTAGAGTTCTTCCTGTTTTGGTTTGCAGAGTTTAAAGGATGAGAATAAGAAAGTCAAAAAATCTCCCGATAGCTGGAGTTCTTTTTTTATTGATTTTCCTTCTTTGGAGGGTTGGATTTTTCCACCGTGGGTTTGACTTTGTACCTGTGACTACCAGAAGCAAAGGCGTTCAAAAGAAGACACCTATGAAAAACTCTCATATGTCCTCGTGGCCAAAATGTCAACAAAACACATCTACCGCCAACATCCCAGGATTCCAAACACTTCCTCAGCATATCAAAGATTTCCTCTACTATCGCCACTGTCGCCACTTCCCCATGCTACTGGACATTCCGGACAAATGTGGAGGAGCTGATAAATCTGGAGAAGTCTTTCTTCTTCTGGTCATTAAAAGCTCTCCGGGGAACTATGAACGCAGAGAGGTGCTGCGCAAAACGTGGGGTGAAGAGAGGTTACACAACGGTGTGTGGATTCGACGGATCTTCATCTCAGGAACGACAGAGAGCGGGTTTGAGAAGGAAAGGCTGAACAAACTCCTGGAGCTGGAGCAACAGGAGCACAACGACATCCTCCAATGGGATTTCAGTGACACATTTTACAACCTTACATTGAAGCAGATACTCTTTCTTGAATGGATGGAAAGGAACTGTCCCAATGCCCACTTCCTGTTGAATGGTGATGACGACGTCTTTGCCAACACAGACAACATGGTCGAGTATCTGCAAAGCCTCAAGGACAATGACGGAAGCCAGCACCTCTTTACTGGCCATCTTATCCAGGGAAAAGGGCCTATTAGAGGGAATAACAGCAAGTACTATATTCCTGTTCAGGTGCATGAGTCCGACTCATACCCTCCTTACTGTGGGGGTGCAGGCTACCTCCTGTCTCACTATACAGCTTTGGTCATATACAAAATGTCAAAATCCATTAACCTTCTTCCCATTGATGACGTTTACATGGGGATATGTCTGGCCAAAGCAGGACTTGGTCCTGTGTCCCACATGGGCTTCAAGACTGCTGGATTGCACATCCCATCAAATAAAGTGGATCTTTATGACCCCTGTTATTACAAAGACTTTTTACTAGTACACAGATTTCTCCCGGCTAGGATGTATTTTATGTGGCATAAAATACACGATCCTAATCTAAAATGTGGCGATAGTAGCAATCGCTGAAGATTCATATTTTCTTTGACTTTTGTCAATACTGTGTTTGTTATAGCATCTCAGAAAAACTGTAGTGCTTTGCTTAAGTGAAAACTTCAAAGACATTTTAAGTAGCATTTCGATGCAAGTAAATGGCCTGTATTTGTATAGCGCTTTACTTAGTCCCGAAGGACCCCAAAGCGCTTTACACTACCCATTCACACATAAGTAAAAGCAGTTTTATCACAATTATGGTTGAGTAACAGCACAGAAGAATTATTACCCACTATTATTCTGTCAAAGGCTTGGTAAGATAAAACTATGGAGTCAAAGGTAATGAGAGATAGAGAGAACACTGTGAAAAACAAATTTGTATGTACTTTTTGGTACTTCTCTCTAGTCTTTGTTGTGGTTTATTTCTAATACGAATATAATAATACAAGTTTTGTAAGAGAGAGTCACTTTTAAGAATAATGTCTAACAGCTGACATCTGTGTAAGTCGACCCATGTCAAACTGGTTTGAATGTATTGGGTTAATCATTGTATCAGTCAGTCATAAATGTATTGGGGTGAAATTAAGATAAAATCAAAATACTGAAAAAAAACAAGCATGTCTTGAAATTCTGAATTATATTAATATACTTATATGTAAATATACTTACTTTATTTCTACCACTGTGTGTAACTGGACTATAAGCTTTAAGAATTTCATACAAGTCAGGAATGCAAAACACAGTGTATTACAGTGTACACTGAAGAAAATACAATATTGCATTAAAAAATCTGCACATTTTTAAGCTTAAGTTTCTGTAATATTTCAAACCCGTTCAGACACAGCTAAAACTTAAACAAGCTGCTTTTCAGCCTTACATTCTCCTTCAGTCACTGGCAAAAGCAAAAAGTGCAAATTATTCTGAAATAATACTTAATACATATTAAAGATGGCACGATACCACTTTTTTATGTCCAATACCGATATCATAAATTTGGATATCGGCCGATACCGATATGAATCCGATATAGTGAGTTTTTTAATCAATATAACTGTTTTTTTAATATCTTGCTGCTTTTTGTATAAGTTCATACTCAAGTTAAAAAACAAACAAACAAACATTAAAGCTATTCTGTTATACCTGTATGCAAAAAATACACTGCACCCAAAATATTTAATAGTTCAGCAAAACTGATCAATCTAAAAAACTTAAACCTACTCCATCCTTCCTATTCTGGTATTTTAAAGAGTAAGCAACCTAACTAATAGGCTTCTAAAACTCCCAGCCAAAAAAAAAAAAAAAATAGGGAACCACCCCCACCTCATGATGCTTAATCAAAATAATCAACTTTAATTTGATGCAGTGTGAAAACAAATGCACAGAAATCAATTATTTTTCAAGAGTAATTAAATAGATTCAACATCTTTCTTCAACAGAATTGCAGACTGCACAGATGGTATCTTCCCAAAGGAAAAAGTACTACAGCTTACTAGGGTATATTAGACTTAATAGTTACTATATACAGTAATGGACTTCTATACATTTTACATCAGATTAAAACTTTGGGTGTAAGATTCAGATAATTATTTATTAAAAGCTAGACATTTTAAACGAGAATAAGAACGTATTTCTTTGTGGCCCCCTTTCCCTGTTAATGCCCTACCTGGCCCCCTGGCAAAACTTTGCTAGACCCGCCCCTGCACAGTTACCAGATGTCAGCGTAAAAAAGGATCCTGGTGTTATTTGTCTCTCAGAAACAGTTCATAACTTCCCTTTAACTCATTCAAGTCACCTAAAAGGTAAACCTGTTTCTCCATCACCTGTTCAGCTCTGATGATTCAGTAAGGACATCTCCTGGTTTCATCTTCATGTTTCCCTCTCACCAGATATACAAACCGATATCATGACCAGCAGCTTTACAGCTGTGGCTCCAGCAAACATCAGCTGATACTTGAAATTAATATTAAATAAACTCTAACAACAGCTGATAAAGCTTAAACTTGCAGCTGTTGTTTAACACGACATCCGCTGGTTTCCTCTTTCTGGCGCTGTCATGGTCTCCGTGCCTGCCCGGTCGGCCCCACAAGGCTACATTTGCTGTTTCTGTTCTCTCCCTCTCTGCCTGGGCGGAGCTCACTGTGGGCTCCCGCCCTTGGCCCACACACACACCTGACAACAATCACCTGTCATCACCGGGAGCACTATTTGAGGCTGGAACACAGATCCTCTCGTCGCTGGATGATTGTACTACTGACATCTCTCCTCCTGCCTCCCCTTTCCCTCATCCACCTGCTGTCCTCCACCACTTGCTAATGTTACTGAATCTGTGGAAGCTCTGTGATAGCCACCCCCAAACAACTGAGTTATTTTTACACACTGGCCAGCATCTGACCAATCCACCACCTTTCATTATTTATACCGTTAACAGAAAAAAATAAAAAATCATCGGCCCATAAAAACGAAAAATCACCATTGCCCGGTGGGCCGATGGCCAGTCCAGCTATGAGCAGAGGGAGAGAGAGAGGCAGTCGCTCCATATATCCGTTGTTAAGCTTAACGCTGGAATGCTTTATAAACATTCAGAGATGAAGTTACACACTTGCTTTACTTCTCTCTGGGATCACTTCCTCGGTCCATCTCTAATACATACATATATATATATATATATATTTTTTAACCACATAAACTTATTATTATTATTATTATTAGCTTTATATAAGCTTGTCCAGCTTGTCTTTCTCCCGCTCATCTCAAAAAACACATTTTGATTTAGGAAAAGAGCTTTATTTATGCTTTGCTGCATCTTTCGTAAGTGCGATCAACGCATGAACACAGAGAACTAAAGTTACATCCAGGTAACATATATTTTTCATCTACTTTTAAAACGTTGTGAACGTTCTGAGCTACAAAACACTTACAACCCCCCCCCAAAAAACAAACAAACAAAAAACTAGCAATCTCTAGCAACCATTAAATCTCTGCAAAAAGTTCAGAGTGAAAACTGGAAAAATATAAAATATAAAAAATATAAAAATATAATAACCTAGGCTTTGCTGTGATATCAACTTGAAAGAGCCTAAGTAGAGCTTATCAGAACCAGTGTACCCAGAGATCTATCATAAATAAGTCAGCCTGCGCATACTCCCATAATTGGATGTTCACTCCTGAGAACTTGTGAACATGTACTCATTTAAACTTGATTTCCTTTTGAACAAAGAGTAAGTATCTTGTATCCTCGTCAGCCTTTAGAGTTCTCTCTTTCATCCTGGATCATAGTTTCAATTTCGTTTCCAAGGTTGGAGAAAAATGGACGCTCATCAAAGTCATGTGCCCAGCACTGCCTCATCATAAGGTACACCTGGCATTACAATGAAAGTAATATGAGCAAGGATAAACATTGTGTAATAAAAGGATAGAAGGGAAATTACTTTATTGCTGATGTAAGACAGATAAGAAAGTCGTTTCTCCAAAGGTCTGATTTACTCACAATAGCAAAGATCAAAAAGTATTCCGAAAAAACTACAGTTTCGACCGCACAGAGCAAACGTACCTTGGGCGGGCAGTTTAAAGGTGGTGGTAACCTCCAGTTACCCTTCAGTAGATTTGCCAGATGCACTGAAATGGATGTACCCAGCACGTTGTGCCCAATCTCCTGCATATAAAGCTGAAACAAAACAGTAAGCCATGGGAATCCATATTTAAGCTGAAGCATTTTCCAGACACATTTGTAACAATTGTACATTTTCTTACTCTTTTCGGATTGAAACTTATATCACAGTAAGAGAAGATTTCATGAAGAACAACCCCGAAACTCCAGACATCTGATTTTTGGGAGAATCTGGACTCAGTGATGGACTCTGGGGCATACCTGCAGTAAATGCATGACCATTAGAGCACAGAATAATCCCGAGTAATGGGGCAACTGTGATCTTCAAGCAGAGGAAATCTATCTCATAGCTTATGCTTCACTTTTCAACATTACATATTCTTTTCTGAGAAGCATTTCTTTTAAAAATAAGCACTGTCTCATGTTTGGTTTTATTCGTGTCTTTCATTTAGTCATATTAGGAAGTATTAACAGCTAGTAACCACACCATCGACACAAGAAAGTAGCTGATTCATTGAAAAGCAGTTATTAGATTTTTATTGGTGAAACTAGTGGAAATCTACCAGAAGATGGGGCTCTCTCCTGGTTGGGTGACACGGTAGTAGTCCTTATTATGTGGAATGACCTTGGTCAGCCCAAAATCAGCGATTTTTACCAGCGTCTCACTGGCTACAAGGATATTTCGGGCTGCAAGGTCTCGGTGCACATAACGCAGGCTCTGCAGGTACTCCATCCCCTGACAGAATTAGAAACAAACGAAAGACACTTTTATTTTTAGCTCTGTCAATCTCCCTCTGTGTTTTAAGTTTTTTTTTTTAAAGATTTGCAACACGTAGAACTGTGGAAAGTCTATGTATTTGTGTGTGTCTGTGGGGGAAATATAATAAGCTATATGGTATTAGAAGGTAAATATTTTTAGCTATTAATTCTTCTTGTCACCTTCTAATACAACTCTAAAATGTGCGTCATCGTTACACAGCAGATAAGAATAAACTGCCAAAACTGAACCGGTCCACACAGCAGAGAGAAATATTCTGCATTAGACACACACACACACACACACACACACACACACACACACACACACACACACACACACACACACACACACACACACACACACACACACACACGGCTTGGACAGTTTGTGTCCTTGGGCAAGACACTTCAAACGTTGCCTACTGGTGGTGGTCAGAGGGCCCGGTGGCGCCAGTGTCCGGCAGCCTCGCCTCTGTCAGTGCACCCCAGGGTGGCTGTGGCTACAATGTAGCTTGCCATCACCAGTGTGTGAATGGGTGAATGACTGGATGTGTAAAGCGCTTTGGGGTCCTTAGGGAAAACGTGAGCACTGGTTCAGGAATGGCTTCACATATGTCACGTCAATTTTCAGATCCTGCCCAATCAGATCTGTAATCCTGCTGCGTCACAGGCAGCTTTAAATCCTGCTGGTTTACACTTGCTTGGGAAGACATGTTCATCATCTTTATCAAAAGCAGCAGGTCAAGCACACGTTAAAGCAAAAGACTTTCAAGTCATAGAATGTGCAGTCGATACTCATTTATGATTGTGTGGGCAAACAATTAATTCCTGTCCATATAGCAGAGGTCATATTTTTAACATTTTGCAAGCTCACGCACCTTACAAATTTGAGAAGCAAATAGTAACATCCGCCTGGTGTTGATGTTGTGTTTGTTCTTCTCTAAGTAGCCAATAAGGCTGCCATAGGGCAGGTACTCCATCACTAGACTCATGCTGAGGCGACCTGTGAACAGACAAGCCATAACGTTGTTCATCAGATAATGTCCTTTCAAATCTTTGTCACTGAAACACAGAGACATGTGTGAGTTTCATGCTTTAAGAGGAAATGAGTAAGTGCAACGAGCTCTTTTGCTTGGTTCACTTACATTTACACCTTTTACAAAAAAGTCATACAAGTCACCTTAAACATGTTTTTGAAGTGGCACAGCAATCCTTAATGAGTTCATTTATAAAACAGGAAAGGGAGAGCTAAGAGTTTTACAGTCTAAGCAGGGGGCAGATCATTTTATTATTGTTTAGTTTTTTTTTTTACCCATGCTGTAGCAGACTCCCTTGTATTTGACGATGTAGTCGCAGTGTAAGACGTGGAGGGTGTTGACCTCCTTTTGGAAGTCCTCCAGGTTTGACTGCTTGTTGGACTGCAGCTTCTTCACAGCCACCAGCTCACCAGTGTTATCACCCAGCGGGTCATAACGGCAAAGCTCCACGCTGCCAAAGTTCCCCTGCAAATGTGTTAAGTCACAGGTAAAAACTGAAGTTAAAGTAGATGCATGAAAGAGACGGATAAAGAATGAGCACAAATAGTAGGTCCTGCTTGTGTAGCATAACATCAGCTTGACACATTTATTTAGTTTAAAGCTTCTG
The DNA here is from genome assembly GCF_057381915.1 of Diplotaxodon limnothrissa. Classification (NCBI taxonomy): domain Eukaryota; kingdom Metazoa; phylum Chordata; class Actinopteri; order Cichliformes; family Cichlidae; genus Diplotaxodon; species Diplotaxodon limnothrissa. The sequence goes on from NC_140610.1 coordinate 36,585,033, forward strand.
TCCATTATATGTCACCTCACACTTACTTTTCCCAGAGGGGAGATGTAGCGCAAGTATCTCTCCTCAAACAATGTCTGGTCGTGCTGAGGGTGGCTGTAAGATCTGCACACGGGGCTCTGTGTGACAGGTTCGGTAGCATGAAGTATCACATAGTCTGGCAAAAAACAAGGCAACGTTAGCAGTCAGCAGTATTTTCACTTCAGTGAATCTCAGCGTAATACCTAAAACATCATCCATTTGGAAAACAGCTATTGGTAGCAACAGTAGTCTGTTTAACAGCTACCCCTGGACGAATCACACAGACACACAAACACAAGGACAAACAAAGATTTCTCTTTGCTATTCTATAATTTACATTTAAAAGGTTCACTGTACTACTGTATATTAGAGCATTTTTTGAAATGCACATACTTATATTGTGTTATCTCAGAGCTTCCCAAAGTGTGGGGCCCGTCCCCTGGGGGGGGGGGGGGGGGGGGGGGGGGGGGGGGGTATGAAAAGGAAAAAAACAAAACAAAAAACACTTGGACACTGCTAGCATAATGGACAGGTTTTTGACGGGGCGCCCACACAGGGCAGGAGATGAAGCATCGCTGAATATGTTTCCAAACCAACTTCATTCTAAGCCAAAGACTAGAAAATATGGTGAAGCATATCTTCCCTTTGGCTTCACCTGCACAAGTGCCAAGCAGTGTTGCCAACTTAGCAACTTTGTCGCTATATTTAGCGAGTTTTCAGACCCCTTAGCGACTTTTTTTCTAAAGAAAAGTCGCTAAAAAAAAGACGTGAAAGCGCGTATCGCTTTTACTCTCAACAAGCAGCGGGTGCTGTAACGCAGTCAGTTCTTCTTTTACTCTTTTACTCTTATGCTGTTTTGTGGATCACAAGGTTTAAAACTACTTATAAACACACACCCACAAAGTAACTCCACCAGAGTGCCTATTTCGGGTCACTTTTGCGAAAAGAATTTCAAAGTCTGTTTTAAATGATCTCTGATCCAGGGAAGATGATGATCCGGGGTCATGTTCACGTATAACTTTGTTTTTTATAAAGTTGCATGACAGAGTTAATTGTGTTTTACAGACAGCGATTTCTGGAGATGTCCCTGAGCCCGTGCAGTTATTTCAATGAAAGAATCATGCCTGTTCTTATGCAGTGCCGCGTGATCATTGGCATCCAATATTCATTTTAGGCCTTGTCACTTGCACACAGAGATTTCTCCAGATTCTCTGAAACTTTTGATGGCATCATGTGATGACATATTCAAAGTCTTTGCAATTCTATATTGAGGAACATTATTCTGAAATTGACCCATAATTTGTAGAGGTATTTTTTTGCAGAACTGGTGAACCTCCACCCGTCTTCACTTCAGAGAAATGTTACCTCTTTAGGATGCTGTTCTTTATTAGCGCTGACTTTTGTCACTTGCATTCCAAATTGTTTGAGATTTTTGGCTGCCATCAAACTCTAAATCAGCTCATATCTTTCATGAAGTAATACAATGTCTCACTTTAAACATCAGTTATGTTTTCTATGTTCTATTCTGAATAACATACGGGTTTATAAGATTTGCAAATCATGGATTCTGTTTTATTTACATTTCATAAAACACCATAATTTGTTATCTATGTCTTCTTTTCTAAGGATTATATCTGATACAAAAAGTTAGTCAAAGTATTGTGGTATTAACTGAATTAATTTTATTTATCTAATTAATTTATGTTTTAAAGGACAGTTTTAACATGTATGTGTCAGCTGATTACCAGAACAGTATGGTACGCATCTTTACCTGAAGTGATGAGACTGTTGAGTTGACGGATAATACTGCGACATGAAGGTCTGAAGTCTGCCTGGTAGTCCATACACTGACTGATCAGATCTGCTAGCTCTGTCCACTGAGAGGGAGGCAGCTGCTGGAAACTCTCATAAAACTGCTTCTTCTGCAAATAAAAACAAAAACAAACACAACACATTTAGCACCACATAGCACCATTTAATGTTTGTACAACAATTTTTCTAACGACTGAAAATTCACAGAAAAGGAAGTGCAATTTTCATTTAATCTACACAGTATTCTCAGTAGTCTTTTCACAGTGTTGCATTTTATTTACATCAACTTGAAAAGTTAATATAATATTCTGAACTGCATCAGTTTTTCTGCATGCTGAACTTTATGAACCAAAACCAGAGCTACAACTCACACACAGAGTCCTCTAGTTTAGGCATTTTCTGCAATTGTTGCATAACAGCAATGAGCTTTGAGGGATCATGTAACACTGACCCAGACAGCTAAAAAGTTTAGAGTGTTTAAAGCCTTCCAAAACCACAAACTGCAGATCAGGGAATACGATAATCTACCTGATCTAGGTTCCAGCCTCGTAGCAGGGAGTTTCCATTGTTAAAGATTTCCCACACTGTGGCGCCAAAGCTCCATTTATCACACTCGAGGGTCAGTTTTTCTGGAGCGCCCAACACCTCGGGGGCCACCCAGGGGATCCTGTCCAGAATGACTGGAGAAACGACAACTCTATTAATTAAGTTTCTTCATCTATTTGTTTGTTTGGCTATAAGGAAGCAGCTAAAAGTATCCTTTATTTTGTAAGGCATGTTAATGGGTATAAAATAAAACGAATAAAGCTAAAATTGGTTACCATTGCATAAAGAAATGCTGATACATACATTACAGTAAATAATGAGTCAATTTAAATAAAAAAAAAAAGGCTTTACCATCTTTGCCCACCATGGCCATACTGATGCCCGGATCACTCAGCTTAATGAAAGGAGAGCTCCCCTGAGAGGGGTCACCTTCTCTGGCCAGCAGCAGATTTTTGGCACAGATATTTCCATGAACAATGTTCTTCTCTTCCTGTACGAGGGTTACATGTGATTTTAGCAACTACATTTCAAAGTAAGCAGGACAGAAAAATACCTGTTTGCTTGTTTAGTGTTATTAGGAAACACTTCATCCTTTGCATTAATTCTACTGTTCACAGCAGTTATGTATTTTAAAATACCTGGTAAAACATGACATTTTAAATAACATTTATTTGCACATCACGCAATCTACAGTCAGGCCTGCTCTAGGCTGCCTTCTTCTCATTTCCACATCGGTAAATCTTCCTTACCAGGAAGTTGAGGGCTGATGCGAGCTGTTTGGCTACGTCAAGTTTCCAGCTCACTGATACAGATCTCCCCCTTTTCAAGTAAAGGTCAAGGGCCCCGTACTTGACATACTCCTGCACCATGATGTCTGAAAGGCACAACAAGGTTTGTTTCAACAGCTGTACTTCAAACCAAAACACAGAGCGCTCACTCGCAGAGCAGCGCCTGAGCTAGGGCCACATGATATGAGACAAAGTTAACCAAATAACTGTCAGCTTTGAAATTACAACTACTTGTGTCAGTCGAAACACTGATTGCACAACATTCAGCTTTACTGGGCTTACTAGCAAACAACAAAACACAAAACAACAAAAACAGTCAATGCGATCATGGAACTTAGTTTTAACTCACTCTTTGCTCCGTGAACACTAACACCGTATACAAGGAGCAGGTGTCTGTGTGCAATCTGACTCATCAGGCTGGCAGCTTCAAAGAATGACTGAAATGGTCAAAAAGCATGTGTTAGTCATAAGAAACAAATACATTTAAAAAAAAATACTTAGGTATGTATAAAGTCACCTCCCAGCAGTTCTTGTGAGTCGCATCGAGCTCTTTCAGCAGAACTTCGGTCACACGTTTCTCCCCGTCATGAATGTCGATTTTTTTGCCTTTAAAGATTCGAGTGAAAGAGCCCTGACCGAGGCTTTCGTCCTGATTGGGAAAGTATCCATCATAAACAACATTATAGCTCAGCGATTCTTTTTAGATTACCATGGCTATAGCGTCACAGTAGCAGCATTAGCAGTATTTGTTAGTGCCACAGCGTTATTCATTTAAAAAGACACAACTGTAGCTGTAATGGAGGTATGAGCAGTTGTAGAAGAAGCAGGGGCAGACATTTACACTTTCAGGTCTCGGCTCAAACCAAGAAAGTGTGAATAGATACGTTGCATATTGTTGAGATAAAGAATAAACATTTTAATCACAATACTCGAGTTGTGTCTCCTTAGAATAATAGATTTGCAACAAATCTCTGCTGAAGAAGACTCGTGTAGGACTGTTCCTGTTGAGAACCCCTTGATGTGACTGTGTCAGCTGACAGAATATTGGGACTGTCCCATATAGTGTAACTATTTTCGTATGAAATTCAGCTAATGATTATACTGTTGTTAAAAAGCACAACTCTGAATCAGTCTTCCAGAAATCACGATAAAGGGTGCCAGCTCTTGTTCTTCATTCAGCTACTTAAGGGTCATTACAGCAGATCATCTGCTTTTATTTCACCCTATCCTCAGCATCCTCTTCTGTCACGCCAACCCTCTTCATGTCCTCCTTCACTACATCCATGAGCCTCCTCTGAGGTCTTCCTCTTTTCCACCTGCCTGGCAGCTCCATTTTCAACATAATTTGTCCAATATAGCAACGATCTCTCCTCTGATGCCCAAACCATCTAAACCTAAGTTGTCCTTCTAAAATACCAGTTTCTAATCTTATCCATCTTGGTCACTCCAAGCAGAAATCTTACACTCAAGCACCTTTAGCTCCACGTCCTGTCTTATGTCCGTGCCACTGTCTGTATTGAAACTCTTCTAGCGTCACTACCTCTGCTCCTCAGAGCTTCGCTGTTACACCTGCCCTGTTCTCATTCACACACATGTATTCTGTCTTACTTCTATTGACTTTCATTCCTCTTCTCTCCATTGCACACCCCAATGTCTCCAGACTCTTTTCCACCTCTCCCCACTCTCACTACAGATCACAATATCATCTGCAAACATCATAATTTATAGAGACTCCTGCCTGATCTCATCTGTTAAGCTGTATATCACCATAGCAAACAATACGGGGGTCTGAGCCGATCCCTTATATAATCTCACCCTCACCATGAACCCATCTATCACCCCAACTGCACACTTCACCAATGTCTCACAGTCCTAATACACCATCCTTACATATTTCTGACTTCCTTGTGCACTATCACAATTACTCTTTTGGCACCCTATCACATGCTTTCTCTCTCTATAGATAGATATCTGAAATTCAGGACAGTTTCACAGGGTACATAGGTGCTGTGCAAATCTTTGCAAATCTTGTTGCAGTTATGAAATATCATAAACACACGGAAGCTGTAATACAGGGTGCTACTGTTCATGTCAGAAAGGAATAAGTTAAGGTAATAAACAATTAAAAATTACAATTCAAAGAAAAATAACCAACAACTATTCCATATCCATCTAGTCTGTTGTTTGTGAAAGGTGCAGGAGGAACCACTGGAGATGTGGTTGACATCATAGCTATAGCATTGTTTGGATTCCCAGAATCCCTCTCTCTACATGGGGCTGAAGAGCTACCCCAATAGAACAATGCAGGAAAATAAATCCAAAATGAAGGATAGCAGCTGGGGGAAGTGGGCTGCTGTTGCCTACCTCTGAGTTAACATTAATTTTTCAATAGAAATTTAATGATACAGATAGTTTATAAATAATTGCCGTTTACTGTTTAAAAAATGAGTTCACCACTATAGGTATGCACCACTTCTCGTCCAAAGCTAGCAAGCAAGAAATGCCTGTTATGTTAGGATAAAGGTATATTTTTCATTAATGCTCCTGCTCTGCTTTCACTAAAAAAGGAGTAGATGGAAAAAGAAGAAAACAAGTAGAAGAAGTTTTGTACTGACAGTCATCAGAAGTACCAACTGGCCTGATTGGCACAACATGCAGATCAACTTACACAGCTCAGGTCCTCATATTTGATCATATGAAACTGGATGTGACTGAATTTGTTCCTTTCGGTTGTTGGAGAGCCTGGAGCTTCTACAGAGCTGCAGTTGCGTATGATGATCAAATTTGTGAGCTCTTTAAAAACAGCAGAAAACATAATATTTCTTATAAAATCTTCAATCTTTCAGACATATATTACCTCAAACAAGAATTGAATGATGATGAGTGCACAGAAAATTGTCGAGCAACTGTAGATTTGACAGTACATGTGTCCTAGTAATGTTTTTTTCTATATCCTTGATGTAGTTCAGAATACTGAATGTGACAGTTACACATTGTAACCATGTGGATGTTCATTTGTTTCTACTGCTACAATTGATAGCTTGCACAGATTAATTGAAACAATAAAACTTAGATTATGAGACAACTGTAATATGACAATTTCATATTTAAAAAAAAATCAGAACAGTATGTACTCTATTGCAAAAATTGGCATGCAGTTGATGCAAATATGTAATCACACTTTGATTTTCCTGTAACAGACCCGTCAAAAAATATGGACATAACCTGCTGCTCTTAACAGCAAAGTCTTACAGTGCCATTAATCTGCACTGTTTCTAATGGCCAGCAGGTGGCAGCTCCTCTGTGAAAGAAGTTGCACTATAGGATACTCTTGGTAGTTGGCTCTGAACTTATTTTGGCAAGTACTTTTTATGTTTCTTTTTCACTAGTGAAAACAAGCATCCCAGTTGTCACAGTGTTTACTCACTGCGCCTAGCTAACTAGATAAGCTAGCTTATTAATTTAGCCTCTTGTCTAGTCATGGTGCTGAATTTCAGGAAGTAGATGGCCAAAATGAAGTATCAGGGTCACATCTCTCTGTGTGTTTGCCCTTGTATTTTTGGCGATCAAGGCAGATAATGTCATCTGTAGCTTGAAGAAACATACCTTTGGGTCGGGGTGGACAGCAGCAGGTTAACTTGACAGGTACTTCAGCCAGCAGGAGCTTATTGTGTTGATAGTGGCTGGTAAGCTCTCTCAAGCTGGAAAATGATTTCTGGACACCAAAGAGGCTGTAGTGCTCATTTTTATTAATGAGACAGTCTTTATAATCAAGTCCAAGTGGAGTCTGCAAAAATAAGAGGGTGATTTTTGATCAGAAGCAAGAATCCAAACACTTGAGTCAAAATGTAAGCCATGGGAAACACTCTTGCACATCGGATTGAGCAGATGCTTCTTTAACATGAAGTGGGTGACAAAAAACATTTAAACAAAGGTTTTTGTCTATATCTGTACCTGAACACAAACAGTGAGGAAAAAGTTGTCATAGTTCTTCGGACTCTGCCGCAGAAGGAAGGTACCACCTTTGTATCCTGACTTTTTCAATTTGTTGACTGCAAACTCTGATCTGCTCAAACAGCATAAAAACAAATCAGAATCTATCTATCTATCTATCTATCTATCTATCTATCTATCTATCTATCTATCTATCTATCTATCTATCTATCTATGTGTGTGTGTGTGTGTGTGTGTGTGTGTGTGTGTGTGTGTGTGGGTGGGTGGGTGGGTGGGTGGGTGTGTGTGTAAAAGCTGGCGTCTGATTAAGTAATGATTAAATTGACGCACGTTATTGGGCCATGACAATGGTTTTTGATTCCCTCTAGAATACTTGGCGGAGCAATGTCTTGGCAGAAGAAGTGGCTTGAGTCTGTGGTCAGTCTGAAGTAACCATCAACAAGTGACACAAACGAAAGTGCCTCTTTGAGACTCTGGAACTTGACTTCCTGTAATGAAAGTAGTCACACACAAAAAAAGTTAGTCTCCTGTTAGTCTCCTGTTGCATTACTGGACCACTTAGGGGACTAAGTTAGGTTTTCAAACTCCCGTTCTGACCGATGCCACGTGTACCGTGGAGTCTTACCATGGACTTCCCACATCACATTATGGATCAAACCTAGCCAACATTTATCCTAAGGCCCATCAGTAGTCACGGGAGTTGGGCCTCTGGCTATGAACCATTTGTAGGCAGACATTTATTACTCACTGCACACCCTGCTTGCTGCATTTGGCCCTCTGTGTTCTTGTCCTCTTCTCTAGTTTTAGCTTTAAGTTAAAGGACCATTGTTTGACAGCGTCAGCAAGCATTACAACACTGAATAACCATCAAGTGTTTGCTTAGTCATGGTACAAAAATACTTCCAAACTAAAAGTTGAACCAATGTCTGGGGTGTTACAATGATGCTCAGTCAAGTTACTCCTGAAATGGACACCATTGTTAGACTTTCTAGAAAGACAAACTGCTCTCTACTATCTCTGTATTAATTAATTTCAACTAAGCAAAATTTGAAAGCCTTCTTGAAAAAAGAATGAGGAGGGGAAAAAGCATTTTTCAGTGGTGATGGAAACTTGATGTCTCATACTTTTGGGTCCACCACTTGTCCTAACTCGTTAACTGACTTCCTATGGATATAACAGCTTTCCTCACATCACAGAAAGAATGGGGATAATTGTAAGACTCCAACACATTAACTTCACCCGCCACAAATGACATTATCTGATGAATATTTCTCACTTCTGGTCCAGAGATGGTCTGGGTAGAATTCTATTCAACATACAAACATCACCAACATCGGTCCATCTACGATTAAAGGTTTGGTGTTATGCCATGACCAGTTTTGGCCAGATGGTACAAATTTGCAACTTTTCCACCCCAGCAAGCCAAATGTCATCCACGTAGCCAGAACAGGGAGCTTTGGAGAAGCAATACAAAAGTAGAAGGGATACAGTTGCCCGAGGACACTAATTTGATGCGAATAGCTTTTAAATTGTTCATATTTACATCCAAACAGTAAAAAAAAAAAAAATATATATATATATATATATATATATACACCCAGCACGCCCCTGCGGGCGGTTTATCCTTCAAGCTCGGGTCCTCTACCAGAGGCCTGGGAGCTTGAGGGTCCTGCGCAGTATCTTAGCTGTTCCCAGGACTGCGCTCTTCTGGACAGAGATCTCCGATGTTTTTCCCGGGATCTGCTGGAGCCACTCGCCTAGCTTGGGAGTCACCGCACCTAGTGCTCCGATTACCACGGGGACCACCGTTACCTTCACCCTCCACATCCTCTCGAGCTCTTCTCTGAGCCCTTGGTATTTCTCCAGCTTCTCGTGTTCCTTCTTCCTGATATTGCTGTCATTGGGAACCGCTACATCGATCACTACGGCCGTCTTCTTCTGTTTGTCTACCACCACTATGTCCGGTTGGTTAGCCACCACCATTTTGTCCGTCTGTATCTGGAAGTCCCACAGGATCTTAGCTCGGTCATTCTCCACCACCCTTGGGGGCATCTCCCATTTTGACCTCGGGACTTCTAGGTTATACTCGGCACAGATGTTCCTGTACACTATGCCGGCCACTTGGTTATGGCGTTCCATGTATGCCTTGCCTGCTAGCATCTTGCACCCTGCTGTTATGTGCTGGATAGTCTCTGGGGCATCTTTACACAGCCTGCACCTGGGGTCTTGCCTGGTGTGATAGACCCCAGCCTCTATGGATCTTGTACTCAGAGCTTGTTCTTGTGCTGCCATGATTAGTGCCTCTGTGCTGTCTTTCAGTCCAGCTTTGTCCAGCCACTGGTAGGATTTCTGGATATCAGCCACCTCCTCTATCTGCCGGTGGTACATACCGTGCAGGGGCCTGTCCTTCCATGATGGTTCCTCGTCTCCCTCCTCTTTCTTGGGTTTCTGCTGCCTGAGGTATTCACTGAGCACTCGGTCAGTTGGGGCCATCTTCCCAATGTATTCTTGGATGTTCCTTGTCTCATCCTGGACTGTGGTGCTGACACTCACCAGTCCCCGGCCCCCTTCCTTCCGCTTAGCGTACAGCCTCAGGGTGCTGGACTTGGGGTGAAACCCTCCATGCATGGTCAGGAGCTTTCTTGTCTTTATGTCAGTGGCTTCTATCTCCTCCTTTGGCCAGCCTATTACCCCAGCAGGGTACCTGATCACGGGCAGGGCGTATGTGTTGATGGCCCGGATCTTGTTCTTACCATTCAGCTGACTCCTCAGGACTTGCCTGACCCTCTGCAGGTACTTGGTGGTTGCAGCCTTTCTAGCGGCCTCTTCATGGTTCCCATTTGCCTGCGGGATCCCCAGGTACTTGTAACTGTCCTCTATGTCTGCAATGTTGCCTTCTGGTAGTTCAATCCCCTCAGTTCTGACTACCTTCCCTCTCTTTGTTACCATCCGACTACACTTCTCCAGTCCGAACGACATTCCAATGTCATTGCTGTATAGCCTGGTAGTGTGGATCAGTGAATCGATGTCTCGTTCACTCTTGGCATACAGCTTGATGTCATCCATGTACAGGAGGTGGCTGACAACTGCTCCGTTCCGTAGTCGGTATCCGTAGCCAGTCTTGTTAATGATCTCACTGAGGGGGTTCAGGCCTATGCAGAACAGCAGTGGGGACAGAGCATCTCCTTGGTAGATCCCGCACTTGATGGTAACTTGTGCTATGGGCTTGGAGTTGGCCTCTAGTGTTGTACGCCACATCCCCATTGAGTTCCTGATGAAGGCTCTTAGGGTCCCATTGATCTTGTACAATTCTAGGCATTCCAGTATCCAGCTGTGGGGCATTGAGTCATAGGCCTTCTTGTAATCAATCCAGGCAGTGCACAGGTTGGTCAGTCTGGTCTTGCAGTCTCGGCTGATTGTTCTGTCTACCAGTAGCTGGTGTTTTGCGCCTCTGGTATTCTTGCCAATTCCTTTCTGTGTCCCGCTCATGTATTGACCCATGTGCCTGTTCATCTTAGCCGATATGATGCCTGACAGGAGCTTCCATGTAGTACTGAGGCAGGTTATTGGTCGGTAGTTGGAGGGGACCGGTCCCTTCTTGGGGTCCTTGGGGATCAGGACCGTCCGGCCTTCAGTTAGCCATTCCGGGTGTCTTTCGTTAACTAGCAGCTGGTTCATTTGTGCTGCCAGACGCTCGTGGAGTGCAGTCAGCTTCTTCAGCCAGTAGGCGTGAACCATGTCGGGCCCTGGTGCTGTCCAACTCTTCATACTGGAGACCCTTTCTTGGATATCTGCCACTGTGATGGTTACTGGACCCTGTTCAGGGAGGTCGCTGTGGTCTGCCCTCAGATCCTCAGATATATATATATATATATATATATATATATATATATATATATATATATATATATATATATATATATATATATATATATATATATATATATATATATATATATATATATATTAAAGACAGTGAAGGTAGTCAGAACTGAGGGGATTGAACTACCAGAAGGCAACATTGCAGACATAGAGGACAGTTACAAGTACCTGGGGATCCCGCAGGCAAATGGGAACCATGAAGAGGCCGCTAGAAAGGCTGCAACCACCAAGTACCTGCAGAGGGTCAGGCAAGTCCTGAGGAGTCAGCTGAATGGTAAGAACAAGATCCGGGCCATCAACACGTACGCCCTGCCCGTGATCAGGTACCCTGCTGGGGTAATAGGCTGGCCAAAGGAGGAGATAGAAGCCACTGACATAAAGACAAGAAAGATCCTTACCATGCATGGAGGGTTTCACCCCAAGTCCAGCACCCTGAGGCTGTACGCTAAGCGGAAGGAAGGGGGCCGGGGACTGGTGAGTGTCAGCACCACAGTCCAGGATGAGACAAGGAACATCCAAGAATACATTGGGAAGATGGCCCCAACTGACCGAGTGCTCAGTGAATACCTCAGGCAGCAGAAACCCAAGAAAGAGGAGGGAGACGAGGAACCATCATGGAAGGACAGGCCCCTGCACGGTATGTACCACCGGCAGATAGAGGAGGTGGCTGATATCCAGAAATCCTACCAGTGGCTGGACAAAGCTGGACTGAAAGACAGCACAGAGGCACTAATCATGGCAGCACAAGAACAAGCTCTGAGTACAGGATCCATAGAGGCTGGGGTCTATCACACCAGGCAAGACCCCAGGTGCAGGCTGTGTAAAGATGCCCCAGAGACAATCCAGCACATAACAGCAGGGTGCAAGATGCTAGCAGGCAAGGCATACATGGAACGCCATAACCAAGTGGCCGGCATAGTGTACAGGAACATCTGTGCCGAGTATAACCTGGAAGTCCCGAGGTCAAAATGGGAGATGCCCCCAAGGGTGGTGGAGAATGACCGAGCTAAGATCCTGTGGGACTTCCAGATACAGATGGACAAAATGGTGGTGGCTAACCAACCGGACATAGTGGTGGTAGACAAACAGAAGAAGACGGCCGTAGTGATCGATGTAGCGGTTCCGAATGACAGCAATATCAGGAAGAAGGATGTGGAGGGTGAAGGTAATGGTGGTCCCCGTGGTAATCGGAGCACTAGGTGCGGTGACTCCCAAGCTAGGCGAGTGGCTCCAGCAGATCCCGGGAATAACATCGGAGATCTCTGTCCAGAAGAGCGCAGTCCTGGGAACAGCTAAGATACTGCGCAGGACCCTCAAGCTCCCAGGCCTCTGGTAGAGGACCCGAGCTTGAAGGATAAACTGCCCGCAGGGGCGTGCTGGGTGTTTTTATATATATATATATATATATATATATATATATATATATATATATATATATATATATATATATATATATATACACATATATATATTGCAATGGTTTAAGTGTAAAATATGTTGTTTTTTTTACCAAGCAGCTGTCATCCTTTCGTGTTATAGTCACCATCCTGCTGTCTTGGGGAACCTGCTCATGGCATACCCGCTGTATACTGATGTCAATGATTTCTTGAAAATCACAGAAGGTCTGCCACTCAACTCTTGACAAAACCTATCAACCAAATAGCATTTTGATCTGTTTAGTAGCGTAGTAGAGATATTAAAGCAGGAAAATGATAGCAGTTAACCAACTACAAACTAAACTCGATCTTCTTCAGTCATCTTACCTGGCTGTTATTGATACTTCCAGCGGTTTGGATTCCTGTTTCCCCTGTGACCCGCACAAGAGAGAAGTCTGACTTTGGATGGGAGGAAGAATGATTCACTTGGAAGGTTTCCGTTCCAACAGAAGGCTCAATGCCAGACAGCTCAATCAGGTACTTGAGTTTCAGGCTGCACTCATCTACGGAGCAGTTGCCAAGCTTCTTTAAGAAACGCTTGAGGGTATTTCTAATTCGGTAGCGGTCCAGCCGGTTTCGTTTCTGGATGTCATGGCGATGTGACATGGGAAGGCAGGATTTGTAGCTAAAGAGGAATAATATTTGGTGTAATGATTGCAAACTAGAATGGATTGTTGTATAAGCAATGATACAGTCTCAACTGTAAATACCTGACAGTCTTGCAGAGCTCTCTAACACTCTGGTTGCGCTCCTTGGCCATTCTCCACAAGTCGAGCACTGCAAGGCCAAGGCATTCCTCCTGAAGAGTCAATGGTGGGGCTATGCCTGCCTTACTTTCAATGAAGTCATTTCGAAGCTAAACACCAAAAGAAATCAATTGGACTTATTATCGTCACATCTACTAGTATAACAAGCATGCAGTTTTTTTGTGGCCACAACTTGTGTTACATTGTGCAGTAGTACATTAATCTATCAGTTTTACAAAAACCAAAACTAATAGACACCTCAAAGCAACAAAGACAGTACATGGTTGGATAAACTTTTGCTAATGAATTAAATTGAAGAATCTCACCATTTTCAATAATAGAAATTGTAAATATTTCATCTTACTAGAAATCGGTACTTAAAATAGAAAAACATTTATCTAATCACTTTCTATCAGTCTCGATTCTTAAAATTAAAATAAAATAAAGAATTTCATAAAGTATAACATAATTTAAATTAATTATGTTAATTAATAAAAATCTTTACTTAATATATTTGAAAATAATATCATTATTTAGTACTTTACCTGGGCAAAAAGATAGTCAATGACACTGTAGTCGAGTACTGGACTGATTCTGTCTCTAGTCAAACTGTAGCGGTATGAAGATCTTGGTTCTTGCCCAAACCAATTTCCAAAGAAGTACCTTCAAACACAAAAGAACTCCATTGCATATCAAATCATATAAAACTAACCTTTACATCAGGATCCATTAAAAACCTTTCAACTAGTACTCCAAACTCTAATTATTTATAGCAACATTCTAAGTATAAGGAGTTGATGCACTAAACATTCATCAAATGAAAGAATATTCAATAGCCACTTTATCTGTCTGTCACTTTATCTTCTGTTGTCAAACTTTGGTGAGCTCTTGTGAGCTGTGGCATCAGTTTCCTGTTCTTAGCTAACAGGAGTGGCACCCGGTTCAGAGATTTTCTTCTGTGTCTTGGTTGTAATGCAGTTGCTTGAGTTATCGTTGTCTTCCTATCAGCTCAAAGCACTTTGGCCATTCTTCTCCGACCTCTGACATCAAGAAGTCCTTTTCACCCAGAGAACTTTGACTCATTGGTTATTTATTTCTTTTTCAGACCATTCTTTGCAAACACTAGCAATGACTGTGTGGGGTAGATCCCAGTAGAGCAGTTTCATAAATACTCAGATCAGTCCGTCTGGTACAAACAGCTATATTGTGTTCAAAGTCACTTAAATCACATTTCTTCCCCATTCTGACGTTTGAGTTGAACTTCAGCAAGTTGTTTTAACCGTGTCCACATGCCAAACTGCGCATTAACAAGCATTTGAAAAGTTGAATTTGAATCTTAAATATATATATATATTTTCTCATCAAATAAGGCATTTTGACACCCACCTGACTCTGAAATGGACTTTTAAGTTTTCATCAGTGTCAAACATGTGAGAAGGAGGATACCAAAATGAGAGGTCTTCAGATGCCAAACCAAATAGACTTAGGTATACCGGCAAGATTCCTGGAGGAAAAAAACCCCACAATAATGAATATGGCTGACAAAAATTAGTGACTTACATAATACATAATGCATTACAGTCTTACCACATTTCTTCCCTGCTTGGATGCAGACATTTTCAGCAGATATTTGTCCAGATGTGATCTGTAATGTTGTTGCTTCCTTTTTGACAGGGAAGAAGTTGACTTGTAAATTAGGAACAGTGCTTGAACTGGACCTCTGGCTGCCTCCGCGGTCTCTGATCACCAGAGGAGTTGACTCTTCCTCGCTGAGATCCATGGTTACTTCAGAAAATAAAGCCAACAGATAAACATCAGAAAATGTATTTAGAGGTCAGTAGTCAGGTGACCTTTTTTATATTAACTTACACTGAAAATCAGAAATCCTTGGAATAACTTGAACATTTTATGTTCTGACATGGAAGGTTCAATTTTGACTTGATTGGCTGAAGCGTTGACATAAAAGTAAAAAAAATGGAGAGTTAAATAACTAATGCTGAATAACTGAGTTGTTTTCCAACTGTTTTTTGTTGTACACGTACAGTGACAATAAAAGGTTATTCTGTTCTTGTGACGTCCACAAAGCTTGACTTCATCCATTTTAGATTAGTAATGTTCCTGAGTCATTGAGTCAGGAACTGTTTCACAGGTCCAGCTTCTTATTTAGTCTGTTCTTGGTTTCCTGTCTGTTCTTGTCTCATCTATGTTTTGTCCTTTGTCTCATATGTGCATCAGCCTTACCTTTCAGCATCTTATATGCTTTACTGTTTCCCTGTTAGGTTCATTTATTGGCCTGTCACCTGGTATTTCCTCTGGTCTTTTGTCCTCCTGTCCTCTAACTCTAGTTTTACTCTCTCTGTCTTATCTTCCCTGATTTGTTCGCTGTTTGTCTCCCTATGTCCCCTGTCACGTCCTCCTGTTCTCCTCTGTTAAGTTAACCAAGGTTTCTCGTTCAGTTGTGTCTCCCTATATTTCGTTCCCCTTTCTGTTCCTAGTCAGACATTTGTTTTCCTCTTTGGTCAGTGTCAAGGTTGCATGTCTCAGTCTCCGTCTCATTGTTAGTTTGGTGTGTTATTTTTATAGCCCCTTGTCAAATACGTGCTACGTTCAGTTTAACTTTTCTTGTCCCCTCCCCTGTAATCAGTGTTTCCTTTTCCCTTGTTACTCGGTGTGTATATATTATCTCAATCTCCCTTTATTGCATCGTCCCTCATACCTACATGCTGTGTGGTTCAGGTTCAGAGGGATTTTTTTCTGTTTCTGAAGTCCTGCATTGTGGGTTCCAAATCTGGCTGCTCGCACAGCACGTACATGACAAGGGAGTGATTCAGCTCTATAAAACCCCATTGACTCAGGAAAAAAAACCTAGATTATTGTTATAAGGTGTTATTGTATCACAGTAGTGTTTACAGTATAGGCTTATGACTCATCGTGTCATAAGAATCAGTGTCATGGCTCAAATCAGGTTTTAAGGTACCTTGGTGCATTACGACATGGTGTCAGACGCCTGGAAAAGCCCCAAATGCTTAATAATTAAAATCTTGGACAAAAACCAAAGAAATGTTTCATATCCTATTTCCCAAATGTATGTATATAAATGCTGACTGGGATGTGTTGGAAAGACTGTTTACAAAGATAACTACCACTGGATTTTCTTGCTAACTGTATAGGAATTTGTGACCTTAAACAACATAAATTAGGAGAAAAGTCACAGGAGGGTGTAGTCCTAAGTAGTTTTCTTGATTAGTCAGGTCCTTCATAGATTCATTAGTGCTGAGGAATAATGGGTGTGTTAGTGGGAGACTGTGAGGTAACAAAAAGCCATGCATCAGGCAGTACCCATGTATACATTAACGTCAAAGGTCTTCTTTTGACAAAACAGACCTGTACCTACCTGGTCTGTGTCAACAAAAGACATAGCATACTTTTATATTTGTTATACTTATGTTACCTGTGAATCTAACTGTCTTTTTCTCTTTTGAATTCCAATTAAGCTCCAATTATTATCTAATAGTATCTTAATTGTCCTTCTAATTCTAATACATTGCTTGTTTTGTTTCTATTGGTGATTAATGGTATTATAGTAGTGATTTTAACACTGGTTCTTATGTCAACCAGTGTGCACACTTGGGGCAGAGTGATTTATGATGGCACCTTACTTTATTGTGGAATCATGTGCATCACTATTGAGGTGCTGCACCCTTTGGCTGTCTTTTCTTTTCTTAATATTATCTTTACCAAGATCAGTGGATGCTTTTTTTAAATTAACTTTTTAGCTTGTAACACTAATAGTGCTTTTACAAGACAATTTCAGTGAAGTGTTTATGCAGTTTACTGTAGCAGTGAACTCTCTGGTGGTCTACGTAAACAATGCTTGATAAAATTACAGTGTACTATTCTGTTAGGATCAAGAACCTGTTATTGTGGTGTTTCTTAAAAATAACAAAAAATGTTTAATGTTTTGTAAAATACTGGGAATAAACTTAAATATTGCTCTGGGCTGCAAGAAATGTCTGTATGGGAAATAATTGCAAGGATGAAAAAGAGAATAATAAAATAAAAAGAGAAAATAACATAATCTTGGAGCTGAAAAAATATTGTCCACATGCAAATATATTGCATGATTATATATACACAGATAAATTAGACCAGCATCCAATGTAAGGTTTATGTCATAGATTTACATTATTGGTAATAGCCAACATTATTTTTTATGTTTTTCCACCAAGCTCTTTAATATAATTAATATTTTTGATCATATTTAAATTTTTGCTTAATACTTTTGTTAAAAGAGATCAAATACTGATCTGTGACAGAGAGCTCACAGGAAACATTTACCAAATATTAACAGGATAACTATTCCTTTCAGTAGCACTCAAATTAATTAAAGGTAAGTCCTTAAATGTCAATTTGTGTTTGTAAACCTTAATGCAGGCTCCTGCTTGTATAGGATGAAGTCGTATGCTATACAGTAATATGCATAACCCTGCATTCTAGATAAACATCATATACCGAATATGATGTAAACCTGGACAGACCCCATATTCAGTATTCACATCCATATAAAAGCATTCAGAAAGCTTTTGAAAAGTCAATTGTAGTTTTGCGGGGATTCCCGTCCTCAAGTGAAACTGGTTACCACGCTTTGCCGTAGCCCAAATTAACACTATGTGAGAACATGTGACTTACGTTTCAATGTAATAAGTACATTTATTTGACTTTGTCTTTCAATGTCTTTCAAATACCGTATATTAGGATCAATTTTAAGAATGTTTTTTTATTATTATTTTTTTCAAGATCACCATAACAACTTAAGAAGGAGTCACTGTTATAGAAAAATATCCCACAATATGGACATGCTGTAAAAGCTTCTTTGAATAGCCATTTATAAAGAGCTAAAGACAGATTAATCCATAGATCAAACACATTCTTCATAATGTGACATAATACTTGTCGATATACAGTGGAAGTGGATGTTTCTGAGTAGGAAGTATGTAAAAATATCTTTTATACTTACAGGAATATGTGCAATCACTCGTCGGGTCGTGTATTGTCACATGCGACCATCAGAAGTCCTCATTTTGTTACTTTGTAGCCACAAACACAGAGTTACTTTTCTGACTTTTGCGCTGCGTGTCTGTCTGTGTGAGACAGGAAGTTTAAAAGGATTTCCTGATTTTCAGAAAACTCATCAACTGTTTGTCACCAGGCTGTTGTCACCCCACACATACAAACCCATACAACTTTCAAAAGTGAAATACTGATGTCAGAACTTGTGCAACTTCTCGTTAGAATTCACTTTTCAAGGAACATTTCAAGGACCTATGATGCACATTACACGAGAATTAGCATATTTCTCATTCCAGCTGTCTAAATTAATAATCATTGGTTCCAATAGTGTTCAAAAAACGCCTTGTAATGCACCATCACCGTTGGATGAACTTAATACATTTTGGTTACCCCTGAGTGGTGTGGCTGTTTCTCTTGGTTACCAGCAAATGAAACATACAGAATGCAATAAAATATACTGAACACATTTATGCTTCCTAGAGGATGTTGACCAAATTTATTTTCCTTCAGTCATAAGCCTATATTATTGTATTATAATGGACCCATGTTCCTCTTTCAAACCACAACCAGCAGGAAAAGTTTAGCAGAATTGCAAATATTTGATTACTTCTTCCAAAATCCACAGGCCTCTTTGTGTAAGTATAACCATTGTAAATGGTCTGTATTTATATAGCGCTTTACTAGTTCCTAAGGTCCCCAAAGCGCTTTACATATCCAGTCATCCACCCATTCACACACACATTCACACACTGGTGATGACAAGCTACATTGTAGCCACAGCCACCCTGGGGCGCACTGACAGAGGCATTGTCTCATCGACGGACTTTAAAACTGCTCATCCCGAGTAGTGGAAATTTCAAGATTTTGTGTATGTAAATGTGATCCATCATTAGCCTTTTATATTCTTGTCTCGGACCAAGGAGATAAGAACTATGTCTCTGATCCCTGTTATACTTTTGAACAACAGAAATCATGTTAAATGTTGTAATGGTTGAGCACAGAAGACTCAGACTTTTTAATAATCAAAAGAAATTTCCTGTACAGGGGTTGTGGGCCCTCCAGATCGACAACAGAAGAAAATCGACTGATCTAACATTACAGGAAAAGAGAAACAGCTGAAAACTGTGGTTTCCTTGTTCAGCTCTTGGGTTTCTGAGCAGTTTCCTGTTATAGCTCTGAGAAAACCATCTGCTCACAACAGCAAACATTTTAGCACTTTAGGCAATACTTGTAATTTCTTGTTCTGTGAAACTTTTTATTCTGACACATTTAGTATTCTTTTTTTTCTATAGCTGTCAATTTTCAGGTTACAGTTAACATTTAAATTAAATAAAACACCTTTGTTAAGACTGATAAATCCAACATAAAACCCTTTCAAACCTCAGCTCCAGTAAACTGAAGCCATTGAGCCATTGCTTGGTTTGTCATCATTTCTGGAAAAAAGGTGATTCATGGGTGTTAAGCTCTGATGCATGCAGCATTCATACTGACCAGGTGGTGTTTACTGTTAGTGTAGAGG
Organism: Diplotaxodon limnothrissa; assembly: GCF_057381915.1. Taxonomy (NCBI): domain Eukaryota; kingdom Metazoa; phylum Chordata; class Actinopteri; order Cichliformes; family Cichlidae; genus Diplotaxodon; species Diplotaxodon limnothrissa. Next base: position 36,604,804 of record NC_140610.1, read on the forward strand.
TAAGTTCTTCTAGTGTGTGCTATCAAGAGTAGTTAGGCAGGTAAGTTACGTCAAGTAAGAGTTTAATCTTCTTAACAGGAATCCACAGAGAAGTAGGATAAAGAGAGGACTGATTGCATAACTAGGTACAATAATGTAGGCTGATGTAACAGCCTGGTCCCTAAATTCCCAGCAGGATTTGAGGAAATGAAGACTCTTGTCACACACTGCCAGGAAGCAAGAGAGGAATGGCTGGAACAGCCAAGTCATGACAAAATAACAATCCAAAGCACTTTATTAACGGACTGACAGACTAGCATTAATATCCACAACAATGCCAGCATGGCTGAAAGAATGAGTCTATAAAGTCCAGTATTACCTTCATTGGCTTTTACTCCCTACATTTTTATACAAATATTTTTACTTTCTCCTGCTTGAATGTTCAAAACAGTATCCTTTATAGCTTTTATACTATAAGGCTAAAGTGTCACCAGAGCAAGTGCAGGTATCAGCACCAAGCTAGCCCTACAGAAGGGAGCAACATTTTTTAAGTAGCAGTTGGTTTCAAATGCCACATTCTGTAACCTCACTGAACATTAACAAACACAATAAAAACATTAAGAAAGTTGATACTGATGATGGTTTAAAGTGGAGCGTTTTCAGTCCGGTGTGCTCAGCTCTTTTATAAAACTCCCCGTTCCTGCATCTCTGTCTCTCTGAGGGGAGTTTGCTTGTTACAGCATGATCTCTAAGTTTCTTTTTCATTCTACAATACACTGTGTCCTGATTCTTTAATATTGAGGATAAGAACAAACCAACACTGTCCCAGATTAGTTCAGTCAAACAATGATTTTATTAAACACAATAAAATAAATGCTAAATGCAAGCCATGTTGCAACGATATATTTTCTTTTAATTCCACAACTGCCATACATCCTTTTACACGACAGACTCACTGATGGATCAATCTATGACACCCATAAAATTACATTTTCATTATTTCACTGGGTGAGTTTTGTAGAGAAGTCTGATTATTTTGGATGGACAGAGACAACAAATCAAACATCCAACAGATAACACTGATCTTTTTTTTAATGCTTTAAAGTTGAAGAGAAATGCTGGAGTCTGAAGAAAATGATCTTCTGTGTGAAGTTAGACTGGGCAACAGAGAGTTCACCCAGTCCAAAAGATGTGGGGAACAAGTCCAGGAGGGAATTAGGGTTCGGCAGAGGCGTAGTACACTCCATGATCATTAAATTTTATTTTATTTTTTTCATTTCTGTCCCTAGACAAGACACAATTGAGCACACAACTCTCCGTAAAACTGTTAATTAGTGAGCGTTCATTAAGTCTTTATGCTAAATGGAAATAATATTCTGGTATTCTGTGTTTTAACTGCTCTGTGGGCCAGGATCAGAAACTGCACAAGAAGTATATGTGAAAACTGATAGAGGACATCAAGTACTGGAATGAGTGTTTAAAACACATATCAAGGAGCAAAGACTAATCAAGACAAGTGAATAAAAATGTGACATTATTATTTTGACTAGATAGTTTTAGCAGTAAAAGGTTAACGTCTCAAAAACATGTGTAAACATGGTGACTGCTTTGTAAGGTTAGCTCTAACATCTCAGCCATAGATTAAGTGCAGTCCAGATATTAAACAGTAAAAATGTTGTTTTTTCTGAACCTTTCAGTTTATTCCTTTTATGTCATTAAAGCATTTGATTTAGTATTTCCCAAAAGATCATGATGACATAAGTCATTTGGCACAGATTTTACAAGGTGATGGGGGTAAATCCTGGCCAGGTTCATCAGTCTTTCTTTACAGACTACTAACCAAACATATTTGTAGTTGCAGAACTAATCATATCAGTATCCCCCTGATACTCAGTCAGTCCAGTCAGGACAATGTGGAAAAAATCCAATATTGTAGATCCTGAAGCCCCAGGTCTTCATCCTATTCTAAGTTAAACAGGATCTCAAGCACAGTTAGTGCATTCCCAGACATTCAAGTACATTCATAATTGTGTGTTTATCCTATTAGGTAGTCTTCTTTCTAGGATAAAGGTGTTGCAGACACTTATTCAGACAACATTTCAACATTCATACCTTTATTTAAGATCAGCTTTCACAGCAGAACAAATTAACTGCTGGTTTTAAGGCTACACCCTAGTAACACATTTGATGATCACATTTCACTATTGTCTGTTGTATTACCATTAATGCAGACAGTATATTTTTTTTTCTAATGCACAACCATCTCTGTCTGTTTTTTGAAACCAGGTACTCAAACACAGTTAAGCAGCATATGATGTTTCCTCCTTCACAAACAAAATACCAACTGGCTGAAATGATCCATTTGTAGCATTTATGCACCCTTAACACCATACAAAAGCTGGTGCATGAATGTAGATATATACACGCCTATACATACTTCAAAGCAATTTTATTTAAAATAATCTAGTTACATAATAATCCCATCACTAGTAAAATGAAAAATACATCTGTATTAAATATGTTGGCATATACTGTTTACGTTTTAGACATCCCCAAATGGTGATGTTTACAGTATAAATGTTACATTGCATCATTTGATGGACTGAAGCCAGGTTTACTGTAATTAGGAACAATATCATAAGTTTAATTTCAGATAAATAAATATATAAATGTGCTGGGTTTTAAAGCAAGGTGCATTCATCCACAATACAAAGTTACCTTCCATATCAAAAAGCATGCATGTTATTGTCAGGTGCACGCTGCTGACAGATAGATAAAAATGTGTGTGATTTGTTATTCAGGTAGTGGATGGTCAATTTCATCCCTTTATCTTGCATAGATGTAAACAAATATTGCTGTATAGAAATATACAGTGACTCCCATATTTCCCTTCGATTCATTTACAATAACAACATCTTCGACTCCTTTATTTTAAGAATACTACTGCAGGGCAGTTACTACATATTAGGTGCTTAATTGTGTGCATTGTTCCTTGTGCCCACAGTTTGGGCAATATTAACCCATGATGGAGGAACAAAGCTTGATAAAAAGATAGATGAAAGAAAAAATAAACTTCTTTCAGCTGTTCCATATTCACCAAGGGTCACCACAGCAGGTAGCTCCACATGTTTGATTTGGCAGATTTTTACACCGGATGTCTTTCCTTTTTTTTTTTATTCATGTTTTGGATGGACAGAAACATTAACAGATATACAACAAGGAATAATCATATTGTCAGTTCTCTGTCCGTTTCTTAACAACAACCGACAAATAAGGGCTAACAATAACTAAAGAAATCCAAAAGGAAGACCAACAAACAAACAAACAAAAAAACACCAGCAAAAACAAAAGCAAAAGGGGCAAAACACCCAGGTGCCTAAAAACCCCAGACCTGCTCAAAAATATCTTCTCTCCCTTTAATTCTTTACACAACCCGTTCATATAATGCCATCTTAGACATTTGTTCAGTCCATTCCCTGAGAGAACAGGGGCTGGATGACTTCCAGTGCCTCAGTATTATCCTGCATCCTGTTATGAAAGCCAGACGCATCCATAGTCTCTGTCTTCTGGAGAGGATACTGTTGTCAGGTAACAGACCCAGGACACACACAGCTGGAGACTTCGAACGATTAAGTTTAAAAATATCATTCACCAAGTTAATGATCCCGTCCCACAAATAATCATTTTTCCGGCATGTGTACAACATATGAACTAGGGTCCCGGCTTCCTCATGACATTTCCAACAGGTGTCATTATCCACAAGCTTCAGCCTGACTAATTTACTGGGAGTCCAGTAATTTCTGTGAAGCAACTTGTACTGGATAAGTTGAGACTGTGTTTCAGGTGAGCAAACATACCATGATGAAACCAGCTTCTTCCAACTGTCCTCTAAAATCTGAATTCCCAGATCCTTCTCCCAGCACTGCCTCAGCCCCCCCAAATTGGGAGAGTGCGCCTCTCTGAAGATCCTGTAGAATTTGGATGCCCTGATTCTATTAATGCCAGTAGCTGCAAACATCTCCTGAATACTAGATGGAGGGTCTGGGTTATTATTCAAAATGGTTTTAATACAGTATCTAAGTTGAAAAAACCTCCAAATTTCCCTTGGATCCAGATTAAATTCTCGTCTGATTTCTGCAAACGATTTCATGCCAGTCTGCCCAAATAAATCCCCCACCCGATTGATACCTGCCCTAGCCCAAGCCTCCCACCTGACCGGTTTCTTACCAATTAATATTTTCTTATTATACCAGATAGAGGCTCTAGAGGTAAGATAGGGGCTAATGTTGGTAAATTGGTGAGCTCTAAACCAGGTCTCTTGTATGAAAGCCAATACTGGATTTTTAGATGGTACTGGTCTTCACCTCTGAGTGAGGAAGGCCTCTAAAGATGAGGGAGCCACAAGACTTTCCTCAAACGCAACCCATGATGGCGTCTCCGTAAGGGAATTATGTATCTTAACTAACTGAGAGAGGGAGAAAGCATAGTGATACCAGACCATCTTGGGCATTGCCAACCCGTCACTATCTTTAGCAGCATATAGTTTGGACCCATTAAAAGATGGCTTTTGGCCTGCCCACACAAAACCCTACACACATGTATTATAAAGCTTTAGCAAATTATATGGGACTGCTATAGGTAACTTGAAGAAAGTACTGAAGTTTAGGAGCAATAATCATCTTCACCAAATTAATTCCGCCCAAAAGGGACAGATTTATTTTAACCCAATTCTGCAACAGCGGACGAATGTTTTGAATCACTGGGGAGATATTTACTTGCATTATGTTATCTAGACCAGGGGTTAAACCCTCGGGCATCCACTTGAACTGCCATGAGCTCCTAATGACTGGAGGACACAATTTAGAAATGGGCATAACTTCCAATTTAGACCAATTTATGGTGTAGCCAGAGATTACAGAAAAGGAATCAGTAATTGAGGAAATTGCAGGAACGGCCTGTTCTGGGTTACTTGAAATCAATAAAATGTCATCTGCATACAAAAAAGTTTTATGTTCTTCTTGACCCATATCCACCCCTCTGATTTTCTTACATTCACGTAGTGCAATAGCCAAAGGCTCCAAAAACAGGGCGAAAATGAGAGGTGATAAGGGTGAACCTTGTCTAGTGCCCCGACTTAACAAAAAGGAGGGTGACATTATCCCATTGGTAGTAACTGTAGCCATTGGATCTGTGTATACCACCTGAATCCACTGCCTGAAAATGGGACCAAAACCAAATCTCTTCAGCGTATAAAACAGAAAGGGATACTCAACTTTATCGAAGGCCTTCGCTGCATCTAAGGAGAAGGCGACGACAGGATCTAAATTATTCCTGCTCTTCCAGAATATATGCAATAACCTACGTAAGTTATCTGCAAAGCTTCTGTTTTTCACAAAACCGACCTGATCCCTATGCACCAAACAAGGAAGGACCTTCTCAAGCCTAAAGGCTAGTATCTTGGAAATAATCTTTTCGTCCACATTAATTAATGAAATTGGGTGGTAATTCCCACAATGCTGTAGGTCTTTCCCTTTTTTATGTAATAACGTGATCACTGCCGATCGCATACAAGTGGTAATCTCCCCCTTTGAAACGCATCCTGATATACCGACAGTAGTCTTGGAGCTAATTCGCCCACAAACACCTCATAAAAATCTGATGGAAATCCATCGTTGCCTGGAGATTTGCCCAATCTAAGACTACCAATTGCCTGCTTAACTTCAATTAGTGTGATCTTACCTTCAAATACAGTTCTTTGGTCTTCGGACAGGCTGGGAATAGAAGAAAAGAAATCTGACAGCCTCTGTTCCTCCACCAATCCATTGGAGGTGTAAAGCTCCTGATAGAATTTAGTAAAAGCATCATTAATTTCTTTTTTACTGGTGGTCAACTTATTATTATTACTAGGAACAAAAATAGATGTTATAAGGTTGCTAGATTTTACCTGCTTAACACTGTGTGAACATTTTACCTGTTCTCTCCCCTTGTTAAAAATACTTTTGATTTAGGCCAAACATTGCATATTCTGCTTTTTTCTGCAGTATACTATTCATCTCAAATGTAAATTTAATTAATTTGTTCCACACTTCCCTCTCTGGGTGCAGCATGTGCTGTTTTTCGAGCTCCTTGATATCCTGTTCCAGCTTCATCAGCTTGTCCCTCTCAGCTTTTTTAATCAAGGAGCCATACTGGATAAGACGCTCCCTCAGGTAGGCCTTGAAAGCATCCCAGGTCATTCCAACATCGTCAATAGAGCCCTCATTGTGCAACCAAAACTCCTTCATCATTTCCCTTATACATTCACAGTGACCCTTATTCTTCAATAATGAGTTATTCAGATGCCACCTAGGTGACGGTTTGATATTATCATTACCAGAAAGAACAAGGTCGATGGGAGCATGATCCGTTACAGCAATATTACCAATAGAGGACCCAATAGCTTGACTCACCAGAGAGCGAGACACCAAGAAGTAATCTATCCTAGAGTAGGTTGAGTGAGGATGCAAAAAGAAAGTATAGTCTCTTTCTTGAGGATGAAGAAGTCTCCATATATCTACCAGGCTCAGTTCCTCTGACATCACGTCCACCGCAGCATTTACAGGGTCCTTACTTAGTCCAGGACGGGAGGATTTATCCAAAAATACATCCCTGACCCGGTTAAAATCTCCCCCAATTACAATATTTGTATTACCAATAGTCCGCACAGTGTTATAGACTTCGTGAAAAAATTTATGGTATAAACCAGACTTTCACAGTCTGCATCTTTATAGGTTTTTTTTCTGCTTTTGTTCACTCCTAGTGTGATTAAAAAAAACAATAACCGCAAACACAGAGCCCACTATTAGCTGCTTTCCCCCCTAAACAGTCAGTTGACTGAGAGAAATGCAATCCATTATTGTGAACGCTGAAGGAGATGTGCTCCATAGTCAAACTTATATTTCCTTAACTTACATCCTATGTTCTGTTTAATCCCTTTGAGGGAAAATTGGTTAAACCATTGCTCAACTTATGTCTGAATGACGGCAGATAATTCTAATGAAAAGGAAAATGACCCCGTAAGCACTTTGCAGCTGAGTTGAAGGCTCGTGGAAATAAGGTCAGGAGGTGTCCGGCGTGAGTATGCGTGCGGCCAGACATCCCATTTGGGACATCTGACAGACTCATCAGTGTAACTCAGGGTGTGAGCAGCAACTCCTGTATACTAAACAGAAGAAAAGTATTGGGTAGTGCTTCTTTTTTTTAAAACCGAGATTCCAGGGCTCATGCTTATATGGTTTTCTTTTATCCAAAAACAGGTTAGTTTAGCAATCGTGTAACTGTGTCCTTGACCTTTTTACCAGTTTGAGGAGTTCCCTGGTCCAGATATTTGGGATGGTTCAAATGCCGAGTCTCCAAATGCAAACAAAAGGATATTTTCCACTTTATATCTTGAATGTGTATAAATGAGATCGGATGATGTCCAATAAAAGTAATAAACAATAAATGTAAATCAGTTTTTTTAACTTTGCAGATTCATTTACCCACTCCGGTGAAAGCGATAAAAAAAACGATCATGACTTTAAAGAGATTATGAACAAAATGCAATACATTTTGTTTTTTACTACAGTAACAACTTTTCCAACTCTGATTCTCTGCAGGACCAACACGGACATCAGTTCAGACTGAAATCCAGTTCAGACGCCACACGCAACATGTTCAAGCTTGCACGGAGGCCTTTCATTAAATATAAGAAGATGGTTAAGGCGAGAGATTGCTATTCTGTCTTTTACATCGGTACAAAGGGAGGACTAAATGACATAAAAAAGAGAAAAGTTTTTTAAAAAATGAAGCTTTAAAACAGTTCAAGTATCTTTGTGTTTACGGGGAGAAGGGAATAACTGCGGCCGAGGCTCTGAAAAGAGACAGACGCTTCACCGATGACCTGGGCTACTTTGAGCTGGTTAACGAACGTAAGACTGAGTGCACAGACATAATAGATTGTCAGGACAATAAGAAATTCCAGATGTTTTCCACAGGGAGCAGATACGGAAATAAAAGATGTAGCCATCCCAGGGCAGTAGAAACCTCCACACGCATCAAATAATGCAAAGCGCAGCGGTGGAATGACATCAGTCTTAGATGTAGCACGGCAGAACGGATTGAGTCTAAAAATGGCAATCAAAGAAACGGGCAGCAGCATTGACCGTAAGGAGGTTTACGATCTACTTTGTCAGCAGTATCCGCGTCTGAAACGATGGATGGAGAGTAGATTCCCTAAAAATTATTTTCTGGAAGCACTGAAATACAGGAAGGAGACCTTTGGAAAGAGCCGACAGTCTTTTACCGAAATTCGCAGTGTTATGTTGCTGCTTGAACTGAGCGAGTCAGTTTGTCTCATAACTGGTTCCTTCATAAAGCAAGGCACAGGCTTTGTGCTATTTGACAACTTTATCTTGACCTACGCCCACTTATTCGACTACTGGGTTAAATCAAACACACCTAACTGGCATGAATTTGTAAACGTTACCATGGTCTTTAACTTTGAAGACCAAGAATCAGATTATGTCATACTTAAGCTGGAAACAGAGAAAGTGCCGCCAGTGTCATGGTCCGGGTGAGCACGGGGTTTTTCCACTCCGCTGGGTTCTACCTTCAGGCAGAGACTCCAATCAGCTTCCACACCTGGTTCCAATCAAGTCACCTGCATATAAGACCAGCATTCACAACAGACCTCTGCCAGATCTTCTGCTAACCCATGTCAGTGCTAGGCTGCGAACCCCTTGTGAGAACCCTCAACTACTGCTTTTCCCTCACCGTGTTTTTCTTTGTCATAGGACCCACCTGGCAGTCACGTTTCCCGAACTACTCTCATCTCCGCCTGGACGCTGGTTCTGTCATCTGGTTTCTTCCTCTCCACCATCGGACTACACCTGCCTGCCTCCCTGCCAAGTCCCTCACTCCACGCATATTCTGGATCCTCTCTGGACACTCCTCACCCGGAACCCCCTGGACACCCCTTCCTCGCATGACACTTTAAACCTGCAACGCGTAAGCCCTAACCTCCATAGCCTAATCCTGCAGCTGTGATTCACTGGACTGCCACTGACTACTTGTCTCTTCTCATTATAGTGACTGCGTACCTCCATCCAAGCCGCTGCCCCTTTTTTCCATCCGTGAAGTCCAGCACCTAGCCATAGCACTCAGTTTCATGTTCACAGTTTGGCCTCACAGTTCACAGTTCATAGCATTTCATAATTCATAGCATTCATAGTCTCCTGTTGTGTAATTTCACTAGACACTTGTAAATAAAGCACTGTGTTCACGCCCGTTTGCCTCCCTCTGTGTCTGCATTTGAGTCCACACCCACAGCCGGGCCCTCTCGGCCGTAACAGCCAGGGCTCCTTAAGAGATTTGGGCCTGTACCTTCAGACAGCGGGGCCTGTGTCATCGGAGGAGGAGTGAAGAAAATGAGTCCTACGTGCGTCATCGAGAAAGAGAAGCGATCTCAGCACTGACTCAACAGAAATCTGCTGCGTCACCCCCCTGAACTCTCCATGCCCCAGGAACCCTCCCTCTTTGATATTTGCTGGAGCCACAGCTGTAAAAGCTGCTGGTCATGGTATCGGTTTGGATATCTGGTGAGAGCGAAACATGAAGATGAATCATCAGAGCCGAACAGGTGATGGAGAAACAGGTTTACCTTTTAGGTGACATGAATGAGTTGAAGGAAAGTTATGAGCTGTTTCTGAGAGACAAATGACACCAGGATCCTTTTCTAAGTAGCTGACAGCTGGTAACTGTGCAGGGGCAGCTCTAGCAAAGTTTTGCCAGGAGGCCAGGTAGGGCATTAACAGGGAAAGGGGGGCAAAAGAAATACTTTTCTTTCTTATTCTCATTTAAAATGTCTAGCTTTTATTAAATAATTATCTGAATCTTACAACCAAACTTTTTATCTGATGTACAACGTATAGAAATCATACATATACCAACAAGACTGTGTACATCACTGTCAAAACAGCGTTTGTTTTCATTCAAAGGCTTTATGGCTTTTCCTATAATACCTGGTGGGCCGGTCTCTAGTCAAAATGCCCGGGCCGATTTTTTGTCCCACTCCAGCCCTGGGCACGACACGCAGTGAATTAATCTGAGAGGGTGCAATAAAAAAATAAATGGCCGGGCCAGCGGTGCACATCGCAAATTAGCTCACATAGACACATTTGTTGTACCGCTTCTTAATGACAGTATCTTAGCTAACACCCCCAACTACCAGATTCAGCTTGTAATTGGCTAAAAATCACTTAGCCTACTGGTGAGAGGGACGTTGCTAGCTGTCAGTTTTTTCAAGTGATATTGAAATTTCCACATTCCAACACTTCAAATGCTTCAGGAGCTCTCCGCTCAGCGCAGCAACTGTTAATATAGAGCATTACTAAATTTATTGCTAATGCAATTATATGGCACATTGACTTCTGAGGAAATTTTAGATGGCACTTGTCATCACAAAGGTTGCCTACCCCTGCTCTACATGTATGTTCATGTAAAAGGAATGTCCCATATATAGGGCTGAGTATCGTCTGTCACTCGCAAGACTTTATCAAACGTGTAAGCATCACAGCAGACGCCTTTGTGTCAAAGTAGCTGAAGATAAAACACAGAAAAACATGAAGGTGATTTTCCTGGCCTGGGATTTTATAAAAAGTATATCAAAAACGAAAGAAAACCATTAATCAACATATGAACATTACCTATGAAGTTACAGCGGTTTTAGTAGAGACACGGCTAAGCATTTTGCATTTTGCATAATTTTAAAAAGTTTCAATTTGTTCAGTAGCCCATTGAACAGCAGAAATTATGTTTTCTTTTCGGAAGTAAGTAAAAGGAAAAAACAGTGTCCGACAGTGCTGTAAACAACGGTAGACTTGTGCGTAACAAGCAAGCGAATAAAACAGATTTTCAGACGGGAAACTGTTCTTGAAGTACAGAGAGAGCAAGAGGGAGAGAGCTGTGCATGACGTGTGATTTTATCGTGTTGGAAGCAAAACAGTAAAAGTCAGAGGGAGTCCATGACAGTGTTTATGTAAAGCGTAGTTTGGATCTTCTTTTGCTGCTGGTTTGGTCAATATTGTTTGGAGAGAGATAAAATTATCAGCTTTAGAATCAGCGCAAAAATTGCGTAAACACAAAGCGCGGATCCGCCAAAACATCAGAATCAGCGAGCTGTCAGCTTTCAGCCCCGACCGTGTCTGTGCCATCGGGTGAGAAAGCCACATCTCACTGATTCTGATCCGTCAGCGGGTCCGCGCTTTGTGTTTACATTTATGTGCAGAATCCGTGTTCCTGCTCTCATTCACTGTTTTAGCTGTTTGGTGGTTGTTGAAATTTTGTGAGGTTTCACCTAAGATTGTGGCATTTCGGGCAAAATAAATTTATATTAAAAAATTGATTCAGGATTTTAATGAATGGATATCACGTTATCGAAGCCAGAATGGATTTTAAGCAATAAATCGATTATCAAAACCCACCCCTACCCATATATGAAATATATATATATATATATCATATTTAAATATTGTAGAATTGGCATATACTAGTGTAAAAGTCAGTAAATTTAGTTATTGTATCCAAATTGTGCTGTTTAGCACAGCTGCTCATCTTATTTAGTCTCTGGATTTCCACAGCAGTAACTCTGAAGCTCATTCACTCACTTACTCAATATTAACTTCATGCAAATTAATGTATTGCACAATAATTGCAGGTTACTAAAGACCAGAAGTATGCTATGTGATTTCGTAGCTGTGATTATTAACTGAGAAATTGAAAGTCACATTAACAAATACCAAATTCCACACTGCCCATCAGTTTGACTCCATCTCTCATAAGCACACACACAAATGCAAACATTTATAACCACACATCCATGGACACATGTACACACACACACACCTGAGCACAAACGTGCATGGAGCTTCTTGTGATGTGTTCAGGCGTCACACACACTTACACACGTGCTTGCAGCTGCAGAGGACTTAAGAAGGCAGACAGTGCATTCCTCCTTCAGTGACTGGACACAGCTGAACTGCATGGAGTAACAGTGGTGAGTACTTTTAAGTAATTTGCATTTTCCTATCAAAATATTCTTAGTAATTTGCTGCAAATGGGGGGAAATACATTTATAGATTAGATGTAAATACCCCAGATCCAGATTTGCAAGTATAATAGATAATTGGCAATACTACACTTAGTTAAATGAAAAGATATGTTTCTATTTTTTTTAAGTCAACATTCAATCTTTTGGAAAAATGAGTCCTAAATAGTGATGTGTGATACCACTGATTTCCTTTCCGATCCGATACCAAGTAATATCCAGGGTGGTATCGATGATACTGATCCGATACCGATACTTTGTACAAAAACTTATTTTATTAATTGTATCTCAAATTATAGCGTCATAATGATTACAGGACATCAGATTACTTGTTCTTATCACTTAATAATGCAGGATTCGTCATATAGAAATGAAAAATACAATACAATACAAAATTGAAAAACCATATTGCAGAATTCATAGCATGGCTCAGCCAATTCCAGTTTCCAACAATGGCGGCAGCACCTTAGTTTTAATATTACTCTTATTTCTCTTTCTGGGTCGCAAAAAAACTTTTAACATATTTTCAGGTGAGACTGTAGCTGTGTAAACTTCAAATATCTGAGCCGACCGACACATCGTCTTCAAACCCCTGCGGTCTTTCACTACTCGGGTTAAACATGATATATAAGTCACTTTGATAACTTAAAAATGCTATTGTTTGGCTTTTTCAGTGTTTTATTTGTTCGTGAGTAAATCGGTTTGGCTGAGATTAAAGTTATTAGATTAGATTAGATTAGATTAGATTAGATTAGATTAGATTAGATTAGATTAGATTAAATGAAACTTTATTAATCCCTCGGGAGGGTTCCTCCGGGGTTTTCACACAGCTGAATAAACGTTAAACAGAAAACTGATTAAACAGAAGAGTTTACGTCAGCGCCCAGTTATATTTTGGATAGCAAGGAGCAGACGGCAGTTTCACTCCACTGAGGGAGCTCACGACGTACTACCCGGTTTTCTTTAGACCGCGAAGGCCGGGTCCTCAGGTGGAAGCAGCCTCTGAATTTGGACACCCCTGCTGTTTCGGGGCCGGCCGATAATAACGGTGACATTTAACGTATTTTACCCAATAAATAAACCCTGTAAAATGTATTTATCACCCCCCCCCCCCCCCCCCCCCCCCAACAGCCCTTTTGAATGCCTCCCTAATTCTGAGGTCTCAAGGTTGGCAAGTATGGCCACAACACCTCACTTTTTTGCCACATGTATCGCAAACCACGTCTCAGCTGTTCGTGGAGGTAAAATACATTCACACATGACTCCAGTTACGATCGGCCATTGTTGTGAGTGCGCACGCCAAGGGGCAGCAAGACATTTATACAGCCGTATTTCGCACATGACTATGAAAGGCGGAAGTAGTTCCTTTGAATATATACAATCCGAATGTTAGTTTCTTTCCACTGTGTTCCTGTTAATGATAAACTACAAATTTACCCTAAATTACTAAAATATCGATGTATTAAAGGCAAACAATATTGTTTGCCTTTAATACTAATAAAGATTGCTTGTGGTTAAAATCAAGCGTTGATGAGATTTGTTCAACAGTATTTATTTTATTTGATTGTTTGTTAAGGATTAATGCATGCCCTCAGGGCGAAAATGAGAGGTGATAAGGGTGAACCTTGTCTAGTGCCCCGACTTAACAAAAAGGAGGGTGACATTATCCCATTGGTAGTAACTGTAGCCATTGGATCTGTGTATACCACCTGAATCCACTGCCTGAAAATGGGACCAAAACCAAATCTCTTCAGCGTATAAAACAGAAAGGGATACTCAACTTTATCGAAGGCCTTCGCTGCATCTAAGGAGAAGGCGACGACAGGATCTAAATTATTCCTGCTCTTCCAGAATATATGCAATAACCTACGTAAGTTATCTGCAAAGCTTCTGTTTTTCACAAAACCGACCTGATCCCTATGCACCAAACAAGGAAGGACCTTCTCAAGCCTAAAGGCTAGTATCTTGGAAATAATCTTTTCGTCCACATTAATTAATGAAATTGGGTGGTAATTCCCACAATGCTGTAGGTCTTTCCCTTTTTTATGTAATAACGTGATCACTGCCGATCGCATACAAGTGGTAATCTCCCCCTTTGAAACGCATCCTGATATACCGACAGTAGTCTTGGAGCTAATTCGCCCACAAACACCTCATAAAAATCTGATGGAAATCCATCGTTGCCTGGAGATTTGCCCAATCTAAGACTACCAATTGCCTGCTTAACTTCAATTAGTGTGATCTTACCTTCAAATACAGTTCTTTGGTCTTCGGACAGGCTGGGAATAGAAGAAAAGAAATCTGACAGCCTCTGTTCCTCCACCAATCCATTGGAGGTGTAAAGCTCCTGATAGAATTTAGTAAAAGCATCATTAATTTCTTTTTTACTGGTGGTCAACTTATTATTATTACTAGGAACAAAAATAGATGTTATAAGGTTGCTAGATTTTACCTGCTTAACACTGTGTGAACATTTTACCTGTTCTCTCCCCTTGTTAAAAATACTTTTGATTTAGGCCAAACATTGCATATTCTGCTTTTTTCTGCAGTATACTATTCATCTCAAATGTAAATTTAATTAATTTGTTCCACACTTCCCTCTCTGGGTGCAGCATGTGCTGTTTTTCGAGCTCCTTGATATCCTGTTCCAGCTTCATCAGCTTGTCCCTCTCAGCTTTTTTAATCAAGGAGCCATACTGGATAAGACGCTCCCTCAGGTAGGCCTTGAAAGCATCCCAGGTCATTCCAACATCGTCAATAGAGCCCTCATTGTGCAACCAAAACTCCTTCATCATTTCCCTTATACATTCACAGTGACCCTTATTCTTCAATAATGAGTTATTCAGATGCCACCTAGGTGACGGTTTGATATTATCATTACCAGAAAGAACAAGGTCGATGGGAGCATGATCCGTTACAGCAATATTACCAATAGAGGACCCAATAGCTTGACTCACCAGAGAGCGAGACACCAAGAAGTAATCTATCCTAGAGTAGGTTGAGTGAGGATGCAAAAAGAAAGTATAGTCTCTTTCTTGAGGATGAAGAAGTCTCCATATATCTACCAGGCTCAGTTCCTCTGACATCACGTCCACCGCAGCATTTACAGGGTCCTTACTTAGTCCAGGACGGGAGGATTTATCCAAAAATACATCCCTGACCCGGTTAAAATCTCCCCCAATTACAATATTTGTATTACCAATAGTCCGCACAGTGTTATAGACTTCGTGAAAAAATTTATGGTATAAACCAGACTTTCACAGTCTGCATCTTTATAGGTTTTTTTTCTGCTTTTGTTCACTCCTAGTGTGATTAAAAAAAACAATAACCGCAAACACAGAGCCCACTATTAGCTGCTTTCCCCCCTAAACAGTCAGTTGACTGAGAGAAATGCAATCCATTATTGTGAACGCTGAAGGAGATGTGCTCCATAGTCAAACTTATATTTCCTTAACTTACATCCTATGTTCTGTTTAATCCCTTTGAGGGAAAATTGGTTAAACCATTGCTCAACTTATGTCTGAATGACGGCAGATAATTCTAATGAAAAGGAAAATGACCCCGTAAGCACTTTGCAGCTGAGTTGAAGGCTCGTGGAAATAAGGTCAGGAGGTGTCCGGCGTGAGTATGCGTGCGGCCAGACATCCCATTTGGGACATCTGACAGACTCATCAGTGTAACTCAGGGTGTGAGCAGCAACTCCTGTATACTAAACAGAAGAAAAGTATTGGGTAGTGCTTCTTTTTTTTAAAACCGAGATTCCAGGGCTCATGCTTATATGGTTTTCTTTTATCCAAAAACAGGTTAGTTTAGCAATCGTGTAACTGTGTCCTTGACCTTTTTACCAGTTTGAGGAGTTCCCTGGTCCAGATATTTGGGATGGTTCAAATGCCGAGTCTCCAAATGCAAACAAAAGGATATTTTCCACTTTATATCTTGAATGTGTATAAATGAGATCGGATGATGTCCAATAAAAGTAATAAACAATAAATGTAAATCAGTTTTTTTAACTTTGCAGATTCATTTACCCACTCCGGTGAAAGCGATAAAAAAAACGATCATGACTTTAAAGAGATTATGAACAAAATGCAATACATTTTGTTTTTTACTACAGTAACAACTTTTCCAACTCTGATTCTCTGCAGGACCAACACGGACATCAGTTCAGACTGAAATCCAGTTCAGACGCCACACGCAACATGTTCAAGCTTGCACGGAGGCCTTTCATTAAATATAAGAAGATGGTTAAGGCGAGAGATTGCTATTCTGTCTTTTACATCGGTACAAAGGGAGGACTAAATGACATAAAAAAGAGAAAAGTTTTTTAAAAAATGAAGCTTTAAAACAGTTCAAGTATCTTTGTGTTTACGGGGAGAAGGGAATAACTGCGGCCGAGGCTCTGAAAAGAGACAGACGCTTCACCGATGACCTGGGCTACTTTGAGCTGGTTAACGAACGTAAGACTGAGTGCACAGACATAATAGATTGTCAGGACAATAAGAAATTCCAGATATGTTTTCCACAGGGAGCAGATACGGAAATAAAAGATGTAGCCATCCCAGGGCAGTAGAAACCTCCACACGCATCAAATAATGCAAAGCGCAGCGGTGGAATGACATCAGTCTTAGATGTAGCACGGCAGAACGGATTGAGTCTAAAAATGGCAATCAAAGAAACGGGCAGCAGCATTGACCGTAAGGAGGTTTACGATCTACTTTGTCAGCAGTATCCGCGTCTGAAACGATGGATGGAGAGTAGATTCCCTAAAAATTATTTTCTGGAAGCACTGAAATACAGGAAGGAGACCTTTGGAAAGAGCCGACAGTCTTTTACCGAAATTCGCAGTGTTATGTTGCTGCTTGAACTGAGCGAGTCAGTTTGTCTCATAACTGGTTCCTTCATAAAGCAAGGCACAGGCTTTGTGCTATTTGACAACTTTATCTTGACCTACGCCCACTTATTCGACTACTGGGTTAAATCAAACACACCTAACTGGCATGAATTTGTAAACGTTACCATGGTCTTTAACTTTGAAGACCAAGAATCAGATTATGTCATACTTAAGCTGGAAACAGAGAAAGTGCCGCCAGTGTCATGGTCCGGGTGAGCACGGGGTTTTTCCACTCCGCTGGGTTCTACCTTCAGGCAGAGACTCCAATCAGCTTCCACACCTGGTTCCAATCAAGTCACCTGCATATAAGACCAGCATTCACAACAGACCTCTGCCAGATCTTCTGCTAACCCATGTCAGTGCTAGGCTGCGAACCCCTTGTGAGAACCCTCAACTACTGCTTTTCCCTCACCGTGTTTTTCTTTGTCATAGGACCCACCTGGCAGTCACGTTTCCCGAACTACTCTCATCTCCGCCTGGACGCTGGTTCTGTCATCTGGTTTCTTCCTCTCCACCATCGGACTACACCTGCCTGCCTCCCTGCCAAGTCCCTCACTCCACGCATATTCTGGATCCTCTCTGGACACTCCTCACCCGGAACCCCCTGGACACCCCTTCCTCGCATGACACTTTAAACCTGCAACGCGTAAGCCCTAACCTCCATAGCCTAATCCTGCAGCTGTGATTCACTGGACTGCCACTGACTACTTGTCTCTTCTCATTATAGTGACTGCGTACCTCCATCCAAGCCGCTGCCCCTTTTTTCCATCCGTGAAGTCCAGCACCTAGCCATAGCACTCAGTTTCATGTTCACAGTTTGGCCTCACAGTTCACAGTTCATAGCATTTCATAATTCATAGCATTCATAGTCTCCTGTTGTGTAATTTCACTAGACACTTGTAAATAAAGCACTGTGTTCACGCCCGTTTGCCTCCCTCTGTGTCTGCATTTGAGTCCACACCCACAGCCGGGCCCTCTCGGCCGTAACAGCCAGGGCTCCTTAAGAGATTTGGGCCTGTACCTTCAGACAGCGGGGCCTGTGTCATCGGAGGAGGAGTGAAGAAAATGAGTCCTACGTGCGTCATCGAGAAAGAGAAGCGATCTCAGCACTGACTCAACAGAAATCTGCTGCGTCACCCCCCTGAACTCTCCATGCCCCAGGAACCCTCCCTCTTTGATATTTGCTGGAGCCACAGCTGTAAAAGCTGCTGGTCATGGTATCGGTTTGGATATCTGGTGAGAGCGAAACATGAAGATGAATCATCAGAGCCGAACAGGTGATGGAGAAACAGGTTTACCTTTTAGGTGACATGAATGAGTTGAAGGAAAGTTATGAGCTGTTTCTGAGAGACAAATGACACCAGGATCCTTTTCTAAGTAGCTGACAGCTGGTAACTGTGCAGGGGCAGCTCTAGCAAAGTTTTGCCAGGAGGCCAGGTAGGACATTAACAGGGAAAGGGGGGCAAAAGAAATACTTTTCTTTCTTATTCTCATTTAAAATGTCTAGCTTTTATTAAATAATTATCTGAATCTTACAACCAAACTTTTTATCTGATGTACAACGTATAGAAATCATACATATACCAACAAGACTGTGTACATCACTGTCAAAACAGCGTTTGTTTTCATTCAAAGGCTTTATGGCTTTTCCTATAATACCTGGTGGGCCGGTCTCTAGTCAAAATGCCCGGGCCGATTTTTTGTCCCACTCCAGCCCTGGGCACGACACGCAGTGAATTAATCTGAGAGGGTGCAATAAAAAAATAAATGGCCGGGCCAGCGGTGCACATCGCAAATTAGCTCACATAGACACATTTGTTGTACCGCTTCTTAATGACAGTATCTTAGCTAACACCCCCAACTACCAGATTCAGCTTGTAATTGGCTAAAAATCACTTAGCCTACTGGTGAGAGGGACGTTGCTAGCTGTCAGTTTTTTCAAGTGATATTGAAATTTCCACATTCCAACACTTCAAATGCTTCAGGAGCTCTCCGCTCAGCGCAGCAACTGTTAATATAGAGCATTACTAAATTTATTGCTAATGCAATTATATGGCACATTGACTTCTGAGGAAATTTTAGATGGCACTTGTCATCACAAAGGTTGCCTACCCCTGCTCTACATGTATGTTCATGTAAAAGGAATGTCCCATATATAGGGCTGAGTATCGTCTGTCACTCGCAAGACTTTATCAAACGTGTAAGCATCACAGCAGACGCCTTTGTGTCAAAGTAGCTGAAGATAAAACACAGAAAAACATGAAGGTGATTTTCCTGGCCTGGGATTTTATAAAAAGTATATCAAAAACGAAAGAAAACCATTAATCAACATATGAACATTACCTATGAAGTTACAGCGGTTTTAGTAGAGACACGGCTAAGCATTTTGCATTTTGCATAATTTTAAAAAGTTTCAATTTGTTCAGTAGCCCATTGAACAGCAGAAATTATGTTTTCTTTTCGGAAGTAAGTAAAAGGAAAAAACAGTGTCCGACAGTGCTGTAAACAACGGTAGACTTGTGCGTAACAAGCAAGCGAATAAAACAGATTTTCAGACGGGAAACTGTTCTTGAAGTACAGAGAGAGCAAGAGGGAGAGAGCTGTGCATGACGTGTGATTTTATCGTGTTGGAAGCAAAACAGTAAAAGTCAGAGGGAGTCCATGACAGTGTTTATGTAAAGCGTAGTTTGGATCTTCTTTTGCTGCTGGTTTGGTCAATATTGTTTGGAGAGAGATAAAATTATCAGCTTTAGAATCAGCGCAAAAATTGCGTAAACACAAAGCGCGGATCCGCCAAAACATCAGAATCAGCGAGCTGTCAGCTTTCAGCCCCGACCGTGTCTGTGCCATCGGGTGAGAAAGCCACATCTCACTGATTCTGATCCGTCAGCGGGTCCGCGCTTTGTGTTTACATTTATGTGCAGAATCCGTGTTCCTGCTCTCATTCACTGTTTTAGCTGTTTGGTGGTTGTTGAAATTTTGTGAGGTTTCACCTAAGATTGTGGCATTTCGGGCAAAATAAATTTATATTAAAAAATTGATTCAGGATTTTAATGAATAGATATCACGTTATCGAAGCCAGAATGGATTTTAAGCAATAAATCGATTATCAAAACCCACCCCTACCCATATATGAAATATATATATATATATATATATATATATATATATATATATATATATATATATATATCATATTTAAATATTGTAGAATTGGCATATACTAGTGTAAAAGTCAGTAAATTTAGTTATTGTATCCAAATTGTGCTGTTTAGCACAGCTGCTCATCTTATTTAGTCTCTAGATTTCCACAGCAGTAACTCTGAAGCTCATTCACTCACTTACTCAATATTAACTTCATGCAAATTAATGTATTGCACAATAATTGCAGGTTACTAAAGACCAGAAGTATGCTATGTGATTTCGTAGCTGTGATTATTAACTGAGAAATTGAAAGTCACATTAACAAATACCAAATTCCACACTGCCCATCAGTTTGACTCCATCTCTCATAAGCACACACACAAATGCAAACATTTATAACCACACATCCATGGACACATGTACACACACACACACCTGAGCACAAACGTGCATGGAGCTTCTTGTGATGTGTTCAGGCGTCACACACACTTACACACGTGCTTGCAGCTGCAGAGGACTTAAGAAGGCAGACAGTGCATTCCTCCTTCAGTGACTGGACACAGCTGAACTGCATGGAGTAACAGTGGTGAGTACTTTTAAGTAATTTGCATTTTCCTATCAAAATATTCTTAGTAATTTGCTGCAAATGGGGGGAAATACATTTATAGATTAGATGTAAATACCCCAGATCCAGATTTGCAAGTATAATAGATAATTGGCAATACTACACTTAGTTAAATGAAAAGATATGTTTCTATTTTTTTTAAGTCAACATTCAATCTTTTGGAAAAATGAGTCCTAAATAGTGATGTGTGATACCACTGATTTCCTTTCCGATCCGATACCAAGTAATATCCAGGGTGGTATCGATGATACTGATCCGATACCGATACTTTGTACAAAAACTTATTTTATTAATTGTATCTCAAATTATAGCGTCATAATGATTACAGGACATCAGATTACTTGTTCTTATCACTTAATAATGCAGGATTCGTCATATAGAAATGAAAAATACAATACAATACAAAATTGAAAAACCATATTGCAGAATTCATAGCATGGCTCAGCCAATTCCAGTTTCCAACAATGGCGGCAGCACCTTAGTTTTAATATTACTCTTATTTCTCTTTCTGGGTCGCAAAAAAACTTTTAACATATTTTCAGGTGAGACTGTAGCTGTGTAAACTTCAAATATCTGAGCCGACCGACACATCGTCTTCAAACCCCTGCGGTCTTTCACTACTCGGGTTAAACATGATATATAAGTCACTTTGATAACTTAAAAATGCTATTGTTTGGCTTTTTCAGTGTTTTATTTGTTCGTGAGTAAATCGGTTTGGCTGAGATTAAAGTTATTAGATTAGATTAGATTAGATTAGATTAGATTAGATTAGATTAGATTAAATTAAACTTTATTAATCCCTCGGGAGGGTTCCTCCGGGGTTTTCACACAGCTGAATAAACGTTAAACAGAAAACTGATTAAACAGAAGAGTTTACGTCAGCGCCCAGTTATATTTTGGATAGCAAGGAGCAGACGGCAGTTTCACTCCACTGAGGGAGCCTGTGACATACTACCCGGTTTTCTTTAGACCGCGAAGGCCGGGTCCTCAGGTGGAAGCAGCCTCTGAATTTGGACACCCCCGCTGTTTCGGGGCCGGCCGATAATAACGGTGACATTTAACGTATTTTACCCAATAAATAAACCCTGTAAAATGTATTTATCACCCCCCCCCCCAACAGCCCTTTTGAATGCCTCCCTAATTCTGAGGTCTCAAGGTTGGCAAGTATGGCCACAACACCTCACTTTTTTGCCACATGTATCGCAAACCACGTCTCAGCTGTTCGTGGAGGTAAAATACATTCACACATGACTCCAGTTACGATCGGCCATTGTTGTGAGTGCGCACGCCAAGGGGCAGCAAGACATTTATACAGCCGTATTTCGCACATGACTATGAAAGGCGGAAGTAGTTCCTTTGAATATAGACAATCCGAATGTTAGTTTCTTTCCACTGTGTTCCTGTTAATGATAAACTACAAATTTACCCTAAATTACTAAAATATCGATGTATTAAAGGCAAACAATATTGTTTGCCTTTAATACTAATAAAGATTGCTTGTGGTTAAAATCAAGCGTTGATGAGATTTGTTCAACAGTATTTATTTTATTTGATTGTTTGTTAAGGATTAATGCATGCCCTAACCTTTATTATAAGGAGTGCTTTGCATACCCATTGCTGTAGATTAAATTACACTAGTATAAGAACATAGTGTTGCCCTTATGTAGTTCTGCAAAATAACAAAGGTCATTTTCAAACCAAGAAAGCTTTTCATTGTGACATGGAACCAACATGGTGCAAAGGTCATTTTTCATCTACCTGCAGTTAACGATCATGCTGTTTTCTCAGTAGTTGTGTGTCTGTGTGTGCATATATATATATAAGATACGATAACATAAGAAACACAAGACTTTATTGATCTCACGGTGGGAAAAATTGCTCGTTACCGCAGCTCAGGTATAGATAGCAAAAGAATACTAGAATATAAAGTCAAGAAATACAAAACAAATAAGATAATAAAATATACACAACGGTAGCGGAGGTTCTATGTATACGCATGCCTAGAGCGTGTTATGGATAGAGGGTTGTGGAAATTTGCAAGTAATAAATTTCAACTAAGATAAGATAAAACTTTATTAATCTCTCGGGTGGGTTCCTCTGGGAAATTGGGTTTCCAATAGCACAGCACCGACAGGAGTTACAGAACGTGAGCAGAATATTATATATATATACACATATATAAATACAGAGACATATATAAATAAAATATACGAAAGGGATAAATAGAATAAATAGAAATAAGAATACAAGGGAATTGCACATTTCAAGTATTGAAGTCTATTGCACCGCTGACTATTAACAAAAAGTATTGCACAAAAAGTATTGCACAAAAAGTATTGCACAGTGAAGTGAAGAGGCACTACAGCTCAGTTGGTTTGTGTGACTCCATGTGATGAAGTTCCTCACCAGACTTCTGTACTCCTCTTCCTGATTATCCCAGATACACCCCATGATGGCTGTGTCATCTGCAAACTTCTGAATATGACATAATTCAGAGTTGTAGCAGAAGTCAGAGGTGTACAGGGTGAAGAGAAGAGGGGACAGCACAGTTCCCTGTGGTGCTCCTGTGCTGCTGACCACAGTGTCAGACGTGATGTCCTTCAGCCTGACGTACTGTGGTCTGTCAGTGAGGTAGTCAGAGGTCCAAGCGACCAGGCAGGGGTCCACCTGCATCCTGTTCAGTTTTTCCTGGAGCAGACAGGGCTGGATGGTATTAAAGGCACTGGAAAAGTCAAGAAACAGGATCCTGACCATGCCTTTTCCCTTGTCCAGGTGTGAGTGGGCTCTATGTAGGAGGTACAGCCGCTCTAGAGTCTTCATAAGATGTGACGTCAGTGCCACTGGTCGGAAGTCATTCAGCTCATTGGGCCGGTTCCTTTTGGGGACCGGGACGATGCAGGATGTCTTCCATAGGGCGGTAACTCTCCCCAGTCGCAGACTGAGATTGAAGACTCGTTGTAGCGGCTCCCCAAGTTCAGCAGCACACGCCTTTAGCATCCTAGGACACACCTTGTCTGGGCCTGCTGCCATTCTGGGGCGAAGCTTCCTCAGTTGTCTTCTGATCTGATCCACTGTGACACTGGGAGATGATTGGAAGGAGGGGGGGGGGAGATGTCCTGCTGTTGAGAGAGGGGTTGGAGGAGGAGGGTGTCATAGTGTCAGGATGGGGGGGAAGCGAGGGAAGTAGGAGAGTGGGGAGAGGACTCTGTAGTAAAGGTGAGGCTGGGGGGGTTGTGGGCTGGTCAAACCTGTTGAAGAAGTTGTTGAGTTCGTTTGCCTTCTCCACAGTCCCCCCCACTGTGCTGTTCTTGGTGTTGTGGCCCGTGATGGTTTTCACACCATTCCAGACCTCGATCATATTGTTCCTCTCCAACTTCTGCTCCGCCTTCCTGCTGTAGGTGTCCTTTGCTTCCCTCAGGCAGCGTTTCACCTCCCGCTGTGCTGCTTTCATCTCCTCCTTCACTTTGCTCCTGAAAGCCTTCTTCTTCATGTTGAGGACAGCTTTGACTTCCTGTGTTACCCACGGTTTGTTATTAGGATAACACCGTACAGTCTTAGCAGGGGCGACCGTGTCCACACAAAAGTTAAGGTAGTCTGTCAGACAGTGTGTCGCCCCCTCTATGTCCTCACCATGTGGGCTCAGGAGCACATCCCAGTCTGTGGTGTCATAGCAGTCTCTCAGAGCATCCTCCTTTTCTGGGGTCCATCTCCTGATGGAGCGTGTTGTGACAGGCTGCCTTTGGATGAGGGGTGTGTATTGTGGCTGTAGGTAAACCAGGTTGTGGTCTGACTTCCCTAGTGGGGGGAGGGGGGTGGCTCTGTATGCATCTCTCACATTGGCATACAGTAGGTCAATTGTCCTGTTGCTCCTTGTGGGACAATTTACAAACTGGTGAAAAGCAGCCAGAGTAGAATCCAGTGTGGCATGATTGAAGTCTCCAGATATAATAATGAAAGCCTCAGGGTGTTGTGTCTGCAGTCTTGCTGTAACTGTGTGTATTTCCTCACAGGCAGCTGCTGCGTTGGCCCTTGGAAGAATGTAAACACACACACAGATCACATGACTGAACTCTCGAGGTAGATAATATGGCCGCAAGCTAACGGCTAGCAGCTCCAGGTCTGGACAGCATACCGATAATTTAACGGAGACGTGTCCAGGGTTACAGTATCTGTTGTTAACGTAGACAATGAGTCCCCCACCTCTGCTTTTTCTGCTGGCTATACTATTCTACTACTACACTTACTATGTAAGTAATAAATATCTATAAGTATAGACATGTACATGTACACACACATGTACAAACACACATACACCATACTCACTAAATATACATATATATATACACGTATGCGTACACATATACATGCACACGTCCATACATATATATGGTGCATTATGCATGAAGTGGTAACTGTGGATGTCCACAATGTCCAAGTGACTCATGACAGCATGTTTGAGGAGTTATAGAGTCTAACTGCTGTCGGGATGAATGATCTGCGAAAGTGCTCCTTCCTGCAGCTAGGGTGTTTCAGTCTCTGACAACCCCCAACTGAACACCACGAAAACTAAAGAACTTATCTTGGACTTCAGGAAGGGCAGAGCAGACCTGGCCCCACTTTACATTCACGGGAACTGTGTGGAGAGGGTACACTCCATGAGGTTTCTGGGCGTGCAGATATCTGATGACCTCTCCTGGACTGCAAATACCATGGCGGTGGTTAAAAAGGCCCAGCAGCGTCTCCACTTTCTGAGAGTGCTCAGGAGGAACAACCTGGAGGAGAGGCTGCTGGTGACATTTTACAGAGCCACCATAGAGAGCATCCTAACGTACGGCATAACAACATGGTATGCAGGGTGCTCAGCTGCAGATAGGAAAGTACTGCAGAGGGTCATCAACACAGCCCAGAAGATCACTGGCTGCTCTCTGCCCAGCCTGGAGGTCACTGCAAACTCTCGGTACCTCAGCAGAGCTGGCAATATCATCAAGGACTACTCTCACCCCAGCAACCAACTGTTTGAACTATTACCGTCAGGCCGACGGTACAGGTCACATAAAACCAGGACAAACAAATTCAGGGATAGCTTCTTTCCCAGAGCTATCACCGTAGTAAATAAGCACAAAAACAATTGAACCTATTCCATACCGTCACTGTCATTATATTATGCTGCTATTCATACTGTCATTATATTAATGCTGCTATCCTGTATATATTGTGCATAGTATTGTTTGAGTACTTACGATTGTTTTTTTGTACTTTTTATATTTTACATTTATATTTATTATTGAAACTTGCACCAAGGGAGTGGCACTCCAATTTCGTTGTACTCTGTACAATGACAATAAAGGCTATTCTATTCTATTCTATTCTATTCTATTCTAAAGGAGCTGCTCAGTGCACTCACAGACTCATACAGAGGGTGATGTGGGATGCTCATGATGGATGTCTGATTGACTAACATCCTCCTCTCGCCCACTACCACCACGGATTCCAGAGCACATCCCAGCACAGAGGCTAGACCTCTGCACCAGTTTGTCAATCCTGCTCCTGTCCCTGTCTGTGCATCTGCTCCCCCAGCAGGCCACTGCATAGAAAACGGCACAGTCATAGAATGTCCTGGCGCCCCCATGCTGCAGATTACCACCTCGGACACATAGCCATGGAAAGTCACATGCAGTGATCTGTTTGCCCACTCCAGCTCCCTCCAGCTTCCCTCTCAGTAGTGCAGACTGGATGGTGTCGAGAAGACAAAAACATGATCCTCAAAGTGCTCCATGCCTGCTCTAGGTGAGAGAGGGAACGGTGGTGGTGCAGGATGAGCCTTTCCATGGTCTTCATCAGGTGAGAAGTCAAAGCCACAGACTTGAAGTGGTTGGGCTCCCTGGGGTGTGCGATCTTTGGCACCAGAACCACACAAGAAGTCTTCCACAGTTCAGGAAACCTTTCCAGACTCATGTTCAGGCTAAAGATGTGTACGGGGTGGCTGTAGCTCAGGTGGCAGAGCAGGTCAGCCACTAATCAGAGGGTCGGTGGTTCGATCCCAGGCTGCCTCCTGGCTGCATGCCAAATATCCTTGGGCAAGATAATAACCCCATGTTTGCCTACTGGTGGTGGTCAGAGGGCCCGTGGCGCCAGTGTCCTCTGTCAGTGCGCCCCAGGGCAGCTGTGGCTACAATGTAGCTTGCCATCGTGAATGTGTGTGTGAATGGGTGGATGACTGGATATGTAAAGCGCTTTGGGGTCCTTAGGGACTAGAAAAGCGCTATACAAATGCAGGCCATATGGAGGAGGGCTGAGGGAACCTCAGGGGTGGGGGAGGTGGTAAGTGGTCCAGAGTCAAATCTGTTGAAAAACAGATTCAAGTGTCTATTGCTCACCACTGCTCAATAGACACTGTGGCTCCTCTATTGTCCTAGAAGTGTCCAGAGATTTCTTTCAGCAGGGCCTTCAGGTCTTCTTGTACCTTCTTGGTAGAAACTAGTGGTGCAACGGATCAAAAGTCTCATGGATCGGATCACGTTTTTTTCGTCACAGATCGGATCAATTTTCGGATCAGCAGAAAAAAAAGAAGACAAAAATTTAACTCGCTATTTACTTATTTAAACAACGCGGTGACTTACAGGTTCTCTGGATGTGGTGATGAAAATTCCCAAAGGGAGTAGAAGACATGGAATTACTCTACAGGTTGTAGTTCAAATAAAAGATGACCAAGAGAGTCGGGGGGAAAAAGCTTAAAACACAAAGAAAAATAAAAATAAAAGAAAAACGAGCTGGGAGCTGAGGTAACAAGCTGCCTGTGGCCCCATCTTGGAAAAAAAAAAGCTCACCTTCAGACGCTTTCTGTGCTGCTGAAGTAAAGTCAGGTTTTGCGTGCTTAGCAGGAGTTGCCGCGGTGTTATCCATGGATGATGAACAAGGATCACTCAGAAGTGTTCGTCTATGCTCTCGTGTCAGGCGCTTCAGCTGATAGTTTTTTCTCCCCAGTACATAGCTTACATATTATTGTAATATTCTTGTCTGCTTGTTTCAGAAAAGTGAAGAGACGGGAATATGTCCATTTCAAAAAACAGCCACACACTTCAGCCGAGTCCGACATCTTCCGCTTTAGAATACGACTATGCAGCAAACTGGCGTGAAATGACGTGCACCTGCACTACAGCGATGTTAAATCAGCAGAGTTTACTTCTACGTTTAGAAGATAAATTATTGAAATTAAATAATGATATTCAGCGGGTTTAATTATTTTACAATGTAACACGCACTTTGTAAGTAACTGTAATTAAAATACCTAAAAATGAACAGTAATTAGTTACTCTACTTTTTCAGTGGAAAAGTAATTTAATTACAGAAACGCGTTACTTAGTAACGCATTACACCCAACACTGTATATATATATATATATATATATATATATGTGTGTGTGTGTGTGTGTGTGTGTGTGTGTGTGGTGGGGATGCTGTCGCATTGTAAACAGTGTAAGACTTAAGACTGGTTAAAATGATTTCACAACATGTTAAAAACAAGTCTAAGCACAGCAAACTGCATGTGGTTTCCTGTTTTATTTCACGTTCATGCAAGAGGGTGACACATGAAACACTTATCTGACTTTGATCATCCTATACTCTGCTACGACAGGGGCCAGGTCCTGCACAGCTTGCATTTCTGTTAGGGCTAATAGAGAATTCACACCTGTGGCCAATTTAGAATTACCAATTATGCCCGGCCCACTAACTGCAAGTGTTAGACTGTAGGAGGAAACCAGACTACCTGGAGAAATCCCAAGCAGACACACAGAAACACATGACAAACACAAAAGCTCTACAGTGAAAGGCAGCAGCCAGATTATGAATTTGAACGTAGGAAACTTCTTGCTGTGAGGTAACAGCGCTGCCACCATGCTGCCCAAATCAGTTTTCAAAAATGTTGCATTTAGTTGACTTTAAGAATTCTCACAGTGTTTATATTTAAAATACATTAATATGAATTTAAAATGACTTTTTCAAACTTCAGGAGTTGTTTGGTTACTAATTGGATGTAATTCCCGCTGACAGATTCACCAAACATCCTGACTGTGGAGAAATCTAGAGGGCTGAGATTATCAAACTCAATAATGGAAGGCCAGTCTGCTAGTGAGCCATCCGGACCAGGTTTTGTTTTGGCTGACTATGCAGTCTTTGCTGCCATGTTATTGGTTTCTGTGGCGATAGGACTTTTCCAGGCCCTGAAGAAAAGGCCAAGAGAAGCAACTGCTGACGACTTCTTCACTGGGGGCCGGAGCTTGCCAGCGATTCCTGTTGGCTTGTCTCTCTGTGCCAGCTTCATGTCAGCAGTCCAGGTTCTGGGTGTTCCTTCTGAAGGTTTTCGCTATGGCTTCAAATTCCTCTACATGTGCCTCGGACAAAGCATCAACTCCTTGCTGACAGCTTACCTGTTCCTGCCGGTTTTCTTTCGACTGGGCATCACCAGCACCAATCAGGTTCTAATGACCTAATAGTCATTGCCTCATTTATTTTATGAAGGAAATGAGTATATTTCAGTCTTCTGAATTGTTTTAATTCATTCATGATGCACATAATTATATTTAGATGATTCTATGTAACATAATTCTGCGAAACCCTTTCACACTAAGATAAATTGCTATGGAAATATCCCTTGCATGTCACATGTCTATATAACAAACTTTCATTGTGAATTGCAAATTTTGTATGTTTTTTTTTTTTAAATTAAATCACATATTTCTTATATTTCATATGACCTCATTGCAATGATTAACAAATAAAAATTAACAAATTCAAAAGTTTATAAATATGCATTACATTGTGCAATTATCAAAGTAACAGGAGCAATAATTTTATTTGCCACTGATGATTGAGTGGCTGCTAATTTTAGAACAATATAATAAAAATAGTTTGATTTGAGGATTTTTATTAACGAAACATGACAATGTATTTATCAACAGCGAAGTAATAGAATTTATCTGACCAAGTGTTGAAAGGTGCCTGTAGTCCTTCAAACATGGTGAATATAGGGGGTGAAGAAGGATGAGGTTATAACACCGACCATCTGCCTGTCACAGTATCTGAGGATGAGATTTGGCAGAGGGATGCAGCTGCTGGGGAGCATTCAGTTTCTCGTTGCCACGGTAAGACAGACAATGTAATGTTCTCTGTTGGATTGAAGAATTTGGAGCTCACAAAGACGTTTTTTATTTTCAAATTCTTCTCATATTTATTCATCTTCAGGCAAACCTAGTGGCTTCAATCCTTTAACCCAGTGTTTATCACCTTTTTGCTGCTTTGCTTGAATTTCCTCTCTCACAGCTGCTTTACACAGGGATTGTCATCTACGCGCCAGCTTTAATTCTGAATCAAGGTAGGTGAGGTCTAAACATGGTCCTCTGTTTTCATAGGATATTTTCATTTATTTGACACTTTGTCATACTGGAGAACACGTGTGTATTTATAGCACCAGACGTTTTGCTCCTTATCAGTGTTGACTCAGCTAAACCGTTTATTTCTGAGAAGAGGATGTGTGGAATAAATTTAAGGGAAATATGTGTTACAAAAATGAATGTTTAAACAGTGATAAGAAATATCTGAACAGTGATAGGAAAGGGTGACATTAAACCTGACACTAAGACCTGCTGCACTGACTTTTTATGAAACTTTTTAATTAAGTATCTTTGCTCAAAACTCAAGAAGGCAAATTTAATTACTGTATGTATGATATTTAGTACCGTCTTTTAGTACTTTAGTTCTTTAGTACTGTCTTCTTTCTCTCTCCCCGGTCGTGGGAGATGGCCCCGCCCCTCCCTGAGCCTGGTTCTGCCGGAGGTTTCTTCCTGTTAAAAGGGAGTTTTTCCTTCCCACTGTTGCCAAAGTGCTTGCTCATATGATTGTTGGGTTTTTCTCTGTATGTATTATTGTAGGGTCTACCTTACAATATAAAGCGCCTTGAGGCAACTGTTGTTGTGATTTGGCGCTGTATAAATAAAATAACTTGAATTGAATTAGTACCAGAAATAATTTTTACTTTTTTACCATAAATTTGTGGATGGTTTTCACACATTATTAATGACTGGTTCTTGTAGTTTACAAATAAAGCTGTTGTTTCATTCACTGTTTTTGTAGCTACTGGACTCAACATATGGGCATCCCTATTTTCTACTGGGCTCATCTGCACCTTGTACACCACACTGGTAAGAAGACTGCTTTAATATTCTCATCAAACAAGTAAGCATGCAGCATCAGACCACCACCTGTTTCAGAGTTCAGTGTTCATTTAAAAATGCCTTGTTGGCTCATTTGTGCAGGATGTATTTCAAAATAAGATGCCTAAACAAAAATAAAATGTAAACTAAGTTGTCTAGATAAAACTAGCAGATTATTTTGGTTTTGGGGGATGTTTTTTCTCGTGGTAGATGTCTTTTAACCTCAGACTTCTCTGAGAATAAAAATGCTGTTACTGTATATCTAACACAGAGCAGTAAACTTAAATCAGAGATTAAAACACAAACATTCAGCTGACATCGTGTTTCAGGTTTTGTATTAAGTTTTAACTCCGTACATGTTGCCCCCCTGGTGTGACAGGTGCCTGGGAGGGGTGCGATCCTAGATCCTGCAGCTGTGTATTGAAATAAAGAGGCACAGATCATGAACTTGTTTACGTTTCAACTGCAGGATTTATTCTGCTCATCAACAGGGGAACAAATCATTAATCGCCTCTCATAAGACCCAGCAATTCTTTGTAACGTGTGGCATAACAGCTGTCAGCGCATTGTCAAAAGTACAGGAATAACCTTGCCGAGTATACATTAACCATCATAAATATAGATAACATTGGCTCGCAGTGACCAGGTTGCCTCAGCCTTTGTTCCGGTGTTCCAGATCAACTGGCGTTTAGATCAACTGGCGTTGGTCGAACAGATGTGTGGCAGTCTTGCGTTTCAGGAGCTCCTACCGACAAACCAGCAAAAAAACGCCAAATGTGTCATCTGTGACACTTGTGAGGTTGTCTCAAACACACTCCGTCAGTCTTGATGCTGTTGAACAACAAAATGTTTAAAAATGTGGCGAGTTTACCTGGTGATATCCTCATGCGCGACGCGATCGCGAAAACAGCAAACAAGTAACACCACGCCGTTGTTGTTCACAGGACAGCAAGAGTAAACGATCGGGAGACCCTTGTCGTCGTTATCGTTCCACTCGCACGGTTTATTTCACCGAATTCAGCGTTTTTGCTCCACAACTAAAGCGAGCAGTTTGCTCTGTGCACCAACATGGAGTCGAGTCAACCAGCGCCACCTCTGGCCAAGTGCCACAGCCTACAGCCAGATCAACTGGTGACACACATCTGCAGCACGTTTGAATTCGTGTCATGCACATTTGTACCTTTCAATTGTGTGTTTGTGCGTCATGCAAATAAACCTTTGAAATGAATGAAATGATATCATGTATTTATTATCAGCCTACATTTGTACAAAATGCCAAATGACATACACATAGTCATAAGAATCACCATCCTGATATCAACACTTATGCCCATAAGAAAAATGTCGTGAACAAATATATGACACACCAATATTTCACCAGTGTTGTAACTCACATGTCGCCAGCATAGTCTGCCTGTGTCTCCCCTCTGCAAACGCACATTTCAGAGTTGGATGTGATATACAGTCTGCATAAGTGTGGTCAATCCCATAACGATCCGTAAGGGGATGGCAGCTACGCTGAATGTACAGCAGTCACACAGTGATCAGCAATAAACAGTCCCCAAAACTTGCATATAATCCCCAATGTGGAGCCCATCTACTGACTACCACATAGCAGCTGGACCAGTCCCCAATGCAGGTCAGTCCACTGCTGCCACCTGTGGCCAAGTACCATAGCCTACCACTAGATTAACTTGTGACACACATCTGCACCTGCTGCTATGATCACATTGAGTAAAGGCTGAGTGGCTGCACTCACACGTGGTGCATCTAAATCTACCCACAAATATGTTGAAAGATGCAATGCCAGCAATGTGGATTGTCAACACTGACAACAATCAGTAAGCAAAGACAACAGGGATCATTTGTTTCTGTTTATTTAGCACCCACAACATTTGTAGTCGCCTTCTGCACAGGGGAAGTCCACACACACCGTGTGGTACCACTTTCCACAGAAGGTGCAATCTGCAAGATTGAATGAGATTGTCAGGGTCATTGTCTGACTGTTTATTACTAATCACTGTGTAACTGCTGTACATTCACAGTAACTGCCATCTCCTTATAAATGTTTATTAGATTGACCACACTTATGCAGACTGTATATCACAACCAACTCTAACATGTTTGTTTGCAGAGGGAAGACACAGACAGACTACGCTAACGACATGTGATGTTACAACACTGGTGAAATATTAGTGTGTTCACGACATTTTTCGTATGGGCAAAAGTATTGATATCAGGATGGTGATTCTTATGACTATGTGTATGTCATTTGGCATTTTGTACAAATGTAGGCTGATAATAAATACATGATATCATTTCATTCATTTCAAAGGTTTATTTGCATGACGCACAAACACACAATTGAAAGGTACAAATGTGCATGACACGAATTCAAACGTGCTGCAGATGTGTGTCACCAGTTGATCTGGCTGTAGGCTGTGGCACTTGGCCAGAGGTGGCGCTGGTTGACTCGACTCCATGTTGGTGCACAGAGCAAACTGCTCGCTTTAGTTGTGGAGCAAAAACGCTGAATTCGGTGAAATAAACCGTGCGAGTGGAACGATAACGACGACAAGGGTCTCCCGATCGTTTACTCTTGCTGTCCTGTGAACAACAACGGCGTGGTGTTACTTGTTTGCTGTTTTCGCGATCGCGTCGCGCATGAGGATATCACCAGGTAAACTCGCCACATTTTTAAACATTTTGTTGTTCAACAGCATCAAGACTGACGGAGTGTGTTTGAGACAACCTCACAAGTGTCACAGGTGACACATTTGGCGTTTTTTTGCTGGTTTGTCGGTAGGAGCTCCTGAAACGCAAGACTGCCACACATCTGTTCGACCAACGCCAGTTGATCTAAACGCCAGTTGATCTGGAACACCGGTTACACATACATATCACTGCATCAAGAAATACAATGTACTGTAACTCACAGCCCGTAAATAGCAAATAACCATTCGTATACAGCACATGAGCAGCTATGCAAGCATTAATTACAGCCTTTGCATCCTGTCTTACTTCAACAAGACATATAGAGAACACACAACTGAGAACGTGCCTTAGCATCGCTACGGTACTTGAGGCTCACTTCCCCCGCTAGCCAGTCCATTAGCCTAGCACGATCACGTTCACATCACGATCTCATTCAAAACACAATACTTAAACAGTACTTAACTTATAACGGTATACTTTCATTCACGAGTTCACAACAGTCTTATTGCTTCTACTGTGTTACCTATTAGTCATTTTGAGGACTAGTAACCCACCTGTGTATTGAAATAAAGAGGGACAGATCATGAACTTGTTTACGTTTCAACTGCAGGATTTATTCTGCAGATTTGCCTCCCAGGGGGGTTTACGCTCCTCCTGGCCGCTATGCGCCACCTAGTGGTATTTTTTAAGTAATGCCATGGAAGATGTAAAGTGTAATTAGAAAATACTGATTTAACACTGAACGATATAACAAAGACCAAAATATAACTGGGGTGTTCCCTTTATTTCCTTGTATGAAGACATAAACTGAACTAACATCCCCATAAGTCTTTTTATCTCTTAATTTTTTTAACTATTAGTGTAATCCAGATTTACCAGCCACACATTTCAACTTAACACATATGTTAACCTTTTACATACACAAAGTTATTAAGGTGCAAACATTTGTCTCATGCTCTGTTTCTGTCTCCTCTCATCTCTGTATAGGGTGGAATAAAAGCTGTGATCTGGACTGATGTATTCCAGATCATTGTCATGTTGTTGGGCTTTGTGGCCATTTACATCCATGGCACAGTCCTGGTTGGTGGTCCGGCACAAGTACTGAGGATTGCAAACAATGGATCACGCATTAATTTTAATGAGTAAAAAACATTTTTAATTATGAATGTCTTTATAAATGTACATTAGTGTGCGACTACATCTTGATACAAAAAGACTGAACAAGTCACTGCAAATGCTACTTGGATCTTCCACAGTTTTAGCTTTGACCCACGGCATCGCTACACATTCTGGAGCCTCTCTGTTGGGGGTGCATTGGTTTGGCTGTCCATGTACGGAGTGAACCAAGCACAAGTCCAGCGATACATCTCCTGTCGATCAGAGAGAGCGGCCCAGTGGTGAGTGAACACCTACATGCTGAAACAGACAGACTATGACACAAGCATAGTATCCATGAAATCTGATTATGTTTCAGTTATAATAGCTGAAACGTAACCAACCACTGAAAAGCCATGCGACAAGACAAGGAAGAGGTCAGAGTTTCAAATAATAAGGTCAGCATGTGTTTAACTAACCCCATGAGCCAAGAGCTCAGGCTTCAGACTGGCTCTGCATGATGTCAGTCAGAGGGGATGTCCCCAACATGGTTGTCTCACACACACAGATTAACAAAATGGACCTGTAGCCTAAAAGTTGCCAGTCTGAGGCCAGTTTACTGTTGGTGCTATGGGCTGACCATAGATGCTATTGTAGCCATGTATACATTGTCTCAAAATATGTTGCATCAAACATTGTTGTGGCTCTACAGTTTGCATCATTACTCTGCTGTCGTTCATCTTTTTAAATGTGCTATTCTCTGACTGCTTTTGTGCCATTTCCCTGTTTCTGATTTTTCAAAACTCTCCAACTTTGGACTGAATAGCCTCGTCTTCTAAAATCCTCATGAAAGCTCTGACATCTTTGTTTATCTAATGGTTTAAAATAGCTTTAATAAGAAGACTTTTGTCATTTAATTATGGATGCAAGGTAGATTGTTTCACAGTGACTCCCTCAGGACAGTATCATTATTTTCCAGGTGTCTGCTATTGTGGTCCTCATTCATGTTTTCTCAAAGTGAGAGGACTGTCCAGGTCTGATAGTTCAGGCACTAGTTCTTCTTAATAGGCACTTGATATTATAAAGCATTGTTGTCCTACAGACATTACATATCCATCGATTTGGGTTTTTTAATTATGATATTTGCATGTACATATACTGATTACACTTAAGAAGGAATGTGTTATTATGACAATGAACATCTCCATATATTAACCAGCAATTCTTTGTAATGTAAATTTACTTCCAAGCATAGATGGATATCTAATTCAAGTTTTAGATTAAAATTTATAATAACAGTTTTTCACTTTTCCCACACCAGTAAGTAGGAAGTGGAAACAGTCATCATGTTTGGTTTCATTTTCAGGGCACTGTTTGTGAACCAAGTGGGTCTGTGCCTCATTGTGAGCAGTGCAGCAACCTGTGGCATCGTCATGTTTGCTTTTTACAACACGTGTGATCCACTGAAGTCTGGGAGGATTTCTAAACCTGACCTGGTAATCAGATTACTTTCATTTTGTACTGAGCAACGAAATATTTAATGAGTCAGTTTTAAGATGTTTCTTGAGATGCAGACATTTGTTCTTAGCTAAACTCATTTTATTGTTAAATTAGGCTAATGGCTAAATGGAATATTTTACTTAGTTGCATATTGAGGTATACAGTAAATATCCATATTGTACAAGGAAAAAAACAAACAAACAAATACGGACATTTCTATTATCTCAGCAGGGCCTTTATGTGGCCAAGACTGAATACCACTAATAACTAGTGTGTTTTGGTATGCTCGTATGTTACATGCCAGTATGTACCTGTTTATTGTTGGGGGTTTTTTGGTTTTTTTACTCTTTATGCATCTGATGAAGCTTATGCCGTACTTTGTGCTGGACATATTCCAAAATTACCCGGGCTTCCCAGGTCTTTTCCTCGCCTGTGCATACAGCGGGACTTTGAGGTATCCAAATCTACGTTTCTTTAAACCTTACCTGAAGCAGGTATGTCCCTCACATTACAAGGAGCCAGCATAAATAACTTCGCTTGAGACATTTCGTAACTTGTGTGATGGTTTAAGGCTATTTGAGGTTTAAAGACAGAAAACTCTTCAGTCTTCAAGTGAATGTGAGGAAATATCAGACTAAACTACATATCCTCTGTTAACATCTAACATTCATCATATGCATGTTACATCTTTTACATACTGTATACATATATATTACACATTTTTATGCACAAGAAAGAACCATCAAATAATGAGCTGCCGCTATGAGATTAATGTTAATCAAGCCTCTTTTTAACAGTACGGCTTCCACAAGCATCAATGCCATGGCTGCGGTGACGATTGAGGATATCCTGCACCCCTATCTGCTTCACATGACACAGAAGAAACTGATGCTGGTTTCCAGAGGACTGTGTAGGCTGACTATACCACTTACTGCTGTAATGTTTTAGTCCCAGATTCTTAGAATAAGTCATATTCGGCAATAATGCATTTTGAACCTTTTCTCTAAGCACTCCTGTATGGTGGTGGTTGTATCTTGGTGGCTGCACTCTCCTCCCTAGTGAACTGGGGAGTTCTTCAGGTAACAATATCATAATCAATCATTTTACCAAAGATTTTTGCAATTTTTAACAAAAATGATAAAACAATAGTTGTTGTTATACAACTATTGTTGTTGTCATACATGAAACCCAGATAATGTTGGAAGACTGTGTAAAAGTTGCAGTTTCAGATATGCCACACACAGCAGGAGGTATTTTGAAACTTCAGAAATGTTAGATGCACTTTTCTCACATGGGCACCGTAATTCAGGCATGCAGTGCATATGTAAGAGATATAAGACAGTTACATTTTTGACCTGAATAACTAATTACAGATAAGATTTATACTATACTCTGTAACAAAGTTTTTTGGGTTGATTTTCGAACGTACCATTTATCTTCCCTCTTTAGGGATCATTTACTGTCATGGGTGTGGTCAGCGGCCCATTACTTGGAGTGTTTATTTTGGGAATATTTTTCCCAGCAGCAAACAGACTGGTGAGTGACTGGTAAAGAAATGATCTACAAATACTTCCAAGAAGCACATGTACTTAGATTAAATTCACAGGTAAAAGCCAAACGACTTAAACAATGGCCTGAATTGTATTCTCTTTAATCTAAAAATATCAGGAGAATGTCTCAAACTAAATTGCATAATACTCGATGGAAATTTTGAAACGTATTTCTTGAAAATATAACAATTATTAACTTGAATGTTTGCCATGTATTAATGTAGACATCTATCTTATCTATTAAGGAAGACTTGGGTGTTAGTCACAGATCCATGATGAATCTGTGTTACTGTTAACACCACTCCTTTGTTCGGACACGTCACATAAAACATTTTAAAGCAGTAACTTTGTGAGCTCTAGTTTAATAGTGAAACAGTTAAAAAGCAGTTCACACTCATCGCTCTTGACACAGCACCTTGATATTGTTCTGTTAGCCAGACAACTTTCCCTGGAAATTTATCAGTGCACATATTTACTTTCTGAATTCCTTACATTTAAGGAGGTCCCACTTACGTGGAGTGTGTGTTACCTCACATGGGCCATTACTGTTTTTCACAGCGACACTGTGCTACAGGTAAACATTTTAGAAACCAGCTGGCCATGGATGCTCATTTGCTTTATCTGTGTTTCAGGGGGCATTCACGGGGATATTAGCTGGCTTCCTTGTCTCTATGTGGCTAGCTGTAGGTTCAACTCTGTATCCACCCAGTGAGGAGACCATGGGTGTCCTGCCCAGCTTAGCAGGTTCCTGTGAATCCATAAACACCACCCAGAGTAGCATAGCTATCGAAGACCAGCACTCTGTCTCCACCCGGCTTCACCCCAATAACCAGGGGTCAGTGAGTTCAGTGAGGCTTAAACGTACATGCTAGTTTATAATAATAATAATAATGATAATAATAATAATAATAGTAATAATAATAGTTGTTATCCTGTTTTTCCCAAAACTAGGGGCCTGTTAAACTTCTACTCCATGTCCTACCTCTACTTCGGTGCCATGGCAACTAGTTCAGTTGTACTTGTCGGTGTAATTGTGAGCTACGCAACAGGTAAAAAGCTGTTATTGTGTTTGTAAAACTGCTGATTCACAGTGCTTTTATTTGATTTCAAGATAATAAAAGTGCACACGCTTCAGATATGCCAAAGCAATCAAACAGTGCATTTAAAACATATTACGCCATTCTTTTTCTCTCAACACAGGCCCAACAAAGAGGGAGAACATTAAAGAAGGTTTGTTATGGTGGGACCTGAAAAAGAAGAAAGTGGAGGGTTCCCCTAAAAACAGAGTAAGTCCTGTATGACTGTCCTGCACAGTCAATGACTGTACTTTCCATAGTCCTTGTGCACAACCAGGACTATGGACTGTGCACAGCAGCCCTAAATACTGTTAGAACACGTGAAGGGGGCTCAAAGGATATTTTTTCCCACTCAGATGTCAGTTATGTTTACATGTATTACATTTGTCTTATTTCCATGGGAAAATGTACAAAAGAAAATGAATTTATTAATTAATCTGTTTTAAAAGGTAATTATTGCTTTATAACTCAACACGTGACTTCAAAGTGGAATATGGAATATGGTGTTAGTGTAAACACAGAAATTATGATCAGTCTGTTAAAGATTTCTTGTCCAAGAAGTTTTCACTTTCCCTTATTTTAAGTGTGTACTCATCAGCCATTTTGTTAGCTACACCTTGGAAGTACTAGGTCAGTTTTTTTTTTGTTTTGTTTTTTATCACAGTAGCCTTAATTCTTTATGACACAGATTCAATAAAGTGTTGGAAACATTCCTCAGAAATTTTGGTCCATATTGATGTGACAGCATCACACAGCTGCTGCAGATTATTCGCTGCAAATCTTCCCTTCCACCACATCCCAAAGGTGCTTTATTCTATGTTTATAACAGTAGAGGCCATTGGAGTACAGTGAACTCACTGTCACATTCAAGAAATCAGTGTGATCAGCAACGATACTCTGGCTGGCTGTGGGGATTAGACGTTGCTCTGTTGGTAATAAGTGGCCCAAAACATGACAAGAATATTCTTGTCCTTACACCATTACACGCCAAGTCTGAACTGTCAGTACAAAGCAGGATGAATCCATTCTTTCATGTTGTTTACACCAAATTCTGATCCTAAAATCTGAACGTTGCAGAATGTTGTTCTTAATCTTCTATTGCCTAAGCTTGGTGGGCAAATTTACAGGCTGTTTCCTGTTCTATGCTGACAGGAATAGAGGTATTCATTGTGGTCTTCTCCTGCTGTGTTGTGCTTTGAAAGATGCTCTTCTGCAAATCTTAGTTGTAGCAACTGATATTTGCGTTGCTGTCACTTTCCTATCAGCTGAAAGCAGCCAGCCATTCTCCTTTGACCTCTGACATCATCAAAGCATTTTCCCCCAGGGAACTGGGGGAACTCTTTCTCAGACCATTGTCTGTAAACTTTGGAGCTTGTTGTGTGGGGAAAATCCCAGCAAATCAGTAGTTTCTGAAATACACCACCTGACACTACAACATTTTTCTTTCCTATTCTGATGCTTGTTTTGAATTTTAGCAGGTCGTCTTAACTGTGCTTACATTCCTAAATGCATTGAGCTGCTGCTACCTGATTGATTATACATTAGTTAAAAGCAGTTGAATAGGTGTAACAAAGTTAGTGCATAAAGAAGGCATTATTGTAGATTTGTGTCAGTCTCTTGCTTTATTTTTAAACTTTTTCTCTAACTGTGGTTCTGTTTTGTTTTCAGGAGGGAGACAAAGTGTCAGAAGAACTACAGTGTGTGTCTTTGATGACAATGAACAAGCAGGATGCAGGGGAAGGGGAAGGAGACCAAAGAGACAGCAGAAAATAAAGTCACTGCACAGTCTATAGCTGTTAGAAGACTACTGATCCCACTGGAACACATCACGGTGCTATCTTCTCTCTATCGGCACTAATAAATTTAGGTGTTGTTTTCATTTTCAAAGTGTTTCTCTCTATATATTTTGGTTCTAAGTCTGCCTCATATTTTAAGTTACACCTGTGCCAAGAAACTATAAGTGCAGACTATCAGAGGTGATGAAAGGCTCTTTCATGGGAACTCTCATTCTGGTATGTTCCATATTCCTAACAATGCACACCTGCACTTCAACCAGCATTAACCGACATGTGGGCAGGTACACGGGATATGCTTAAACTGTAATTCAACCCTTGCTTCCTCATTCAGCAATCATTTAACATCTGCTCGAATGAGCCTAAAACTTCCTCCTAAAGAATGAGGGGATTTTTCCCTTTAATAATGTACCAGTTATGACTTTCTACTTAACTGTGGACTGCAGGTGTACCTCTAAATAAACAAAGATCAATGGCTCAGTGGCTAAGATCAATTTTACACAATTATACAAAAAGACATCTGAGAAATAAAAAGAAAACCTTCGAAGCAAAAGTAACCCCATGTGTGTAAACAAGAAAAATAAAG
This sequence comes from Diplotaxodon limnothrissa, assembly GCF_057381915.1. NCBI lineage: Eukaryota > Metazoa > Chordata > Actinopteri > Cichliformes > Cichlidae > Diplotaxodon > Diplotaxodon limnothrissa. The sequence continues at coordinate 36,646,092 of NC_140610.1, forward strand.
GGGTAAAACAAGCTATTGTTCAGTTCAGTCCCCTCAGAGGTTGGAGTTCAGCTTTATTTCATTATGCTGCACTTGTTTTCTGCTGCCATGCAACATTACAAACACACCCCATTAGCACAACACAGAACACCCTCTTTGTACTGTCAGTTTCACACTTCACCCTAAATACACAGCAGATAAAACAAAATTCTACACCACAACACCTGTGACTGCATTCACACCTAAAGTCTCCTGACAGAAAGTGAACTGTTATTGCTGGGTATTTATTGGGTCGTGGTATTGACACGAACAGTGATATTTATTGTGAGATGTGTCCCTCTGGAATCTTGCGTGCAATAAATATACAACTAAATGAATAAACTTTAGTCTCAAAAATGAGACGAATGTAAGAAACAGGCTGAAGAGGATTGTTTTGTGTATGATGACCCCTGCTGATCATTTACAGTCACTAAAAAAATGCAGAAAAGCAAAACCACCCACACACACGCATGACTGCATCCATCATGGCTGCCAACTACACACAAATAAATGAGAACGAAAGTGCTTATAACACAGTAATTTCATTTATTGCATTTTAAATCAACCTTTCATCCATGGTGGCCTTACAAAAGTAAACATATTTCGTCACACTCCGATAAGCTGGCAGGAATGACTGTGGAGTTCAGTCTTTAAAGCGGTGAGGTTGTGCTTCCGTGCACGTTTGTCCTGAATCCCTCAAACGCCTCCATGTTGTCGCATGAGCTACTGGGTTTCTTCACCACTCATCGGCGGCCCTGTTAGAGTCCTCGTCGGCTACAGCACAGTCCAGGCGCTGCACACCGGGAAGCGCCAGGTCCCGTTCGTTAAGCTTTTCCAGAAACGACGAAAGGAGTCGTTTATTCAAATGGTCCGTCAGCGTCCTTTCCTCTTCGACCCGCTCCTTGGCCACGTTTCTATCCGGCTCCGCTTCCTCGGTTTCGGTATCCGCGCCAGGCTGCTGCGGAGGGCCGGACCGGTGGTTCAAGGACAAGACGTTCGACTGCTCGCCTTCCCCGGGCTCCTGCTCTGTCCAGCTCCCGCCGTCCGCCCCCGATTCGGTCTCCATCCGTGATATTAAAGTGGTCTGCAGGGCGGCATTCTCCAGCTCTTTCAGGCGCTTACTGTGGAGGCCGCAGGCTGGAAGTTCATTGCCAGACGAGTTCTTGTTATGATGGGCCTCGCCGGTCTGCTCCATCATGCTCTGCGTCTCTTTCTTCTTCTGGGGGTTTAGCGGCCAGCTAGCGTCTTTGAATCTCACTACTGCCCTCTTCTGGAAGAGGCTTGCTCTAATCTCAGATTGGTTCCCTCCACTGCACTGTCCTGAATGCCCTTGCTGATACACGTTTTCTATCTTTTTTGGTGTTTCACTAAAGACTAAAGTGATGTTTGATTAGATTTTCAGCATGTTAAACTTTAGTCAGAAGAAGAAAAATATTACACATCCACAGATAATGATAACGCACCCTGCAGAAAAAACAAACAATCTGTCTGTCGGTATGCACATCAGTGAGGACCTCTCTTGGACCACCAACACAGCATCACTGGCCAAGAAAGCACTCCCACTCCCCTCCCTGCAAGACATTTACACCACTCGCCTCACCCGCAAAGCCATCACAATTGTCAGCGATGCAACCCACCCCGCGCACTGTCTGTTCAGCCTCCTGCCCTCTGGAAAGAGATACAGAAGTCTCCGCTCCCACACTACCAGGCTCACCAACAGCTTCATCCACCAGGCTGTGAGACTGCTGAACTCTCTTCCCTCCCGGCTCCCAGCCAGCAGAATCACCAGATTGGCAGAAGTATAGGAAGACAGATTGGATTCTACCCCTCCCACGCACACTCTCCAACAAGGAAACACTCTCTGAACCATCCATCCATCCATTCGCTTCCGCTTATCCTTTTCAGGGTCGCGGGGGGCACTGGAGCCTATCCCAGCTGTCATAGGGCGAGAGGCAGGGTACACCCTGGACAGGTCGCCAGTCTGTCGCAGGGCTAACACACAGGGACAGACAACCATTCGCACTCACATTCACACCTAGTGGCAATTTGGATTATCCAATTAACCTATCCCCACAAGTTGCATGTCTTTGGACGGTGGGAGGAAGCCGGAGTACCCGGAGAGAACCCACGCAAACACGGGGAGAACATGCAAACTCCACACAGAAAGACCCCGGCCTGATGGTGGAATTGAACTCAGGACCTTCTTGCTGTGCGGCAACAGTGCTAACCACCGTGCCACCGTGCTGCCACTCTCTGAACCAAGAACTGGAAAACATTCCTGACTGGAAACAACTACCTCTGCATTGCAATTGCACACACACCTGCTGCTATATATTTTTAGTATTTCTTTTAGCACTATTTATATTATTATATTACTATTTATTATCTTATTGTTAGGGCTGTTTTTGTTGTGCATCTGCACCTTATTGTTGTCAATGTCTACGCATGGGACAGTGTGAAACGTAATTTCAATTCCTTTGTATGGCAAGTACATTTGAAGAAATTGACAAATAAAAGTATTCTATTCTATTTACTATTTTACACCTTTTATCATGGACGAAACAGGAAATTCTTTTCCTATATAAAGATAATTCAGGGTTTAGATGTTTACCTAAATGTCTTTACAATGACAGAAAGGGGAGTTTCGCTGGTTTCACTTGGTTCACTTACAATCAAAGTTAGCTGCACATGTCCCACAATGAAAAATCAGTTTGACATCCCTGCTCTACACACTTCACACAAATGCAGGAAAAATGCACTCTTCCACATTTCAATAAGACTTTTTATTCAAATGATAATTCTGAAGCATTTTATTTGACTTTTTCCATCTTGTGCTGCTTTACGTTCAACTAAAGATGCAAATACTGTGCTTTCCACTTTATATTTGAAAGTTTAGTTTAGGTTTCTACAGATATAATGTAAAAATCCAATGACTACAGTTATGTAGCCTAAACTATGGGGGGTGCTTCCCAGTCCAATCTGTCGTTTTTACTAACCACAATGTTCTTTTCTTTGCCAAATGATTAACACTTCTCTCCAGTGCCTGTTTCCATATACCTTTTATTCAAAAACTTTTAATTGGGTATTAATAGTTGCTTTTAACCAAAGTATTTCTTTGATATATTTTTAATACACCCACCTTTTTATGTTTTTGGCAAATGATTTGGTATTAACATGCAAATTATCTGCTTTGTTTTATGTTTTGGGACAGTGTGTAAAATGTAGAATTCAATGATTTTGGAAATCTCATAAGCCCACATTTTATTCACAATAGAACATAGAAAGTTTCCATTTATTTCTTTATTTTTTACAGTTGTGCCACAATGGCACACAACTACACTGTATAGAGTGGAATTGTGGATTTGACATCAACCTGAAATGCACACCTCAGATGTCCCTACAGTTCTTGGACATAATATCAAGGCTTAGGGTTGAATGACAACAGCATATAATAAATATGGCCCCTTGAAAGTAACACATCCTGTCTTGTTTTCTCCCATCTACTCGAATGTTTCTAACCCATGAACAGAAAAATCCTGAAACGTTTCAATGATGATTTTGGTTTCTTTGAATTATTGTAGAACACTCTTAAAATCCTGCTCACTGGTAACAATCCTATTGCCCACAGAGCAGAGTATAAATATAAAACTTCTTCACATTTTAAACCAATAATCTATGTGAATATTTTTTCTGATACCCTGTGATTGTTTCTTGTTTATACATTCCTCTTTTAGTTTGGTTTTTTTCATTTTCTTCCCAGTCACTGTGTTGGTTAGTTCCTGTGCAACCTTTGCAAACAGCGAGGGAAACATAAATTTTATAAGTGTAAAAAAAAAAAAAGATAATAAAAGTATAGAAAACATATTCATAAAAGGTGTAAATTAAAAACCTTTTTAAAAACTTATTGTAGTGTAAAACAAGTGTACACTACTCCTACTTATATATATGTACAGCACAGTCTTGGTGATGCACACCGTGAAGTCCCCACCCCCTCGCCCACGGTTTGCGTAAGCTATTTTATCGCAGATAGTATTTTTGAGTGTATTGAGCTTCCGTAGAAGATTTTGGTTTCCATAGAGACCGTCTCTCATAGCGGCCACCGATCACTTAGCTTGGAACAACTAGAACAGGTAATGATGCCCGAAACACAACGTGTTACGTTTAATAACAGCTAACTTCATCGTTGAAAATATATATACTGTCTTTTCACTGATTAACCTAAGGTTAGCCAAAAACTACAAAAAGCGATAGCTTTCTACTCACTTAAATCCTGCTACGAGCTAGCTATGCTTTGTAGTCATAAACATGCTGCTTAACCCAAGATTAGGGTTCACATATAACATACGGTGTCCTGTGCGGGAATACAAATCAGCGGGGAAATCGTCGGTGATTCTATCACAGTTGGTTTTACAGTTTTTTAAAATAGTGACTGAAGTCTGTATTTTAGCATCTGCTGATATGCACAAAGTTTTATGTCGTGAATGATAATCACGTCAGCTCTAATTTAATAAACCCCAAACACTAAATTCTCACTGAAAACCTGCCAGTCTCGGAGAGAAACCTACGTGCACAGTCGGTAGCTCGTCTGCTGTTAACACATGCTCTTTCTTTTTTCCTGCTAGAGGACAAAGTGGTCTAAGCTTTGGCGCACAGTGCAATCGGCTGAAAATGTCTTTCCGAGATTTAAGAAGTAAGTGTTGTTTACTGTCTGCTCTTCGCTGTTTGTAGTGACCACTTTTTTGGTTTGTTTATTTGTTTTAAGAAGATAACTGAGTGAGAAGTTAATTGGAGTTTTATGTTATGTGTCAGATTTCACAGAAATGATGAGGGCCTTGGGATATCCTCGCTTGATCTCTATGGAGAACTTCAGGACTCCAAATTTCTCTCTTGTGGCAGAAATCCTGAAATGGCTTGTGAAGAGGTATGCTTGAGCCTAAAAAAAAGTCAAATTGTTTATCTAAATAATACTGCCACTGTTCTGTCCTCCACATTTTTCTGTCTGCATTTGGACACGGCCATGTTAAAGCATCATGGTTCTAGTGGAGGATACTGTGATATATTTTTGCTTTTCTTTGCCTTTTGCACCCTTTCATTCTTTTCATCCTTATAGATATGAACCTCAGAGTGATGTTCCTACTGATGTGGACACAGAAGCTGACAGGATATTCTTCATCAAGGCTGTGGCCCAGTTCATGGTGACGTATTCTTGGAAGTTTTTTATAGACTGTAGAGTTTATTCTTGGCAAATGAACGTCTGTTATTACTGCATCTTAAACAGTGTCTCCTTGTGTTCCAGGCAACAAAGGCTCACATCAAGCTGAACACTAAGCGTCTCTACCAGGCTGACGGCTATGCAGTGAAAGAGATGCTGAAGATCACCTCAGTCCTGTACAGTGCTATGAAAACCAAGCAGATGGCTCTGGGAGACAAAGTTGAGCAGGACAACAGCAAGTTCAAGTTTGACCTTGGCTCTCGGGTGAGGTGCAAACTACGCTGTGTGTAATGTTATGCCAGTTTTACTAAATCCTCAGTCACATACTTTATTTACATTATGAGACTCTCATTCCTGTGGAATTTAAAAAAGAAAATGGGCACTGGGTGACATTTAATTTGGGGAAGTGTTTGAAACCAAGATCAATTAAAGCAAACACCATATATGCAGTGTTTCAGAATGAAACAGCAATTCTTATTTCCTCACCAGAGCCACTTCTGCTAACTGCAGCTGTAAAATGTCTCAGCGATGAGCAAAGTCTACTAAATGTTCTGAGGATGCTGTGTATTCAGATCCCAACAACAAGTATAAAATTGTCAGTGTTAGCACGTTGTCTAATTAATGTGGCTAACACTAATAAATGGCTTTAATCTTATGAACAGCACAGGGCTGTAGGTTGTGTTTTTACATTACCTTTTGTGCTTCAGTGCAGGATAAATTGAGCTTTTTGCATTTACTTGCGTTTATGTTTCTGTTATTATACAATGGAACAACTGTGAATTGGTGACACAGACATGGCTGGTTAAGACTCTATTCACCAGCAGTCACTTCCAAACATTTTCCAAGCTGTTCATCTGCAAAGTATTGTGATAGAATCACCATGCACACAAATGTAAGACAATAGATACTTAGGTTTTGACGTAAACTGAATAATTAATGTTAGAAGCAACAGATTGTCTTAATTTTCCTTAAGATTGAGTCTTAGTACTAAATTGTATCCAGCTCTGACATACAGTGCTGTGCAAAAATCTTTTTTGTACAATTCTAACAAGCTTAATTTTGTGTGACCACCTTTTATTCTTCAACACAGCCTGAACTCCGTTAGCCAAGTTTTCTTCTCATTTCTGAGTAATTCTCAGGAATAGTTCTCCAGGCTTCTTGAAGGACATTCAGTGTTTTTCTTTGAATGTTCACTGTCTTTTGTTTGGTTTTCTGTCCAGACGAGCCCACACTGCTTCAATAATGTTGAGGTCCGGGCTCTGGGAGGGCCAATCCATGGCTAATAAGTGTAATTTGTAGTCCTGTAAATGTGCCTGTCTTTTTCCACATTTCTGTTTTGACAGACAGTGATTTTTGTCTACTGTAGATGTGCTCCTATGCAGTCCAAGATCGAATGACCTATGTATCTGTCGAATGCTGACTGGCTGACAAGTTGGCCAGAAAAGGGAAGGAAGCAACAGGAGGGTTCAAAGGGAATGTGAGAACCGCAAAAAAAACTCTTCAAATATTAAAAAAATATATATAGTATGAGAAGTACAGACAGCGGCTGTAGTGGACACGTTTCATTGTTTTCAACACTCGGTTTCACTTCAGATTTTTTTATGTTACAACTTCACTCTTCTCCACTGCTGGCTGATGGACCAACAACAGAACAAACAAGAATTGCCTACAGACTAGTTGCACCACATACTTTGTAGGCTGTCTACATCAACAACAAAGCTCTCTGCAGGAGACGGGCCATCCAGGGACATAAATTCAAGAATAGTTCTCCAAGCTCCTCAAAGGACATTCAAAGCTCTGCTTTGGATGCTGGCTGTCTTTTGTTTAGGTTTTCTGGCAAGATGATTCCACACTGCTTCAATAATGTTGAGATACGGGATCTGGGAAGGTCAGTTCATGTCTGATAGTGCTCCTCTGTTTTTCTTCTACACTGGCAGTGTGTTTGAAATCATTGCCATGCTAAAAAGGAAGTCGCTGACAATCAAACGCTTTCCAGATGGTATTGCATGGCAGATCAAAAACTGATGGTTCTTTTCTGTTCCCATTTTACTATAAATATTGACAAGATCCACATCACCACTGGCTGAAATGCAGCCTCCAACCATGACAGAGCCTCTACAGTGTTTTACACATGGCTGTAGACACTGCTGTACCTCTCTCATAACCCCTGAACATATTGGCAGTGATTCGCTTCATAAGACGTGTTGTCACTAATTTTTAGTGCAGGTCTTGTGTAATTTGTTATGCTTCAGCCTTTTCTTACTGAAGCTTTGGTAAACGATAGCTGCATTACTGAAAGGTCTCAGGTCTTGTATCATGTCTTTGCTGAATTTTCTTTTGTTTTATTCCTTAAGGACATAACTTTCAGACACTGTGCACCTTTTTTGGCCTAAATTATTTTTTTAGGCCTGTTGGCCTGGTTTCCTTAGATATGGCACATTTTCAACTAATAGTTCTTTTGTTGTTGCAAAAATCATTTTTTATGCCTGTCAAACAGTGTTTTTGTCTTTGACATTTTTTGTATTAAATTTTGCGACAGACTCTTAGTTATAAAGGTCTCAAGACCACTTTTGAAAATCCTAACAAGGGCTGGCTTCTTGGTAATAAAGCATATTTTTAAATGAAGGGTGGCTTTTGCACAGCTCTGTATACGGATGTATATCCAACACTTTAACCTGTGCTTTTCGTCCCACATCCTATGCACCGTCCCGCAAAAATAACAAGAGTACAAGTATAAATAGAAACAAGGATGTTTCTGCAGTGTGTGCTCTACAAGACTATAAATCAAGCTGTACAATAACCAGGTGGTATCTTTAATCTACACAAACCATATTATTTACTTTTTAATCTTTGCTTTATATCATTTAAAACATTGTTTTTACATGGAGATAGCTTTTTCTACGTGTTTGTTATTTTTTATTTTTAAAAATCAATATTATAGTAAATCCTTGGTAGAGGAAAAAACTTTCTGATTAGCTCTCACGTTGTCTTTATTCTAGATTTCAGATCTTAAAGCAGCTCGGCAGCTGGCGTCCGAGGTCACGTCCAAAGGAGCATCCTTATATGACTTACTGGGGAAGGAGGTGGACTTAAGGGTAAGGGGAAAACATGGATATGATTTTAAGAAACGGTGACTAACTTAACTAACATTTTAATGTCCAGCTGTTCAAATCTGAGTGCTGGTGAGCTCAGTAACATTTTTTTAATTTTTTTACAGTAAATATAATTTCAGATGAACGTAGTTGTACAATTATAGGGCTGTCTCTTTGAAAGACATCATTCAGTAGCACAGGGGTTTACTTTGCTGTCTTTATTTTCACTTTGCTCACAGGAAATGAGAAGTGCAGCCATTGCCAGACCTCTGGAGATCATTGAGACTGAAAAGGCCCTGAGAGCTGCCATCAAGGAGGTTTTGGTCTGTAATTTTGGTAGCAGATTTCAAAATTCACAGGGGACATGCTTATACCTCCCAAGTACCGTAATACTGACTTTGTTGCTATGTCTTTGTGTTAAAGAAAAGTGTGGATAAGACCAAAGACATGCTGAATAACGTTGTTTCCGATGAGGCCACTCTGGATGGCAAGATAGAAAAGAAGAAGCAGGAGTTGGAGAGGAATCGGAAGAGGCTCCAGACCCTGCAGAGTGTCAGGTGGGTATGAAGTTTTCTCTCCTCAACTAAAAACAAGTCTTTAAACAAAACTTAGACAAACAGGTTATTGTTCTTCCTTAACCTCTTAGACCAGCGTTCATGGATGAATACGAGAAGATTGAGGAAGATCTGCAGAAACACTATGAGACCTACGTGGAGAAGTTCAGAAACCTCTCCTTTCTGGAGTCTCAGCTTAATGAGTACCACAGACTGGAACAGGAGAGGTTTGAGGTGCGTGAATATACAATATGCAAAGCATTTTTTCTCAAATGTTCTACAAATGAATGTCCCATAAAATTGTATGACTAACATTCATACAATTTGTCCCAGTCATGCACATGCAAACTTTATGTCTGTGTTATTTTCTTTCTCCGCTGCAGGAAGCTGAAAACACTCTGAGGTTAATGCAGAGCAAACTGAGAGAAGAGGAAAGGGAGCTGATGAAGAGTTCCTGTAAGATAAACAAACACAGAGTTAAAGACAAAAACCTGTCGCACAATCCCATCCAAACCTTTCTATAACTTTTCACACTACTTTCACACGATATGTCGTCTACAGTGAAAGACGAGGACTCGGACATAGACGTTCCCGAGGATGAAGGTTCAGACAGTGACATGGAGGAATTGCGTCCCGCTAAGCCACATCTCACACGAAATGGCCTCATGACAGGTATGCAGACTGGGGATAGCCACATCCATGTTATGATCAATTCTCACCTGCATAAAGTGAAGCCATTATTTAAGTAGATGGTCTGGTTGTTTACTGTGTCTAAGTGCTTTCTATCAAACATCACACACATTCATGCTGCAGTGTTTAATGTAGACACTGATTGGTTCTCAAAAAACCAAAGAACATCAAGCCATGCAATAACAACACCTTTCACGTTCCTTGAACATTGCCTCCTTGTGTCCCTCCTTTAGGCAGAGGAGCACGTTTCATCGGGAACATGCAGGGTGGTGACAGTGATGAGGTTAGTAATCTTTTAACTTCCTTGGTTTCTTTTTCTCCTCTTTTGCTGAGCTATACTTGAGTTCTTTTGTGTTGATTTTGGCTTGCAGGTGTCCCAGATGGTGCTCACTGCTCATGACTTGCACTTTAACCTTTATCTGTCATTTCTAGCTGATTCTCCTGTTCAATCTCTGATCAGTTTCTTCCCCGTTTTCGGTTTCCAACTTGTTATCTAAGGCCCTTTTAGCTGTTTCCAGAACATCATTCCCCCATAAGAAAAAACACCGGAAAGGAAAGGTTTGTGCCGGACCAAGATCTAGTTCACTCCCCTTTTCCTCTTCGTGCATCTAAAAGAAAAATCCATTCTCAAATCCTCATACAGTAGGGAATATCCCACATGACATAGCCTGATGATTATGTTCAAGCTACTCCAGACAGAAAAGCAGAAGTGGGTCCAAAGCCTTTGTAAAGCCCCTTTTTAAACATTTATTTCTGTTATTTCCATTACCAGTCTTGTGATTTCATTGTACACTGATGTAGCTACAGGCATAGAACTGTTTCTCATCCAGAGAAGATTTTAACCATTTCATTTTTTAACTATGATGGTGTTTCTGAGTTGGATTACAGGGTGGATTTTTCATGTACTGCAGGAGCTCCCTTTAAACGAGTCATGGACGTGGTTATGCCCCCCCACACCCAAATCCCTTTTCTGATGAACATAGCGATTTCTGTTGTGGTTTCACGTTTTGTGTTGGAAATATTTTCAGTCGTGCATTGGACTGGACTCTAATTGTTGTGGTCATTATTCACTGCTGTTCCCAGACTGAAGATAGTGAGATTGATGTGGACGAGGATGATGAGGAAGATGACGAAGGTGAGGAGGAGGAGAGCAAGGATTTGGAGGACGAGAGCTTGGAGGACCCCATATCCAGGGGTCCTCGACCCTCAAGAGGGGGTATGAGGCCCCCCCTGCTTGAGGAAAGTGACAATGACTTCTGAATAAAGAACACTCACACATGATGAGCTCCAGCTAGTTTTTATTCCAGCTCTAGTTAGACCGTCCAAGAAATATGCATTATTGTTTCACAGCGTGCTGTTTTTGAAACTTAATTGTCAATATAGTTCATGTTCTTTGATATTTGAGTAAAATATTTTTCATAATAAAATATTAAATATTTTATTTTAACATGTCCTCTGTGTGTTGTGACATTTTATTATTCTCTGAGAGAGTCAACCATATTTTGAAATTTTATACTTTATATGGCACAACATTTGAGTAGTTTTCACACCTCTGTAGCCATTAAATAAATGACTTACTAGTGGTGAAGAATCTTTTAGGTTTTTTTTAGTTTATGTGCTCAAAATATGACAAAAAATAGACATATAGGGATAAATGAAAGGTGGAGAAAAAAAGAAACTGTTGCAATTCTGAAGATTTGCAGCAGTCAGTGCTTGATATAAGTATGTAAGGTCCATTGATTACCTACAGTGATGCAAAGTGTGGTGAGGTGGATTAAAAAACAAACCTCATTTACCCTGGACATTAAAGACAAAGCTAAGATGGCCACAGTCAAATGATAAAACTGGGTTTACCTGTATTAGCCAACTGGCTGATCTACACCATGGCTGCAGTGATCATGGAGATGCTTGGCTACAAGATGAACAGCCACAAAGAGTAGTATCCTCCATAGAGAAGGAGACTAGAGGCCAAGATCAAGGTAGCACAGAGGGAAGTTAACCAACTATCAGAGCTGAAGAAAGGGGTGTCTAAGACGTGGCTGCACAAATAAACCAGCTGCTAGTAGATGACACACACCCGGAATGGCTAACTGAAGGCCAGACAGTTCTGATCCCCGAGCATCCCTAGAAGAGGCCGGTTTCATCCAACTACTGGAAAAAACCTGCCTCAGTATGACATGGAAGCTCCTGTCAGGCATCATAACAGCTGAGAAGAACAGGCTTGTGGATCAATACATGAGCAGGGCACAGAAAGGAACTGGCAGTAATACCAGAGGGGCAAAACAGACAGATACAGAACAGCCGCTTGAGACTGCAAGACCAGACTGACCCACCTGTGCACTGTCTGGATTAACTACAAGAAGGCCTATCACTCAGTGCCCCACACATGGATCATGGAATTCCTAGAAGCGTACAATATCAACAGGACTCTAAGAGCATTCCTCAGGAACTCATTGGGAATGCGGCAAAAGACACTAGAGGCCAACTTCAAGCCTCTAGCAAAAGCAGCCATCAAGTCATAACTATGGATACCAACTATGGAATGGAGCAATTGGAGATGGATTGCTATGCTGAGTGACAGCAACATCAGGAAGGAGCACAACACAAGAAGCTTGAAAACTACCAAGGGCTGAGCTTGAGAAGATGTGGAAAGTGAAGGCATCAGTGATCCCAGTGGTAATCGGAGCACTTGGTGCAGCGACCAACAAGCTATGTGACTGGCCCCAGCAGATCCCAGGTACAACATCAGAGATCTCTTTCCAGAGGAGTGCAGTCCTAGGAACAGCTAAGATACTGTGTAGGATCCTCAAGCTCCCAGAGGACCCAAGCTTGAAGGATTGAGACCACCAGCAGGGGCCAGAGGGGGATTGTTTTGTTTTGGTTTTTTGCTGTTTTTTTTGGATACATATAAATTCAGTATTTCCAGGTGTTATCGTAAATTTCGTGTTAGCTTCTCAAAATGTAAACATACTAGATTTTTTTAAAAATAATAACAAGAATTTTTAAGTTACAAACTGTAGTTATTTATTTATTGTGGTGGAAACGAGCTTCCACTTATTCCCGCCACCGGAAAAAACAAATGAATGTATAAAATAAAATAATTTTTAAAAATCTAGTAATTGGGTTATTTCTCAAAATTAGTATCTTGAAATTTCAATTTATATAATTAAAAAAAAACTTGCTTCCATACTCATGACCATACTGAAATGTGTGTTTAATCATTTTGAAGTTTAACAAAGAATTAACAAAAACACATGTTTACTATTTTCTACAGTCCTAGCTGTTTACAGTATAATTGTGCTGCGTAACGTCATCAGTGAGCGCGCTGGTTTTCGGAGAGGAGGTGGCGGATGCCGCTTCGAAATAACAGTAAACTGTCGTCTACCTACGACCTGGTTCTTCTTTCATTACTGGTATGAAACCACGTTTATAATTAACTTAACGTATGTCATTGGGAATGTCATATCAGCTAAAATTTGGCTAAGTAACAGAGGAAACGGGAATGTAGTTGATAGCCAAACAAGTCTGGCGCATCCTCAAGCCAACTGCAGCTAGCTGATGCTAACTAGCTGTACTGACAGGCAAACTGCAACCATTTGAATGATTGTGGAGATTAAAGTATGCATTGCCGTTTTCAGGCCAAAGTATAGCTAATTAAGTTAACTATTTACACGAACTGTGTGTTATGTAACCTACGATCCAGCTGAAGATAAATGTTAAGGTCCTGAAAGAGCTCCTGCGCATTGCCTGTCATGTAAACGTTCTATAAATGAACAATATATCCGTTGATAAATGCCTCGAGAATGTGTTTTTTTTATTGTGTTGCATTCAAAATAAAAAGTCTGGCTCAATATTGTGCGTCAGTATTGAAACGTTTCTTAGTCTTATCTTGGCCCTCTTGTCTTGGCTTGTCCCTCAGTTGAAAAACAGCTGTTGGGATGCCAAAGAAATTCCAGGGTGAGAACTCCAAGGCGGCCACGGCCAGAGCCCGAAAAGCTGAGGCTAAGGCGGTGGCAGACGCCCGCAAGAAGCAGCAAGAAGAAGATGCTCTCTGGCAGGAAACTGACAAGCATGTACTCAAAAAAGAGCAAAGGAAGGTAAGCTCTTTCTTTAGCCAGGTGTGATGTACAATTTCATCTTCAATGTCATTATAAGTAAGTTGAACCATAGCTGGCTAAATAAATATAAAATACTATCTTTAGTGCTGACAATGTAAAGGAACTATATATATATATATATATATATATATATAGATAGATAGATAGATAGATAGATAGATAGATAGACAGACAAGACAAGACCCGACCCGACCCGACCCGACCCGACCCCTCGGGTGGGTTCCTCTGGGAAATTCAATTTCCAAAAAAGCACAGCACCGACAGAAGTTACAGTTACAGAATGTTATATATATATATACACACACATATATAAATACAGAGACAAATATAAATAAAATATACAAAGGGGATAAATAGAATAAATAGGAATAAAAAATAAAAATACAAGTGAATTGCACATTTCAAGTATTGAGTCTATTGCACTGTTGACTATTTACAAAAAGTATTGCACAAGGTATTGTACAGTGAGATGAAGAGGCACTACAGCTTAGTTGTTCCCCCCTCCTTTGTCCTCCTGTTTCCCCAACTCTCCCCTCCAGAGAGGAGTTAAACAGTTTGATGGCGTGTGGGACAAAGGAGTTTTTAAGTCTGTTAGTTCTTGTCTTGGGGAGAAGCAACCTGTCACTGAACAGACTCTTCTGGTTGTTTATGGCCGTGTGCAGAGGATGCCCAGCATTGTTCATAATGTCCAGCAGTTTCTTTAATGTCCTTTTCTCTGCCACTGTCACCAGAGTGTCCAGCTTCATGCTGACCACAGAGCTAGCCTTCCTGATCGGTTTCTCCAGCCTGATGAGTCCTCCTTTGCTGTGCTGCTCCCCCAGCACACCACAGCATAGAAAAGTACTCCAGCAACCACTGACTGGTAAAACATCCTCAGGAGCTTCCTGCAGATGTTAAAAGACCTCAGCCTCCTGAGGAAGTACAGTCGGCTTTGGGCTTTTTTATACAGGTGCTCTGTGTTGCATGACCAGTCCAGTTTATTGTCCACCCACAGCCCGAGGTACTTGTACTTGTTGACCACCTCCACCTCCTCCCCCTCTATCTGAACCGGCAGTGGACTTGCTCTAGACCTCCCGAAGTCCACAACCAGTTCCTTAGTCTTTGAGGTGTTGAGTTGCAGGTGGTTTGTGTGACTCCATGCGACAAAGTTCCTCACCAGACTTCTGTACTCCTCTTCCTGATCATCCCAGATACACCCCATGATGGCTGTGTCATCTGCAAACTTCTGAATATGACATAATTCAGAGTTGTAGCAGAAGTCAGAGGTGTACAGGGTGAAGAGAAGAGGGGACAGCACAGTTCCCTGTGGTGCTTCTGTGCTGCTGACCACAGTGTCAGACGTGATGTCCTTCAGCCTGACGTACTGTGGTCTGTCGGTGAGGTAGTCGGAGATCCAAGCCACCAGGCAGGGGTCCACCTCCATCCTGTTCAGTTTTTCCTGAAGCATACAGGGCCGGATGGTATTAAAGGCACTGGAAAAGTCAAGAAACAGGATCCTGACCGTGCCTTTTCCCCCATCCAGGTGTGAGTGGGCTCTGTGTAGGAGGTACAGGATGGCATCCTCCACTCCGACACCCGCCTTGTATGCAAACTGTAGTGGGTCCTGGGCATGTTGTACCTGTGGTCGGAGGAGGTTGAGGAAGAGCCGCTCTAGAGTCTTCATAAGATGTGACGTCAGTGCCACCGGTCGGAAGTCATTCAGCTCATTGGGCCGGTTCCTTTTGGGGACCGGGACGATGCAAGATGTCTTCCATAGGGCGGTAACTCTCCCCAGTCGCAGACTGAGGTTGAAGACTCGTTGTAGCGGCTCCCCAAGTTCAGCAGCACACGCCTTTAGCATCCTAGGGCACACCTTGTCTGGGCCTGCTGCCTTTCTGGGGCGAAGCTTCCTCAGTTGTCTCCTGACCTGATCCACTGTGACACTGGGAGATGTTTGGGAGGAGGGGAGGGGGGGAGATGTCTTGCTGCTGAAAGAGGGATTGGAGGAGGGGGGTGTCATGGTGTCAGGAAGGGGGGAAGCGAGGAGAGTGGGGAGAGGACTCTGTAGTGAAGGTGAGGGTGGGGGGGTTGTGGGCTGGTCAAACCTGTTGAAGAAGTTGTTGAGTTCGTTTGCCTTCTCCACAGTCCCCCCCACTGTGCTTTTCTTGGTGTTGTGGCCTGTGATGGTTTTCACACCATTCCAGACCTCCCTCATATTGTTCCTCTCCAACTTCTGCTCCACCTTCCTCCTGTAGGTGTCCTTTGCTTCCCTCAGGCAGCGTTTCACCTCCCGCTGTGCTGCTTTCATCTCCTCCTTTACTTTGCTCCTGAAAGCCTTCTTCTTCATGTTGAGGACAGCTTTGACTTCCTGTGTTACCCACGGTTTGTTATTAGGATAACACCGTACCGTCTTAGCAGGGGCGACTGTGTCCACACAAAAGTTGAGGTAGTCTGTAAGACAGTGTGTCGCCCCCTCTATGTCCTCACCGTGTGTGTGTGTGTGTGTGTGTGTGTATATATATATATATATATATATATATATATATATATATATATCTCTAGTAGTGGTGGACATAGTGGTGGTAGACAAACAGAAGAAGACGGCCGTAGTGATTGATGTAGCGGTTCCGAATGACAGCAATATCAGGAAGAAGGAACACGAGAAGCTGGAGAAATACCAAGGGCTCAGAGAAGAGCTCGAGAGGATGTGGAGGGTGAAGGTAACGGTGGTCCCCGTGGTAATCGGAGCACTAGGTGCGGTGACTCCCAAGATAGGCGAGTGGCTCCAGCAGATCCCGGGAACAACATCGGAGATCTCTGTCCAGAAGAGCGCAGTCCTGGGAACAGCTAAGATACTGCGCAGGACCCTCAAGCTCCCAGGCCTCTGGTAGAGGACCCGAGCTTGAAGGATAAACCGCCCGCAGGGGCGTGCTGGGTGTTAAGTTTATATATATATATATATATATTTTTCAAATTTTATTTGTCACGTACACAGTCATACACAGTACGATATGTAGTGAAATGCTTGGACAACTGCTCGTGACCGAAAGAAAACAAAAAAGGAAAAGGCTATGAATAAGATAGGAAATAAATATGAAAAATTAAAAAGGGTAAATTTAACTAGGAAGGAATAAAATATAAATTAAGGTTAAAAATGAAATAACTGTACAACACAAATTAGAATGAAGGGTAAATTTAACTGGGAGAATAAGATAAAATATATAAATTAAAGTTGAAAATAAAATAACTGTACAACAAAATACACAATATAGAACTATATAAGAATGTATGAAGAAATATAAATAAATATATGCACAATAACAGCAGCATATACACAATAACAGCAGCGTGATTTAAGTAATGAAGTGAAAACAATGTCCAGAATGTCCAGTGTGTGTAAGAACTGTATGTGTGGGTCAGGACTGTGTGGTGGTGTGATTGAGATATATTTTTATATATATATATATATATATATATATATATATATATATATATATATATACATATACATACATACACACACACACACACACACACACACACACACACACACACACACACACACACAGTGGGGCAAAAAAGTATTTAGTCAGCCACCGATTGTGCAAGTTCCCCCACTTAAAATGATGACAGAGGTCAGTAATTTGCATCAGAGGTACACTTCAACTGTGAGAGACAGAATGTGAAAAAAAAAATCCATGAATTCACATGGTAGGATTTGTAAAGAATTTATTCGTAAATTAGGGTGGAAAATAAGTATTTGGTCACCTCAAACAAGGAAAATCTCTGGCTCTCACAGACCTGTAACGTCTTCTGTAAGAAGCTTTTCTGTCCCCCACTCGTTACCTGTATGAATGGCACCTGTTTGAACTCATCATCTGTATAAAAGACACCCGTCCACAGCCTCAAACAGTCAGACTCCAAACTCCGCCATGGCCAAGACCAAAGAGCTTTCGAAGGACACCAGGAAAAGTATTGTAGACCTGCACCAGACTGGGAAGAGTGAATCTACAATAGGCAAGCAGCTTGGTGTGAAAAAATCAACTGTGGGAGCAATCATCAGAAAATGGAAGACATACAAGACCACTGATAATCTCCCTCGATCTGGGGCTCCACGCAAGATCTCATCCCGTGGGGTCAAAATGATCATGAGAACGGTGAGCAAAGATCCCAGAACCACACGGGGGGACCTGGTGAATGACCTGCAGAGAGCTGGGACCAAAGTAACAAAGGTCACCATCAGTAACACACTACAACGGCAGGGAATCAAATCCCGCAGTGCCAGACGTGTTCCGCTGCTGAAGCCAGTGCATGTCCAGGCCCGTCTGAAGTTTGCCAGAGAGCACATGGATGATACAGCAGAGGATTGGGAGAATGTCATGTGGTCAGATGAAACCAAAGTAGAACTTTTTGGTATAAACTCAACTCGTCGTGTTTGGAGGAAGAAGAATACTGAGTTGCATCCCAAGAACACCATACCTACTGTGAAGCATGGGGGTGGAAACATCATGCTATGGGGCTGTTTTTCTGCCAAGGGGACAGGACGACTGATCCGTGTTAATGACAGAATGAATGGGGCCATGTATCGTGAGATTTTGAGCCAAAACCTCCTTCCATCAGTGAGAACTTTGAAGATGAAACGAGGCTGGGTCTTCCAACATGACAATGATCCAAAACACACCGCCCGGGCAACAAAGGAGTGGCTCCGTAAGAAGCATTTGAAAGTCCTGGAGTGGCCTAGCCAGTCTCCAGACCTCAACCCCATAGAAAACCTGTGGCAGGAGTTGAAAGTCCGTGTTGCTCGGCGACAGCCCCAAAACATCACTGCTCTCGAGAAGATCTGCATGGAGGAATGGGCCAAAATACCAGTTACTGTGTGTGCAAACCTGGTAAATGGTGGTAATGGTGGTCCCCGTGGTAATCGGAGCACTAGGTGCGGTGACTCCCAAGCTAGGCGAGTGGCTCCAGCAGATCCCGGGAATAACATCGGAGATCTCTGTCCAGAAGAGCGCAGTCCTGGGAACAGCTAAGATACTGCGCAGGACCCTCAAGCTCCCAGGCCTCTGGTAGAGGACCCGAGCTTGAAGGATAAACCGCCCGCAGGGGCGTGCTGGGTGTTTTATTTATATATATATATATATATATATATATATATATATATATATACATACACACACACACACACACACACACACACACACACACACACACACACACACTAGGGGTGCAACGATATTCGTATCGATATTGAACCGTTCGATACAGTGCTTTCGGTTCGGTACGCATATGTATCAAACAATACAATTTTTTTTCAAATTTTTTTTTTCAATTTTTTTTCTTTTTTTTGTGTCCCGTTTGGATCTATAGCCATCAGAATTGTTGTCTTGAGGCCAAGAAAGATGCCAAGAGGATTTATTTTAAGTGGATCATCATATTGGTCCATTTGATTGACCTTTATTATAATTATGAATTTATTTTATTTTCAGTTGCAAACGGGACAGACATGACTGTGGGATAGGACAGGGGGAAAGAATGAAAGAAAGAGGGGGAGAGAAAGAAAGAAAACCAAAGGGGAGGAAAAAAAAAGAACAATACAAAATTTGTAATTTATTTTATCAACTTTCCTTCTGACGATGCTGTCTGTGTTGAGCGCTCAGTGAATCTGCATTTGACTACTCCGCCTAGGCTCGAGAGTGCAGCCTAGGCGGAGTAGTCGAACGCAGATTCACTGAGCACTCAACACAGACAGCAGGGTCAGAAGGAAGAGCGCAGGGCAAGCTAGCGAGACAGAAGTGGACCTCCCCACCCTCATTCAGATCTGGCGTTTGGAATTATTTTGGTTTTCATGTGACGTATGACCCTGAAGGTAAGCGAGTCATGGACTAAAGTAAAACAGTATGTTGGATGTGCCATGCAATGCTCAATTACATGGGTGGGAGCTAGTGTGTTAGCGCAGTTAGCTCGTTAACGTGTTGGCCGTCTAGCCCCTCTGTATAGGGTAGCTCGTTAACGGAGATTTGCGGTGTTGTGGCGTTAAGGTTATTTCAACGAGATTAACCTGAAAGCACTAGTGGGAACACAACGAATATGACTGCACATTTACACCGACATCATCCTAGTGCAAAGACAAAAACAACAAGCATGCATGCTACAAACTTTAGCCGAGTCATTTAGACAGCTGTTAGCACAGGATTCTCCTTATGGAGACCTGATATGTTTAATATGCTGCTGAGAATATAGCCCAGAAGAAGCGGATAGTATAGCTTTTATTTTGGAAAGAGACATTTCTCTGTAATAAACTCTCTTTTCCAAAGATGAGTGATTCCTCAATCAGATACAGGGCTCGCAATATCGCTAGCCCGACGTCCCGGGGCTATCTCTGCCCTGCCTGTCGGGCTATTGTAGGAAGGAAAAATATATGTCAATGCTTTTGCATTCTTTCAGAAATGTAGCTGGGTAATTATGTCATTGGGTGAGCCACTGTCAATATGTGACATATTGAAATCGTGTTTGAATTTGCGCTTGTTTTTTTGCTTTCACTTTGCAATCGCGCGAACTGTGTATAGAGAGCGACAGCACTGATCTGTGAGTGATGATAATTTGTGCACCAATTCCTCTGACATCGTCTTATTAATTGTTAGCTTACTATGCAAACATGACAAGTGAAATCTCCCGCAGCTTAAACATGTGAGAGGTTGATCGCGCAGAGAATCGCTGAGCTTATGTGAGTGCGGCAGGATATATATTTCACTACGATGACCTGGATGACTGAGAACCTTCACAGACAGATATATATTTTAGTTCTGCTGAGCCAAATAAGACAGGTCAGGGTGAAGAAGTGACAGCCAAAGAAAAGCTTACCACAAAACGGAGAAGTTATGACAAATCAGACTATAAGGCAAAAAGAGAGTGCAGCTTTATGGTTTCATGGACAAAAGAATTTCTGTGGCTGCAATATGATGAGCTAAAAAACAACACGCACAAGGGTTAGGGTTAAATTTAAAAACTGTACTTTTGTGTTAAAATATATATTTATAATTTTAATAAATGACAAATTAAAAAGGCATGAACATTTTTTTTTGTATCGAAAAAATATCGAACCGTGACACCAAAGTATCGAACCGAACCGTGAATTTTGTGTATCGTTGCACCCCTAATATATACTTTTGGCAGCCATCCATTACCTTCTGGCTGGATATTTGATTACTCTTGATTACTCTTGATTACTCTTCTTGGAAAAGTGGTCTACCAAGACTTCATTTAAATCGGATGGGTTCCTGGCAACCACCCTACCTACTTCTAAGCATACTTTGCAAATTTTCAGTAAATTTGTAGTTCACATATTTACTGAAAATGTGTTTAATGATAGCCTGCGTTACCAATTCCAAAACCAGCATTGATGCGTGTTTAGAATCATTGTGCTTTTGGAAGACTCAACTGTGTCCAAGTTTGAACCATCTAGTTGATGATTTGACATGAAGTTAAAGAATTTGAAGGTAGTCCTCCTTTTTAGTCATTGTGCAGTGTACCAGTACCACTAGCAACAAAATAGCCCCAGAGCATTATGCTACCACCACCATTATTGATAGTTGTTACAATGTTCTTAGGTTTGAAAGCCTCACCTTTACTCGTCCAAACACACTTCTTGTCACTGTGACCAAATAATTCCATCTTTGTCTCAGCTGACTTTTCTCCAGAGGGCTTTGGCTTGTCCTTGTGGGCAGCTTCAGTCAAATTTGAGGGTGATGATTTTGTAACCTGGGCTTCTTTCTTTGTTGATACCTTCTCAGTCCATGGTGATATAAAACTTGCTTCGCTGTGGACAGTGACACTGTGGCGCTTCAGCAGTTTACAGGCTTAGTTTCTGAGTTGTTCCTGAACATCCTAAACCAATTTACTGTCATCCCAGGATGACACTTTGGGTGTTCTTCCAGACTTTGATAAAGAAGTGACAAATCTGAATAACTTGTACACAACTTGTACAGCTGTTTAAACCGGTGATTAGGGATGGGTATCGTTTAGGTTTTATCCGATACCGGTGCCAAATCGGTACTTTTGAAACGGTGCCGGTGCTCAAACGGTGCTCAAACCGGTGCTTAAAGAATGGAGAACACAAAATTGGTCCAAAAACCTCTCATGTTCAGCTGTTTTTTTTGTAAAAAGATAACAATGTTAGCCTTTTCTGCAGCTATGGGGCATATATGGTATCACTCTTGGCTGGAAGCAGTGCTTAAACAATGGAAAAAACACAAACTTTGTCCAAAAACCTCTCATGTTTAACTGTTTTCCACTTTTTCTTTGGTCATTTTAGCCTTTTTGGCCAGGGTGAAGGGAGTATCTGCCATCAAACAAGAAGACAGCCGGATGTAGCTATGATGATGTTTGCTAGTTCACCTTACATGCATTAATGTAATAACGTGGTTAGCCTACTCAACGTAAATCACACAAGAACAACATTAAGCTACTCACGCAGAGAAGAACGGCTGCTGCCGCCGTCAAATACGCCGCATTTCTCGGCTTTTAAAAAAACGCTATGCGTCGCCAGGTGTTTCATGAGATTCGAGGTGTTACCTCCTTTGACAGTATCACAGTATCAGCTTAAAGCACTTGTTGCAGGCTGCTGAGTTTGCATATTTTGCTGTGAAGTACAGCCAGACTTTTAACCGCTTCGCCTTGGACATTTTTAATCTGTAGCTCTGCGCTAACAGAACGTACGTACCTGGCCCCGCCTACTATCCTCGGAAACGTAAAACGATTGGCTAAAAGTGTATCACAGCTCAGGAAAAAAAAAGCACCGAAATAAAGCACCGAAATGTGCGCTGCTTTTCGGTCTGGTTACTACCGTTTATGTCAGAACCAGTGCCATCATGGCACCGGACACCGGTACCCATCCCTACCGGTGATCCTGGAATCTGTAGTTGTTTGGAAATGTCTCCAAGTGAACTTTCCAACTTGTGTTAATATACAGCTCTCCTTCTTAGATCTTCATGGAGTTCCTTGGCTTTTCCATTTGTTCTGAGTATTGGTCAATCCAGTTAGTACTGTCAAACAAATCCTTTTTATGCTGGTAAAAAGAAATTAGCAGTTGTAGTCAAAGATTATCTAGTTAATAGGCCTTGATTGGGTGTATATAAAACAGTTAGTGCATCTGCATGTGTTCAGGCAGTGGTACTTGACTTACTATGTGAAAAAAAGCTGTGTGTTATGTTTGCTTTAGTAGAGATTATCAGGCATTACTCTGCACTGCTTCACATCATGTCATACATAGACATGTACTGACTAGACTGGAGAGACATGTGTCCGGGGATTTATTTAGTCATTTCTTTTTCAAACTCATTGTGCTCTGTACAGACAGTACATGTATGGTTGTGATCTAATCTCATGTGCCTTAATACATGTAGTGACCAAAATAACCAAATCTTTAAGCACAGAAGAGCAGTGAGTCTTTTCTCTCAGATACTTTTTCTGATGTTGCAGGATGACAAGGAGAAAAAGAGGCTGGAACTCCTTGAGAGGAAAAAGGAAAATCAGCGACTTCTCGATGAGGAGAATGCTAGACTGAAAGGCAGGTCCCAGCAGGGTGCTGGATCTGGTGGGAAAGTGACTCGTGCACAGATCGAGGAGACGCTTCGCAATGAGCAGCAGCAGCAAGAGCAGGACCAGCTCAATCCGAAAGGTTGAGCACATTTTGAAGACAAGCATGTGCTTGTAGAGTAATAAAATCGTCATAAGATTCATAGATGATCTAGATTTGTAATTGTGCCATGTTTAAATTTCTTCCCACAGAGAAAAGCCACCTGGAAACTCCATTGGAGGAGAATGTGAACAG
Organism: Diplotaxodon limnothrissa; assembly: GCF_057381915.1. Lineage (NCBI taxonomy): Eukaryota > Metazoa > Chordata > Actinopteri > Cichliformes > Cichlidae > Diplotaxodon > Diplotaxodon limnothrissa. Next base: position 36,669,584 of record NC_140610.1, read on the forward strand.
AGTTATCCCTGAAGAAGGAACCGTGGAAGCCAGAACAATAGAAGATGCCATCGCTGTTCTCAGGTATTAATTATGTCCAGAGGTGGGAAAAGTACAGATATTCTGTAATTAAGTAGAAGTACAGATACTAGTATTAAAAAATACTCCAGTAAAAGTTGAAGTACCGGTTAAACTTCTTTACTCAAGTAAAACTAAAAAAGTACAGGCTTCGAAATGTACTCAAAGTAAAAAAGGTAAAAGTAGCTCCTTAAAGAACACTTCTACCATCTACTTTTATACAAAGCTAACTGAACCTTGTTCTGCATTAATGTGACAATAAAATAATATTAGTATGTAGGAAAACAAACTTAATTTTAGTCTAAATTTTAGTTCTAATAAAGGTATTCCGCTCAAATCAGTTAAGTAGAACATCAGGAGAGAAAAAGAGGAAAAATTTTAGAGGGTGACTTTGCTTCAAACAGGAAGAGCAGGTAGAGGTTAAAGTAGATCCAGCAGGTTGGGGAACCCTGGAATTGTTTATAGAAAAATAATTTCTACACACCTTACACACCTGATGTTTCATGAGTTGTCCTGACTGATTCTCATCCTCTACACTGACAGTATTCTGTTTACGCTGTCGCTATATTAGACGCAACTTACGGACACCTGCAGTCACTCTGCTGTTGTGGCAAAAAAGAAATAAAAACACAACCCACTTTAACCCCGGACTACTGAACACAGTTTTGCCTCTTTCGTCTCTTTTTATGTGACATCCTTTGGTGATTAATAAACGAACTAGTGCTGTCAGCGTTAATCTGGCTAAAATGACGTTAACGCCATAACCGCATTAACGCAGCAAATCTCCGTTAGCGCGGATCGCCCCGTGCGTGGGGCTGCACGGCCCTAATGCGTTAACGAGCTCGTTAACGTATTAGGGCCGTGCAGCCTCACGCACGGGGCGATCTGCGCTAACTCGATAACAGAGATTTGCTGCATTAATGCGGTTATGGCGTTAACGTCATTTTAGCCAGATTAACGCTGACAGCACTAAAACGAACATGACTGCCTTTCATGTGTTTAGGTTCAAATCGGTTTGATATTTCGAGGCCTTCAGTGATGTGTAATAATAACTCTCCTCAAATGCTTTAAAGCAAAAGTAATGAGCCTGTTTTAAAAATGTAAGGAGTAGAAAAAACAGGTACCTGAAAATTCAACTTAAGCACAGTAACAACGTATATGTACTAACCCTACCTAACCCTAACCTCTGATTATGCGTGAGGCTTCCTGTTGTACTTGTGCAAATGTTAACAATACACAATCACTCAGTGTGTCTTCCTGTGTTTCAGCGTGGGGCCCGAGGACCTGGACCGTCACCCGGAGCGCAGGATGAAAGCGGCATTTGCCGCTTACGAGCAAGAAAACATGCCTCGTCTAAAACAGGAGAATCCCAACATGAGATTGTCACAACTGAAACAGCAATTGAAGAAAGAATGGGCAAAAGCACCAGAAAACCCCCTCAACCAGCGCTTTTCCACCTACAACACAAAGTGAAATCGTGTTCACTAATGAAAACTGTCTGCCTATACACACTGGGGACTTCCATTGAAAAATTAAATAATTTCTTTGGGGGAAAAAATGAGTTCTGCTGACGAGAGCTTCACCGTTATCAGTCTCTCCAGTGCCACAGGACCTGACTTATTTTTTCATTCACTAACGAGGAGAGACTCATCATGACCCATCAAATAAAAACTGATCCTCATGTTTGTGCACACAGCCTCTAATGAGGCATCTCAGCATCTAATAAATGTAACTGCTTTTCTCTCTCTCTCTCTCTCTCTCTTTTTTTCCCCCTAGCACTCCTGGCAAGGTGGGAAGCCAGATGTTTTGAGAATAACTTATTAAAGTTCACTGCTCAATCATCAATATCTGTCATTCTTTGTAAATGCAGTTCATACTGTTAGGAGGCACATACGTTGTTCCATATGCTGAAGTTGAATGCTTTTTGGCAAGTGCTGTTGTGCAATACATATAAACGTCAGAGAGCTGATATTTGACCTCACTGAGATGTCGAGTTCTAGTTTTGTACTCGCCAATGACGAGTACATTCTTTGGGAATTAGATTTTTTTTTCTTTCTTTGCGTTGGAAAGTGACTCACCAGATTCTTCAGAATCTAGTGTATCAAAGTTTCCACGTATGTGGGTATGACGAGGTCTCACTGCTGTAAATTTTATAATCGGTTGGAATGTCCGTGTTCCCTCCAGCATTTTGTGACCACATGAGCTTGTTTGGCCATGAATCCTTCAGGTGGACTTTAAGCAGGGCTTGGAGGGTGGAGTATCAAAAAATGTCTTATCTGTACTGTCCGCAGCTGTCACCAAGTGGGTATAATCTCAGCCTTAGTATTGAGGTGTCTACAGATTAAGAGACCCCTGAATACAAGATAAGATAATGCAGTGAAAAGTACTTTATCCCAAAGATGGGAAATTCCGGCGTTAGAGCAGCTGAACTATCAAAGGTGCATAGACAGGAAGTGAGATTTCTACCACAATATCCCCACTGTGGTTCAGATGTGTAAGAACACGGCCTGACTTTGCATTTGCTAAAAACCTACAGGATGGTGAAGTGGTTACAGAGATCAACTGTAATAACGCCCGCTTACTCCACATGCTATCTTTTTTTGGCTCTGTGATACACGACCAGAATGAGGAGTGGCTATTGCACCATCACATACAGCACCAATCTAATGGCAAAATGTTGAAACATTGTTATGTTGACACAAGGATGGTGTCTTCACTGGCTATTCAGCTTTACCGCATGTAATGTTTAACTGGTTGTTGCTTTTATTTTCAGGCGTCTATCGCATTGCTTCGATTGTAACTGCTGAGAGTCAGACTGCTGTTGGTTAAGTTTTTTTTTTTTTTAAATCTAGGTTGGAGCAGTGTCAGACTGCTCCAACCTAGCAGTCTGACAGTCTGATAAGGGAGAGACATTAGAGGAGTGACATGCATTAAAGTTTCAACCAGCTGGGAATCAAATGGGAGTAAGTGTTCAATGTGTACCCATTTGGTATGTAGCCTAAACACTCACTTGGAGTAGCTCCTTATGCCCCTCCAGGTGAGCTAATAGAAGGAAAAGAACATTAGCCAGTTGTCTACCAGGCTGAAAGTTGCTCAAAAAAAATTATTGGTACTTTTAATATTATCTAATAAGACTGAGATATAGAATTTAGTCATTTTTTTAAACCTCCTCAGACTTTGGTCAACAGCGGGTGCATCCCTTATCTATTCTGCCAGACCTGTTGGCTGGAAGCCAGCAATGACTTATTCTTTCTTTTACAGAAGAGAGAGTCTGTTGTGACCCCTGAAAGCAGAAGCCTCAAGTTATCATCAAACATGTAGAGCTGTGTTGGTGCGAATATTGTGGCCTCATGCTCATGTGTGTATGTAACTGATGCAGTTTTGCTTTTAATCATCATTTACAAACCTTCTTTTCAAATAAGTCGTTTAAAATGCAGAACAGCAATGGCGTGTGCAGAGGGGCCTCTGGTAGTGCCAATACAGCTTCAATTTATTATTAATTAATTCCCAGAGGAGTTTCTACTGTCCAAGTTTTCTCCACTTTAGGCCTTTAATCTCGTGAAAAAGTATTTATCTCCTTCATAATCTCTTAGTTTTTTGCATATTTGTCACATTTGTCACATTTCTTCTTAACCGGAGAAAATACAAAATGTTTTTAATCCTGGCCTGATTTCTGTCAGACCTGTTAAATTAAGAACTAACTTAAATAGAACCTGTCTGACAAAGTGAAGCAGGCTAAAAAAGGTCAAAAATCAACACATCATGCCATGAGGCATGCAGGGGTGGGGAAACTCTCAAGGGCCGGTGTCCTGCAGGTTTCAGATGTGTCCTTGATCCAACACAGCAGATTTAAATGGCTAAGTTACCTCCTCAACATGTCTTGAAGTTCTCCAGAGGCCTGGTAATGAACTAATCATTTGATTCAGGTGTGGTGACCCAGGGTGATATCTAAAACCTGCAGGACACCAGCCCTTGAGGCCTGGAGTTCACCACCTCTGATCTAAGGAAACCCCTGAGAAACAAAGTCACTGTCATCTATCAGTCTGGAAAGAATTGCAAAGACTTAGTTAAGGTCGGAGTTCATGATTCAACAATAAGAAACAGACTGGGCAAACATGACATCCACGGGAGAGTTCAAGGAGAAAACCACTGCTGACCGAAAAGAACACAAAGTTTCATCTCACATTTGCCAGAAAACATCTGGATCATCCCCGAGACTTTTGGGAAAATGTTGTGTGGTCTGACGAGACAAAAGTTGAACTTTTTGGAAGGTTAGAGTCCCGCTACATCTGACATAAAGCTAACACAGCATTTTCTAAAAAGAACATAAAACCACCATGGTGGTGGTGACTTAAATCAGACGGAAGCGCTTTGGCAAGACCTTAAAAGACTATGGAGGATTTTCATGGTTGGAAATCGTCCAATGTGCCTGAATTTAAACAATTCTGCAAAGACGAGTGGGCCAAAATTCCTCCACAGTGATGTGAATGGTTCATTGCCAATCACTTGATTGGAGTTCTTGCTGCTGAAGATGGCACAACCAGTTATTAAGTTTAGGGGAAATTACCTTAGGTAGGTTTGGATAACCTTTTTACCCTTAAATGAAATCGTCATTTAAAGACTGCACTTTGAATGTATTCAGGTTATCTTTGTCTAATATTAAAATCTTAAGTTTGACAAATATGGAAAAAATAAGAACTCGGGAAGGGAGAAAATACTTTTCATGCAACTGTGTCCATGTATCAGTTGTTGCTTTCAGATGACTGTGGCGGCCATTTATTTGGCCTGTGACAGCAAGCAGCGCTCCTGCGGTCACAAAGGTTTTCTCCAGCACAGCAACATTCACGCTGAGCTGCTGAGGCAGCAGGCCAGAGTTCGTCTGATGCCAGGTGGATGGACAGTAAGCGCAGATAAAACAGAGCTGAAGCTACCTAAATATAAGTATTATATAAACTATAATGCGTATTTATATTGGGGGAATGGGATTTTCGCACATAGCTCTCCCACAGACTGTAATAAATAAATTTTTTGGGCAATGTTGTGTGTGCTTATAAATGACAAATTCTTCACATTGAGAATTATCAAAACTTTGCAGGTTTTTATTTCTAAATACAAACATAATAGGCTACATACAAATACAACATCAATGTCTATAAGCAACACCAGAGAGGAACAAGGTCAGAAAGCAACACCACTCCTGCCAAGTAAATTTGGACGTTACACTTCTCCACATGTATATAAATATACTTTTATTATAAAATTGCTCGCGCAGTTTCATTTCTTAGATCTTTTCGTGCCCCATTGATGAGACGTCGCCCTCGCTAGCTCGATTGATTCAGAACCAGATTTAAAAATGGGCACTTTTGTTCTGCAGGCTCTTCTGGTGGACGAGATAAGAGAACGTGCGAAGGCCTTTGAACCAAAGAGCTTCAATGACAACTTCAACTGACCTTTTATATTCCGCTCTGCATTGAAAGCTACAATTTCCTTTTTGTTTTCCCCTGTCAACCCAGCAGCCCACTCCCATTTAATGTCTTTGAGCTATATGTGTGATGTTCCGCCTTAACACGCCAGTCTGATGTTCCAGATTTTTTTCTCTAACCTGTTGCTGCACCCTCCCACTCTGTGTCTTTGCTTGGCAACCCTTTACCAGGCCAGCTGCTGCTGCCCTTTCCTTTCTTCGTGTTGAATTCTAATCATTACTTTCAAAGGAAAGCGTCTCTAAAGCTCCTTTATCGAGTGTTTGTACCGGGAGGAGGGAAGCCGTGTCCAACACCCACTCTGACTGCTCCTTTTCTTCTTAACACTTGTGTTCTGCAAATCAGGAGCACTTTCCGTCTGTAACCTGCTTCTTCAAGTCTGGAAAAAAAGTAACGTATGGAAGAAGATGGTAAGGAGCACTTGTGCACTAAGTGCTCTCCTGGAAATGACTGGCTGAAGTCATAAAGGAGGTAAAGGTAAGCTGCTGCAGATGCCTTTTGTTTATAAGTGACTATTTATTATATATTCAGAGGTTTATTTAAGGGTCTACCATTTGATTGAGTCTGTTGATGGATAGTTGGCTGGATGGATATGCACATTTTTGTATTGTGAATTTAGATTTTATTCAATTAATCAACAAAATCATATCCTTAAAAATTTGAAATGGTCTAACTTCTTCTACAACTAAAATTCAACCCTGTAAAAGGAGGAAAAAAAGAGAAAACCAAACCCTTAAAGATACTAATGTAACTCCGAATCTATATCTGTAGTTATATAGCTATAGTGTAATGTAGTGTGTGAGTCTGCTCAGTATTATTATCTGAGGCTTTCTGATTTTGATGCGCAGTAAATAAACATGAGCGGGGGTTCACATCTGCTTGTGACAGATCCTTAGAAAAAACACAAACCTGTGACTGAACATGTTTTTTTTTAATCTAGTGTCAGATTGCCTTGAATAACTATTTTAAAAAGCAATAAGTTTTAAAAAAAAATCTATTAGACTGAATTTGAAGATTTATTTTTGATGAACTTTTTTTCCTTTCATGCTGAACAAATGGCCTCATTAAAGCTAAAGATTCCTAAATGACAGAAGAGTTGTGAAACATCTTATTTCTGGAGTCAGTCGGTATCGATTTCTTTGTGGAAAGTTCATCTACTTAAGTAGCCTATGGTACTTCAGGATTGATTATTTACACCTTATTACTATGCTGTAATTTTTCACAACCACTCAGTTGTATACAATGTGAAACTTGCCACATTAATTTGACAGCTTTAGTTATTTCTCCGTGGTTGTAGTGCAGAACCACCTTCAGCTGAAATAATTTGAAGTAATCATTTATGAGTCTCTCACATCGCTGTGGAGGAATTGTAAACCCATAATTCTTTACATTGTTGAGTCACTTCATTGAGGTTTGCCTTCATTTGTTTTCACTGTGTTCTCTTAAGATCCCTTGACAGCATTTCAGTTGGGTTGAGGTCTGGATATTGACCGGTGCATTGCAAAATCTTGATTCTTTTATTTTTTGTAGATTTGCTGCTGTGCTTGTGATCACCGTCCTCTGAACGATGCTGTTTCTGTGAGACAGAATTTGTCCCGTTTGTCACCCCTCCACCAGCATGTTTGACAGTTGGTGTGAGGTGTTTGTGTTGGTATGCTGTATTTGTTTGTCTCCAATTGTGGTGCCGTACATTATGGCTAAACATGTCTACTTTGGTCTCGTCTGTCCAAAAGACTGAAACTTTCAAAAAAGCTACGCTTGTTCAGTTTTTTCTAATTGTGCACTCTAACGCAGGGAAACTGTCAAACTCATTTTACACTGAGGCCCACATACAGCCCACTTTGATCTTAAGTGGGCCGGATGAGAGAAACTTTCACTTTCTGTTGGTGTAAAGACGTTTAACTACACATCTTATCCCTGACATGTTTAATATAAGATAAAGACGTGCATTTTCAACAGTACATCTCAGTTTTCCTACATGATTAAATTGTAAAATTACAAAAATATTTTTAGTACATCCCTACCCAGACTGTCCTATATTTATAAAACGTACATTTTTGATTTTCCAAAGCTATCCAGTGGACCAGATTGAAGTCATTGCAAGGCTGATTCTAGCCCCCAAGCACGATGTTTGACACCTCTGCTGTAACATTTAACATGCTAAATGAGGCCTGCGCATTGCGCAGTCTGACCTTTGGCACAAGACTGTAGATTATAATGTTCTGTCAACACACACCTGAATACTCCAGACCAACAACCTGCCAAAACATCTGCTTTTATAGAGGTGCTCACACTTACTGATGAGTTAATTAACTGGATTTGATTAAAAGCATCTTTCTGTGACTTACTTTCCAATTGCTATGCAAGCAGTAAGGGGGTAATTAGTTAACATGACTGTATAAGTAAGTCTGACCACTTGCAACATTCAAATCATGTTCACATTGAAATATCCCTCTTCATCTGTCCATCCACCCATACATCCATCATATCTGTCTTCCTGCATAATCAATAATGTTTGAATGTATGAACTCCTTCTGCAGTTGAGTCTTTTCACCACTTCTTGAACTTTGTGGGGGAAAATAAATAAATAAACCAAAGTGATCAGTGTAAATGTTTTCAGTTATATTTCAGGATCTTTGTTTCATTTCTTGGTGACATTTCAAAAATGATCAGTGTATGGTGTCATTTCAGCCCTGCATTGATGCCATGAGGCTGATTCTGGTTAAACCCACCAATGCAACGCGGCGCCTTGACTCAACAGGTGAAGTCTTCCACGAAGGTGGCCATGAGCATTGTACCTCAGGATGCCCATCCCCTCCCATAAAGACCCCTGAGGGGAAGCATGATCCATACAGAGGAACCTCGGTTGAGACACCTTTGACCCCACAGGAGAAAAGCCAGTGCTGTGTCTCATCTTCACCCCATGAAACATGCAATGGACTCGGCCCTCCAAGAGGTTCAGCCCAGATGTCGCCACTCAAAACTCGAAACCTAACCTTATCGCAGCTAAGCGATGAGGACTGGCTGCTCCTTTGTGGCCATGTTGGCAACGCAGGAGATGAGTCGCCCTCAGCAGAAAGAGCAGGCACCAGTGTGGGACATCCAAACCACAATGACAGATGTAGATGTCCCGGTCCTGATGCCTCTAGTTTTCAGCCACAGTCAAAACAGGACAGGGTCCAAGACTGCCTTCCCAGGGTAACAGCTAAGAGAAGCCTTTTATGTTCACCACATGTTCAGCCTTTCTCTCCCAGCAGCCACATTTCAACTACTTGCCAGGTTTTACTACAGCAAACAAACCAAAGTGAGCTTTTGAATCCTGCAACAAACCGTCTCAAAGATCATTTCATGCCTCAGTGCACTAACCAAGAAGGTGGAAAAGAACAGCCCTGCAATCATTATAAACTGAAAGACAGCAGCCAAGCAACAAATTTGTTCAACATTCCTCTAGACTCAGTCGAGTGTAAACAAAAACTCCAAAAGCAGCCTCATCCTGCTGCTGGTGCAGATGTCAACTGGAGAGACCTTTTCGGTAAAGAGCCGCTGTTAGTTCAGCAACAGCGAAAGCAAGAGTTCCACTGCCTGATCGCAGGCGATCAAACATCTGGAGATCCGTCCACCATCTTCAAGTGCTACCACCTCCCTCACGACTCCCTGACAAGCCAAATAAAAAGATCGTCTACACCAGTCGGCAACAAAAGTGTCACATCTTTCTCCATCAGTCAGTATAGTTCCCTAGAGATTCAAGATTTAATGGATGAGAAAACAAGACAGCGACAAAGTCAGGTGCATGTTTTGATTCGGCTGCTTTAAACGTTTAGTTTTCATACTTAAATTGGAACCATCAAAAGTAGGTTTAGCTAACCTGTGTGTTTCCATACCATGCCAATTCTAACTGAACCATACACTGTAACATGCTTTCAGATATATTACATGCTTGTTGTTGACAGTCTTATTTTATTTTGCAGACAGTCTCTCAGGGGTCTAAAGTCTCCCTTCCTAAACACACTCCTCCGCCTCCCGAAGCCTTACAAAGCAGTGGCATACTTAACGGGGATGCAGTCCGACCCCTGAGCAGCCATGGCACTTTGAGATCTAGTTTTTCAGATCTTCCTTCAGGCCAGCAGCCAATCCAGCTTCTTCACAGTGCCATCCTGGAGGACGCCTTTTCCAAAGTCATCCGAGAAGACTCCAGTAAGACCAACGGTGAGGAAGGTAGCACACCACCGAAGAAGACCAAGGATATCAGCTACAGGCTGGGTCAGAGGAGAGCTCTGTTTGGGAAGCGCAAACAACTGAGCGACTACGCCTTGGTCTGTGGGATGTTTGGCATTATTGTCATGGTCATCGAGACGGAGCTGTCAAGGGGATTTTACACCAAGGTACACTCAGAGCAGAAACACCAGTGTCTCCAAATAAATGTGTTTCAACAAACAAATGAAAGCGGCGTCAACATAGTGCCATTAAAAGTTTTAACTTTGAGGGCCCCCTAAACAGTTTTACTCACAGATGGTCTTCTTTTTATTAGTTTAATAGTTTTGTGTCATTGTCTCTACCATTTACAGGAATCCATGTATTCATATGTTCTAAAAGGCCTGATCAGCATTTCTACTGCTATTCTGCTGGGACTCATTGTGATGTACCATGCAAGGGAAATCCAGGTATGAAGAAACAAACCATGACTTTGCCAACATGAGCTGCGTTATCATTTGGATCAGATAATTCACGTGAAGTAAGGAAACTAGTCTTAAAACCCCCTGAATTGGAGCATTGGTTTAGCTCAAGGGGTTGAGCAGACAACCCACATACCTGAAATCTCCCCAGAGGCCATTTACTACGTGTCTTTATCCAAGCTCTTCTCTCCACTATCCTATAACGATAAAAGTTAAAATACCCCCAAAAATATATTTAAAATTGTCTCTTTGAGAAACACCAGAAGATAAAACATTCATTTTCATCTCGTCAGAATTATCCAAATTAAGAAAACAAAACAAAAAACTGTAATCCCAACAAAACGAGTTCATCACTCATTATTCTTTCATATTCACGGTCTAGAAATGTTGCTACTTTTCTTCAACAGCTCTTCATGGTGGACAACGGGGCTGACGATTGGAGGATAGCAATGACTTTTGAGCGACTTGTCTTCATCGTGTTGGAGCTCCTCATCTGTGCCATTCATCCAATCCCAGGGAAATACGTGTTCACCTGGACGACTCGACTGGCCTTCAGCTATGCAGCATCGGTGGCATACGCCGACGTAGACATCATCCTCTCTGTGCCGATGTTCCTTCGCCTCTACCTGATTGGCCGGGTCATGCTGCTGCACAGCAAGCTGTTCACAGACGCTTCCTCTCGCAGCATCGGTGCACTCAATAAGATCAACTTTGACACTCGTTTTGTCATGAAGACCCTAATGACCATCTGTCCTGGCACAGTGCTGCTAGTCTTCAGTGTGTCCTGTTGGATCATTGCTGCGTGGACAGTGCGTGTTTGTGAAAGGTATCTTAAAGGTTTTTGGTTTTTTTTAAAAATGTGTTACTTAAAAATCATCAAGAAGATTTTCAGCGTTAAACAAATGCTGGATAAAAATGAAAGAAACTTAAATCAAGGGTAGTCTCTCCAGCTTTAACATAAACTGCTTTTACAGACAGGTGTCATGTTTAAATAGGTATCACGATGCACAGGAAGTAACCAGCACTTTCCTTGGAGCAATGTGGCTCATCTCCATTACCTTCCTGTCCATCGGCTATGGGGACATGGTCCCTCACACCTACTGTGGAAAAGGGGTTTGCCTGTTAACTGGAATTATGGTGAGTTTTATACCAACACAGTGCACATGTAGAGAAGAGGCAGATATGCAAATCACTCACAGTGATTTTTTTCTGAATAACCCCAATTAAATATCTGTTTAAAAATCCTTTAAAATCCTGGCCTACGTGAATGATTGGTGTGGTTTTTATACTAGCTAACTACTAACTAATAACACAGTCATGCTAACACTTCTCTTCTTCTCATCAGGGAGCAGGTTGTACAGCCTTAGTCGTGGCCGTTGTCGCAAGAAAATCAGAACTCACCAGAGCTGAGAAACATGTCCACAACTTTATGATGGATACCCAAATCTACAAAAAGGTGTGTTCTTACACATGCAGTGATTGGACTTTATTTTTAATATTAAGACTACATGATCAGTCTTAAAAGTAACAGCACTTTCTCTTTTTTAACCATATACACTACTGCGCAAAAGTCTTGAGCCACCCTCAATTTCCTCCAATTAGATTTTTTTTAAAGTTGCTCCAACGAGGTGATTCCCAACAATCCCAACAAGGCGATTACTGAAAATTTGTCATGTCTTAGCATGGTATGAAGTGTGAACTTAAGTTTTTGGGATAACAAAAGAACAAGTGGTAGGCCTAAAAAACAAAACTAACAGATGAAATGTATCTCAAAGCAATGTCTTTAAGAAATAGGGCAAAAATCTAGGAAAGAGCTCAGGTGATATTCATCTAGCCTATCATCTAATCATCTACTTTTAAGTGAAGCCTCATCAGAAATGATCTCAGTAGAAAGGGGGTTAATTGCAGCTACCCGTAGAAGTCTTTCTTGAGGAAGAGAAATGAGGAGAAAAGACTGAAGTGTAACAAATTTAACAAGAACTGGACTAAAAATCAGTGGAAACAGATTTTATGGAGTGATTAACCCAAATTTGAAATTTTTGATTTAAAGTGTCATCGATATATTCAGCAGAGGTCAGTAGAGAGGTACAACAGTGAGTGTCCACAGCCATCTGTTAAGCATGGTTGAGGCTCTGTCATGGCTTGTGGCTGCAATTCAGCCAGCAGTCTTGTTAAAACTGATTGAATTATGAAAGGCAGAAAAGTACCATCCGATTTTGATACTATCTGGAAAGCATGTGATTCATTTTTCAGCATGACAATGATCCCAAACACAATACAAATGCACTAAAAAAAAGTGAACAATAGAAGTGGAACAATATCATACTTTGGCCTCCTCAGAGCCTGGACCTCAACATTATTGAAACAGTGTGGGATCATCATGATAACAAAAAGCAGCCAACATCTAAAGGAGAGGTTTAAAAGTCTGTCAAGAGGCCTGGAGAAATATTTCTAAAAGATTCTCAAAGAAGATGTGAGAAAGTTTGCCTAAAGCCAGTTTAATCTCTGTTGTAGAATTAGCATTGTCATACTAAATGTTGACTTTTCAGGTCATTAGAAATGTACAAACTCTGTTTATTCTTTAAACACTGCATTTCCGTGCAGGTTTTCACAGAAAAACATAAAGAAATGAGGGATTGCTCAAGACTTTCCTATAGTACTCAGGCTCATTTTAGTTTCTGTTTGACTTAAGCTTCATTTATGTCTCTACATTTCTGTTTTGCCTTTCCATTGACATACTTCCACAGATCAAGAACACAGCAGCAAATGTGTTGAGAGAGACATGGCTCATTTACAAAAACACAAAGCTGGTCAAGAAGATTGACCATGCCAGAGTACGCCACCATCAGCGTAAATTCTTGCAAGCCATCCACCAGTAGGTATCGTTATGCCACCATCAGGGGTTTCAGTAAATGCTGTTACAGTTTAATTTGTGGCTCTGGATTATGTGAATTAGGATTTACTGCATGTTGCATTTATATTATTGTAGCACAAATGTGACTATAGTTTTGGTTTACAACTTTAGACTGCGACGAGTGAAAATGGAGCAAAGGAAATTAACTGACCAGGCCAATACAGTTGCTGATCTTGCAAAGGTTTGTGCAAACGTTTTTATTTGCCTCAGTTTTACTAATATATAATAGGAAATTTTACCCTCTGACTGATGCTGAGAGTAATTTGACACAAGGAATTGTAATTTTTATCCAGTATGAACCACATTTTGCCTCTTTTTCATTATCTTTTCTGCATTTTATGACTTTTATAATAATCTAAACAGTGAGAAACCCTGACTTGCTTATCTCCTGATACTTGAAAGTGACCTCAGCATGTTGGTGATGATTTCAGACTCAGAACATGATGTACGATCTGGTATCAGAGCTGCAGCATCGAAGTGGTGAGCTGGACAGTAGGATTGTGGCTCTGGAAAAGAAACTGGACTCCATCCTTCAATGTGTGCAGTCGCTGCCCGTTGTGCTTTCTCAAGCAATAGCAAAGTTACAAAAGGATTTCCTGGATGACTTGGCTTGCCGTGTACACTTCCTATCATCCTCCCTGAGCTCTGAGTGCTGCTCAGTGCCGGCCAAGCAGCTTTGTCCAGGATCCACTGCACCGGAGACACCATACAACTGAATGGCCGTTCCTCAATGCTTTTCCTTTTAGTGTGCAACCGTTTACAATACTGGGATGGACTTTTTCAACAAGAACTCTGCTACGTGTTTATGGAGTCATACACATTCACTCCTGGGAGTTGCAGCTGCACCACCAGTGTAAGGGGAAGACCCTTTGTAAGGGGACTTTAGAGGAAAAGGAAAAACATTATTCCTTCATTTCCTCTCCCAAGAGTGGGGACTGTGCAGAAGACAGAGAGATGTTCATGAACGATTAAGAAGTGAAAAAAAGTTTTTTTTTTTTAAAAATGCTCATTTTGTTTATTAAAATTAAATTCTAAGACACTCAAATAATCTAAAAGAAAAAAAGCCCTGCATTTCATGGGACACTGTGGTAGTCTCTCTGTGCTTCTCATACGTGATATAGTAAACAGCTTCTGAAGATTTTTAAGTGATTATTTTCAAAAAGTGGCTCAGCATGGGTTTATTTAATGAACTAAACATTTGTAAAATGGAAATCATTACAATGAAAACCGATCAAATACCATGAATAATATTTACTCTAAAACTAATCTAATGACCTGGTTCACAAAGTTTTCTAGAAGCATGTTTGTCACACTTAAATATTTCAGATCATCAAATTTAAACACAAATAGAGACAAAATGAAGTTCCTAAATCAAGGTTTTTATTATTCAGGGGAATAAGTGTGGTGTATCATAACTTTGAAAAGCTGAGTTCAATTTCTCCTGCCAAACCCAGGCCTGATTATTGCCACACCTGTTCTCAATCAGAAAATCACTTAAATAGGATCGCCATTAGTGGGAGTGGGTGGCCAACCAAATTTACCCCAAGAGCGTATCTGTTGGATTGAGTGACGACTCGTCCAAGAGTTGACAAAAGACCACAGAACAACATCCAGAGAACATCAGGCCTCGCTTACCTAAGTTATGGTCAGAGTTCATGACTCCACCATAAGAAAGAGACTGGGCAAACATGGCCTGCATGGCAAAGTTCCAAGAAGATACCTCTGCAGAGCAAAAGGAACTTTTGCCAGAAAATATCTCGATGATCCCCAAGACTTTTGGGAAAATACTCTGTGGACTGATGAGGCAAAAGTTAAAGATTTTGGAAGGTCTGTGTCCCATTACATCTGTCTAAAAGCAACACCGCATTTATGAAAAGGAATATCATAGCAACAGTAAAATATGGTTTTAGGCCTTTTTGCTGCCTCAGGGTCTGGAAGATTTGCTGTGATAAATGAAACCAAGAATTCTGCCATCTACTAAATCATCCTGAAGCAGAATGTCCAGCCATCTTTTTGTGACCTCAAGCCTAAGCGCACTTGGGTTCTGAAGCAGGACAATTATCCAAAATGCACCAGCAAGTCCACCTCTATATGGCTTTGGAGTGGCCTAGGCAAAGTCCTGACTTGAATCTGATTGAGATGCTGTGGCACGACCTTAAAAAGGCAGTTCCTGCTCCAGTATGGTTGAATTACAACAATTTCGCAAAGATTAGTGGGCCAAAATCCTTCTATAGCACTGTAAAAGTCTCATTGCCAATTACTGCAAACACTTGATGCAGTTGTTGCTACTAAGGGTGGCCCAACCAGTTACTAGGTTTAGGGGACAATAACTTTTTCACACAGGCCCATGTAGATTTGGTTTCGCTCCCTAATAATAAACACCTTCTTTTAGAAACTGCATTTTGTGTTTACTCATGTTATCTTTGTCTAATATTTAAATGTTTCAAGATCTGAAACATGACAAAAAATATTAAATCAGGAAGGGGGGAAACACTTTTGACACCACTGTAGGTATATAGACTAAATTTGATTTAAAAAGGGTAGAAAAGTTTGTTGACATTATTTTAAAATATTATTAAAAAAAAAAGATTTTTCCTCCCTGTAATCATACTGATCCATTCCATAGATTCTCAAACTGTGTCAATAGTGGTTGCTATAGCAGTGCAACATCCCACTGAAACCAGCAACTGGTGGCAGCGCAATGTTGCTGAAGAGGGAATGGGTGCAAATGAAGAACAGAAATGAGCTATAAGAGAAAGTTTAAAACACCTGTGACTACAGTACAATTCAAGAACTAGGGTAGTAAGTAGGGTAACATTCTGACCTCTTAAATGCAAGATTTTATCTGCTTCTTTTAGAGCAGTTGGCTTTTAACTGACTGTCGTTATCACAAAGTGCAAGTAAAACTTTCACCAAAAATTCAGCTTTGTATGCTGGTGTATATCTAACACTTTTCACATTTCTGGGTCTTGTGGCAACGCATCTTAGATTTTTAAAACATCTGTCAAAATAAAGAATCTTCAAAGTAGTCAATTTTCTTGTTTTTATCACATTCAAAGGAGGAACTGGTTCCAGTTGTGTTAACTTCTGCTTTCTGTTTTTTTTTCCATGTATAGTTTCAGTTGCTTTGCTCGTGTTGTTTACTTGTTCTGCTGGTTGTATTGTGTTTTCCTTATGGCTTGCTTCACTTACCACCCTTTGTTTTTAAAAAAAATCCCCCCTCCCCCCCTTTCCCCTAGCATAGTGGGCCCTTCTCTGTATGAAGTTTGACTGTGGCTGCGTAGGTTCTCACCAAGTACTCTGGTTTCCTCCCACAGTCCAAAAACGCGTGGGTTGGGCTTTATGATTCTAAATTGTCTGTATATATAAATGTAAGACTCTGTGTCAGACTGGCAGCCTGTCCAGGATGTACCCAGCCTCTGCCTTGTGATAGCCTCATCCCCCTACAACCCTGAACTCGTTAAGTAGAAGAAACTTGATGGACAGAAATAATTATGCCCGCTACTGACTGGAATTTATTTATATTTCACATGTATTATAGTTTATTTTGCAACCTGCACATAGTGCTTATTTTTTTTTAATAGAAATATCTAATATGTGGTAATAAAGATATTTGTCAGCACTGCATTTTTTTCATCTCATTTATTTAAAGTGATTAAAAGAGATTTGGGTTAGACAATAAATCGTGCCTTAACGGGAACTAGGAAAAATAAATAATCTTGAAACATTAAAATAAATACTTTTAATTGACTATTAAAGATTGACGTCATGGCCATATACACAGATCAGTTGGTCAGAAGGTGACCTCAAACGCATTACTCCATACTGAACAAACATAAACCGCGCTTTAGGACGGAGTTTATTGCACAGTGGAGGCTATTTACGTGTCAAGTTCAAAGGCAAACAAACAGCATGCCTCAAGTGTGCGCAAAAGCACATATTCCTCCCACATACACTTGTCATTTTCCATGCTTTCAGGCGCTTGAACTGAGTTGGTCTCATTAACTTTCGGCTCCCGCCAAAATGAGGGGGAGGTATCTTAATTGCACATCATTAATTAAGCTGAATCATAGGAGTCTAACGGGTGGTCTGCTTATTAAAGTCCACCAAAAGGTTCAATGCATTTAGTTGATTAGTTTGAAGACTGGAAACTATTTCTAAACACAAATACGAAGCCGTGATAGTTCAGACACAATCAAAAAGCTCTATCAGTGAAGTTGTTTACCAGAAGCACCATCTGTCTCTCCGGGATACCGGTTTTACATGGCGCCGAATAATCTCGCGATAAATACTCGGAGGGCAGTTGTACTCACGAGATTGTCGTTTCGCGCGCTGATGATAAGCTCCAGTCACATTCCAGATTGACAGCTCTGTTACCCAATGGACACGATGTGGTTAGAGGAAAGTAGCCAATGGTGAACCT
Organism: Diplotaxodon limnothrissa; assembly: GCF_057381915.1. NCBI lineage: Eukaryota > Metazoa > Chordata > Actinopteri > Cichliformes > Cichlidae > Diplotaxodon > Diplotaxodon limnothrissa. The sequence continues at coordinate 36,687,131 of NC_140610.1, forward strand.
GAAGTGCGAGAGCAGGCGGGATATCAAAGTCTTGAAGAATAACTCATTGATCAATCTCCACCAAGGCATAGAATTGGTCGTGCCATCCCTTCTAAGGAGTTAATTGGGGAAAACGTGCACGTTTTCCCTCAAAAGTAAATTTCTTGTTTTTGCTTGGACGGACAAACAGGTAAAGTGAATTTCAGCGTTTTTTAATTACTTTTTAAAAATTGTTCTCATTGATTTAGTCACCCAGTTGCTAGCAAACTGAGGTTAGCTAACTTGGCAAAGTCCTACCTCCTTTCTTTTTGGCTTATTGCACCAAGTTACTCAACCAGTCAAGTGTAAACGTCAAAATTAGTCAAATCTGATAATCTTCGGGACAGTATTAGAGCTATTGACTGTACTCTGGCTTCCTTTTGCTAATATAGTATTTAAAAGCTCTGCAAAATAAATTGTAACGTGGTTTGCTTTAAGCACTGATATGGGTGGGCGATGAACTTGTGAACTTTTAACTTGTTATCCTTCGGAACGTCCACATAATCTGCAAAAAATGTGTAAACCGAGTTAGCTTTGCAACTTCACTGCTTCTCTTTAAGAAAAACAAATAAGCTAACGTCGGGCTGTTTATTTTCCTGTGTGGCTGGATTGGTGTGGCGTGACGTGAATCTCATTTTCGTCAGCATCGTTTAAACGTATTAATTTGCGCAGGCAAAATGGTACCCCTTGGATGGGAACAAGTAGTTTGTTTTCGAGGTTTTGACTTATGTTTTGTTGACTGCGGCTGGTTTATTTCGAGCCAGCAGAGCGAACAGGATCTCAGCTGAGAGCGCTGAAGTAAACGCGCAACCCCCGCTTAGCTGGCCCCTTGCTGTTTTGTAACAACAAAGGACGACATATGCGGATAAAAAGCCACTGTAGTATTATAATAATCGGTTTAAAAGTACATGCGAGTTGGTATTTAGGTATGTTTCATTGTCAGGGAGCGAAGGCACATTGTTGGCTAGCGCTCCCTCGCGTCCGGATGTGCTTTTAAAAGAACTGGGAGTGGCCTACAGCTTAGTTTCCCGCACTGTATTTAAATCAGCCCGTTCCCTCCCTTTTCTCATATTCTGTTGAAGTGACAGTGCTGACAGCAGTACAATGCACTGAGTAGGGAGGGGAGACGGTCATATTTCTGCTGCTGGAGACCGTTTCGTCTTAACTTGTTGTGATCACTAAACAAAAACAGCCAATCCTAGGGATGGATTTTGCAGATGTAGTGTTTTGACAATCTTCCACGCAGAGCTTTTTACGATGCAAATTCTGAATCACTGCAACTTTCTCAGTTAGATGAGAATTTGATTATCATATAAACTCGTGAAAAAAAATATTCAGCAATGCGAAAGCAAACAAATACGTAACATACAGTAAGAAAATCAATTAATATTTAGAAATAATTATGAAACAAATTTTTTATGACTTGCGTAATCTAAAGCACAAGTGATACTGTATGTGTGTGTGTGTATGTATATATATATATATATATATATATATATATATATATATATATATATATATATATATATATATATATATATATATATATATATATATATATATATATATATATATATACACACACACACACATATGTGTATATGTATATATGTATATATATATACACATATGTGTATATGTATATATGTGCGCGTATTTATTTATTTTAGGGGGCAATGGTCCTGATAAGGAAATACTGAATGGTAATTTCCATATATGCACAGAACATGATAAGATAAAACTTTATTAATCCCTCGGGTGGGTTCCTCTGGGAAATTCGGTTTCCAAAAGCACAGCACCGACAGAGGTTACAGAATTTTATATATATATATACACACACATATATAAATACAGAGATAGTTATATTTAAAAGGGGAAATGGTGGGGTTATTGTTTAACTTTACAGCAATGTATTTAGCAAATGAATAAGGTCCTTACTATGTAGAAAATGCCAAATTTAACAGCACCATCTGCTCCACTGTTTGTATTCTGCTACATGTGCTGCAGACAGTTGTGATCAATGTAAATAGTCTCTGGGCGCTCTCTGCTGGATAAACGAAGTAGTTGCGTTGATTCCAAAAATGAGCCCAATCATATTTTTGGTTCCTTATCTTATAACATATTTCTTGATATAATATATCTGTTATATGCTGATATCAGTCTGGCTGTTGTCTGAATAAAGCTCAAGTTGATGATAATTGTCTGTCTTCTGATATGTTATACAAATGCACATATCAACAATTTGGTTTAGAGCAAACACATTCTTTATTAATGAATGCAGCTAGCAGAGAAAATGACTGTCATAATTTTTTTTTCTCCAGTGAATGGTGAAACCGAAAGTTTGGTTCACACCTTCAGATCTTTCTAGATAAAGCTCAAATATGTACCATGTAGTACTATTCACTATGAAATGCATTTAAATACAAATGATTAGCAGATATGTTTTGGTTTTTCATTTAAACTTCACTGCAGAAAAAACGAGCATGGCACTCCTCTCACATTTCTATTTGTACTATGACAGAGTGTGTACTACTGCTGGATTAAAAGATGAAATGAAATCTTTCAGGAAAGACTTGTTATTAGTGTGCTATTGAAAATAACTAGCTATAATGGGAGTGGTGTTTGATTGTTGACACAGGGCAGCTGCAATGTGGATTCAAGTCCGCACAATGGATGGGAAGGAAACCCATCGGGTGGATTCCCTGTCCAAACTCACCAAGGTGGACGAGCTGCGTCTCAAAATCATGGAGATCTTCAAGGTGGAGCCAGAGAGACAGAGACTCTTCTACCGGGGCAAGCAGGTGAGCCAGCATGGTTGGTGTTAATAAATGACTTTATTACATTTTAGTGCAGTAGCTGAAATGATCTCAGTGATGGTTGTAGCTCAATTGTCAGCCCTGCTTTAGCATTTAGTCACAGACAAAATGTAAAATGCTATAAATGATATCTACAATTTATTTTTTTCCTGTTTATATCAGATGGAAGATGGCCATACTATATTTGATTACAATGTAGGCCTAAATGATATAGTGCAGCTGCTTGTTAGGCAGCAGTTGCCCCCTGTTGATGTCGTCAAGAGCAAGGACAAAGAGGCAGAGCTCTCAGACTCTGATTCTGGCTGCGGCTCAACCCAGAGCGAGTGTGACAAGAGTTCGACTCATGGCGAGACAGAAGGTCAGACGGCGGGAACCTCTGCACAGACAAACGCCCCAGAACTCATCGACCCTGGATTTGGACTTTACAAGGTATGCGCTAAAGACTGTGGTCACATTGAATGTGATGTGTATTACTTCCTGTTTAAGCCAGCTGTGGTAGGGTGGCGATACAATGTAGAACTGCTACCACTGTGATGTTGATGTTTCTGGCTACAATCTTAAAAAAAAAAGTGATAGGGATTAAGAAAAAACAAACTCAAAACACAATGCAAAGAGAAATTGGATAAGATAAATTGGGAATATGTAGCCCGAAAAAGTCGTGTAAGCAATGACTACTCCAGATGTTTGTTTAAAATACATAAAGCTCAACAACAGATACTAAAAAGACAATACAGAACAAACATGGCTAGTAATGCCTACATTAAAAAAAAAAAAACCCACACAGACATGGACAAAACAATTTAAAAAAAAAAAAAAAAAAAAAAGACATGCAGGAAACATACCAAGGTTGCCACTATATTTCTTCACAACTACTTGCCATTGGCTCAGTCTCAGGAACTGCCATTACCCCAAAGCAGGGGTGCCCAATCCCGGTCCTCGAGAGCTACCGTCCTGCAGCTTTTAGATGCATCCTTGTTCCCACACACCCGAATCAAATGAATGGCTTGTTATCAGGCCTTTGCCAAACATGATGGCATGCTGAAGAGGTAATCAAACAATTTGATTCAGCTGTGTTGGAGTAGGGATGCATCTAAAAGCTGCAGGATAGTAGCTCTTGAGGACTGGGATTGGGCAGCCCTGCCCCAAAGCTTTTCATCGGGAGGTTGTGATGGGCTGTGCCCAATAAGCTCTGTATGTCGCGTTCATGCAGTTATGTGGTGAGCTGTGCACATGTAGAAAACATGTTTATTTGAACTCTTAGTTCTCTTTATGTTTTGCAAAGTAATTGATTTTTTTTAACACTTTGTGTACAGTTGATGCTGTGTGCGTGTGTATGCATTATGTGCTGCATATAAAGTTACACTTTGTATAGCTGTTTTAACGAATGAATGTGGGGAAAATCTGGCAGGCGTTGATTGAAGTCTCCTTTTCTCACAGGCAGGACACAGTGGGTGACAGACATGCATGTTGCTACTTGAGATTCTCATCTGATTTAAAATTGACCTGAGAGAGCAGGCAGGAGGCAAGATGCATGCTCCCTGAATAGGACACTGAGGCTAAATTTAGTATTGGGGTCACACTGTTTCAGACATTGTTTCCCTTCTGGTAATATCTAGAAAAGTTTGGCGCTAAGAAAACTGCTTTTGTTTTTTCTTTACGTTAGTGTTCGAGCTGTTTATTTTTTAATATATATATATATATATATATATATATATATATATATATATATAAAAAAAACTTTTTTTTTTTATATGCATTCTGTGCATTTATGCAATATTATATTTTACTTTATCTTATCAGTAAGAGACTTCTGGATGCAGTTTAGGATTTGCTGTCTTCACTTTCCCTCTGATGTGATTGTGATGGTCTTCCAAATTGTCTACAAAAGTAGGCAGTTTGGATGACATGTGCATGGAGTGGATGGAATGAGTTCTGTTGTCCAAGCTTCAAAAAGGGCAGCGTGCAAAGGTTTCATTTTTACAAGACATCAAATGAGCCACTTTGTAGTGAACTTAAACTATTTTTGGGTGGGGAATAGTCAAAAGACATTTTATGAATTATTCTGAAAAAGTGACTGCAGTTTTAAAGTGTCAAAAGTTTGCTAACTCTTGGTGTGTGTGTGTGTGTGTGTGTGTGTGTGTGTGCGCGTGTGTGTGTGTAGATCAATGAGCTGGTGGATGCAAGAGACTTGAACATGGGAGCATGGTTTGAGGCCCAGATTGTAAACGTTACCAAGACTACAAAGACGCCCAAAGAAGAGGCTGCAGAGGCAGAGCCAGCTGAGGATATACTGTACCATGTCAAATATGAAGAGTAAGAATCATTTTTCGTACTAATGACTAATTTTTTTTTTTTCTTTCCCCCCATCACATCACTGTATCAACGCAGTATTTGTCATGTAGCAGCACAGAGCAGAGTTTCTGTACTAATGGTCATCATTCAGCAGTTTGAGCTCTGATTTTGGTTTTAGTGGGTCAGGTGTTGTAATTCTACAAACCAACTTGTTGCAGCAGTGAAAATGTTAATTGAAAGATCTAAGAAGATGCAGCTAAATATCCTAACAAATACATTGACACGATGTAAGCTACTTTAAAAGCTCTTCTCAAACACACTGGAGATGAAAACTGATGGTCCTGTTTAAATTTGATACTGCGAGCAATGCAGTTGTTACATTGAAGAATGTTTTTTAAAAAAAAATTTTACGGACTCTGAACTGTAAGTTCTCATTTTGCTCAGTGAGACTGTACAATGAAACAGGTTTTCCCATTTGTTAAATAAGTACAATATATATAAAGGGAAGGCATTGCTCTGTTGATATGTGCCCTCATTGAAAGGTGCTCTTGTTTATTAGATGGCAAGCACATTAGTGTTGGAGGGAACATTCATGTGAATGGTGTATTGGTTCAAACCTGCTGCAATGACTACTGGTCCTTACTATTCAGACGTGTTTTTTATGTTTTGGCCATGCTGCAGCACTGCTTGTCTTTGAATTGCAAAATCATTCATCGTTTTTACTTTCACAGCTATGCAGAGAATGGTGTGATTCAGCTGCTGGCAAAGGACGTTCGGCCACGTGCTCGTACTGTGTACCAGTGGCACCAGCTGGAGCCAGGAATGGTTGTCATGCTTAACTACAACCCAGATGAGCCCAAGGAACGTGGCTACTGGTATGATGCTGAGATCCAGAGGAAGCGGGAGACGCGCACCCAGCGAGAGATCTATGCTAAGATTATCCTTGGGTAAGGCCATCGTTGCATACAAGTTGGAGTTGTTGTGCTTTGTAGCATCTGTTACGACTTGTCACATATAAGAACATTTCACTGGCTGTGGTAGATGATAAACATTTTCTTTAAGGTCTGTTGTAACAGTATCTCATAGTTTGGTTTTTGAATGCCGCAGCAGCAGGTGTGTAGAAGCTAATTTCCTGCTGTGGTATCAGTGGATGCCACTGAAACAATTTTTGACAGTTTAACCAACTGTGTGTATGGTCGTTTGGAGGATAAATGGCTTTCATTAACATTACGTCTGATTATTGTATCTGATATCAAACGGGTTTAGTTTTGTGTTGATGACGACCTAAAATATAACTAACCTTTTTGTACATGCATCGGAAGCTTCCTGTTATCCTCATGTTTGTCATTTCTTTTACCTTCTGTTTAAGCTTGGACAACATGGAAAGCAGGAGGAAGTTAGATTATATTGTTTGACTATTCTAACAGGCTCCTTTATGTTTTTTGTTTAAAATGTAGTGATGCTGGTGACTCTCTTAATGACTGCCGCATCATGTTCGTCACTGAAATCTACAAAATTGAGGAGCCTGGCTCGTTGGGTGACGCCCCTGCTGGATCTGAGAGTCCACTAAAAAGTGGGTTTAAAAACTGCATTTAAAATTGCAAAGATGTGTAGCAGTAGTCATAATCTAGAAATCTGAACTTAACCTTTCACTAAGGAATGTTGCAGAATGAAATGCATAATCAAAATGAATGCAATCTTCAGGATCAAATGGACCTGAGTGCAAGCACTGTAAAGATGATCCCAAAAAGAACTGTCGCTGGTGTAACTGCCACATCTGCGGCATCAAGCAGGATCCTGACAAACAGCTGCTGTGCGATGAATGCGACATGGCCTATCACACCTACTGTTTGAATCCTCCACTCACCACCATCCCTGAGGATGAGGACTGGTAGGTAGATTCAGAAATCCAGCATTCATTTAAAATTGAACAGAGCCACAAAATCATCAAATGTTAGAATGGAAGACTTAAAAAATTATCATCAGTGTGTCAGGCTCGGGTTTACCTTTTACTTTACATTTCGCAGGTATTGCCCAGGTTGTCGTAATGATGTCAGTGAGGTTGTGCTGGCTGGAGAGAAGCTGAAGGAGAGCAAGAAGAAAGCTAAGATGGCTTCTGCTAGCTCCTCGAGCCAAAGGGACTGGGGCAAGGTGAGTGCTAACACAATATGAATCTTAAACTTATCAGCTTTTTTTTTTTCCTCATTATGGGAATGACAATTACACATCATAAATGATTTGCCTTATCTCCTATTTTAGGGTATGGCCTGTGTCGGTCGAACCAAACAGTGCACCATTGTTCCATCCAATCACTACGGCCCAATCCCTGGCATTCCTGTCGGTTCCCTATGGAAGTTCAGAGTCCAGGTCTGTTTTGTTTTTTTTGTTTGTTTTCTTTTCCTTCCTCACTTCATGGCTTATCATCGTTTGTGATGACTTATTCCTGTACCTTGGAATAATAATGGTATAATAATAATAACTGTTTAATTTCCCACCCTTAGGTCAGTGAATCTGGTGTTCATAGGCCTCATGTAGCTGGAATTCATGGCAGGAGCAATGATGGTGCCTATTCTCTGGTCCTGGCAGGAGGCTATGAGGATGATGTGGTATGTTTTTGTATGTTCTATAAAGAAAAGCAAAGTAGTGAGAACATGTTACTGGGGGGGGGGAGCTTGCTGTTTGTTTTGATCAAAATGGTGTCAAATAATACTGCTTTTCAAGTGTTAGCAGTTATATTTGAAAACACTGTATTTATTTTATGCAATAGCCTGATGAGAAACTTTGTGAAGTTTAGTGTTTTTAATATCTTTGGTGCTTCTTAAACTATAGGATGATGGTAATGAGTTCACCTACACTGGCTCTGGTGGGCGAGATCTGTCTGGAAACAAGAGGACTGCGGAGCAATCATGCGATCAGACACTTACACACATGAACCGGTATGACAAGGCTATAAAAACTTACTGGTGTTAATTTTCAATTTGTCTGCTTAGATCTTCCTTTGCACATGTAAATCATCTCTTTTTGGGCCTCATCAGGGCGCTGGCGCTCAACTGCAACATCCCTGTCAATGACAAAAATGGAGCAGAAGCCAAAAACTGGAAGGCAGGCAAACCAGTTAGAGTAGTACGCAGCTGCAAGGGACGCAAGCACAGTAAATACTGCCCCGAGGAAGGGAACAGATACGATGGAATATATAAGGTATGAAGGAAAACTAGAATTTCTTTTTTGCCTTTGGTAAAAAAATCTGCAGTGATTTCACAATATTGCAACTATTTTAGTTTTACTTGAGATCTTTGTCTTACTTTAGGTGGTGAAGTACTGGCCAGACAAAGGAAAATCAGGCTTCTTGGTCTGGCGGTACCTGCTAAAGCGTGATGATGACGAACCAGCACCATGGACCAGAGAAGGCAAGGAACGTATCAAGAAACTGGGTCTCACCATGCAGGTAGAGATCATTAGATTATATTGTCCATACAATTTTTTTTTTTTTAATTTATTTATTTTTTTTATTTCTTTACTTTTTGTTTGTTTCTTTTCAGCAATGGTGGATATTTTTTAGTCCTGGTGCTGGATAAAATAAACATTGTGTTCTTCTGTATTTTGTTGAGAAAATGAGCTTCTGCATTACTAAAAATATTAAGTTTAATGTAATACACTTAATGTAGCCTTGTAAATAAATGCATTACATCTTAGATGTTTTCAATTCATTAATTACCTGCTGACTGTTACATATTGTTGTAGTGTAAACTAATAAACTACTTTTATTGTTCCAGTATCCTGCAGGCTATCAGAAAGAGAAAGAGAACAAAAATGAAGTGGAAGAGGAGGCGACACCCAGCAAGGCTAAAAGGAAGAGAAAATCTCAGGGCAGCGGTATGTTGTTTGTCTATGTGGAAGTTGCTAATATCATAACTGTGCTTTGTTTTTGGAAAATGTAAAAAACATGATATTGCTCATGTATTTGACATTGTTTTTATGTAGCAGCTTAACTAAAATTGCATCCTAGAAGCTGCTTATTAATGGAAAATGTCTTTGTTTCTCTTAGAATCCTCAAAGACCCCACCAGCCAAAACTCCTAAGAAAGTCAAGGTAGAGATGTACAAGCTGTCCCAGGAGCAAAAGGCACTCATCAAAAATGACAAGCTAAACAAGAAGCTGTGGGATGAAGCCATGGAGTCACTGTCACTTGGACCGGTAAGAATATCTGTACATTTGTTCAAATTACCACAATGTTTTAATAGTGTTTTGTTGTCGTTGTTGTTTTTTTGTAAACATTTACTGAATTTACTATTTGGGAAAGTGCTTGTATGAATGGGTGAATGTGCTTTGATGCTCAAAGTAGAAAAGTGCTTTATAAAAACCATTCACTTTACCAATATTATTGGTTTGTGTGACAGTTGGCTGCTGGGTGGAACCTCTTAGTGCAACATTTTAAAACCACACTGTGCTTTTGCAAGTGTAATCACTTGCAAATTTCAAACTTATGTGCATAGTAAATGCAACTTGAAATAAGAAGCCTGTGTTCCTCCGTAAAACAAAAACCACTGAAACTGTCTATAAAACTGATCTAATTTTTATTTTTATTTTTTCTGCAGAAATTCTTGAACAAAGTTGAAGAAGTTTTCCTCTGCATTTGCTGCCAAGAAGTGGTCTATCAGCCCGTCACCACAGAGTGCCAACACAATGTCTGCAGGGTAAGAAACTACTAATGTCCCGAATCTAGAGTTGTTGCTCTAATAAATTTACCACTTGGTAATATTTATTCTGTAGTATGTTGTAGAGATCATGTTTAAATTTTGTGTGATAGTAGATACCAGTAACAGCTAAAACTGGTTTATTTTTGCTAGAAATTGGGTCAAGGTCATTTTTAAATGTGAAAATCAGTAAACACTTTATTCATCTCAATTTTCTATCACAGTAATACAAAATCTTCAAGCTTCACAACAATATACTAGGCCATTAGGAGACATGAGTAACTAGGTTGGTTAATCATTTGACCTTAACCTTTATTGTTAGTGTCCAAGGTCAAAGCTGACCTTGGAAAAAATTCCAAGAAATCATGTAGAGTAATATATCAACTGCTTTACTACACACTTTATTTTTGCAATTTGATGCCCAACGATATCCGTGACTCCATAACAGGCCGACATCATCACCTTGTAATGGGGGGAAAAAAAACAGACTGACTGAAGTATGTTAGCCCTTGCCTTTCAGGGGTGCTCTTGTTACTTTAGCTTTAAACCTTTACATATTAACTTTTGTATTCCTCATAGTTGTCACGTAGTAAGCTACTTAACAGAATAATGTTGTCAAATAAAGCAGAATGCAAAGCATTTATTAGTAATGGAGTTCACAAAGTTTTGTTGCACCTAGTTGTGATATTTTATGGATTCATTCACTAATGGTACCTCCTGTAGCACCATTGCAGGTTGAATTTCTTCAGCTGCTACAGGAGGTACATCCTCTGCTGCTTTCCTGATAAGGGAGCTGATTAGGTTGTGTGTTTAGGTCCTGAGAGATAATTGTTCCCAGAATAGGAAAGTGTCCACTGGCAGCGATGCATGATGATGGGCTGGATTCTTCCTGAAGTCCCGTTATTGCCACAGTTACTTTGAGCTCCTGGTTGTTTTCTCTGCACCAGGTCACTAGATTGTCAGACTCCTCTTTATCAGAGCCTGATTAGGGTGGTGTCGTCTTTGAACATTAGAAATTTGGCAGACTGGCTGGAGGTGTAGCTGTTTGCCGTATGGAGCGAGGTATTATAATGGGGTTTGCTGAGAATGTTGAAAGGCTCTATATGGATGTTTTTAATGAGTGATGTTGTGAAAACTTATTGTATTGCAGTGATAGCATTGATTGCTTTGGTGCTTAGAGTATCTTTTTGATCTACTAACACCTCTGATAAATGCATCACAAATTGTTGTTTAACAAGAACTTGTTCTACTTTTTTTTCCTTCAGGAATGCCTTCAGCGGTCCTTCAAAGCAGAGGTGTACACCTGCCCGGCCTGCAGGCACGACCTGGGCAAGAACTACTCCATGTCGGTCAACAAATCCCTGCAAGACATTCTAAATCAGTTTTTCCCAGGGTACAGCAACGGGCGGTGATCATTGGTGCTACTTACTCAGCCCTCGAGGAAATAAGACGTAAACTGTAAGGGCCGTTTTCAGTAGAGGCAATAAAGAATCAGTTTCTTTTAATATATTCTATGATTATAAAACTGCAATATTTGTGGACTTCAATAATATCATCACCTTGGATCTGCAATGATGTGGTGTTAAAAGATAAATTTAAAAATCCCTTTAACTGGCTGTACCGTTACTCCATTAATACCTTCAACCTCGACTTTTTTTTTCTTTTTTTTTTTTAAATTCCAAGTCTATTTCATTAACTAATGCTAATGTTATCCATGATGTAAATTGTATCATTTTAAACTAAATATCTGTGTTTAGCTCTTTTAAAAGAGGATGTTAAGTGGTTAAGCCATTCTGTCCAACTTGTTTGAAGATTTTTTTTTTTTTTTTTTTTTTTTTTTTTTTTTTTTTTTTTGTAATTATTCAAGGATTTTATTATCATCCAGTCTGTTCTGCTTTGCTGTGAGGTTGGCCCTCATTTTGGTGCAATTTGTCTTAATTCTGATCACGCAGTTGAGATTTTAAAAAGTTTGTGTTTGTTTTTCCTGGCTTGATTACATTATTAAAATCTCACTGTTTCTCTTGGATATAGATGATATCCAACATTCAAGAGCAAACTGACCCAGATCAGTTTTGTGTTCCTGCACTTGAGTCTGAGGCCAAGTAGCCTAGTCATCAGATGTTGGATTTTCTAGCTATACTAGTTCCCTGAATGTTTTGATACAGGAATGTTTCTAGCTGTATATTAAGTTTGTAAAAGTTGTTATGAATTTGATAAAACATTCAGATGCCAAACGTGATAGATTACTAAAGAAATTTTATCCTCTGGCATAGATTTGGATATCCCTTGTTTTGAAAAGATTCACTTTATTAAATTCCAAAGAAAAAGCAGTGCTTAACCAAGAGTTTAATGTAGAACTCCCATCTATCAAGCTCTCTAGATGTCCCTGACACGTAAATGTATTTGTCTAGAAAATTGTATTTTTCTTAAAGTTTAAAAGTGTACTTTTCATCTTTTTATAATCTTATTTCTGCCATCTATGTAGGGGGTGTTCAGTCAGCCTTTTGTGTCTCCAGTGGTCACCTGTGTTATCTGACCTCATTTAAGGAAAAAACCAAACAAAAACAAAACAGAAAATGCTTGATTTACATGTTAAGGAAATTCCACATGCTGATCCTGAAATTCAACTAAACTGAATTTTACTGCCTTTTGTCTTTTTTATAAATGCAGTTCAGTGAGTTTCAGCAGCAGTGTGTTATTTATCCACGTGCCAGCACTTCGGGTTTTGATGGAGATACAAATATTTGCATAGACTGGGAAATGTATATTTTCTGAAATTGTATAATTTTTTTGTTTTTTGTTTTTTAGTCTGTAGTTTTGATATGTAGTTTTAGAATTGCACATATTTTGTGCAGAATTTTTGTCAATGCATTTTCAGTGTTATTCAATAAAGTAAAAAATTTGACACGTGTTTTTGGGGGGAAATGTTTGGGGGGAGGCACATATTACCCTTTTCACAGTTTTTAGTTAAAGTAGGAATTTAAATGAAAAACAATGTTCGAAATTGATATGTGACTTTACATTTAATTATAATGTCATGGTGGGAAGCTGTCCTAACACTAACATTTACAATTTAGATATGAAACTTGAAAAGTGATACAAGTGTAGTCAGGACGGCTGAACGTGTTTACCCCTGCTCTGAGGGTATTTTATTTTTCTCTTGGCCAACGGAGCATAGCAACCTTGAGCAAACCCGGCAGTGTGTACGTGCGTGACGTACACATTGGTTGCGTGAGAGCCACGGAAACCATGGAATAGCAAACGTCTGATTTAATTGGTTACTCTGCGTGTCGGTAACCGAGTAAACCAATCATACGTTTCCTAGTAACCGTCCATCACGTGTTTAAACCACTCAGAAGGCAATTGGTGAAAGTAGGCGCGTCCTCAACGACAAGCCCAGCAAGCTAATGCTAGAAGAAAATCGATCCAGGGAATCTGTTCTAAACGAAACTAAAACGACTGAACGAAACAGGGACAGGGCTATAGTTTGCCGCAGGAGGTAATATTTCCTTACTTATATTTATTTTAGTAAATTGCAGAGACCATACTCTCGTCTATTCACGGAGTGTGTTCCGTCGTTGTTGTTTTGTTTTTTTCCTTTCTAAATGCAGATATGGAAGTAGCTAAGCAGAAGCTAGCCAGCGCTGGCTAGGAATACATTTGCGTCAGGACACGATGATATGTAGCTCCTTAAAATGAAATGGTTGATATGTGCCTATGTGCTGCTGTTGCATTAAGCGATTATACAGGCAGTGCAATTTACGGACCTTAAAGAGCTTCGGCTGGCTTTCTTTTGTTCACTATGTGGGTTAAAATGCTAATAGTTATTGGCAGTTGTGCAGGGCTATGGTCGCCTTTAGCAGTAGCTGCCAATAATAAGTTGATACTATGCAACCGAGCAGCGCCGTTTTACACTTACAAAGCCGAGAAAGACCCACCTGGGTAACTGATATATTTTATGAGTTTTACCCTCTCGAGGGGGCTGCTTGCTGCACAGTTGAATTAAGTTTTAGGCCTAAATGGAGTTAAAGGCCCCTGTTTGTTGTGATGAGCCAGCTGGGGGTCATGTGGCCTCCATTCACTTTAGTAGGTCAGTCTCAGTTAGAAAGAGGGTCCCGGCGTCTAAAGCAGTTAGTCATTGGAAAGATGTAATAAATCCCTTTCCAATCAGTCAGAATTAATTTTAAAGGTAAAACTAGTTTGAAATTGTTGCTCTGGGCTTTGAAGAAATGAATGCTTTGAAATGTGTTATGAAATGTCTCGGTCACTGAGTAGTTGTATTTACGAGGATTATATGTCAGTTTCAGCAAAGCAAACTTAGTTAGCTCTTATCCTTTTTTTTCGTTAATTTCAAACTTGGCTGCGCTTAAGGCTACAGCACATTTCTTCATATGCACTGTGGGCTTTTGTGCTTCATGCAAACGAAGCGCAGTTTGCATTATCTCGTGTCAGAAAGTCGGAGTGGGAAGTACACTACTGCTGTTTTAACCTCGTGGGCGTAAGATCTGTTTGAAGTTGTGAATGAGGATAATGCAAGGCACATTTAGCAATGCAGCAGTGTGTATCTTTTAGTGCATGTGCAGCGCTGAAAATGGTTACTGTTCCTTGACCCACCAAACAAAGCTAAAACGCTTCTATAACTGTGATTGAACAGTGAACATGCTGTCTGTAGCGCAGATGGGGACAGTCACTGCAAAGTTGTGAAGTGAACTGCACACGTGTTGTTCACAGTGCCACAGTTGATCTTCCAGCAGATATTAACTTCCTATCAACAGGGTGTTTGTTGATAGCCTTATTAGGTAGTTGTTTGGAGAAAAAGAAAAATGTTTGATTTATGCACCTTTTAAGGAACATGGATGCATTGATCACTGATATTGTCTTATGTTAATATGTATAACATGATTAGATTAATGAATACGGAGTCACATAAGTGATGGATCAATTAGGATCAGGTTATTGTTATTCTAAATGCAAAAACTCAAATCCTTATTTGTATTTCTTTATTTTGATCCTAAAACGTCACACTTGCACAATTACTGGCTGGATACAATTTTCTGCCATGAGGCAGTGATGGTATTGCATAATGAAGGCTCAACCAACCAATGAAAATATTACTTAAAGGTTTAGTTAGTCCAACAAAAGTCACAATGTCCCGTCAGTTTATCCAAAGTCTCACCCGTTAATGTTGTCTAGCCCTGCGGCAGCGACTTGCAAATTGGAGAGGTGGTTGGGGGAGGTACTGTCCACCAATACAAACTGCTTAGGTACTTTAGGCTCTGTCTATTTATCCACTGCTGCTGATGAGAGGGCAGTGAATGATTTTTATCTTATTAAAACAAGTGAATCTAAGTGGACTGCTGGCAGCTTAATAGGTAAAGCTTTTAAATGATGTTTTAAAATGGTTATAACATTAAGTTAATTAGCTAAACTGAAGGCTGTAGGTTTTGTCTTACACAGAACAAAAAAAACAACAACCCTAAATCATGGTATTAAAACTTAGCTTGAAAATGTAAACAGTGGTAATTAAAAATGCTTCTGAATATTCAAAAACACTGATATAAAGTGAAAGTGCTGATGAGAGAAGATGGTTTAGAGTGAGTTTTTTGAATGAAGTTTTAGTGCTTGCTACTTTCTGGTGTTTATGTTCACATTTGGATTTTAAAAAGTCTGTGGTAAGCCTTAAGAGAATGAGAGCCATTGAATTTGTTTGACACAAAATTTGACAAGATGCAGAAGTGACACTTCTAAAATGTAGGTTAGGAAGTGCCTTCAGTAATGTTATGATCAAGGACACCCCTATTTGGTGAAGGAAGTGGACCGGTCTGCTTTTTTTGTGTTAACAGCTGTGTAGATTGCACTAAGATTGATTTTAAAAATAAACAAGACCAAACAACTCAATCTTTTAATTTTCCATATTTTTTTCAGTATTTAATTTTTTGTTTTTATTTAAATGTACAAAAATAATCACACATTGTAGTCAGAAAGTTGGATTTTTCCTTTTTAGAAAAATATTTTTAAAACATAGATTCCTTTTCTTTCACTTGCAGTTTTGTCTAATTTGCCTTTGCAAAGTTCTCAGTAATTTGAATGTATTTGAGGCAGACTGTGTGTGCCCTGAACACCACTGATTTCCTCCTCAGGTTTACCTGCAATCTTTCCAAGAGCCAATGGCTACCGACATGCCCATGGAAGATGTGTTGGGTCCTCACCCCGCCCCAGCCTCTTCCACTCCTCCTGACCCAGTGTCTCCCCCTACTCTCAGCTCAAATGAAGCCCAAAACCAGATTCCCACTCTGGAGCCAGCAATAGCTGAAAACCTGAATAAAGTGGTAATCTCTGAACACAATGCTGCTCCACACCTCAATCCAGTTCAGCCTGCAGACCCAAATGTGGCCCCAGAACTTGTTCCAGGTGCAGAGGTGTCTCCCGTACCTTTGCCGGCCCCCCTGCCGCCAGCTGCTGCCAAGAACCCCAGCTGCAAGATCATGACTTTCAGGCCCACAATGGAGGAGTTCAAAGACTTTGCCAAATACATCGCCTACATGGAGAGTCAAGGAGCTCATCGCGCTGGCCTGGCAAAGGTGATTTCAGGACACAGGCACACACACATATATGTACCCACATATCCACTTCAGTCTTCTTACTAGATGTTTTTTGTTTTGTTTTAGTGAAGTATTGCTGTAACATTTTGAATCCTGTGCATCTCTTTTAGTTTCCTACCTGTTTTTGCATAGCCAAGGTTCAATCTAACATCATTACTAATGTTTAAAATGATCAAAGCATGTTAGAAAATGCTTGTAAGAACCATTTATAGTTTTAAGCTGATATCAGCAGAATCCACCATCTAAATTTCCAAAGGTTTAATCTGCATACTTTGAATTTGAATAGATTTTGAATCTGCTGACCTTGTAAAGGTTAAGCGTCTTTTTTTTTTCTCCAGGTGATTCCCCCTGCGGGATGGAAGCCACGCAAGTCCTATGACACAATCGAGGACATGGTGATTCCAGCTCCCATCAGCCAAGTGGTGACGGGTCAGTCGGGTCTGTTCACCCAGTACAACATTCAGAAGAAATCTATGACTGTGGGTGAATACCGCAAGCTGGCCAATAGCAAGAAGTAAGTCGGTCCCAACCTCAGGGGCTTCATTCGTAAATGATTGCATACAAATGCAGTATCTGACGTGATGTTTTGCACGATAGTGTCCTTGTAAGCTTTGATGGTGCAATTATTGCTCTTACTCAGCATGGTTTAAAACATGAATGTTACTAAATATAGTGCAACTACGATGATGGAGAACATAAATAAACAATAAAAGTGCATTCTAATATTTCACACTAAATCAGGAATTGTGTTATTTGTACCTACAATTGGCATCAGGGTGCCAGAAAGAACAGACAGGTTTTCTGTTTTAAACTAATACTGTTTAACACCAGTGCACAGTATTTTAAAAAGCTGAAGGTTTTGTTTGTCCTGATAACCATGAGTTTGAAAATAATACTGTCTTAAAATAAGTGAAATGGGTCATGGTGGGTAGTGGTAGCTGTGGTGCTAGTGACGGTAAAAAGCCAGTTCAAACTATATTATGTTGCTGTGTTGTTGTTTTTTTAAATTTTATAAACATTTTCTTTATAAATTGTCGTGTAGATGCTATAACTATTAAGGCAGAAGAATAATGTAACAAATGAAAACCTTGGCACTGTAGCAGAACTACTACAAAAGCTCAAACTCTTATATACATTGGACTTAAATTATTTTATTACAGTCTATTTGCTGATTGTAAATGTTTGCACAGTGCTTGTTTGAGGGTTTAGTTGAAGGGCACCACACTGCTTACAATACAACCTGTCCTGTTCTGTTTGCAGGTACTGCACGCCACGACACAAAGACTTTGATGACCTCGAGAGGAAGTATTGGAAGAACCTGACGTTTGTGTCACCTCTTTATGGTGCTGATGTGAGCGGCTCCATCTATGATGAGGTGGGTGAAGTTTGTCTGGATAATGACAATTTTTATTAAGTTTTTAAAATATTCTTGAATTTGTTTTTGTTTGTTTGTTTGTTTGTTTGTTTGTTTGTTTTTAAATAAAAATAAACCACTTCTGGCCTAATAGGTTTATAGTAGTTTATTTTCCATCAATGGGCAATTTTCAGGGTTGTTTTTTCACCATTAGTAGTATTATTATTATTAGAACTTAATTAAAATGCACCATGTAATTGTGATAGAAAGCTGCTTTAGGAGTTTACAACTTTTATATTTCAAGATTTTTGCTGCTGTTGTAACTTTCAAAATCGTGCTCAGTGAGTAATATGACTACAGCACCATCTGGTGGTCATTGATGGAGATTGATGGACTGATGAAAGTGTAGCGTGCAGGTTCCCTTGTACTTGATATTCATAATTGCATGCTCTCCAGAACATTGAAGAATGGAACATCGGCCATCTAAACACACTGCTGGATATGGTGGAGCAGGAATGTGGGATCGTCATTGAGGGTGTCAACACTCCATACTTGTATTTTGGCATGTGGAAGACAACCTTTGCTTGGCACACTGAAGACATGGACCTCTACAGCATCAATTACTTGCACTTCGGGCAGTCCAAGTCCTGGTGAGTCACTTTGTTTTCCTGACCTTCTATGAATGTGACACAAATTGCCACTTGAAGTTCCAAGTTTATATTCTAATTAAAATGGGTGTACATACATACATACATACATACATACATACATATAAATGGATAAGGTCCCAGATCAAAAAGATGAAGCCATTTGTTGAAGTGTCTTAAAGCTGTATTCTTTCTCATGGCTAGCACAGGACGGTGACTTTGGTTTTGAAAAAAGAAGTCATATTATAGTATTTTTAGGATCAATTCTCATTTAATCTTAAGCAGAAAAGAACATAAAAAGCACAATTAGAATAATTTTTTATTATTTTTTTAAAGAAAAGTGGAAATTAAAACAAGCTGCCGTAATAAGTGACCCCATCAGCGGTTAACTGTTTGTACCATCTGTCATTCTTTTTTGTTTTTTTAATCTTTAATATTGCAGCAGTTTTATTGGCCATCGAAAACAATGGCTTGTGTGTCTGTTTCACTTAATGCAGGATGAGAGGGACACATTTGTCATGCAGAAGTTTGCATTTGAAGCTACTGCTGTTTCAGATGGCTTCACTGCCAGCCAGTTAGCCTTGGCTGTATGTCACTGAGTGCACTGTTTCAGTGTAACTGGGGAAACTTGCCTCCAAACCACAGCTCCTCTACCTCAGTTAAGCTGCTGCAGGCTGTGAATGTGCTAATAGTTCTGTAGCCAGGATCACACTGTGATGGAAGCAGGGACTGAGAACATTTGTGTATTTTTATCAGGAAATGGTTAAACATAAATTAATAATAATAAAAATACAGATAACTGGAAATGCTGGATAAAAATAGAACATTTAATCCACAAAACAAAATTTATGACAGTGATCAGAATCAGAAATACTTTATTTATCCCCAAGGGGCAATTAAGATTACTATTCAGCATCACCATAAAGTGATGCTTACTAAACAGTATTTAGAGTTCAAAGTGTGTGTATAATTTCTTACAGTTTGTGTGGGGACTACAGAATCACTTTACTTCTTCGTGAGTGTACCGCCACATTACAGAGTGATGCTTCTCTCACCCCAAGTGCAGAATGTGCTCAGCCAAAGTCTTGTCAAAGCCCATTTCTCCACCGGCTTTCTAAAAGGCGGTGAAACAGCGAGTTTCGTTTAAGGCTTGTCACGAAATGAACATTGTATAGCGACAGCTTGTTCTTATTTAAAGTGACAACAGTGACAGCATAGGCTGAAAGTTGGATTCTGCTACCTGAATGCCTGAATTGTTTGCAGTGAGCTTTGCGAAGGACAGAGTGAGAGGGTGCTTTGCAGATTTGCAGTCATTTGCACGCTAATTTTCACCTGATTATGTAAATGCAATGCTTGTCCTGGATAGCTCAAATGTGTCTATATTTACACATGGATGCCTTATAACTTGAAATTTGTGTCAAAGTCTTCACTACATCCTGTTTATTATAAGTGTGGACAGTAATGATTGGCAAAATTTTCAACTCGTTTCACTCCTTAATCATTCTTTAGAGACACAACTTGTCTGCCTTTATCTGACCTGATTTTGGGTCCAAACTGATGTCTATGTACTAAGTCTCCAAAGCAGAACATAGCAGTAAAAACTGATGCTGGGGAGTGATTAGAATATATAGCGTAGTTTAGTTTTTTAGCTGTCCTTCCTCCCTCTTCCTCTTTGGTTCTGGTATCAGGTTAGCTGTGTGTAAAGTTAATCACAACTGCTACTGCGCTCGTTGCAAACCATTAGCCACGACCCCTAACTGGTCCCGGCAGATGGCTGCCCCTCTCTGAGCCCGGTTCTGCTGGATGTTTCTTCCTGTAAAAATGAAGTTTTTCCTTCCCACTGTCGCCAATTACAGTGTTGGGTCTTTATGTTCCTTAAGGTGACTGCTGTTTTGATTTGTTGCTATATAAGTAAAACTGAAATTAATTAAACTATGTTTTCATTTAAACATTTTTTTTGCCAAATCATTCATCTCGATGAAATTGACTAATTATGTGGTTTGGACTCAAGCAAATACAAATTGAAACTGAAGCTTGACTGATTGGTAATGCCAAACAATAACAAAGTAGTGTTTCTTTCTGTTCAATGCCGGGTAAAAAATGTTATTTGTTACATTTTGTGTCAACAGCAGGCACAAAAGTTATTTCTCTTTATAATTGCTAGTTGTCACTTTATCTTATTCACATGATTTATTTTTCAATTTCTAGTCTGATGCGGTACTTTGAAGAATGGTAAATTAAAAACAAAGATATAAATTTTTGTCTCATTGTACCTTGACATTTGGGAGTTGCTTAAACTCTTTATAGAGCCTGTTGTACAGGAGAGGTAGTGCTGTGATTCAGATTTATACTTTTCTTGCCTGCTGTCTGTATTTCCTTCTGTCACATGGTTCCTGAGGGGAAAATGTTTTTCTTCTTACCTTTTCTGCTCCTTGATTGTCTTTTGTGTGTGTGTGGTGTGTGTGTGTGTGTGTGTGTGTGTGTGTGTGTCTTTCCCTCCACCTTGTTTTCCATCCATATCACTGCAGGAGGGGAGCAGTGTCATCTCAGCTTTCAGAAATACAGTATTGCTTCTGTGTATGTGTGTGTTTGTGGGTTTTTATTGTTGTTTTAAAGACTTCCTTCTCTGTTTTCTTTCTCACCTGTCTTCCTTCTTTTCACAGTATGCTTCCCCGCCACCTTTTCCCCTCTCTTGCTTGCCTCCTGAAGTGGTATACCATGTGTCTATGTGTTATAGCTCCCCCTCTCTGTGACGTCACCTCATTAAAATCATCTGTCTTGTTTTCACACCTCCGAGTGAGCATGAGTATATTTCACTACGACTCAGTGTCAAAGTGCGTGTGGTCTGACAGATGAAATTACATTCATCGAGCTGCAGTGTTCAGTCTGGTGTTACATGTTCTGGACCTCTGGCACTGCTGCATTGCTTATGGAGGTCTGTGTATGCAGTATTCCTTTGTTTGAATACACCTCCACGGTGTTTATTAAATTGCTAAGAAGGTGTGGTGTTTCTGTCTTTCTCTTGTATCCGTGTTTAAAGATTATTATGGAAACAATTGTTGGTTACATATTTAGGGCTGTTTCATAGATTTATTTATTTATTTATTTTTTTTAACACACCAAAGTCGTATAAATCCTTTTACAGCCACTTGAGGGCAGTGTTATTACTGTTGTCGTCTCCCTATCTGAATTTATTAAATTTCAGTAATGTTCTTTGTGTAGCCAGAGAGGTATGCAAATCATAGCCAATGTGAGACCAGTTTTGCTCACTATAACAGAAATGAACTGGTTTTAATGTACAAGACATATTTTAGCAGAAAGAAGTTTTTTGTTTTGTTTTTAAAAAGACTGCTTCTTCCTTTTGTGGTCTTTTTAAAAACGCTTTCTGTAACTGTTCATTATGAATCCAGCATCTGGTTGGGGTCTATTCCACCTGTCATAGGCCAAAAAGGTTACAGTCTATTACAGAGCTAATACAGAGAGACAGGCAACCTTTCACACTCACATTCACACCTATAGCCAATTTAGAACTACCAGTTGACCTAACCTAAATGTCTTTGGACTGTGGAGGAAGCTGGAGTACCCAGAGAGAACATACATAGGCACGGGGAGAATATGCAAACTCCACAGAGTCGGATGGTGGATTCAAACCCAGGACCTTCGTGCTGTGACGGATTCTGTTTTATTTTTTATTTTTTTTTAACCATTATCAAATTGGGTAATCGAGAATCTTGTAATTAAAAAAAACAAAAAACAACAACATTATTTTAACATCAGTCTGACTAATTGATGCCCAACTAAACAGATGTACGAGTTTTATTTCCTCTCTCTTTTTCTTCTCCCAGACTTTTTATGCTTTTGTTGAATTCTCTTGTCTAATTCTCACCAAGCCCACCCACCCGCACTCTCCCCCCACTGAAACGGAATCATTTTCACTTTTATACTTGTGTGTGGTGGGGTAATTACAGGCTGTTAAACAGAGCACGGTCCTTTAAAACACACACTCTCTTTGTCTTTCACTTCCTCTCCTCTCATAGTGCAGCCGATTGTGAAATTAACTCCGTTTCCCCATGCAACTCTGCTCCCATCAAAGTCAGACCCTACCAAAACTACTAGTGCCAATCGCACACATTCTAGTGGATGTGTGGAAGATCTCACCCTTAGCTGCCAGTCACTTTCTTCCCATCTTTATCCCTCCATCATTCTCTTTTCTCTTTTCAGTGCTGAAACCCTGTCAATCATCCATCTACCCCAACACACAACAATAGATATGCTGTCAGTTAAAAGATTAGCCTCTGAGCATGCAACTAGAAGATAGGGAAAGGCTGACGAAAGGGATATTTTGAAGTGTAGCCCAGCTGCAACTTCCCAGGAAGGGTGGAGTTCATTATGAATCCATCAGTTTTCAACCTCCTCTGTAGTCCGATGGTTTTGAAGCATTGTCGTTTGACAGTTCCCAGAGGAGAGGAACGGGGAGCTGAAAATCTGCATAGAAGTTGAAATGCAGCTGCAGTTCGGATGTTGAGTGGGGTGTTCTCAGCGTTGACTTGATTTTTTTTTAGTAGCTGAAAGTTCCTTTTTAACGGTGCCATAGTTGTTTACAGATTTTTAAAGAAGTGTGTGTGCAACATGTCTGCAGTAGCGCACTAACACATGCATTGGCACTTCTCGGGCTGTCAAGGCTCCCCCCTCTATCTCTACCTGCCTGGAAAGGTGTCCCACCTTGGGTAAATAACACTCTTCCCCAGAGAGGTGTAAAAGTTCAAGCCTTCATTTGCCGTGCGTTGTTTTGTGCGTTTCTCACCGTGCCAGCAGAGTGACATACGTGTTGTTGCCATGGAAACCTCAGCCTTCGGACGGAGGGGAACAGGAGGACTCACGCTGATCGTTTGATTTGTTTAGTTTGTCTCTGGGATGGAGTTCTCTGAAAAATGTACATATTTGCACAGAAAGCTCTGATGTGATTTTACCTCACGCAGAAAAAAAACCCCAAAAAAACCCAAACAGCTTTTAGAGGTGGACTCCAAAACTTCGGTTTAGATGTAGTTGTTTTCTGTGTTCCTGAGTTGGAGGAAAAGATCGATATCAATTTAATCTTCAGCTGAGAGGTGTGGGGATGTATTTAGCCTAGCTGAACACAGATGCTGGAATTACTCGAAGCTCATTTTGTTTTCGTTTTGCTGTTCGTTTTACAGTTTGTTTGTTTCTTTTATTTCTCCTTTTTTTTTTTTTTTTTTTTTTTTTTTTTGGAGCTGCAGCTAAACTGCGTTACAATGCTGCACTCAGTTGTATCCGTGTGTATACCGTGCTCGCTATATGACCCAAAACCCGAGTGATATATCTGGTCATAACTCATAAGAATGCCTGCAGAGCTTTGTGACAACATTAGCCCATAACCCAATGTCAGGTTGGAGCTAAAATCTATGCATAGCTTTTAGTGTTTACAATAAAACACTGAAGGAGGCTGCAGCTCCAGCTACGGTCTAATCTTTTGTCTACAGGTGGCAGTGTGGCGCCATGTTTCATGGCGTCTCTGACTGGAATGGACTTTCTCTTTATGCTTCCTTTTATTAATTATTTTCATTCCTTCCTCTCTGTGAGTCTTATTCTCTTGTCCATTCTTGTCTCTCATTAGGTGCGATGGCCTCTCACCGTCTCTCTCTTTGTTACTTCTTTCTCAGTTTGTTTCAAACATCTCTCTTGTTGTTAAGGCTTCTGTAAGAAAGCAGAGATGTAGGCTTTTTTTTTTCTCCTCCCCCCACCCATCTTCATTTCTCAAGGTCTATGGAGGGTTAAACAATACCGAGGATTTAATTGCTGTAATAAAGAGTATGTAATAACTTCACAAATGAGCAGATTATAGTTTAGCTCTGCTCCCTTCCTCCCACTCTGTTTTAGAAAGAAATTTGCTTTCTAAGTTTAGCATATGACAATTGGTGTAATGCCACGTACTTTGCAGTGCCTACCTCATGTATTATCAGCACGAACACTGCCAATAGTAATACCTCGCTCTAGCACAAACACCAAGGCCAAAGGGTTACTGTTACAAAAGGATGTAAAATATTGAGGTGATTTAAGAAAAACAAAGAAACAAAAAGAAGGGCTTTTGCCAAATGCACAGATATGTCAGTTACAAAAACAAGAATTTGTTTTAGGGAGGAATAGTGACGGTTATGTCATGGGCAGTTTCATCAAACCAGTAATTGCTGAGAGGTCAGAAATAACCTAGCACTCCCAAAACACTAATATCTCCTGGTCCTGCCCTTCACCGCTCATTTGATCTTTTCCACTAACCTCTCCTTCCCTCCCAATCTCACTATAAATATTTTTAATGATAATTGTTTTCTTTCGCTGCTACAGTGTTTAGATATTGACATTTTTTGTTCAAAGTTTTCTTCTTAATTGCACCAAGTCAATCACTAGAGTAATGCACATATAACCATGAGCCTCCGTGGTGTGTTTCTGACAGCTCTGACTCTAAATCGTATTAAAACCGTAACAGGTTGTGTGTTTTGTTGTTTCCCTCTAGCATCTTACCCTGTGTGCTCATCTGTTTGCTTTTAATACTACGGTGAATCTCAAGTCAAATTGTCACATGGCCACATGCTTGCTGTTTGACATTTTAACACATGCATTGACTTTGTATACTATAGTATAAATACCTGTTAAATATGCTTTGTGTTCATCTTAAGCAATTGATGAATGAATTAAATCATCAATGAAAATAATGTTTCTGTGATATATTTAATGCTAAGAATGCAACCCAGCTTTATCCACACATCTGCTTTATGAGAAGACCTGAAGTTGCAGATTCACCTCAGCAAAACTGCAGATTCCTTTTAAGCTGTTAGTACAAGCAAAGTGTTCACACTAGAGATGTAAAAATATTCTGTACATCTTGATTTCTTTTAAGATAATTGGAAGAAAGAGAAGGTGAAAATTAGGTTAAAAAAAGTTCAACACAAGTCAGAGGTGTCTGACTTTTTGTCATCTTTTCCTCTTGTCTCCACAGGTACAGTGTCCCTCCTGAGCATGGCAAAAGACTAGAGAGGCTGGCACAAGGTGAGGAGCTAATTTCAATTAAAATCAATTTAAGTTTGTTTATTCACCACTTCAGCACGCTTTCCTGCCTATCTCTTTCACTCACATGCGTTAAGTGACAGAGCAAGTGCTTCCGCCTGTAGAGCACACGCCATTAAAATCATACACGCGCTGCACACTTAACACATCCCCTGAATACACACAAGCACACATTCAAAGCACGCTTATTGCCCCCTCTTGCATCGTTTAATAGAAAACAAAGCGGGACTTTTGAGCTACATCTCACCTTCTCCTCTCCCAACCGCAGCATGGACGTCATTGTTTAGCACTCACAATAAACAACCTTCCCGCAGCTTTTCCTCTGACAAACACAGTGGTCCTTACCATCAACAGTGTGGCGCATATGCACTGAGTTAGTGAAAAACTTTGATAATGCCACTTTGCCACAATATATAAAATTATATATTTTTGTTTTTTGGTCACTTGGTTGTGCTAAAATGGAGCAGCAGATGAAAGAGCAGCTTGAAGCACTTAACGTGTGCAGTCACTCATGCTAAAAAGATGAGGATGGATGCTGAATTTTATAGTAGAAGCTGTCTGAAGTGACACCAGCAGCACCTGTTTGTTCTGCAGAAGTAATGACGGAAAACTTGAAAAACTCACACAATCAAGGCCAGTTGTTCTGGACTATGTTTTGATGAATGTTTATTATCCCGAGGAGGAAGTGTTGGCTGTAGATGATTCATGAACGGTCTTAACACCTGTCAGAAATCTGTGGAAAAGTGAAAACGTCAAACATATTTCAACTAGGGTGAAAAAACAAAAAGTAGAACAATTTCTCAGCATTATATTCTTTGTTGACTTTTATAGTCAGCGCTTTGACATGAGGATTTCATCTGAAATCTAGAAATCTTGTCTAAGGTGGATAAGAGGCAGTGAAGTGATACCATTCTGCCATCTTTCTTTGACACAAGATGTTTCCTTTTGTTCCCCATTCTTTTCCAGTACCCATGTTCTCCTTTTACTCTTATTCTCTGTTTTGATCAGTGAGGATTAACCTTAGTATCGAATGTTTCTTAGAGTGAGGGAAAAGATATCGAGGTGAGAAGAGAGACTTGCTTTAAATAGACACACTCTCCCAGTTATATGCTAGTTATCACTCTTGGGTGGAATTTAACTATGTACCATTGATCTATGTGCAATACATGGAGTTTGTCTCTATGCACAAAGGAAACAAAAGCATTCAGACAGTATTTCACTTCCTGTGCTTATAAGGAAAAACTGTTATTGATGAACTAAACTCAAAAAGGTTCGGTCACATAATAGTGAGGGGCTGAAAGACAGCTCGAGGAAGCTGGTTTTGCATTTCCAGGTCTAAAACCTTTTCCTGTGGGCTACACACACACGAAGTTAAATAGGTTTCCTTATAAATATGCAGAATCTGTAGGGCAAGGAGTGAGATGCTTTGGGCTTTAGAGTCATATTGACCAGTCACATTTGAGCAGCCTGTGGAAGGAAGTCCATGTGGAGGGATAAGAGGAGCACATTTGGCAGCTGTAATTTTGAAAGCATCAGCTGTCACGCTGCAGTAATTTAGCTTTTTTTTTTTTTTTTTAAATAAGTGTATCTATATTCATATTGTAATCAGTGACTGACACACAGGGAAATGGACAGTCTTGGCCCAGATGTCCTTTATCCATACATCTGCTGGTTACACTGGTAAAATGTTAAAAATGACATTAAATGCTACTTTTAAAACCACCCGCAGAGTAGCCTGGCTTTGGACATTAAAACTGAGATCCCATTAGCGCCAGCTTTTATAGCAGGGTGTTCAGTCATACATTGCAGCTTAGCTGGCTTATCCAGCACCTGCCTCATTTGTAAAATACAGCTGCCGAGGGTGAGAGGAGAGCTCACTCCTGGAAGTCAAAAACATATCAGTGTTTATGTTCTACTTGTTCAGCAGTTTGCTAAATTGCTCTGAGGCACTTTTTGGAGAGGATTTTAATTCTTATGTTTTTATTCTCATTTCTTATCATTTCACCAGTGGATTTTCTTGTGGTGTTGGCCTTTAATTAAGCCTCGCCAAAAATTCCTCTGTGGAGGAACTCCCTGGCTATCTGCACAGTGCTGTGCCAGCGTTGGATAGGGGTTTGGTTGTAGCCGTTTCTGCACTGGTATAAAGGGAAAACACTTAACCAATCTACTTAATGTGTTTATGGAGCGTTTGCATTAAAATTTCTCCACAAAAGAAAGCTGGAGAAATAACCAAACATGTTTGACTTTGTGTTAAAGTTCTTCTTATGTACTGCTGCTTAGGGCAATGCAAACTGGAGTGTCAGGCTTATGTCTATAATGATAGCTCATTATCACGAAAGTATCACACAGGCCACCTGCACTTATTTTGTGGTTTTGGCTGTAAAATTGTAAATTGAATCCCATCTTTTAGAAACTATGTGAATTTTCTCTCTAGCCCAAAATGGTTGAGGAGTTACATTAATGTAAAATCTAGCCAGAGCTGATTTTTCTGTCTGCGTTCAGACCGTAGTACCTGAATCTTCTTTTGCTACCATGATACAGATCCCTGTAAAGCTTTTGTTCTCCTCTCCCCAAAACCGCTTGAATTTTTTTTCTCTAGCACAGTTTGTAACAGAGTTACAGTCATTTAAAGAGTGTTTGTCAAATGGGCCCACCACTGGGCTTCATTCATGCAAAAACTTGCTCTTGTGGTTTGAAAATGACATGAAAAATCCACAGAAGAATCTAAGATTAAAAAACACCTTGTAATTATTCCAAATCCTAAGTACAAATCAAAGAGAGCCTCATTCTTAAACACCCTAGTTCTGTAATCTCTCAAGTAATACTTTTACAATTAAGTATTAAAAACTAAATAAAGGGGGAAACCCTGCAAACCCTACCAGTACTAAACACAACTGCAGCTTTGGCATCATTTTATTCAGTTGTTTCAGTTTCACAGCCCTGGTGTTCACATTGACTTACTGGCCCACCTAAATAGAATGGAGTCCTAATTACTGTTATTACTTCCGTCTGTGCCTTTTCTAAAACACCAGTCAAAAAGTCTGCTGTGAGATGGGCCCATTGTATTGACGGCTTTACTCACAGACCATGTTGAAGTCTTTGCTGATAATAAAAACGCTATAAATAAATATAGCATTATACTGCAAAATGGGCATTTTGTCTTACTTTTATCTGCCTGGTTTGGCAGTTTTAGGACAATACTTGGGAATTATGCATTTCAATGTATGCAGAATTGTTTAATGTTTTATTTAAATAACCTCAACATCTCTGATCTCAAGCAACATGCTTTCTAATTACATTGTATATGTTGATGCTCTTTCCTGTCTTCCTCTCTTCTTATCTAACCAGCTGGCAGTAGGAGGACACCACTGCCACCGTTATTTAACAGGCTCTCACTGACCTATCAAAGCCATCCTCCAGGCAGCCAACTGTTTATGGGGTCCTAAAAAGACAGTTATGAGTGTTGCAGGGATGCTAAATGGGACTGGGACAATGGTTACTTAAAACCTCCTCTCCAGACATTTGACAGGGTAACAGACGTCACTCCTATCACTCCTCATTTCTGCCACGGCGGGAGACTTTTCGGTTAAGGTGAAGAGGAGGGGAGGGTGTAGGGTTCGAAGCAGGAACTTAATTTTCAAACTCTAAAGGACAGAATGAAGCCTTTAAGTTAATATTACCCCATGGAGAGCTCAGAAAGCCAGCTGCATTTTAATGGGGATTAATACGCAGGCTCTGTCGGCACATTATTCACCTTTATCAGCTCCAACGGGCAGGCAGGCACTGGGAGAGTAGAGAGTCCCCCTCTCCCTCTTTTGCTTTGTAGGGTGGAACAGAGGCTGAAACAATGCAGTGAAAATGAAGGATGAAATGGGTGCTGATTATACTGTCAGTCACATTAAAGTTTAACTGGGTGGAGGCATGGATGGACCCCCCTTTGAGGCACTGGTGGGTACATGCAGTAAAGGGGGTGGAGAGTGAGCGATGGAGGAGAAATTCATTCTTTTGATTATGCAGAGTCTGTCTTTCTGTCTCCAAGAGCAGAAGTGAGCCTTTGTTTTAGAGAGTGAGTCGGGGCTTTGAGATCATAATATACCTCTGACATTTTGGGCTCTCAAAGCGGGCGGCGTTTTTAAGGAATTGAGTTTGTTTTATAATACAAGATGGGTATGATTGGTAAATTACTCCAGCTGGAAAAGTCCACATTGATACAATAGCAAATGCAGTTTCACATTTCCTTTAGTGCAGTTTGAATCCTCTCATAAAGTACACTGACTTGCAGTAACTTTTATTAGTGACGGAAACATCGGTAATTAATGCACAGCTCATTGTATTGTTTTCGGATTAATTACACTGCAGTAAACAGATGAGACCATGGTTTAAATAATCAGTAGCCTCTGACTGTCACTGTTGTTAGTGCTGCTGCTTCTGCAAATTAATAACATGTTTTAAATAACCCCACAGGTTTTCCTTGTTTCTGTTTGCATTGGTTGCACTGAACTGGATCACAATTTTACAGAGAGACAGCACCCAGCTTCACTTTTATGCTGTTGCATCCCTTTACACACAGTGACATCCATCAGATCTCCCCAGAAATCCAACCTGGAGGCCCACAATCAGTGAATTTTCATGCACTGTGGTAATGTGATTATTCCACACTTTGGGCAGTGAATTAATTTCTGCCCATGTCAAGGGGAAACCGGATTTCCTTTTCCAGGTTGTGGGATTAACAATAACAAGATAAATGGTTGCATTTCAACTGGAGATGGCTGTTTATTTGTCAGTGTCGAAATACACTTATGGGATTATATTACACATATGAAGGGATCATAGAAATCTATTCTCCAATCACTGTTGTATAGTAATCAGGCTAATGCAGTACATTCAAATGTGTTGATTTTCTCCTTTAATTACTCTGTAATCTGTTTTTTGTACTTTACACAAAGCAGTTTGTGCAAATTAATATATTCAATCTAAATTCCAGTAAAGGCTGACAAGCTTCTTGGTAATGGTTTATGCTAGATTGTGGTCGTAATACTACTGCAACATACTGTTAGTTTCTAATTCAGACAGAGTGTGATGAAAATATTGCATCACGATCAGAGAGTGATTCCATTCATGTCTCGGACACCCGCATGCTTCACAGCATAACCTAATTTTAGGCATGCTATTAGGGTGCTGTAGTGATTGAGAACAGAATAAGAGAAATCATTAGGTTTTTTTCCTCCTAAAAATCAGAGTAAGCAATGATGCTATCAGTGTACAGTAGCTTCATCTGTAAATTTTGTCACCCATTTCCATGCAGTAGTTGATGTATTCAGTTGCCGTGTCATTTTAAGTTTTCTTCTTCTCAAAGAAGTTCACTTGTGCCAGCTGACAGGCAGGGGACCACAGGGGCATCATGATGACATCTGGGGATTGTTGGCCCAGGAAATGATTATGATAATTAATGGCTTTCAGGAACAAGTGCTGCATTGGTGTCAGCTCTTAACCGATGTCCTTGAAATTACTGTTCATGCTCAACACTTCATTGCTAGACAGTTTCTCTCATAGTCACCGCATAATTGCTTCCGTTCGTAAAATCGGTGACTCGATGATTCAGGCTTATTAAGTGGATTTAAAAGAAGTTTCTGGTGAGAACAAAATCCATTTTTAACATGTACCTGATGGCTTATGAGTGCGGTTGACATATTGTCTTTAGTGTTGGTGTACTTCAGTAGGCTGATGTTTTGGCTCATCCACCACACCAGATACCTGACGATAAACAAAACAACCAGCTGATCTAAGCAGAGTTGAGTCTAAATGAATGAAACTACACATAATCAGTTTTTTTTTTTTTTTTTTCTGA
Organism: Diplotaxodon limnothrissa; assembly: GCF_057381915.1. Classification (NCBI taxonomy): domain Eukaryota; kingdom Metazoa; phylum Chordata; class Actinopteri; order Cichliformes; family Cichlidae; genus Diplotaxodon; species Diplotaxodon limnothrissa. Next base: position 36,718,482 of record NC_140610.1, read on the forward strand.
GCATTTATTGTTTCCTATGTATGAAAGAAAAAAGTTGCCAATCACCAAATATTGGTATATGGGTTTCGGCTTTGCTTATTAATCTTCTTCTCTCACTAACTCTGAGTTTAAATCCAGTTATTCTCCTGTTGCTACAATATACAGATTAATCGTTTACATAAACATAAACTAGCAAGAGTAAAAAAACAAAACAAAACGTGGGCTGTTTTTGAGAGGCCTGCAGCACTTTCTCAAAGTCTTTAATCTGTCTTTTGTGGTGATTGAACAAAACTCTGTCATGGATACAGATTTTGCTGAATGTGGCTCATGAAAGAAACACAAAAAGATAACATAACATTGCTTTCAGAGGTTGATGATAACATGAACATATATATACGTGTGTGTGTGTGTGTGTGTGTGTATACCCTACGATTGTTGTAGTAAGATGATGTTGTGGTTGCCAGTAAAATGCCCTATGCTCACTCTCACCCTCTGCAGGCTTCTTTCCCGGCAGCTCCCAAGGCTGCGATGCCTTCCTTCGCCACAAAATGACACTGATATCACCATCCATCCTGAAGAAGTATGGCATTCCCTTTAACAGGGTGAGTAGCCGCTGTTTCCCTACACACACAGTATAAGGTATCCATGAGGTAATAAAGTAATGTTAACAATTTCTGTGTTAACTGTCATACAAGCTTCTTTACCAGTGCTGGCTGAAGTAGCAATAGAGTCCCTCCCACCCACTTGCCTTAAACTGGCTGACACTGTTTCACCCTTTAACACCATATAGAAGAAAGCTGTTTGCCCTGACTCTAACGTCTATCTAAAGTAGGCAACCATTATAAAATGGAATAAAGCTGTACCCCAATGCTTAAGCACACACGCATCTTCAGCCTCATAATGATCAGAGTGGAAATTGTGATGCAGATATTGACATTAAAACAATGAGGAGATTTGAAATATTTAGTATCAGAAGATGGGAAGTGGTGCATTTATTCCCCCAGTTCTCCAAGTGTGTCTTGCGTCAGCTGGAGAAGAAGTGGGCTTTTATTATTAACTTATACTGGCTCTGAAAAATTAGTTTGAGTCAAGATATTGTGTCTGTCGTAGCAAATTGTTGGGGATCATTTCACCTATCTGTTATTGTTCTGTTCAGCAGTTCAGTCTTCAAATTATGGCAGATTGAGGAAGGGGGAAAAAACGCTGACATGGAGCAGGCATCTGATGTTCTCCAGAGTCAGCATAAGGGTTCCCCTCTACCCCCATTTATCTCATTTCTCACCCCTTAGGACATCATTATCACAGTGAACGTTTGACTTGTTACACACCTACAGTGTCTTTCCTGATTTGAGTGTAAAAATAAAACTTGTGTTCTTGCAGTAGAAAAAAGGGACTTTTGATATCTGAACCACTGCCTTTAGTTGAAGAAGTTTATCTCCCACTTTCAGCCCCCTACTTCCGTTTCTCCTGTCACCTTATCTGGCTTGATGTGTCTCTTGATTGCCAAGATCCATGCTTTGTAAAGAAGTTGAGATCCGCAGTCAGATATATAGGGCTTGGGTTTTAGGGCAACACACACACACACACACACACACACACACACACACACACACACACACACACACACACACACACACACACACACACACACACAAGTGGTTAAAATGTGAGGACAAGTAGAGCACATTTGCAGAATAACACTGAGCTCATGGGAAGGAATTCAGTACTCGGAGCAGCAGCCATGTTTAGTCGAATTAAGTTAGAAAAACAGGGACAAGATGTTTCTAAGGATTCAAACTCAATGTTTATCCCTCAAACCTTAAGTCAGCGGTAGCCTTTGTGCAACTGGTGGTAACAATAAAATATAGCTGTAAGAAATAACTGGTAAATAGATTAATGCCTTCCTTGTGCACAGAGACAACTGATAAATTCAGCCTTCAGACATTTAAAAAAATGTGTTTTCTTGTCTGTGTGAACAGATAACTCAGAATGAAGGGGAGTTCATGATCACCTTTCCTTATGGCTACCACGCCGGCTTCAACCATGGCTTCAACTGTGCAGAGTCCACAAACTTTGCCACGCTGCGCTGGGTGGACTACGGCAAGATGGCTACACTGGTAAGATGAGACTGATTGCAGAGAGGTTAAGTCACCGTAACAGAGAAATTTCAGTCTGCTGTGTTAACGTGTCAGCAGTGATGGGAAAAAGTGATTTGGGGGATTTTGAAAACGTTTGAAATGATCTCACAAAAACATCCAAAACAAAACACTGATCTGGCTAAAAGAAAAGCAGTGATGCTCATTAATGATCATGTTAACTTTGCAAACTGGGCACTCCATCTATATAACACGTCTATCCATTTAGAAAATAGGTTTTTATCTAAATTTTGTCAGCACTTGTTTGAGACGAGGTCTGAAGGCCAGTGTAGACACTCCACTTGAATAGTTTTGATCGGATGTGTGATTCAGAGGCAGCTTTGCAGCCTTCCTGCTCTGGGTGTTTGCTTCTTTGAAGGGATGAAGTAATAGATCATATCGAAATATAAAAGCAGCGTCTGGTTCTCTGCTGCACACCATCTGTTACCGACACTAACTGTACCCTTGCATCCTTGCACTGACGCAAACTGCCTCTTTGCCCGTGGGCTGTTGAGCATGAAATTGACAGGGCATGGGTTGGTTGTGGAAGGGAGTCCAACGACAATGTCCTCTGGAAGAAACTCCCCTCTTTTCTTTTCTCTATACATTCCATTTCATGTTCAGTCCTCTGTCTCTGTCTTTGTGTGTGTGCATGCCCCTTTTCCCTGGTTTCTCTCTACTTGGCTGCATGTCAGATTTATGAGGTGCCAGTTTGCAAAAGCACATCACCCTCCCTTCTCGCTCTTTCTCATTTTCGGCCTTCCTACTGTACCCATGTGGCCACTTGTAATTTAAGAACCAGTAGTCGAGGCTCCAGCAGTCTTCCCTTCACCAGTACTCAAGGGAGCATCTCCACTGCGCTTGTCTCAGTTTGTTAAAGAAGAGTTTTCCATTCAGCACGACTAATCCGAGTCGACAAATCGACAGCACAGCTCGGCACGTGGAGCTGGAGGAATGTGGAAAAATACAACAGCTCGACCAACGAGCAGGGCTCTTTCTTTCTAGCCAGATTTCTCTCTCACTCAGGCGTCTGTACTCTTTGGGTGTAATGGTTATAAAGATTGTCCCAGAACTTGTGCTGTGTAATTTACAGCTCAGTAGCAGACGCCTCATAGTGAATCATTTGGACCAAGCAGATGAGTCTTTGGCTAAAATGAACCAGAGACCAGGACCTGCTGAAGGCGTTTCTTTGCCTTTTTGCTCACTGCACAGATCTTGCGCTGAGCCTTGTGAATAAGTGGATCCTAAATGCCTGAAAAAGTTGAAAGGTTTTTCTATATTTGGGTTGTCCCTCTGTATATAGAGGCGTACATCCACAGGGCCATAATTATTCGAATTTCTTTTCCTTTTATTCCCCAAATATCCTAAAAAAAATTCAGTTCTTATATTCTCTATATTCTGTATCTTGATATAGATAGTAGTTTTAGATGGCTTAACTATCCCACCTTCTTCCTGAGCAATAATAAAGTCTCATTTTCTCTTAATCTTTCTCTTAACTCCGCCATCTTTCTCTGTCTTTGGCTTAAGCAGTCATCCATTAACTCATCTCCCCTCCCCTCCCCGCCTTCCCCCTGCTGAGCCCTAGTCTGTCAGCATCAAACAGGACAGTGAACGATGGGGCTCGGTATCGAATCTGTCACTGTTTTCGGGCTGGTGGCACACGACAGAGACTGAGAGAGAATTTGGGCGTGCTTCATGTCTCAGTCCTTTTTAAAGACAAGCTCCTTAACTGCTGACCCATCTGTTTGGCTTCCTAAGTGAACACATCTGCGGTCAGAGCAGGTCTATTGTCAGCATTCCTTGCATGTTCTGTGTGGGGTTGTACTTCTATTGTTTAAGACGTGACAGTTCTAATTAACCTTCTTCTCCACCTCTGGCTGTGCGTTAGGTGTTGGCCATTTAATTTTCTTTCATTTTTTTTTGCATTTAATGGATTTAGTACCTCATTCAGAGCATATCAGAAAAGCATTGAAACTCAAACAATTTCATTTGAACCATAGATCTGAGTGTGGAAATGGCTAGCTTTCTTTGAAATGACAAGAATAATAACAGCAGAAATCAAAAAGAAAGGTGTTGCATGACTAGCTACAGTAGGATTTTTCTTTTTTTCCCTTCTTTTGCACATTTAAGGGAAGACGGCAAAATGTAGACTCCACTGACGAATTGAAGTCGGTGAAAAAGATTCTTCATATTGTTATACTTACATTTGCTGCAGCATTATTTTTCTGAATGTTAAAAGTTTGTCTTCTGGGGTTGTTGTATTCTTGGTGAAAGCCTCTCTCTGCTCGTTTGGTGCTCAGTCACACTTTGCTAATGTTCCTCCAGGCTTCCAGGGTGATTTTTTTTTTTTTTTTTTTTTTTTTTAATATCCCCCCTGTCTAGGAAATGAACAAAAATCATCCTCCCAGGTCCCGGGCTAAATCACATCACTTTTTCATCTAAAGATTCAACTACAGATGACTCGCTTCATCTTTTCTGTATTTGTTTGCAGGCTTGTCTGTTTTTTTGTTTTGTTTTTTCTATGAGACCAGAGAATATGTTTTTATTAGTCGTATTCATCAACTTTGTCCATGATATAGTTCAACATTTAGCATTTTTTGTGCTACATTTATTAAAGAAAGGACTGTGTCAGTGTTAATGTAGCAAACACTGCCTGAAACAAAAGAAGAAAAGAAGTGTTCATTAAGATGCAGACTAGATTCTTGACACTGAGCAACAAAATCAGGCCAGTCATTAACAAAAACAATCAGAATTTGTCCACAGAGTTTCCAAAATCAGCAGTAAATTTAGCTCATATGTAAAACACAGACATGTTACTGAGATTTTCATTATAACATTAGGAAGCTGTGTCAGTGTGGGCAAGGTGAATTAAGATGCTATAACTACAATTACCCTAATGCTGCTCATGAGAAACAACAACAAAAATCTCTTTGCCATTTTGCATTGCTGTGCTAAAGTAATTTAAAATTAGTTTAATTTTTTTTCACTCTGAACAGCTTAATGAACCTTCCTGCTGCTGAGATTTCTTTCTGCCCAGATGTTGAGGAAATTTGATTAATTTAACCATAGAAAGATCATCCATTTCTAAAACTCTATAGTCATATTTGACTTTATATTTTTGCTACTTTATATATAGCTAAAAAATGCACAGCAGCCCGAGCTTCGACACTCATGCTGAATGTATATTTGCTGCAATGGCAGTTAGTACAATGTAGAAGCAACTACATGCAGGAGGACATACAAATGATTTTTTTTTTTTTTTTTTTTTGTTTATTTTTTCTGACTTTAAGGACAGTTTTTACTCTGGAGGATAATAAACCCCTGACTTACGGCCACACAGATTAGTGAAGACCATTAAATATCGCTGAGAAATACAACAACTTGCAATATAATCATAAACCTGGCTCGTGCCACTTTACAGTTGTTTTACCACAGTTCCTAATGAACGTTTGTACTGTTTTGTTTTAAATCTTCTCGTTTTGTTCAGCATGTTAAGCAGCTGATCTCATCTGGGGATGTATGTGAGGAGATAAAGAAGGAAAGGAGGGGAAAACTGTGGGAGTGGGAGAAAAATTGGAGCAGTTTAGTCTTTAAATGTGTTCAGCATTTTTATTTCTTGCTAACTGAAGCAAACAAACAAAAGAAAACACAAAAAAACACCAAAGTAGTGGTTTAGCTTTGTGTTGCTGTACTCTGTTTTCTCAGCAGGTGGGTGATCTGCAGCCCTGTTGTACAGCACATTCAGAATTTTGCATTGAAAATGTTTTTAAATACCTTTGAAATTATTCTCCATTCCTATTAGCATCTTGAAGGTTAGTTTTGTTTCATCAGAAGAATGAACAAAATAACTGGATGCTTACATTTTCATGCAATCTCATTTTGTTTTATACTATTGGATATACTAAGAAGTATCCCTACACTGAAGAACTTTGAAAAATAAAGGAAGACTGAAGCAAGTGCTGTGCATCCACAGTGAGTCCCCGGGCTTCAGGTTTTCTGTGGCTCCTATAATTAAGCTTCATTAGGAGCCCAAGTATACTTCAGGGCTCATTGACTCCCTGCCTCAGAGTGGGTTTTTGTTTTCTGAGATCTTGTGCATCTCCAATTGAGTTTCATCTAATTAAGTTTTTAGATGATAATAAAGTGTAACTCATCCTGGCCCTTGAGGATGGCAACGATGTCCATAACCTCTTAACACCTTCCTAAAAATAAAACAAGGCGCTGACTCTTTAGCAGTGAAGAATGCACATTTTGCTAGGTACAATCAGGGTAAGAGCAATATTTATCTCGGTGGCTGTTTTTTGATGGGGGTTTTTTGTTAGTCACGTCCTGTTCCCAGTAAAAGTTTCATTGTGGTAAAAATCAGGTGTTCCCATGCTTGCACTTGCACCCCCTCTTTTTTGCCCTCCCATTCCCCATTCCATCACCAACACAGTATTTTAATGTCTCTGTCTGTCAAGTGGTGTCTAGATGAGATGTAGGCTGGAAATTGTTTTGCTGTGGAGGTGTGGGCTGTTGTGTTTCTAGTAATTGAGCACAAGGCTGTCAATACAGATCAGGAAATAAAAGGATTTGAAAGAAACACAGCAAGCGAGGCACAAAAAATATCTTCATATGTCTCCTTCCTCTTCTTTTTTTCCCTTTCATTACACCACCCTCCATTTGTTTCCTGTATTTCAAAACTTCATTTTGATGTCCATGCCATTTTTCACTCCTGCACCACTGCAGTTTTTTAATGCAACAGTTCCCCTCTCTAGTAAGCTCAATGATTCAATAGTTCTGATGACTCAATGGTTCTGTCTCGTGCCGTATTTTAGTCATTATCACGTTTTAAGGTATCTCAGGTCAGTGGTTTATGTACAACACCACAGTGGAACAGCTGGTTGTTTACTGTATATTTAAAGCCTGTTTGTCAGGTGTGGCCTTTGTCGCACAGGCCTAGAGACCTGCCGGCAACTGTCTGGCAACCACTGGTCAACAGGGAAAAGTGTGGATCCTGTAACTGGTGAGTGGCTGCTGGAGGTTGCTCGTAGTCCCTAAGGCATTGTCCTGTACTGAAAACCTCCTGACAACTACTTTGATTGCTATCATTGCGCTTACTAGATTGCATGGGAGATATGTCTGAAAACAAAGTTGTGAAAAGTGAGGAAATGCCATTGTTTGCAGACAAATTGGCATCTTTCATGGAAATTATGAGTGCTATTAACCAAAGTTTTTTGGTACAGCACCATCTTTGTGACCGATCCTCTACACAACCACTTGCTAACAGGTTGGGGTCTATACATTTTTCCATAGAAAATAAAGGTTGCTGGGAGATCGCCACCTGCAGATCTCTAGGCCTGTGTACCTGTGACCATTAAAAGCAAGTTAGGTCATTTTGTAGCTGTATTGGTAATCCTGATGGCCCTTTTTGATGCTCGTGTGTGTAAATTAACTTTGTTTGTGGTCACTGTGACATAAAATCTGCATGCCTTTTGAGTCAACAGTCAAATTGGATATAATGTACTTAAAAGGTTTGCCGACTTCTCCCCAAAAAAAGGTTTTAACAAACTTTTTTTTCCTCCAGAAGCTAAAACTTTACAACCATCTTTGCTCTTACAGATTAGATTCAATTCAGCATTGTTTGGGTGACTTCTCTCTCTCTTAGACGGTCTCTGGTTTTAGTAATTTACAGAGATGGAAGTAAGAGATTTTTATTATCTAGATAGACTAATCCCCTTTGTAAAGTTTGATTTGTTTACTCTGAATGGTTACCTCTGCTTTTGATCACTCCTCACTTACTCTTTTGAGTTTTCAGAAATCGGATGTGTAATATAATCTGTAGTCCTACGGCTGTGGGGTAGTGGGTTCTGAAAGACCTTAATAGAGATGCTTATCTAGAATTTCACCCCCCCCCCCCCCCCCCCCCCCCCCCCTTTATCACACAGAAGTCCCATCTTTACAAAAGGTATTCTCTACTCTAATGTAGAGCCTTGTCTTTTCTCTCCAGTGTTCCTGCCGGAAGGACATGGTGAAGATCTCCATGGATGTGTTTGTGCGCCGCCTGCAACCCGTGCGCTATGACCTGTGGAAGCAGGGTAAAGACACAACAGTGCTGGACCACCTGAAGCCCACAGAGCTCACCAGCCCTGAGCTGGAGAGCTGGAGGGAGCATCGCGTCGCCCAACGGGCAAACCTCCTGCGAAGGTTTGTATTATGAAATTCTTCATGTGTTCAAAAGTAAATATGAGGGTTTTACTTAGCTGTCTAACTATGACAGGGCCATGCAGAAGATGAAGCAATTCCGTCGTCTGAAGCTCGAGGAGGTGAAAGTCCTGGCAGAGGAAGGCATTGAGCTGAATGCTGTCGAGTATCAGCGTCAGGTTGAGGAGCGTGAGGCTCAGCGTAGGAAGGAGAAGGAAGCACGTCTTGCCCGAGAGGCCATGATAACTTTGGAAGCCCTGGAGCGCGAGGAGCAGCAGGCTGCTGAGGCCGCCGCTAAAGTAGTAGAGACTCCAGCTGCAGAGGGTGAGGCAGATATGAAAGCATTTCTTTCAGTTCTATCCTCAGTGATAGAATCTTCCACTTTAAAAAGTCATTACTCAGTCCACACGGTAGTTTTAACCTCATTGCCTCATACAGACATTTTTAATGAGCCAGTAGCACTTCTGACTTTATCTCCTCATCTGTTATTTTCCAGGACAAGAACAAGAAACCAAACCACAGAACCTGACAGACGACATTGAGAAAAAGAAGCAGAGAAAGCCGAAGAAGATCTCCAGTGGCCAAAATGCCATCACTGGATTCGAGGAAGCGTTTAAGCAGTTTGCTACATCTGACGACAAGAATTCAAAGAGGGACACGGCTCGTCATCTAGACACTTTGTCCCCGAGACACAGCGACATCTTAGCAGACAACAAGATGGATGTGAGTGCCACCCAGGTGAGTCCGATCTTGACTGAAAGTCAATAGATTTGTCCTTTACTCTGTCAGACAGGTTAGCTCTTTAAGCGTTTGTAATCCCCACTTGGTGGCAGTTTAATACTTTATTTGCTGTGAGCTTACATCACAATAGAGTAGACTCTGAATTGGCTAATAAAACACAAGCTAATTAAATCTAAAAAAAATCCACAAATATTTGCTGTAATAATCCACAAATGTAGGAAAAAATGTTTTTGCAGCTGTAGTCATTACTTGTTTTTCCATTTCCTTTTTATCCATTCTGAAAAACAGCAGTTTATTAAATTAATATCAAGTTTGAACATGTTCAAATTACTTTTTATTTGGAGATAAATATTTTAAGGTTAAACACATTGAACAAAAATAAGACACACACTTTTTAAAATTAATTTATTTTAGGCAACCTATCCCAAGAGGAAAATACCTACAGAAATAAAAAAGAGTCGCCGCCACCCCCTCAGCAAGCCACCCACGCGCTCCCCTCTGTCCATTGTCAAACAAGATCCAGCTAGCGACAAAGGTATGTGGATATCTGTCCTTCACTTCAGTTATTTATTGTAAATATTCTGCTATTAAAGTCTCAAACACTTGTTCAGAAACTTCTCTCGCAAGCTGCTAGTAGATCTACAATTTTATCTTCCTGGATGTCAGTTGAAACCTGTGCTGTGCTGTACTTGCTGTTTTCATGTAGACATGAATAAATTGTGGAGGGAAAAACAGCAAATAATACAATAATATGTTTGATGTAAAGACCAGAGGGAGCCACAGAAGAAAAGAACAAAAACTGGATTTTCAGGAAACAGATTTGTTGTAGTTACTTCAGATTTGGCACAGGTGTCGTCTCTACGGCGTCGTGGTTTACACATTCTAGTGAAAGCTCCACAGTTTGATCCCGGGAGGAGGCACATATCCCCTGCGTCAGGAAAGGCATCCGGCATAAAAATCTGCCAAATCGAACACACAGAGCTACCTGCTGTGGTGACCCACCGTGAATAAGGGAGCAGCCCAAAGTAGTTAGCACTTCAGCTTTGCGACAGATTTGTTTACTTGGACTCAGAGATGAACTAATTAGAATTTGAAGGGTGCCGCAAACCCACAAATTTAGACGGCATCATGAAATTTCACAAATATGTCAAGCATCACAAAGAGACATGGCATGATGTTTATATATATTTTTACCTAAATGGTAATTGGCCATCGTCACTATAATGGTGTAGTGTTCTACAAAAACACCTTTTTGGCCATAACACGGGAAGCAGGGAAGGAGAAATCGGAAATATTGTGATCATTTTCAGTGTTTGAATTGAAGTTGCTAGTCTTTGGAACCCATCTAATAAATTCCTAGTAGTCACTACATAAAAAGCATTATGAGTCTGGATAGACTGCACAGCCAAAGGTTCATCCAGCTCTTGTACATAAAAACGAATAAGATACTATTGTTGTTGTTTTGTTGTTTGTTTTTCTTATTGATTCGGGGGAAGAAAAACAAGCAGGTCTGAAGCTCCCCATGGAGATAATGAAATCAAGACTACTCTCTCTTCAGTGTTTTTCCTTTCATTTTCTGACTGACACTTATTGATCAGGGGATCATGACTTCCAATTACCTGCTTTCAAAGTCACTTTGAGTTGGCAGCAGGGGACCCGACTTAGGGTTTGTTCTTTAAAAGGGTGGGTGGGGTGACAAGGAGAAAAAGAAGACTTGTGGTGAAGGGTGGAAGGGGAGGGGAAAAAAACACTTAAATGGGAAGCTTGTGAAAATATCTTCCTGCCTTCGGTCCAGGTCTGACAAAGTGTTTGGATCAGTAGCTTCAAGGCATCACTTTAAAATTGATTCCTGACTCTGGACAGCATATTATTGATGTCAGTGCTGTTTGTGTTCATCAGCCAATTATATCAGGAGTGGTGTTGTTATTGTGCAGGACCAGAATGTGCTGTTCCCGTCTCTTGGCGAGAGCTCCCTTATGAAAAACATTCTGGAGCTTCTCTCAAAATGCTTGACGTGCATTTTAGAGAAAAATAAAAATCATTAGCGGTAACAAATCTCTCAACACGACTGCAGTATGTGTTATCCTCCCCAGCTCCGTCTAACAAGCACACTCATGCATTTGAATTCTTTACCCACAGATATGGCCTCCCCCATGCCAATGGATAGCGACATGAAGAAGCAGGAGCACCTGTGGCAGAATCACTCACCTAACTTCCTGGCAGAGAAAGCCTTCAATGCTGCAGTAGCTGCGCTCAAACCACACTGTGCTGTCTGCTCACTCTTCTGTCCGTACACAAAGGTAGGTACACTCCAGGCACATAGGAGTGGTTCATATAACAATGGCAGGTCAGACCCATTAGAACAGACATAAATAGTGGGCAACAAACTAACATTTAACTTGTCTTTTTTCCTGATCTTTCCAACCACAGAAAGATGTCTCCACTGATAACGAAACCCTGGGCGCTTCATTTCCCCGTCATGGCAGCTTGACTCGTCCACTGGTCCCAGAGATGTGCTTCAGCGTCGGAGCAGGAAACACGGAGCCACCACCCACCAACTATCACATTGGGGAGGATGGAACCAGCCTCCTGATCTGCTGTTCATCTTGCCAAATGCAGGTTCATGCTAGTAAGTATAAAACTGAAAAGATTTTGGCTGTGTTGGTTTAACATTGGGACACGAGCTCATTTGTTGTACCCTCTGTGTGATAGAGAGCTTACTAGTACACCTGGGGACATCTGTACTAGTTGATGTTTTATTAGATGAGCAATAAAAATAAATCTGATGGCAACACACTGCCTCTGTGCTAGTAATGAAATTTAACACTGTTGTTGCAACAGAAAGCTTTCCAGCAAAGACAATTTTAATATGGCTTTTGATTAGAGCCAGTTAGCATTTGTATGCCTGCTGAGACATCGGGTATCTAATGGACACAAGAATTTGATCTTTTGACTTGATTTTCCACGTGCACATTCAATCAGTGGGTAAAACACAAATCTGAAACTGTATAATAGATGTTAATCGTTGTAAAGTAAGGATCTGTAAGTGTGGAGACTTCTTTTCCCCCCTCAATACTTTGTAGATTTCAAATTCTTTTTCCTCTCTGTGTTGTCAAAGAGCTGAATTTGATCCAGTTCATCAGCATTTAATTCATAATGCGGAGAATGTCTGTTTTATAAATTAATGCCAACACGGACCAGCAAGTTTTACACATAAACTTCAGTCTATCTAGTGCTCACAACATTTTCTCACACCTGAGACCCCTGAGAATAGTTTCAGGAAAATGGGCAGAGGCACAGAGGATGAGACTTCAATACAGCAGTGCAATAGACTGCTCAATTCCCTGTTGCCAGACTCAGTGAAGCTTTCTAGTGTAACTCTTCTCAGCTCTGGTTAAACTGGCTAAGAGGCTGACAAAGGTCATGCAAAGGTGTCTCTAAAAACCAACACACCATACACTTCCCCAGCTCATATTTACCCTGCCTTTCCACTATATAGTTGACTTTTAACGGCATGTTGCTTCTGTCGAAGCGAAGCATGAAAAGACAGGCAGTTTGTTAAGATTCTGTAAGACTGAGTCATCCCAGGAATCTCTCTGTGCGTGGCTCTTCTTTTTATTGCCAAATGTAAGGACGTCTATCTAGACTGAACATTTTTAGTAAAGTTTTATGCTGTAAACGATGCAGATGAACGCATTGACTCATCAAGTGTGTCGCTAATCAGCCCTTCCTGGAAATGTATGCATAAATGGATGTTTTGTGCCACATCACAACATCGACCCTCCTCTCCTCGGTTCTTATTATCCAGTTCATTAGTTATCCAGGGACGAGTTTGACTCAGTCTGGGGAAACGGCGCAGATGTTCGTAAGAGAGCACGAAGCAGAACGAAATCCTGTCAAAACACCTTTGCTCCTCATTGTGCTGGAGTAGACATCTGCCTAAGAATCATTCACACATGTACGGGTGTTACATAAACCTGCATGCCCTTTTCTTCAGAAGCTTAAGCTGGAGATGGTGATGGGCTGAAAGTGTGAACAGAATGCTTAAAAACATGTTTGGTGAGAAGTAATTTGCAGAAATGTGTACAAAATCTGTTTAAAGAAATAGAAAAAAGGCGGTAATGTTGCCATGCGCTGTCATCACTGAATATCGATGCATTGAAATGACATGAAATGATGAAATGGATGAGCACAGTCAGTAGCATCTCTTCTCTAACAGGTTGTTATGGCGTGAAGCCTGACTCTGTTGGTGATTCCTGGATGTGCTCTAGGTGTGCAGCGGGAGCCTGGACAGTGGTGAGTGGTGGCTGCAAATGAGCCAATCCCATCCCACCCCCACATAAAATAAAACCACTTCAGGAATAGCAGTTATTCTCCAGAACTGCAGGTTTAGTTGAAAATGTTTATTAGATCTGACTTGAATTAGAGCCTCTGAGGACACGTTGACCCTACATCTCTTCTTCTAATGATTGCTGCTAGGCAACATGACATCAATCACAAGTCCAAACCAAGCTTTGTTTAGAAAAGACTGATTTGGCTAAGGTGTGGGAGGAACGGTGTCAATGTGTTCTCCGTTTCTATACTTAATCCTCTTTTTCTCTGTTCTCGTATTATCTTTTCTTAAGGAGTGCTGTCTTTGTAACTTGAGAGGGGGAGCTTTGAAGACTACCACAGACAACCGGTTAGTGCCACGTGTTTGAGCTGATGGAAATTCACAAATTACAAAAATAACAAATAATGGTTCATCAAGCTTATACTCAGAGCAAAATAAAGATTTTCATATAAAAAAAATCTTACAGTGAATCTATATTTCCCTGTTTTGAATTTGTTCTCGCCAAACTATTCATTGCTTCACCAGGTGGGTTCATGTCATCTGTGCTATCGCCGTGGCTGAAGCTCGTTTCATTGATGCCATTGAGAGGGGGCCAGTGGACGTCAGCGCCGTCCCAGAAACCCGCAAGAATCTAGTAAGATCAGACGGTGACAAATAAGAGAGTTACATGTCTCTTTGTGTTGTTATGTAAAGTGAAACGGGCAGAGAGCTACTTTGAAATACATCCAAGATTTTTACCTACCGTATTTTCACAACCATAAGGCGCACTTAAAAGTCTTAGATTTTCTTCAAAAAGTACGGCGCGCCCTATAGCGCAGTGCGCCCTGTGTGTTGTAAGGAGGACGTAGTAGAGAACACCATGAGAACGCTAAAGGGTGAAGTGTGTGCGTTGACTTTATCGCACATACCTGTATAAAAGAACAGGTATGTGCGTTATGCAGGACATCGTTGTTTTAACAACCCTGAAAGTGGCAAAGAGACACGCTTACGAAGCACAGTTTAAACTGAAGGCCATCAGCTACGCGGAGGAACATGGAAATCGAGCAGCGGCGAGAGAATTTAAGATTAACGAATCGATGGTTCGCAAATGGAGGAAGCTAGAAAACAAGCTCCGGCAGGTCAAGAAAACGCAGCTGAGTTTCCGCGGACATAAGGCGAGGTGGCCCGAGTTGGAGGAAAGACTCGAGCGGTGGATCATCGAGCAAAGAACGAGCGGGAGAAGCGTTTCGACGGTCACCATTCGGCTAAAAGCAGTTTCACTTTCACTTTTTATGAAACGGTGCCATTTTTCCATCCGGACCAGGACTACGGTAGCGCAGCAACTTCCAGCGGATTATAAGGAAAAGCTGGCCATCTTCCGCTCCTACTGCAGCAAACACATCGGCAACAAACACATCCAGCGATGGATGACGGATGGAGACCACAGTTTCACCAAGAGTGGAAGGCAGCGCCCGGCGAGTTACGCCACAATTTGCCAATGGATTGTAGATGCTTGGGCTAACATGTCTGCTGGCACTGTTGTTCGAGCTTTCGCAAAAGCCGGCATCATTTCCGAGGAGCCGCACGGCACGGAAAGTGACTCTGACAGTGAAGAAAGTGAACTTGGCATGTTTGATGGAGATTTAGCGCAGCTGTTCAATTCAGACCCAGAGGATGAGGACTTCGATGGGTTTGATTGATGATAAAAATGTGAGTACCAAACTTTGTTTTGCTCCTGCTTTATTTTTAAATACGCACACTTGTATGCTTGTGTGTTGTTGATGATGACGATTACTGGTAATAAAAATGTGAGTAAGGTACCGAACTCAGGTTTGCTCCCGCTTTATTTTTAAATACGCATACGGTACTTGTATGCGCCCTATGATCCAGTGCGCCTTATGTGTGTGTTAAATACAGTAATGGCACACATAACTGAGACTGCGCCTTTTAGCACAGTGCGTCTTATGGTCGTGAAAATACGGTAGTTTCTTTTTGGCGAAAGTTTATGCTTCTTAGTGTACATTGTGCACTGTAGCTGTTTTGCTTATACTGTTTAGGTGAATTTCAGGCTTTTTTTTTGTTTGAATGGATAGATATTTTTTTTCCTCCTCCTCCTTCTTTTTTGGAAGCCAGGGATGATATAGGGTAAAAACAGATGTGCTGAGGGGCATGGCTGAATAATCAGCTGTCATTTCTCGCTGTGCCAAACGAACTGCATCGATCTCGTGGGTAGCTCCCCTTCTCCATTCACCCAATCCTACTTCACAGTAAGTAGCAGTGCTTGCTGGTGCATTATCACAAATCTGCAAATAATGTCACCTCTTTCCCTCCCCGTCTCTCTGAATAATCTATCAAAGGACAAGCTGGGTGACATTTGCATCTGAGTGCTGTCTAAGCACGTTTCCTCAGTCTCTTCTTAAAAGACTGTGAGCAGAGAAGCTCTGCGGTCTAATGATTTGGATGACTGCGCTGATCAAATGTGAATACGCATGCTAGGAACCAGTTTATATTGCACTGTGATCAGCAATCAGTGTTTTCCCTCCCATCTTTGAACACTGAGTTTCCAGTGATGGAGAGATTTAAAACTCATTACTTTTGTCTTCGTTATTTTGGAATTTCTCAGGTAACACTGTTCAATTCCTCAGCTGATGCATCTTTTGCATATTGTGTGTAGAGGAACTGCGATTTTTGCTCTTGTGAGAAAACCGTTTCAAGCTTAGAGCTGCAAGTCACTTAAATAAAATGTATAAGTGTCTTTAATGACCTGCAAAACTTTAAAACAGGCATCGGCAACCAGGCTGGGATTTTTTTCACACACAACTATCACAAAGGTTTGCAAAAATATGGCCTGAAAAAATTCTTTGCAATTCTTTGTGACAATGCCTTATTGATGCAAGGGGTTGGGGGAAGAATGGCAGCAGTTGCATTGGTCGCCACTCCTGTTGGCTAAGAATGGGAAACAGAGACTACACTTTGCAGTAGGTCACTGGACAGAAGATCTGAAAAATGTTGCGTTCAGAAGCGGAGACAGGGACTGCTACAGAGAGGCCAAGTACAGGTTCACTAAAGAGGTGGACATTGCTAAACATCAGCACTCTGAGAAGATGCAGCAGCAGATCTCAGAGAATGACTCGGCCTCTGTGTGGAAAGGTTTTAGGAATATCACAAACTACAAGCCTAAAACCCCCCACTCCACTGATGACTTGCTCTTAGCCAACACCCTTAACGACTTCGACTGCCGTTTTGACGAGCCATCAGGCAGCCTTCACACCTCCAACGGCCCCAACAATAGAGACACTTTGGACACTAATTCCCCCACCTCTCCCCCCTACATAGAGCCATCACCACCTTCAAACCGTTCACCTACAACACCCCCCTCCTCACCCCACACAAAAGAGGATTTCACACCACCTCCTCCCACCACAACTCTTCATATTCATGAAGCAGATGTGAGGAAGCAGTTTAAGAACCTGAATGCTCGGAAAGCTCCCGGCCCAGACGGTGTGTCTCCTGCCACCCTCAGACACTGTGCAAACGAGCTGGCCCCAGTGTTTTCTGGCATTTTCAACTCCTCACTGCAGGCATGTCATGTGCCTGCCTGCTTCAAGTCCTCCACCATAATCCCTGTCCCCAAGAAACCTAGGATCACTGGACTAAATGACTACAGACCCGTGGCTCTGACATCTGTGGTCATGAAGTCTTTTGAGCGCCTAGTTCTCTCCCATCTCAGGACCCTCACGGCCCCCCTCCTGGACCCCCTGCAGTTTGCATATAGAGCCAACAGGTCTGTAGACGACGCCATCAACATGGCCCTACACTTCATCCTGCAGCATCTGGACTCCCCAGGAACCTACGCCAGGATCCTGTTTGTGGACTTCAGCTCTGCCTTCAACACCATCCTTCCAGACCATCTCCGAGACAAGCTTTCCCAGATGAATGTGCCTGATCCCATCTGCCGGTGGATCACTGACTTCCTGACGGACAGAAAGCAGCATGTGAGGCTGGGAAAGAATGTCTCGGACTCCCGGACCATCAGCACCGGCTCCCCTCAGGGCTGTGTTCTTTCTCCTCTGCTCTTCTCCCTGTACACCAACTGCTGCACCTCCACCCACCAGTCTGTCAAGCTAATCAAGTTTGCAGATGACACCACCGTTATTGGACTCATCTCGGACGGGGACGAGTCTGCCTACAGGAGGGAGGTAGAACGTCTGGTGTCCTGGTGCAGCCACAACAACCTGGTGCTGAATGCCCAGAAGACAGTGGAGATTATTGTGGACTTCAGGAAGCACACAGCCCCACTCCCCCCCATCATCCTGACTGACACCCCCATCACCTCTGTGGACTCATTCCGCTTCCTGGGTACCACCATCACCCAGGACCTGAAGTGGGAGCCCACCATCACCTCCGTCATCAAGAAAGCCCAGCAGAGGATGTACTTCCTGAGGCAGCTGAAGAAATTCAACCTGCCAACACGGACGATGATGCAGTTCTACACTGCAATCATCGAGTCCATCCTCACCTCCTCCATCACCGTGTGGTACGCTGGAGCCACTATCAGGGACAAACAGAGACTGCAGCGTGTTGTGCGCTCTGCTGAGAAGGTGATTGGCTGCAGACTCCCATCTTTGCAGGACCTGTACACCTCCAGGACATTGCGGCGTGCAGCTCGGATCTCAGCTGACCCTTCTCACCCTGGACACAGTCTGTTTGACCTGCTCCCCTCAGGCAGGAGGCTCCGGTCCATTCGCACCAGAACCTCTCGCCATAAGAACAGTTTCTTCCCCTCTGCTGTTGGACACATGAACAATAACCATATGACTGTACCCGCCACTAACACATGACCCTACGCTGTGTCACTGCATCATTCCATGTTTGGCACTGATCACCACCTGCACTCATGTATATATCTTTCAACGTAGCACTCTTAATTCTTATTCTCATGTATATATCTCATGTATATCTCATGCACATATCTTTCCACGTAGCACTTTTAATTCCTATCCCTACTTTTATTTTTTTCCATGTCTATTTAAGTGCTATTTATGACACTATGTTTGCACTGAAGCACCGCAGCAATTTCCTAATGTTGTAAACCTGCTCAACATTTGGCAATAAACCCCTTTCTGATTCTGATTCTGATTCTGATCTGGTGAGTCTTGATTTGTGCTGCCAACATTCAGATGGCAGGGTCAGAATTTGGTGCAAAGATGAAAGCATGGGTCCGTCCTCCCTTGTATCAATGGATCAGGCTGGTGGTAGTGTTGTAATGTTCGTGTGGGCCCCTTAGTCCCAGCTGAGCAGTTTAAACCCCACAGTCTGCCTGAGTATTGCCCCTTTATCACCACAGTGTACCCATCTTCTGATGGCTGCTTCCAGCAGAATAAAATACTATGTGGCAAAGCTGAGATCATCTCAAACTGGTTTCTTGAACATGACGGTGACCACTGTACTCAAATGTCCTCCACAGTCACAGATCTCACTCTAGGTGAGCATTTTTTGAATGTGACATCATCATGGATGTGCAGCTGACAGATCTGCAGCAACTGTGTGATGCTGTCATTTCAGCAGGGACCAAAATCTGCAAGGATTGTTTCCAGCACCTTGTTGTATAATTATAATTTGCAAGCACCAATTTGTTCTAAAACACTGTGTGCAAAGATAATTTTGCTATGACCACATCAGAAATAAATAAATACAGTTAACAATGAGTTCATATAATTTGATCCCAAAGTCAGCTCAAAGATGGTTTTTCTTTAAAATTAATCTTCTCAATATTAATCTGCAATGCACTTTACATATAAATAAATCAAGCAGCTAATGTTTCTTGAGCTGCTGAGTTTCATCCTGTCCTCTGCTCTGGTGCCTACCTGCCTGGGGAAAACCTCACCAGCTGGCAAAGTAGCTGCCTTGCACCAGTAAAAACTGAAGTTTGACTTTTTAAATTTACTTTTTTATTGATTGGCACCACATTACAGCTGCACATAAAGGAGGAGAAACAGGAAAAAAAAGATTTTTTTCCCCCTTTAAACTAGGGATTTCTTCTCTGCTGTTTGAACGATGCACGCATAAGAGCAGTCAGCACTGAGAGTTGTAAGACTTTAATTAAAATAATGGTTGTGGGTTTGCAGGGATCATGTGTTATATTAAATTGTCACAGAAAAGGCAAAGAGTTTGCAGACTGCTGGGAATTTCAGACCAGAATTAAGAGATCTGGAAGGAGAGAAGAGCAATGAGGCTAAACAAGTTATGGAAGATGCCAAAAGGGATGGAGGGAGGAAAAATGAATTGGCATAAATGAACTGAGTGTCAGAGTGACAGTTCAGTTTTAAGACACAATTGTCACCACTGTACAGACACTCAGCCCAAAAGCGTGATAACGGGAAGACTGAAAACAGCCATTCTCTTAATGAGTGAAAACCTGTAAGAACACCAAACAGAATCAAAGATCAGACAGAAGAGAGTTCATGGTTTCATTGCTGGTTTCTCCACCATCTTTATTTCATGAGAGGTCCTACAATTACTGCAATTTCATGGCGTGCCAGGTTGTTCTGGAGGACTGGAGTAGTTGTTGCAGATGAATTGTTTTAATTGTTTTAACCTTGTTGGAATTGTGAGGGTGAAATGTTAAGAGTTCACATTTAGTTTACTTTACTTCAGTTCAAACTTTTGGACAACTCTTTCCTTTGTCAGCATCAAAGGAGGCTTATATATAAATAAGCGGAGGAAGTTATAGGGGAATGGAGACGTAACAGAAGCTTTTTATTTGCTTTTGTTGCAGAAGTGTGTGTTCTGCCATGGAAAGGTTGCTAGTCAGAACCGCGGCGCCTGCATCCAGTGCACGTATGAGAACTGTGCAACGTCCTTCCACGTCACCTGTGCCCAAATCGCCGGAGTAGTCATGACACCTGCTGATTGGCCCTACGTGGTGTCTGTCACCTGCCATAAGCATAAAAAGGTCACTCCAAAGGTAAGTGCAAAACCAGGAAAATTGGTCAGTTATTAAAGCTGCAGATTTTAAAAAAGGTTTTGTAAAATTACGGTCAAAAGTCATATATTGAAATATTTTTCTGTTAATCATTCTTCAGGAATAGCTGTTTGATTTAAAAAGGAAAAAAAACCCATTATATCTTTTTGTGTTTTTCTATAAACTGAATATAACGAGTGTTGGGCTTTGTTTTTTGCTTAAAAAATGTGTCGTGGAATTTTTTTTGTTTTGGGGGGTAAAAAGAAATCACACTGATGACGTGTAGAAGTCTCAAAAACATTCAAAGCACACGTATCAAATATGATATTATTGGCTTTTGAGGGTTAATGAGTGTAAGGGCCACACTGACTAGCATGTTGCACCATGTGGCACAGTGGGTTTTAAATGCACTGTCTGTATTTCTAAAGCACTGTTGGCATTTTTATTTCTGAAAATTCTTTGTTCAAAGGGCAAAATATATATGGAGACGTTTGCTGCCCTTTATTGCATCGATATTTAATGCTAAAAAAAAATAGCATGTCTTATTTTTTGTGCTTGGTATTGAAATTGAAAAATGTTTAGAAAACAGTGTAATGATTGTGAAACTAACCCCAGGTGTGAGCGCTGTTTGGGTGTTGCACATCATTATACCCCGTTTCCGTTTCATAAATCTGACCCTAAGTGGTTTAAAGTGACACACGAGGAGAAAAAGTCATAAAGACTTTTTCTCCTCGTGTGTCACGAGGCATGGAGTGAACTTCCACAGTTACGCTGATGACACACAGCTGTACATCTCCGTGTCTCCTGATGACACCAGACCAATGGATGCCCCTTTTAACTGTATCTTGGATATAAGATCTTGGATGGCAGAAAACTTTTTACAGCTTAACCAGGACAAAACTGAAGTTTTAATTGTCACTTTTTGGAATAATGACAGAACACGCAGTGTGTTCCTGCTGAATGAAGCCACATATTTCCAATTAAACCCCCCCTTTTTCTTTCTTTTCTTAAGCCTCGACCAACACCCAAAGGCCCACAAGAGCCAACCCTTGGGCAAAGGGTGATAGGTCGCAACGCCAACTCCTGGTATTACCACTGCACCGTCATTGGCATGGCCAGACAGACGTTCTACGAGGTCAACTTCGACGACGGCTCATACTGTGACAACTTGTACCCGGAAAACATAATGGTGAGTTCTCTCGGAGTCAAGGCAGACACCTACATGCGTGCAATCGACACGGGTTAAAAATAATCTCCTTTTTAAATAGCTGAAAGAAATATCCTAGCAACTGTTACATGCTTTTGTAACTTGAGAATCTGAACAAATGAAAACGTAATGACTGAATGTAAACTCGCATAACCTTTAATGAGTCAGTGCTGTAAGTTATGAACAAACATGACTTTTAATAATGTGAAATCTGCTGAGAAACTTGATCAAATTTAACTTTAAAATCAATTGTGTGTAACCTACCAGAACAAGCTGTTTGAATTGCAGAGAAATGAAAAAGTCAACCCACATTTAATAACAGCAACCAGATGAAAATGTTAGCCTCAGACTTTATTAACTAAATTCTTGTTTGTAAAATGTAACACGAAGATGTTTTGAGCACTTTTTTTTTTCTTTCGCTCATCCTTCCCGCTTCTTCAGAGTCATGACTGTCTGCGCAGTGGCCCTCCTAAAGTGGGAGAGCTTGTTGTGGTCGGCACACACGAAGGCAAAATCCTCAACGCTTCCTTTGTCAAACCACATATCCACAAACTCTACCAGGTAAGAGAAGCACAACACGAGCCCTCACATCTGCTAGAGTTTGGAGCGTGTGTGGCTGTAGTTTGCATCATTCATAGATAAACTTGTGATGTTGTTTCTTAATAACTGAGTGCACAAGAAAATAAGTCGGATTTCTGAGATGCTGCTGTTCAAACACCTGCAAATTTTTTTATGGTTAGGGTACATGGCTTGGGGAAAGCATTATGTCAATGAGATGCCCTCACTAAGATATGAAAACGTGTGTGTGTGTGTGTGTGTGTGTGTGTGTGTGTGTGTGTGTGTGTGTGAATAAATGTATGTGTAAATGTATAAACCTTTCCAAGTCAAACCAGACCGTGAAAATCATCTCTAAATAAAGCTTTAAAGCTTGGCTGCAGCGCAAAAAAAATAGAAATCGACTGTTAGGTGAGGACTGTGAGCATGGGCATCATTTTCCATATTTTATCTGATGCTCTTCTGCAGCATGACTCAAAAGTGAGTAAACATGTGAACTTTGGGATGTTCTGTGTAATTGCTTTGCCCCACCCTCTGCTTTGGCTCTCGATTCTTGGAGATTCAGTGTGCAAGAAGCCAGGCGGCCCTTCTAGATTATGGTGGAGCGTTTTGACTCGGGCATTAAAAAATAAAAGTGGAGAGATCTCAAATTACTGCTACTTTAAGGGAAATTTATAGGGCAAAACTGCAGAGCGCTTACAAAGTGGAAAATGTGGGATCGAAGAGGATTGTTGGGACAAGAGCGAGCGCATCCTGAAATGTACTTGGACACAAACACATGGGAAAGTGAGGTTGTTTGATTCGAGCCATGATGCTGATTTTGGGAGTGCATCCATGAGAGCTCATCTGAGTGACTTGCAAATAAACAGTGTTTATGGGGAATGCATCCAGTCACTTCACTTTCGGAGTTTAAGGAACTCTTAAATGGCTGATCTAGGGTGGTTTATATTTACTGCAGATGTTTGCATCAGACACATGTTTACAGGGTTATAACATCTGTTAATACACCACCACAGACATCACATCATTTATCGCCACTTTTCCAAATCCCTCTTGACAGAATCATTCAGTTTTGTATCTTTCCACGCTCTTTTCACGTCTCCATGTTAACCCGCTGGCTGCAGCACCGAGAGCCCTCTCAGAGATGAGAGTACAGCTGTGATTAGCTAAAATCACGCCTCCACTTGATCACAGAGTCGGTGCCACAACCCTGACCTTGCTGTGCCTCCCCTTCGCGCCATATAAATATATATAATTTTTTAAAAATCTACATTTACATTTAAAGTGGTTAACTGAAGCTCTTATCCAGTCAGTGAGCAGCTTTAGGGGTCAGAGTCATGGTCAAGGACATTTTGACTGAAGCACATGGTTGTTGATGGAACCATTTGTTATGCCTGAGATCCAACCGGTGACTGTCTGGGTGCAAGTTTTGAATTTTCAGTGTGCTTTATCAGTGATTTGTCCTTTTTTTACCTCCTGGTTTAGCCTCTAATAATTTGTTATATTTTATTCATTTTTTTTTTTAAATCTGCCTGTGTGTCCTCTGCACTTATAGGTACAAATATTGAAAGGGTGGGTTGGTTAATCCATTGTGGGTGTTATCTGTCCAGGTTGAGTTTCAGGACCAGAGTCAGTTGATGGTCAAGCACTCGGAGATCTTTCAGCTGAACCAGGAATTACCCAAAAGGGTCAGAGCTCGACTGGTGAGTGTTTTACTCAAACTTTAAAATAAAACTAAATTAGCTGTAGATGAAACAACTAGTACTTGAAAAGTGATTTCTGTGTTCCCCGTCTAAGTCTGTACCGGTCTGTTCTCAGGCGTTACCTGGAACACAGGAAGAGGTTCCCTCAGTGGACGAAGCCCGAGCAGCCAAACGGCGCCGCCTGACCGCGACTTTGCCCCCTCCAGGCCCCGCCCCTGCCAATATCCCCATGGAAACAACCAACGCAACCCCTTGCCCTCAAACTAAAGCTCCAGTAACAAAGCCAGCACCAGAAAATCACAGTATTGGTACACAGCTAACCTCACAACCTCTGTCCCAGCCCCCAATGATCCAGCAGGATGCTCCTGCCCCAGCTAGCGGTATTCAAATGGACGCTGAGACCCCAATGGACATCGGCGTTGCCCTCACCGATCCTTTAACAGGGTCACCTCTCATATCGGATCCCCTCTTGAGTTCAGAGTCTGTCCCTTTTCAGTCCACCTTAAACTCTAATCCCCTGCTGTCTGCCCCGTCCCTGCCTTCCCTTCCGGCTCAGCACATGTCCGACAGCTACACGCCCAGCAGCGGCTACGTCTCCTATATGAAGACACTCCTCCATTCTCATTTTCCTCAGGAAGATGGCCCCGAACCCTTGTATTAAAACTCCACTATATTATTACTCAGCCGGTGGAGGCTGAGCCAATAGGAAGTAAGCTAATGGTGTTGGATTTTACTGAGTGCTGTAATAATGGACAACTTATATCCTCCACTGGCTCTGAGAGCTCAGAGTAGGAGCAGGAAAAGACACGGACATACGAGCACTCTTTTAATGCATGTTACTTTTCTATTTTTGAGTTAATGTGTCTGCAGTGGTGCTTTAGCCTGCTCTGAAGCAGCAGCTAAAGAGGACAAGGCTTTTTTTAACATTAACATGTTGTCTTTTCTTTTTTTGTTTTCTTATTAAATACAGATTTCCTTTTTGTTCTCAGTCAGCTGCTGTGCTTTATTTTCCTCCATAATGGGATAAGTCTCTGGGTGGCATCAACCTCCATACCTCGTTGCATTAAATCAATAACAGCACACTCCCATTTTCTTTCTACGGGAAGCTAATTATTACGAGGGCCTCTCAGCTTTGGGGCCCCCGATGGACTTTAAACTCTCACTTCTTTTTAAAAAAAAAAATAATGAAAAAAAAATCAAATAACCAGCAACAAGATATCTATTTTTCAATCCAGCCACTCATGGCTTTGAAACTGTGTGGCGGAACAAAAGTATCACACTATCCATCTGCAGGATCTTTTCACGAGGGTGTTTTCTTGTTGGATCACAAGAGGTAAATGGAGAAATGGGGTTTAAAACACAAAACACACAAAAAAAGAAGTGTATTGTAGCGGGAACTCAGTATTTAAATGTCTTAGTCAAATATTGAAAGAATTATTTGTAATAGAACAAACATGTTGAATGCAAACACTAGTAGACTTGTCTGCAGGATGCATTAAAATTTTGTGAAGATGTGTCACAGTAGTTAACAGATGTGAACTTTATGTATTGACGTCATTTGGCGGCTCCTCTTTTTACACCAAAACGTTCTCAGGGTTCCTACATGTGGGAAATAAATGATGTTTCAACATCCAAGTCTTCACGTTAAGAGCATACCCGATACACCTGCTTATTGTTATCTTTGCATTTGCTCCCGTTAAAGGTTCGTCTACTATACAGAGTGAGATCTGTTTACTGTCACACTATCGCCTTTCGGCACACCAACTAGGCAGAAGAGTTCAGTCAGTTTTAAAGAAGGAAGGTTTGAAAAAAAAGCACGTTATGTAGGAACCCTAAAATCAGGAAATATTCTACCCTTCTTGGTTTAAACTGTGTATGTATATATACAAATTAATATGGTAAAATGTTATCTGTTTTTCTATTACTGTACTGTATCTTTTCTGTGTTCATTTGCCGAACTGCATTCACGAACTTGGCCGATCTCAAATATTAATACTTTTAATTTTGGCAGGTTTATGCCAGCATATTACATGCGTTTCTACTGATAACTACGTGTTTTCTTTTGTTTGTTTTTGTTACTGTTTGTGCAACAGAGGTGCTACATATATAAAACTACTGATGAACTGACCCCCCTCCCTCCCCACTGTCACCTTGTATATATCACAGGCCTTGTATTGTGAATCATATTTGTAAATGGCACGCTTTCCTTTTTCCCTTTTTCCTGTCACACGAAACAGATGTTTCTGTATCCAAATTAACTCCATGAAGAAAATTTGAATTCCTTGGGATTAAAGTTGGTTGTGAGTCACCAGCTCTTCGTGATTTGTGCATTTGTAGAGAATTTAAAAAGTATATTGTGGGTTAGACCAACTATTAAGATTAAACTGACGAGCTGCTAACACCTTCCAGTTATCAATTGTACTGTTTAAATACTGGGGGGTCAATGTATATGCAAATATATTCACTGGTCACTTTATTAGTTACACTTGTAAATGCAAATATATAATGAGCCAGTAAGTTCAAACTGAGCATCAGAATGTGGCAGAAATGTGATTTAAGTGATTTTGAACATGGCATCTTTGGAGTATTTCAGAAACTGCTGGGCTTTTACAGATGAGGGTCAGAAAAAGAGAAAATGTCCAGTGAACGGCTGATGTCTGGGTGAAAATGACTCGGACGACAGACTATTGGAAAAAACAGTTTGATGTAAACAACATGAAAGCATGGATCCATTCTATATGAGTATTGTTGCTGACCATGTCCGTCCCTTTATGACCACACTATACCCATCTTCTGATTTTGGCTTCTAGCAGGATAACAAAGCTCACAAAGTCATCTCAGGTTTCTTGACATGACAATGAGTTCAGTGTACTCAAATGGCCTCCACAGTCACCGGGACATTCGGGACGTGGTGAAACGGGAAGATTGACATCATAGATGTGCAGCTGGCAAGGAGCAACTGTATGATGCTGTCATGTATTTAAGTGCTAAATCTCTGAGGAATGTCTGCCTGTTAAGTCTGGCACAAAGAATGAAAGCGTTCTGAAGATGAGTCCAACCCAGGACTAGGAGGGTGTACCTAATAAAACGTCCAGTGAGTGCAGTTATTAGTCGTTTTATATAATATTGGCCCTCCATATACATGCAAATATATATTTCATTGAGTATATTTATATTAGGGCAAAGTCCAAATTGACAGTAGTGCAGAGTAATAAGAATACCTCTATTATAACTCTTGTATGAGAAACGAAAAGCCTGATGGCTGTGGGTGAGAATGATTTTTGGTATCTCTGTTTTACAAGTTTAACGTACAACAAAATGGCACTCAGATAGGGAACCAAGCATAACAAGCAAATACAATTAATTAAACATACAAGATCCAGAGACTTGAAGTAAACCAATAAAGACAAAAACAAGCGAGCTCAGTGCTTGGTAATGTCGTGTATTGTGAGAGATATATTTAATTTTCTGGAAACTCAAGTCTTGGACAGATTAGGATGTGAACAATTTAAATAATTTATGTTGCTTCACTTCACTTTCACCCCCAGTTATACAACAAGCTCCAATATTTGCAATGCTGACTACAATGGCCTAATACAAGCTAAGATATGAAGGTACTGGCTTCTTCGGATTAATCTGCATCACTGTACAGGTCCAGTAATATTTTTTTGCCATATTACACCAACTGTCAGCGTCTCCAACGTTTACCAATTCACTAGCTGGGACCACATCCTCATTTTAGGTTTGACAGCATTTCTAGTAGGTAGTGGCATATGGCTTGAACATGAATTGAGGCTCCGGTTTGAGGAAGGCCTCAGAGATGACTGACGGCGGCACCCGGGCCGTGAAGATCCCCAAAGGCTTCCCCTCCAGTAATAAGTGTACGTGTTGCAAAAATATAACTTGTTTGCTTGCAATGATAAGTGACCTGTGACCTCGATTGAGTATTCAGGGATTTCACTGAGTGGAGTGGATGCGTTGGCAAGGAATGGCTGAAGAGGAGATCAGAAGAAATTCCAGATGGCAAAAGACCTTGATAGAGGAATGAGGGGAACCTCAGTCAGGTAGTGACGTAGCTTGACTGTGAACAAAAGCTCTGGTGGTGAAGCATGCTGGGATTTTTGAGGCTCTAGACAATGGCACGATGGCTCAGAAAGGCTTAAGTGTGAGTTTGTCTCAAAGTAGAAGATGGAGAGGCGGCTGCCTGGCTCGGTAAGGTAACGATAACTACTGTGTAGATTTCAGAAACAAACAAAGGTTTCTTTGGAAGCAAACATGGCTGAACCTCATAGAAGATGATGCCATTTGGGATGGCGAGGAGATGTTGCCAGAACCTCATTTCAGCTTGGAAGAGCTGTACTGAAGGAGAGAGTTTAGTTGATGGTAGCGAGAGCATGTGAGAAGTGAAGGTATGCCTTGGGGAATTATGCACACGGCGGAGTTCAGATGTCCTAAAAGGAGGCACAGCTGTTATTTGTGTGAGAGAGCAAAAAACAGAGAAACCTGTAACTGGAAAATGTTGATGGTTTGTGGAGGCATGCTGGACATATTCCTAAAGAAAGAATATTTTCGGAGACTCTGCTTGAGCAGTTTGATTTGCTTCTGGTCCAGTTGTTGCTGGCACCGATGGTCTTGTTGCTCCCAGTGACAAAGATATGTGTGAATATCCTGGTTGGACATTGCTAAGTGCATTTGTTCTGGGTGAGCTGGGTCATATGTGTTCTGAACCAGCTGATTGTGTTAAACTGGCCGCATTAATGATTGACTCTGTTCCTGAACCAGTCCCTCCAAAGACTCTGTTTAGCTGCCCAGAGCCTGCTTTGTCTTAAATTAAGTCTTGTACCAATGTGCGGGCAACTTTGAGGGACTGTTACTCTGTCTTGGACTGCTAAAGACTATTGTGCCCCCATGCCTGCACCTGTAAAGACTGTTTCTTCTCCTGTAATAATCCCTGGCCTACTCCGTCTGTTCCAGCTCTCAGGATGACGTGGACCCACGTGGTCTTTCCCTGCACCTGTTCCAGTTAAGCAGGTGAGGGTGGCTAGGGTCCAGCTGCTCCCTGCCTCTGACCTAGCAATCTCTTTCTGTGTGGTTTAACATAGCATGTCAGACTATTTCTTGGCTAGGAAACCAGTTCAGAGATCTCGTCTTCACTAGTTCTGCTAAGAGCTGCAGTGTCATATTTGTTGGAGACATCTGGTGCAGTGGTATAATTTGTCCTATACAGCTTTCAGCAAAAAGTGAGTTTTGCAAAACTGTAAGAGCGTTGAGATCAAGGCGTATTTGTAAGCTCAACACTGTCCCCTCTTATGAGTTCGCTCTGGTGTTTCAGCAGTGGATTACTTTGTGCAAACTTTGACTGTAAAGAGAAGAAAAGCTGATGCAAGATGTGACAGAGCATCAGTAAATGTAAGAAACAGGATGAGAGGGAGAAATAAAAACAGTCTGGTAAAGAGTTCATTAATTGAAAAGGGTAATTTCTCAACGTCCAGTATCTCATGTAAGTAGAGAAATGAAACCCTTAAATGAACAAAGCTTTTTGCACAGATTTGCACAAATGTTATCTCGGAAGTTTGTAATTATTTAATGTAAATTAGAATTTTACAATTATTTATTCCAGCCTTCAGAGAGTCCTCATTTAACATGACTGGAAGCCAACTAAAGAAATACACAGTGTAGACTGTAAGACTACAGGCTGAGATAGTGCCAGATTTGGCATGGCATTGGCCTTACAGCTGTGATGCGTTCCCCCCTTACAACCTCAAGAAACCCAAGTTT
The DNA here is from genome assembly GCF_057381915.1 of Diplotaxodon limnothrissa. Taxonomy (NCBI): domain Eukaryota; kingdom Metazoa; phylum Chordata; class Actinopteri; order Cichliformes; family Cichlidae; genus Diplotaxodon; species Diplotaxodon limnothrissa. The sequence continues at coordinate 36,748,039 of NC_140610.1, forward strand.
TTCCTGTTGATTCAATCAGTAATGGTGAAAATTTATTAAAGCCATTGGGGTTGCCCCGGCTCTGTGGTCTGTGGTCTCCTTAATCCACGACCTTCTGCCACCTCCTCAGATGAGGAGATTTTAAAAGTTCCAATAATTGGCAGTGCAAACACCAGCGCTGTTTATTCCTCACTGCAGCGGCTTGCTGGCAGGAATCCTAGCTCCTCACATTAAGCACACAGCAGGGAAACATGTTTTTGCCGCTTCCTCGCTGGGTTATTTTTAGATGATATTTGTAATTAGCAGGAATAACCATCCAGACCAGCTGAATCTACCTCTGAATAAGAATTTTGCTATTTCCCCTTCCTTTCCTTTCTTTTCTTTTTTATAAAGAAGAATATATTACTCTGTCAGGGAGCCTGAGTCATGGATAAGGCGCACTAGCTTTGTGCTTTCTTGTATTTTGGTGTGGCTGTTCATGTCTCCTTGCAGGCAGTTTTCCACCAGAAGGATGCATGCGATGGTTTGCATGTAGCAGTGTTCAATATTGAGACTTTTTTCTGCTTTTTTGCAACATCAACACGTGAAGGTCAAAAGGTAAATCAGGTAATCCTGTTTAACACGACAAAAAATGGTGAGCAAGATGGAAAAAACAAAAACAAGCTAAGACTCGGAGTAGAGAGGCCTCTGCACAAAGTGTCCTTTAATGTCATGAGCGCAAGCAGCCACTTATCAGGGAGGCTGAATGAGGCGTACACATGCTCTCAAATCCACCTTGAGGTATTCAAAATTTGTGCTTTCTTTGTGAACAGACTAGCCTTAGAAGCACACTCAGCTTGTTATGGGTTAGGTGCTAAATCTTTCCATTCCTTTTACCTGCAGATCTTTAAATCTGTTTCCAAGAGACAGAACATTTTTTTTTCAATCAATTAATGAATGAGCAAAACGAAGTGGCAGGTGGTATCCTGAAAATTTAGTAAACTGCTTCTTGTCAGTGTGTAATTTCCAAATCCATCACAGCAGAAGTGAAGAGCGGGGCTCTTACTTGTTGATTGTGCAGACCTGAAAGTTTTTTTCTTCTCACATTGACGTCAGCATAGCTTTTGTTAAAGAAAATGACATCACGCCACAAGGATAAAAATACCCCTATGACACAACGGGATCAGCACAACCTGTTTTTAAAACACTGTTGGTGCACTAACAAGATTCCCTTTGACTCTTCAGTGTTAAAAGCTTCTGAATTTCAAAGAAGCCCAAATGGTGAGAGGATAGAAGTGGGGAGAGGGAGAAGGTCACCGAAAAACAAGAAATCTGTGTCTCATGGACAAATCGTTAATGTGGGCACAAGCTCTCTCCCTTTCTTGCACACACACACAGACAGACATGCAAACTTGCTTTACCCCTGCTCGCTGTGCGAATGCCAAGTCTGCATTGCCCTCGCTGGATCAGGGTGGCCATTAACATTCTGAAGTGCCTGCCGTGTCTTTGCAGAGGAACTGGGGATGTGCCAGCTTGGCAATTACTTTAACAACTCTAGAGTTTGATTTCTTTATTCAGTTGAACCCAGCCAGGGGTAAAACTGAGGAGAACAAAAAAAAGAGGAAGAGGACTCTAAAGGACAAAAGTTTATGCCGACCCATCTGTAGTTTAGCACAAAACTTTTGGTCTTTTAACGTCGTCTAATGCTGTAACTACAAGGGTCTCGGGGACAATATGTATTGTTGAGGTGGAAAAGCCACACGTCCCTGAAAAGCTGTTTTAGTGTCCTTGAGGATGACATCGAAACCTCTAACCTGCTCAGTGACTATCAGACAGCTGAATGGCTTACATGGAAATTAAAATCCGTGAATGCACTGGGATCTAATTGCAGGTGGAAGAGGAAATTATGTTGACAAGCTGTTGATATGACAGGCTCCATTACAGCCTTAAGCTTTTATTACATCTCTGCCTAGTAAATCACATCACTGAAGCAGTATTACCATAATGACTTAGTGGAGCTCAATCTGTCAGCTCTGCCCCTTGTTTAAGGGGATATGACTGAATTATTGCAGGTGAGGTATATTTATGCACTCCTCCAGTCGCCAGAGACTTTACAGTAACATAACTGTTACTAACCCTAACCCTGTCTTGTAAACATCAAAAACTACACATCCTTCCAAATAATCTGCCTGGCAAGAAAGCGCTGTTTTAAAACAATCGGCTGAATTTAAAGGGTTAATTTGCCTGCTGTTCATGTTTAAGCATCTCTAATGCTCCACTGTTATTGACACAGTAGGTTTGCCTGCTGTGCTTCATTTATCAACAAGGAATAGCAGAAAAGCATTAACGTGTTTCAGCCTTGTAGAGAGTGATCATCAAGGCGGCTGTGCTCATGAAAGGATGGAGCAAGATTTACTATTGCTTCAGATTACAGCTCACAACTTACAGCGTAATTACTCCAGAGATATGGTGTAATATTTTGCGCTAATGGCTTAGAAGTACAACACATACTGTTAGATATAGAGATGGGCCAGTGGCTATTTAGCAGAGAGCCCAACTGGTGAAACTGCATCCCCCGTGCTCCTCCCCATCCCACTGAAACCAGTGGAAAAGACCTCATAATGGTTTGTGAACACAGTGACAAGTAAAATAGGTCTTTGGTAGGGAGTTGGGGTGTTTAAAAGAGACAAAACCCAGCCAGATATTGAATCAGTGTTGTTACACCATGCTATCTTTCACACATTGTGCTGTAACTTTTTATGGTGACATTTAACAGGACTGAATGAGTTGGTGCAGGAATCTCTGATCACAGTGACATGCTTTTGTTCGGTTATTGTGCAAGGTATAACAGCTGCAGTTGTGTTTGAATAAAAAGGGTTTTTGTTGTTGTTGTTGTTTTTTTTAATAGTTGAAGCCGATTCTCTAATTGTGACCACAGGAGTTAAAAAGTGATCATTTTTGGAGGGTGCACGCCTTTGACTCTGGGATTGGAAACTACACTTAGGAGTTCACCAGAAGTCTGAGCTTCTAAGTGTAGTTCTTCAGGTCAAGTATGATTGGCCAAAGTTGAGGGGACTGTCTCCATATTTGGGTCAATTACTTAACCTGAAGCAAATTAACAATAACAGAGAGATGATTGCCTCCTTTTAATTTAACATGGCATGCACTAGGGCTGGGCGATATGGCCTAAAATTCATATCGCGATATAATTTGAAGCATGTGCGGTAACGATATATATCGCGATATATTCTTTTCTTCTGTATAACGTATTTTCCACACTATAAGGCACACTTAAAATCCTTTCATTTTCTCAAAAATCGAGAGTGTGCCTTATGTACGAATTCTGGTTGTGCTTACTGACCTCAAATCGATTTGGGCGTGCAGAAATCTGTTTAAAAAATGTTTTAGTACAACTTTGGTAAGCCGCACTGCTTGATGGATTGTCAGAGCATTGCGGCTGCTGTAGTGAGGAGCTTCGCGGAGTACTCTGGGTCCAAAACTGAATCCACTTCAGGTCCCAAAGTCAAACGAACACTAAGAGTTACAAACAGTCTAAATTTTTTCATCTTTAATTAAATCATCAGCATCTCTGCTAGATCTGTCAAACAGATGTATTGTTTTATAAAGATTTAACAGTATGAAAGATTACCAGTGTGTTAGAGCAGGTCCTCTGGTGTTCGTCCTGTAAGTGGTGCACAGGGTAGTCAGGATTATCCATGATGGATAACAGTGTGTTCAGTGACCTCTCCATTACAGCTTCAAGTTTGCAGGTGTTTACAGAGCCAGCCTTCCTTTATTCAGTCTGTCAGAGCATCACCAGCTCTGATGCTGCTTCCTCCAGCAGACCAGCAATGCAAACTAGACTCGCCGTAGCTGAGCAAGAGAAAATTTTTGTGCACATGTTAAAAGATCTTAGCTTTCTTCACTTTGTGCATACATGCCCTTGTTCTTCTGAAGTCAATCACCACGTCACTGGTCTTATTCACATACAAACCTTTTCACAAAAACATCCACTACATTCATTGCACTTCTCCTCCTGAACATCACCCACACTTTCAGCTACTGTACAAGTACTGTACAGAGTATTTCTGTTACTTTCTATTATTTATATTATCATATTTCTGTTAAATCAGCACCTAAGGAAAAAAACACTCTTTACCACCTTTTTTTTTTTTTTTTTTTTTCTAGGGGAACTAGGGATCCATCACTTCACATTAAAATCATTGCCACTGCTCAGTGAAACTTTTCAGGCACCATGTAAATGACTCAACACCTAAAGTGCTTTACTTTGGTTTTTCCGTTAATTTATTTCTCATCTGTGCATATCTGTGTAGGTGCCATAATGTATAAAGTATACATTTCATTAAAATCCAAAGTGCCACAAATTTTTTTTTATTTGATAAATGATCGTGGGGGTCTCGTTTGTCTCTGCCCTCTACAACATAAACCAATATCAGTTTACTGTATAATGGCACTTCAAACGCACTTTCAAAAGTGTTGAAGATTTATGTATCACAGTGCAGGACTCAGGGTTTAATAGGTTTGACTTGAGAGTAAGAGAAATGGAGACCACCAATAGAAACATGCCAGGGTTCAAATAGTGTTCACACAGGAAAGGGTTGCCCAACAATATCACTACTTCACTGCCTTTAACGGGTACATTAAAGTCAATGTTTTTAAAGTTGTGTAGTTTACTAAAATAAACAAAAAAAGAAGTGATGTCTGCAAAATATTTGTCTTTTTGTAACTGGTACACAGAGAAGGGACCATTGTCACGTTCTGGTGTGTGGTGAATGGAAAGAGAGGACTCAAATGCCAGACTGCTGAGAAAGTGCATGGGGTTTATTGACTGAACTGATCATAAATGACTGAATGACGGGAAAAACACACAAGAAGTTGTCGACGACTGACAGAAACTGACGGCTTAAGTAGACTAGATAATAAGGATTGGAAACAGGTGAGAACACAGCTGGAATGAATCCAACTAGTGGAACAGTGGAAGTAAAACTATACATAATGCATACGGACTAAAGGTTCAAAATAAAACAGGAACCATACAAGGGAAAATAAACAGTGACTGTATCTACTCTGGTCAAAAAAATCCACGCTTCGTACTGATGCCCACAATTCCCTTTTATTCCTCGCACAAACATGGAGGTCTAGAAGAAAGTAAAATAATATCAATAGTAGATATGACATCCTTCTCAGACACTTATTTCTTTTAACAAAGTGCACAAATATCTAGTGATGTGTTGGTCGTGAACGAAACGGCTCTTAGAGCCGACTCATTGAAGTGAACGACGCCAGCCGGCTCCTCATTGGGAGCCCGCACTTTTTTTTTCGCTTCACTCCGCACGTGAGCCTTGTACTTGCGCTGAGCAGAGGGGGGAGGGGCGGTAGTTACACTCGCAGTAGCACAGGAACAGAGCGGGAGTAAAAGAGAGAGAAAAGCGAGCCAGGGACAACAACAAGAAACAACATCACATTAGAAAGGTATAGTAATCATCCACAACTATTTTCAGTTGCAGACGATAAAGGATTCAGAAAGTTTATTCATGTAGAGAATCCTATTTATGCAATTCCAAGCAGGAAAACACTCTCCCAAAAAAACATCCCAGGCGTATATGACAGAGATTGTGCATCTTCTTTTTGTTTTGCATATTTAAATTTATATTTTATTGTGTTGTGGTTTGCAGTGTTTTGTGTTGTTTCACTTTAAATTGGTTTAAAAGGAGAAAGCTGAAAATTGAAATAATTTTTGTATTTTAAAATTTATTTATTACATTTTATGTGGAGTGAATAAACAAAAGTATATTTATGGTGGCCCCTAGAGACAAAGCATGTACAAACTCCAAAACACATTCTTTGTGTTTATTCTGCATTTACTTCATTATAATGCATAAATTTCAGTTACAAGCATAAATATAAGGTGGAAAAAAAAGTAAGTGCAACCAGGCTATTGATCAAGTAATTGCGATTAATTACCAAAGAATTGTGAGATTAATTCGTTAATTTTTTAATTTATTGACAGCACTAATATATATATTAGGGGTGCAACGATACACAAAATTCACGGTTCGATTTGATACTTTGGTGTCACGGTTCGATATTTTTTCGATACAAAAAAATGTTCATGCCTTTTTAATTTGTCATTTATTAAAATTATAAATACATATTTTAACTCAAAAGTACAGTTTTTAAATGTAATGTTGCTGAAACAACAAAATTAAAAAAAAAAAAACTGTTTTACTTTTGTCCATGACGTGCTTACCATCAGGGTCATACTTCACATGAAAACCAAGATAGTTCCAAACGCCAGATCTGAATGAGGGTGGGGGAGATTCAATTTCGGCTATCGTTGAGGCAGTTGCCATGTTGCAACAAGCTTAATTTCTTCTTGCGCTGCGCTCAGTGGATCTGCGCTCGACAGTGCAGCCTAGGCAGAATAGTCGAACGCAGATCCACTGAGCTCTCAACACAGACATCGTCAGAAGAAAAGTTGATAAAATAAATTACAAATTTTGTATTGTTCGATACATATGCGTACCGAACAGAAAGCACTGTATCGAAGTGTATCGGAGTATTGTTGCACCCCTAATATATATATATATACATTCATATATATATATATATTAGAGATGTGCAAAGCAGCTGGTATTTGTATCTGTATTTGTATTTGTTGAGGGGGGAAAGTATTTGTATTTGTATTTGTATTAAAGTAAAATTCAAAATAGGCATAAAAATCAATTTTTTTGCATTACACTTCTAATTAACATTATAGTGTAAGTATTATTTAGTTATATCCATTATAATAATTATGGATATGCAATATTAGTTGTTTTCGCATAAATCCAGCAATGAACATGTAACAAGGAACATCACTGAACAGAAAATAACAACAGCCATTGCCTCAAAGCACGCACAAACTCCAAAACTCGTAAAAACTCCAAAACACGTAAAAACTCCAAAACACGTAAAAACTCAGAAGCACGTACAAGCCCCAAAGCACATACAAACTTCAAAACACGTAAAAACTACAAAACACATAAAAACTACAAAACACGTACAAAACACAACAGAAGTGCTCCAGAATGCTAGGCGCAGTGTTGAGCTTTTGTTACCTAGTGGCTACACAAGCAAGGAAGTACCAACGATTGGATTTGGTGTGTGGTAGTAACAGGTAAATGAACATTTTTTTAAAATTATTTGAATATATATGAGTGCTTGTGTATAAATACACAAACAATACACATATGCTTTCAATTGTGTAATTTAAGTGATCTAGGTAGCACTGTTTTGGAAGTTCAGTTAACACTAGAAATGTGTTTTGGAATTTGTACGTGTCATGGTCCTGGGTCGGTGACCCAGTGTTTTTGGTTGTGTACTTTTACTTTTGATAGTTTTTGTATTATGACTATTGTTTTGGGTTTCCTAGGGTTTAGTTGTGTTCCCTCTGTTTGGTGTCTTCCCTGCTTGTGTATCCCCTTAGTGTAGTAGGTCTCTATGTTTAGTCCGGGTCTCTGAGTCTGTGTCATTACGTGTATGTGTTTCCTGTTTTACTTTGAAGGTCTCTGTCTTATGTCAGTCTGTTCTAGTTACGTTTCCCCTGCCTCGTCAGCTGTGATGTTTTCCAGGTGTGTTCCCCTCCTGTTTCCCATCCCTTGATTCCTGGTGTGTGTATTTATAGTGTGTGTTACCTCGTCCTCGTTGCTGGTTCGTCTGCGTTTCTCCCCCCCGTCATCCTTTGTGGTTTTTCCCTATGTTCTCTTCGTCTCCCTGCATCTCGGTATCTTATCTCAGATTTCAGGTTTGTTTTCCTTAGTTGTTTAAGTTTTCTTAGTTTTAAGCTCACCCTCGCCATCTCTGTTTGTATTTACTTTGTTAAATAAACTCACTTGCACCAGAGCTGCCGCATTTTGGGTCCTAATATATTCTCACACGGCTTGCCCCGGCAACCCGTGACAGTATGTGCTTTGGAATTTGTACGCGCTTTTTGGAGTATATACGTGCTTTGTCTCTATGGGCCACTGCATGTACTTATATATAAACATATATAAATAAAACCACGTTTTTTTACATTAGTAATTCCTTTTGTGCATAGTTTTATATTATTGTTAATAATAAATTAAGTAAAGCAACAAAACAACCTGAAGAGCCGGTTGGGAGCCTAAAGAGCCGGCTCTTTTTAGTGAGCCGAGCCGAAAGAGCCGGTTCACTAAAAAGAGACGGAATTCCCATCACTACAAGTGTCAACTACAGAGCCCCGCAAAGGACAGTGGAGAAAAAAAATTAAATAAGGATGAACTTTGGCAAGATGTCGGGAGATCTCGCCAAAGTTCATCTTCATTTTTTTTCCAGTGTGCCTTGCGGGGCTCCTTAGTTAACAAATTAACCAGCATCATTTATTTTTATTTAATGTACTTTATATTATCATTAATTTTTTTTTTTTTTTTATGCGTCCGCCTTGTAAACCAGCAGTAGAAAAGTTGAAGAACCCTAAAACTTCTGGTTCCCGCAACTCACAGAAGAGGTGACTGCTCCACAGTCACTTTAACAGAAACATTCTTTGTAAGAAAAATGTATCAAGGGACTCATAGATTATCGTTTACACTGTACACAAACATGAATAGTAAATAAAGGAAAACAATTAGAAAACAATATAACGATCTCAGACGCTGGGTTCTGGTGTGGTCATGGCAACCCACGCAAACATTTCAGCATCAGCTACAGTGACAAAAGTCCAAACTGAGAGCACTGAGTCAACGACCCAGGTACTCTGAGAAGTATATTATTCCCGTTTTATCCTCGCTATACTGGCTGCCTGTTAACTTTAGAGTTAATTTAAAAATTCTTTTAGTTGTTTTTAAAACATTAAATGGTCTCGCCCCACACTTTCTCTCTGAGATTCTAAATTATTTTATGCACTTCCATTACAAATTAGAAAGGCCTCCTGAGTCGGCTTGGCTAGAGCTGGTCTATAATGTGACATCATAGAGGTGTATATCAGATATCTGTCGCCCAGAAAACAGAAGAACCACAAATAGAAATGACAGAGAATTAGCAGTGAAAGCAAGAACATCAAGAGGTGCCTCTTCCACTGTCATGTTAAGACCTCAAGATCGTGGGAGAACATTCAAAACCACACAGAGACGAAACCAGAGGAAGACACAGCAGAGGGGTACCCAAGAAAGTACCTCAGATATGGATCATTGGATCAAGTTACATAAAGCGAGGAGAATGGGTAGCATGCCAGATGTTTGGAGAAAAGTTTGGACTTGATGCAAATGTTCACTGGTATGGAAAAGGAGGGATGCGCTGGAATGACGTCCTTCCTTGTTTTTATTCAGAGATTTCCACACAGAGTCCACCTGATATTTTGGTGATTCATGCCGGCAACGACTTGGGACTTGTATACCCCCTGGAACTTTCCTCTGCAATGAAAAAAGAACTGATTGAACTGCATGCAAAGTTCCCCTCCATGACCATTTCATTTCATTTATTTATTCATTTTCAGGCACAACAAATACCTATATTGAACATAAAATACACAAAACAAAAAACAAAACTTACCTGAAAAAGGAGTGGGACGAAGAAAACTTATTAAATCCCACCCCTATACTCACTCATCAACAAAAAAAAAACAATAAACTTCCCGCAGCTACGCCCATCATTGCATACAGACCCATCAACAGCCCCGGGCAGATACAAGCATCTAAGCGGCAGCTCGCAACCAACAATTAGAGCCTTCATAACTGAATACAGAATATATAAATTATAAATTGCATTACCACAGGTAACAGGCAGTAATAACTACAAGTAACAGACACACATACATATACATACATATATATCTACACACACAAGTACATATATGTACATACATACGCACACTTTATTTTTTATTTTTTATTTTGGAATCCATACCAGCAATGGTAAGAGGACAGACATTACAGAGCACACTAAAACCCATCATTGAGTATACTGTGACCAGACCAACTGTTTGTAGAGAAATTTAAATCTATGAATATTTTTGCATTGTTTCAATTGTAAACTCAGACTGTTCCAGATTTTCACACCACATACAGACACACAAAAGCCTTTACGGGTTGTTCGAGTTCTGGGTAATTTGAATTCTCCAAAGCCTCTCACATTATAAACCTTTTCTCGAATTTCAAATCTAGTTTGTAAATTTGGCGGTAAAAGTTTAGTAAAAGCTTTATACAAAATTATGGATGTATTGTAATTAACCAGATCCTGGAATTTAAGTAACTTTGCCTGAAGAAAGAATTTGTGAGTATGATCTAGATAACCAGCCTTGTGAATAATACGCAGTGCTCGTTTCTGTACTGTGACTAATGGATTAGTTGTATTTTTATATGTATTTCCCCACACTTCCACACAATATGTAAGATATGGAAGAACCAGGGTACAGTACAGAGTACGAAGTGCATCTTTATCAAGGAATTGTTTCACTTTGTTCAAAACTGCGAGGCTTCTGGAAATTTTGGTTTTTATGTGTCTGACGTGGGGTTTCCATGAAATTTTGTTATCAATTATAACTCCCAAAAATTTGTTTTCACTCACATTATCAATTGGTACACCTTCAATGATAATTGGTAATTCTATATTATATTTTAAATTACCAAAAAACATTGCTTTAGTTTTATTTATATTTAATGATAATTTATTTATGTCCATCCATTTTTTTATTAATTTTAGCTCCCTGTTTACAGTCATTACAAGATCAGTATAATCATCGCTACTGAAAAATATGTTGGTGTCATCTGCGAACAGTATGAGTTTAAGTACTTGAGAAACATCAAAAATATCATTTATGTATACATTGAAAAGTTTTGGTCCCAACACTGACCCTTGGGGAACACCACATGTAATACCAAGTTTCTCTGAATGGTAATGCCCTATGCTAACATATTGTTCCCGACCTGTTAGGTAACTTTTTAACCAGTTACCAGCTTTCCCTCGAATACCATATCTTTCCAATTTATCCAGTAAAATTGAGTGATTGATTGTGTCGAAGGCCTTTTTGAGGTCAACAAAAATACCAACTGCATATTTATTTTTATCCAGTGTATCAGTAATTTCTTCTACTGCCTCAATTATCGCCATTGAAGTGGTTCTTTGCGTTCTGAAACCATACTGACCAACATTTATTATTTGATGTTTTTCAAGGAATTTTTCTAATCTTGAATTAAAAAGTTTTTCTAGAACTTTTGAGAATTGAGGCAGTAGAGAAATAGGCCTATAATTGGTAAAACTGTGTTTGTCATTACTTTTATATAGTGGTATTACTTTCGCAATTTTCATTTTTTTTGGAAAACAACCGGACTGAAATGATAAATTACAGATATATGTTAAGGGACTAGCAATATTCAGAATAACCTGTTTAACTACAGACATATTTATGTCATGATAATCCATTGAAGACTTACTTTTACATTTTAATGTGATATTTATTACTTCTTGCTCATTTGTAGCTGAGAGGAACAGTGAAAAGGGATTTGATTTTATATTACTGATATTTTCATTTTTATGACACGGGATGTCCGCTGCTAGTTCAGGGCCAACATTTATGAAGAATTTATTGAACCCATCGACAATATTACTCATGTTGTGATTTTCACCATTTGCATCAGTAAAATATTCAGGATATGATGTTCCAGAAGATCCTTGTTTAATTAAGTTGTTTAACACATCCCAAGTTCCTTTTATATTGTTTTTATTTTCATATAATCTTCTTCTATAATAAAGTTGTTTGCTCGTTCTTATAATATCAGTCAATTTATTTCTATATGCTTTATATCTTTGTTCCACTTCTTTTGTTTTTACTTTGATAAACTGTTTATACAGATTGTTTTTCTTTTTGCAAGCATTAATAATTCCTTTTGTGAGCCAAGGACTTTTTATCTTTTTTTTCTTTGTCATGTGTTCGTTTACAGGACAATGTTTATTGTACCACATAGTAAAAATATCTAGAAAATTATCATAAGCCTTGTCCACATCTGACTCTTCATACACCGAACTCCAATCTTGTTGTGCTAAATCGAAATTGAAGGCATGAATTGCTTCTTCATTTATTGTTCGCTTTGCTATCATGATCTTGGTATCTATTTTTTTTAAATCACAGTCACACAAAGTAAAAACTGGTAAGTGGTCAGTTATATCACAGACAAGCAGACCACTATTAATTTGGAAATCCATGACATTAGTAAAAATGTTGTCAATAATAGTGGCGCTATGTGAAGTTATTCTGCTTGGCTTTGTTATTGTTGGATATAGTGATAAGCTGTACATTGTGTCAGTAAAGTCATCAATGGCTTTTAACCTTGTTGGATTTAGCAAATCAATGTTAAAATCACCACAGATAAATAGTAATTTTTGGTTCACCGAAGCAAACGTTTTTTCTATCCATTCATTAAAAGTGTCAATACTTGAACTGGGTGTCCGATATATACAACTTATTATAACATTTCTCTTTTTTTCATTCATAATCTCAATAGTCAAACATTCCAAAATTCCATCAATAGCCATAGACATAGTTGTTACAACATTATATTTTATAGAGTTATGAACATATATAGCAACCCCGCCGCCCGCCTTATTTAATCTATTCATGTATTTTAAATCATATCCATTCAAACAAAAATCTATTCCTTCATCGACATTGAACCAAGTTTCAGTGATGGCTATAACACTAAAGGGGCGAGAAAATTGTTGCAAATAGTCCTTAATGAAATCAAAATTAGAGTACATACTTCTGCTGTTAAAGTGAATTAATGAGAGCTTCCCGTCTAGGTTAATTTCTTTTTCATATTGTTCCTGAGTGAAATAATTACAATTTTTAACAAAAGAAGAGAGAAAGTTACTTTCAGAATCTATTTCTGGATCTATTATATTATGCTCCTTATATTCACAATCTAGATCAATTACTTTCTGTTGAAGAACTAATTTCAACGTGTCCATGTCATTTCCTGGTGTAATTGATACATTGGTGTCAGTTATACTTGTCCAGATCCTCCATGTTCCTCACTATCAGTACTTTTGCCTCTTCTGGTGTCCCGTTTAGCTTAATGAAAATCTTACAGTTTGTTACCCATGTATGTTGTATTTTACCGTTCTTCTTCAGTTGCCTTGCCTTCCTCGCGATGTCTGCGTTTTTTCGTGTCAGATGCTCATTAATGAAAACGTCCGTGCCTTTCAGTTTGCGTCCTTGTTTCAGCAGTGCGACCTTGTTCTTCCGATTGACAAATCTCATAATGATGGCCGGCAGTCTGTCACTCCTCCTGGGCAGTGAGTGACATGCTTCTATGTGCTCCAGGTCCATCTCTATCCCCTTGCTTTGGAGGAAGGACGCCACCTGTTGCTCTACCGAGCGGGTCTCCTCGTCGCTGGGCTCCCCGACGGTCCCGGCCACCGCGCGCGCGTACGAGCGCGGCTTGATTTTAATACCGCTGATGACCACGTCGTTCGTACGGGTGTACTGCTCCAGCTCATCCACCCGCCGCTCGAGATCCATGATCCGTCTGTCCTTCTCGGCATTTTGGAGGCGTAGCTGTTTTACCTCCTCCAGAAGCCCCAGAAGCAGCTCCTGCTGTGCCCTGACTGCGGCCACGTCTCCGCACAGCGCTCCTATCATATATTCCTGCATCAATGAACGCCAAGTGTGGAGGTACGGAAATCCAAAATACACCAATATGGACAGGAAAACTTTAAACTCAGGTATGAGAAAGGCAGTTCATTCCTTTGGAGGCTTCATCGTTGAACATCCCTCCCTGAGATATTATGATGACACCATATTTGTACCGGATGGAATTCACTTCAGCAAGAAGGGAAATGAAGTGTTTCTGACCAACATCCACTATGCCATCAAGAAGATCCTTCAGAATCCGTCTCACAGAAAAAACTTGAGAAAACACAAATTTCAAATAAATGAAAGCAAAAAAACAAAAAAAGTGCCTAGAGTCAACCTTTGCTTACAGATTATGCACAAAGATTAGACACTTCCTGTCATTGTCACGTTCCCTCCATATAAAGCTTACATGATTTACTCATGAAAGTGGCCACTTTCTCATTACTTTCATACATTGTTTTAGTAAGTATCCAAAACATACAAGTTTCATTATATAATTTTTCAAGGGATCTTATATCCGTTTTCTTTTTTTTTTTTTGTGTCCCGTTTGGATCTTTAGCCATCAGAATTGTTGTCTTAAGGCCAAGAAAGATGCCAAGCGGATTTATTTTACCAAGTGGATCATCATGGCCTTGCCATATTGGTCCATTTGATTGACCTTTATTATAATTATGAATTTATTTTATTTTCAGTTGCTACAAACGGGACAGACATGACTGGGGGATAGGACAGGGAGAAAGAATGAAAGAAAGAGAGGGAGAGAAAGAAAACCAAAGGGGAGAAGAGACGGTGAGAAGGGGGGGAAGAAAGAAAAAAAAACAAACAAACAAAAAAACAAAACACCTGGGTCACCTGTATGGAGAAAAAAAAACAGAAGAGAAAGCAAACAACAAAGAGCAACATAATAAAAAAAACAGCACCATCACAATAAACTAGCTAGCAGTAGATATCAGTAGATACTAAATAATAAACGATATTGTGCAGCACACAAGATAGACAGCGCACAATGTGCTTTGAGGCAGCAGCCAAGAAAGTTGTAGTCCGCGTCTGTGAATACCCGTGTGTACACCTGTGTGCATACCTGTGTGGATCAGCATGCTTGCATTCCAAAGGTTTCTTCATGTAACGATCTGCTAGGGAGTGTGGGGAGCCACAGCCCCGTCCTCCAGGGTATGAAGCAGGTATGGAGGAGATCAAAACTCCAGACATCCAGAGGCCCCCAGAACACAAGAGACCAAGGAAGACCAACAGAGGGGCAGCCGCGCCACTGTCCCAGTAAGAGCTGAGGAGAGTCCCAGATGAGGGCTCACTCAGCAGCCGCGGAGCAGAAGCCAGGGGGAGTTGCAGTGACGCGCCCGTGAGCTCCGCCGGCAGCCAGCTGTGCCTGAGTGACCGAGCCCCAGGCCGAGAGGCCGGGGGCACCCCACCTCCGAAGTGGCCCGAGCGAGCCCCAGGCTCCAGGCCCCGATAAGCGGCCGCCAAGGAGTGAGCCGGTGTGTACCCGGACGCCCACCCTCAGACACAAAGAACCACCAACGCACCGACACCTGAGGGAGTCCGCCACTGGCAGGGGAAGTGGTGGTGGGTGGAGATAGGCCTCCAAACCTTGGAGGGCCTGAGATGTCCCCAGAGAGGTGGCGTCTGATACCCAACCTGACATATAGACACAGACATACAGGCACACACAGACACAAACATCCATTCCCACCCTCATGCTCTCATATGCACTTACTCCACACTCAACCAACGTGGAGACAGACATAAAGAGACGCTGTACACACGATCACACTCCCCAAGCGTACTCTACGAACCGGGTCTAGGTACCCTTGCCCCTGGAGGGGGGAACTGCACCCAGACCCAGGTGGTGTTACCCTTTTCCCTGCGGTGGGGAGAGGCAGACCGCCCCGACTCCGCAGCAGCAGGGAGGCCCCACACTCCAGACCGCAGTCGGATGGCCAACTCCTCCTAGCAGCAGGCCGCAGAGAATGGGGGTGAGAGAAGACTCCAAACCTCCCTCCACCCGCTCATTGTAGTGTTGATGCATGTGTGTTCTAAGGTGCAATTAAAACCCAGGAGGGCATGGAGCTACCTGCCAGAGAGCAGCAGGTAAGCGCATAGTCCCTCCTGCTAGCCCTCAATGTCTACGTGTATTTAAAATTGAGAGGTGGGCAACGACGCCAGGGGTGAGGTGTACACCCTGATGGTAATTTGGACTCCGTGTATCGTGCCCACCCCCAAGATCCTATATGTATGTGTAATGAGAGTGTGAGTAATGTGAATGTCTAAGTTGTGGGATAAAATTGAGGCAGAGGCAGCCAGAAGGGGACGGGGGGGGGGGGGGGGGGGTAGCCTCCTCTGCACCCTGGTGACATACCCCTACTCCAAGGTCCTGCATGTGTGGGTGGTTGTGGTGGAGCCGGAAGAGGGAGGCAGCTGGAGATGGGGAGGGAAGGAAGGGAGGGGCAGGTGACCCCTCCCTGGGGCCAGCTCCCCCGCTGACCCCAGTAGGCACTCCCATACTCCGCGACCCGCCAGGGAAAGGGGGCCCAGGCCCATCCAGACCGGGGCCCAGCGCAGTAGCGCCCCCCGGCCCCACAGAGCCCGGGACAGTCCACCCAACCCCACCACAGAGAAAACTGCACCCGCCCCACCATCCACTCATCTTCCAGACTACATGAGACAATAAACACCCAGGCTGAGATCTTCCTCCACCTCTTCTGTATCTCCCCCTCCTGCAGAGAGTTCCTGAGGAGAGGAAAGCTCCTGCAAGGTGTGACAATCTCCCCCACCAGTTGAAGAGCCCCCCAGGTGGCTCGACGCACCGGCGGCACCCTGCGCCAGGGATGGGCCCCCATGCACCCACCCGCCCACAACCCCGGCAACACACAAACCAGGACCCAAGGCCCCGAGGCCCGGCCAGGGCCCCAGCCCAGAGACGGAGTGCCCCCAGAACCTCACGCCCATCCCGGACCCACCCAGGGGCAGACAGGCTACCAGGTCAGTAACCCACGTCCGTCGGCACAGACCCTCCCCTAGCCCCGCTGCACGCAGCCACGAGGAAACAGTCACCCGAGAGCCAAAAGAGCCGCCAACCGGACATGACCGCTACCCCAGGTTGAGCCCCCCAAGGAAGATGCCTCCGGGAAACCCCCTGACGCCCTAAGCCTGTCCCTACCCCCACACCAATCACAACAGTGAAGGCGGGACCAAACTATGACCCCCCACCCCCACTAGGTGATGGAGCTGATCAAAGGAGCCCAGAGCAATTGATCTGATGTGGTGGCAGAGGCTGTATCAAGACTAATGTAATCTAATAGATAATTTCTATATTGGTTAGAATTAAGATTGTTTTTATTTTTCCAGTTCATGAGGACAGTTTTCTTGGCTATGCATAGGGCAGTGAAAACCATATGGGCTATATTCTTTTCTGAAGTGACATTATCTAAGCTGCCCAACAAACACACTAAGGGGGAAGTTGGAATGTTACATTTCAGACACTTCGATAAGTCGTCACATATCTCGCGTCAAAACTTCTGCACTGGTGGACAGAACCAAAGAGCGTGAATGTAATTGTCTGGTGTATTGCCTTGACAGTTATTATCTTATACTTATATCCGTTTTCACTCTTATATGCTTTTCATACAAGTTTCACACAAGACAGATACAAACTTTATAAGATTTATATATATCTTTTCCATATGGGTGTGCAGGGGCGGATCTAGCAAAGTTTTGCCAGGGGGGCCAGGTAGGGCATTAACAGGGAAAGGGGGGCACAAAGAAATACTTATTCTCATTTCAAATGTCTACCTTTTAATAAATAATTATCTGAATCTTACAACCAAAATGGTCACCTGATGTACAAGGAATAGAAATCATACATCTATACCAACAAGATGGTGTACATCACTGTCACAACACCATTTGTTTTCATTCAAACGCTTTTCCTATAATACCTGGTGGGCCAGTCTCGACCCCTGACAGTGACATCTGCAAACACACGAAACAAGGTTGAAAGTCAGTATTTGGTATGACCATCTTTATTCTCCAACACATCCTCAACTCTCGTAGGAAAGCTTTCTTTAGGTAATCTTCAGGAAAAGGAACAATCAGAGCTCTTCTTTGGATGTTGGCTGCCTTTTGTTCCATTCTTTGCCCACACTGCTTTAATAATTTTGAGGTCGAGGCTCCGGGGAGGCCTATCCATGACTGATGGTGTTTATTTGTGTGTTTTTGTCCAATCTATGACAATCAGATGCTTTCCATGGTGCATCAGAGTTTTTAAGAACATACACATCATACTAAGATAAGTTTTTTTGATTAGTTGCTCTTTGGGAATCACCTTCTTGGTGCAAAAACACTAAACAATACTAATAATGCATAATAATAATAATAATAATAATACAAAAATACTGATGCCTTCAGACTGTGTTATTTTTGGTTTTCTCTTTCTTCTTTTCTTTTTATTAGACTCAACTAAAGAAATAGGAATACATGATGTGTTTTTGAGAACAAAGGTCAGCATTAAGTAGCTTAACAAACAAGCTACAGAATTGCAAATTATGAGTCTGAACTCATGGAAACTAAATATAAAGAAATGCGGGTTAACTCAAAATGTTTGCACAGTGTTGTAAGAAAAATATTCCTCAAATGTGTGAACCAGGGGATAACATTTGACTTGAACCCAAGATGCCAAAAGATGCTGTGCTCATGTTCTTTAATTTTAATCAATAGGTGAAATTCTAGTACTAGTTAAATTGCGATGTTAGCATTAAAGGTTTCTTTTACTGTCTGCATACATGTAGTCTATGGATCCACTTTACTAACACAGAAGGCATAATAAATCAGTGGAGCCCCCAGGTTTGTCCATGTCCCCCTTTATTAGAGCCTTGACTTGTGAATTTGGGCCACAAAAGGAAAAGGGTGGCTCTGACTGCGACCCAGCCTAAAGAGAACCCTGCTTTATTATCCTATTTGAACTGGACCGAGGAGCATAATTCACCAAACAAAGTTATATTCTGAAAGCATTAAAACAAGCAGTTGATATAATAAACTAAGGAAAGTGCTTCCGCGGTCTGAAGCGTGTGACACAATTGTTTAGGTCTTCGGCTGCATCTCTGTCACACAAGTGTGCATTTTATTTCTTACTCTAGACACAATTAACTGAAAAGGAGAAGGAGGTTTGTTGGAGAGCAAGAGGGGAAAAAAAAAAACAATGTTCGTGAGTGCCTGGCCTTATTAATGAAGCGAATCTTCATCTAGTCACACACAACAAATAAATGGCCGCCCCTCGAAGCTCTTAATCGGCCCATTAGTCTTCGAGCGACCACAGCCTCGTCTTCCCTCCACCCTCGCTGGCTCGTTCCCTTTAGACCTGAGCAGATACATCCATCATCTCATATTTGCATGCCGACCACACGCGCTGACAGAGCTGAGTGCGCAGCTGGAGATGCTACATCATATTTACTCCCTTACTTGAGCAATAAACACTGTTCTCCACATCTCAGGCCTGCCTTCCTCCTCTCCTTCCACATCTGACCTGAAAACTCATTTGTTCAAGAATCCGTTACATCTCCTTCACTTCCACCTCTTGCGCTTGTACAACTTGAGACTTCTCGTATCTTCTCTTTTGCACTCCTTCACCCTAAATGCCAGTTTCTAGGGAACCTTTTGTTTCACCCGCTGCATCAGGTTGCGGTGACTTTTATTTGCAGACGCATGAATTCAATCGTGAGCTTCTCGGCAGAAGAGAATGACTAAATGAATGAAATGAAAGATGAATACGCCGCGTAATGACAGGGTTTGCTCTTCTAAGTCAGCCTAATTAATCACCAGACGGCATCCTGTGTGGCTTAAAGAGCTGCACAAACACAGAGTCAGACTCTCGGAGAGCTGACGTGCTTATCTGTATGTGACCTGCGCTTATTTTCCCTCCATTTCACAGCTGCCGTGCGCTGCACCCTCTGCTAATTCAAATGCTTAAAATCTCATTTCAGACACAATTAGCCTTTAGCCCATCCAAGTGCCGTCGCCTGTGGCGTTTTTTCCCCCTCCCTTTCATCCTTTGTGAACATTTTCTCTTTCATTGCCTGATAAAGATCATTATTGAGGTTACTGAAAAAGGAGTTTTGATCATTTACAGGAGAAAACATATTAAAGGGCCTTTAAGCAGGCCCATTAGGAGACTGTTAAAACCCTTGCTTGTTGCCATGCTGGGGTTATCAGTGCTAACTATTTTTTTTAATTACACTTGAAGGGGGAGATTTTCACTACAGCAGAGCCTGGCCCTGCTGCTGTTATTTACTTTTTGTGAAACTCTTAACTGCAGAGCCTGCTAAACGAAGCTCATCATTTTTACTTTGTGGGTAAGTCAAAACAGATTTTACTCTGGCTGCTCCGAAGCTGCCTCTAAATTGTTTTATTTTTGTCGCACATTTGGTAATTTTTTGTTTGGCTAAGTGCTTAAAATGCATGTGCCTCCTCAGATTTGTTTCAAAAGTTTGTTAGAAGAGACTCGTGCAGATAGGAGATGTACTGTGTTTTATACCTTTCAGCAGAGCACTTTGCAACGAGACTGCCATTTTGTTTCAGTGATAAGATGATTCCAACTTCAGCTGAGGCTAAAAGTGAGTTTCAAAAAAGACTCTTTACTGAGTTGCTTAATAGTCCATCAAATTCAATGCAATTATTTATTTAGCCCCAAGGTGCTTTATAATGTAAGTTAAAGGCTCTTCAATATTAGAAGGAAACCCCACCAGTCCGATGACATCCTATGAGCAAGTACTTGGTGACTGTGAGAAAGAAAAACTCCCATTTAACAGGAAGAAAGAAGTGTGAGTGGAAAGAGAAGGGACAGAAGGCACTCTGTGGGGGAAATGACAATAACAACAATTTAATGATTAAATGAAATACCTGCATAGCAGTGTTGGGACTAACGCGTTATTAAGTGACGCGTTACAGTAACTACGTTATTATTGTGGTAACGAGCACAGTAACTAGTTATTATGCCAAAACCTGGAACGCGTTACTCGTTACTGGGATTTAGATAGGCTCGTTATTCGTTACTTCGTGTGGTGGCTATCGCTGAGCTTCCACAGATTCAGTAACATTAGCAAGTGGTGGAGGCCAGCAGGTGGATGAGAGAAAGGGGACGCAGGAGGAGGAGAGACCCGAAACGGCCGCCCGTCCGAGTCTCAGGTGGACTGAACTTCAGGTAAGAAGTTATGACCTGCAGTCTATCTGGGTCAGATATAAACCAAGTTTAGTTGGAGTTTATTTTCGTTGTGCTGACTTTTTCGTACTGCGTGCTAGCTAGCATGACGGGGTTTCTATACAGCTGGGTGGGTGCTATGATGTTAATGATGTTGAACTTTATTTTGTTCATACGGTTAATTATTAGAGTTGCCAACCATTCCCTAAAAAACGGAATCGTCTCATATTCAGAGAGATTATTACGCGTTTCGTATTGAGGTGAAAAGGAACAGTTTGTCCCGGACTTCAGCTACAATGAAAAAGACACAAAGCTGGAGTTATTCTTTGTCTTTGCTGCACAGCTGCCTCTTCTTCTCTCATTCTCTCCCCTCCCTCCCCTGTTGCTACTTTAATCATGAAACTGATCAATGATCAGCTGATCGGCTTTTCCCTCTTGTTTATTTATCGTCCACTTTGCGCCAGAAAGAGGAAACCACCGGATGTCGCGTTAAACAACAGCAGCACGTTTGATCAGCTGTTGTTAGAATTTATTTAATATTAATTTCTAGTATCAGCTGATGTTTGCTGGAGCCACAGCTGTAAAGCTGCTGGTCATGATATCGGTTTGTATATCTGGTGAGTGGGAAACCAGATGAAACCAGATGTCCTTACTGAATCATCAGAGCTGAACAGGTGATGGAGAAACAGGTTTACCTTTTAGGTCACATGAATGAGTTGAAGGGAAGTTATGAACTGTTTCTGAGAGATAAATAACACCAGGATCCTTTTCTATGTAGCTGACAGCTGGTAACTGTGTAGCAAAGTGTTGCCAGGGGGCCAGGTAGGGCATTAACAGGGAAAGGGGGGCACAAAGAAATACTTTCTTATTCTCATTTCAAATGTCTAGCTTTTAATAAATAATTATCTGAGTCTTACAACAAACGATTGATAGATTGATATATATATACCATCAAGACAGTGTACATCACTGTCACAACAGTGTTTGTTTTCAGGCTTTATGATATTTGCTATAATGGCGGGCCGGTCAAAGCTCTAGTCAAAATGCCCGGGCTGATTTTTTGTCCCAGTACAGCCCTGTATGCAGCTCATCTGCAGTCTGGTGTTACCTACATCTTCCTATTCGGAAGGCAGAATTTCAGAGTTCTGAGTACAATCGAAAGCACCACGACTGAAGTTTTTGTGTTGGATGTAAAAAGCGCACATGACGCTGTGACGTAGGCTAGAATCATGGCCGCGGTCAACGACGGTCCAGGCGTGGGATTTCTCTTGTGGAAATATACACATTATTTTTTCCTTTGGTAGGTGGCACAGTGCACTTGTGGCAAGTAAGCAAGAAGAAGACTGGCACTCTTGCTGGGTATCCAGTTAGCAACACATTAACAAGAGAAGTCTGAATAAAACCAAAGTTACTTTTCCTAGTAACTAGTTACTTTGAAAGTAACGAGTAACTTGAAGTAACTGAGTTACTTTTGATGGAAGTAACTAGTAATGTAACTAAGTTACTAATTTAAAGTAACTTAACCAACACTGCTGCATAGTGAAAATGGTTGAAACTAGAAATAAAAGGCTCTGTGTATTACGGGAAGATCCCCTCCCCCCAACCAGCAGCTCTATGAATAAGATTAATTACACCTCTTTGTCGTCCTTTCAAACGTAACAACAACATTAATAGTATTTCTCGAAAGGAGCGCTGCAAGTCACCAGTATTTTATGCTAATCCAACCTTTTAAATTAGCATATAATTACACTAAAGCACATCTGTGGGTCACATTTCTTTTTACACAAGTTTGTAATTGAAAACGTGTGAAGAAAAGTGTAGATACCTCAAAATGCAAGCATTTGCTCAGTGCATGCTGATTTCTTTATGAATTACTGCAGAAAGCCACAGGGTTTGTCATACATTGCTAAGGGAGAAGTAAACTAAATAACTGTTGAAGGTTATAAAGAAAAATCCTAGAGGAAGAGTTAAAAGTCAATCAACTCAAGGTGTGAGGACTGAAAGTTGCTGCATTGTGTGTCCTACCTCCTCCACCCTTCTAATGACTGCCATTTCCCGTTGCAACTGGCAATGTCAGGTGTTGAGCACACCGGGAGAATCCCTGTACGCTGCAGGGAGGAGACAGGGAGGCGCGTGATTGCAACGCTGAGGGTAATTATACACCGAGAGCTCAGCTGCCTAGAAGCTGAGGCATCAGGAATCCACCATGAAAGACAAAGAGAAAGGAGAAGGTTGTGTAGGTGCACAAAAGTGAGAAAGGAGCTTTTGAAAAAGAAGAAGGAAACAGAAATAGCACTGCAGTGAGTTTGGTTGTTTCTGTTAGTGGTGACACATATCATGGAAAAATAATAGAGTTTTTACTATATTATACTCAGTTATACATTGAGGTCAGATTTTATCATTTTATCCTCACCGGTTTTAGTAGTCCTTCAACATAAAGAAAGGAGCTACAATATCGTCACATTTTGGTTTGTGAAAGAAACGAATTGATCAAAGGGTTAGTTCTGGCAGGACAATCGCATATAAGACATGCCATTTAAGCTTGTTTAGCCTACCTATAGTTACTTTGGGTCTTCAAGACTCTTTGCAATCCCTCTTCACCCAGTTGCTCTCTTTTTTGCCTCTGAGTTTCCATTTATGGATATTACAGAGTAGGGAGGTCCCAGTGTAGATTGTGCCAAGATCTTATGTCATGAGATCATGCCACAACTTCATGTACAGTACACAGACATTCCCTAACAACACTTCATATTTCTGCAATCAAATCCACAGACGGATAACTGTGTTGGTAAAGTGGGCACATGCCCAGTGAACTGGAGCCAATGGGAACCCTGTGTGACCTGGATGTTAAAGCTGTTAGTCTAGATACACAGGAGGACTGAAAATTTGAGATATGTTATAGTTGCGGTGCAGGAGTGTGAAGAGACTTCCTGACAGCTACTGACAATGAGATAATCTTATTTGCTAGTGCTTGTGAAAATAACTAGGGATAACATAGAAATAAACAAACATCCTGTCATGTTTGGGTAATCAATCGAAACAGTCTGGCACTTTGACTTTAACAATTTCAAATACTTTCCAGCAAAGAATGACACAGAAAAGTCAGTAATGTAGGTAGGATGTCTTTCACTGTTATTGGCTTGTATATACTTTCCTGTATGTGGGATATACATATAGAACTTGGCACAATAATAGAACACTTAAAAATGTAGCTCCTGATTGCTTGACCTGTCTCTCTTCCTTTTTAGCCTAATGTTTCTTCTTCTGTCTTCATCTGTTCACCTGCCTGCATTCCTGCCTCACTCATCATGCATTTTGTTTATTTTTCCCCTTTAGAGTAATCTGTTTTCTTTTCCACTATTGGACTATTTTTGTCTGACCAGAACTGGACTTTATCTGTCTAAGCCTGCAGCACCTTTTGTGATTCATCCCCTCACTAAATTTAATTAGAAATTTCACCTTGTTTTGCCTTAATTCCCTGTTTCAGTGTTTGCTTTTGAGGCTACACATCACGGTCGCCTTGTCTTCCTCATGAATTGCGCTGTTGCACTTGCCGTGGGTTAAATTCTTATTTTAATATCCTTGTTTCACAGCTGCTGGAATCTTTATTACACAAACATTCTCACACATCAGCTAACTCATGCTGTTGATGTCTAATGTGTCAAAGGTTCCCAAAGGAGACACCGTTCTGTGCAGGAGTGCAATGGTTTTCTAGAATGGAGACCTGCATGTGTGTTGCTGTTATAGCACGTCTCTCTGTGTGTTTTATGTCTGTGATTCTGTATATCTGAGCTTATTCGTGCAGGTGCATAAGCCTTCATTTGTGGACTGGTGGATTTACTATTGCGTCCACCCCTTTGGGAACGCATAGTGAATGTGTGAATGACTGCATGATTCTGTGCACATTTGCGAAAGAGGCTGCATTTTTCTCATAATGCAAGAAAGGAAGAATTTGAAGCTTTTAATTACACTCTTCCATCACTTGCTACATGTGCACCTTCATTGTAGGAATTTCACATGTGAAAAAACTGGATAAAATCAGGGAAATCTTAAATGTGGTTTGCATTTGTGCTTTTTGTCAACGCTTCTTGGGGCCAACTAGGAAATGAATGGAGGGTAAGTTAATGCAATATATACAGAGAAGCCAGTAAATATCACAGGGAGAAAAATTAGATGACTCCAAAGGGGAAACTAAAAGAAAATGCTGTCCAGCAGTGAATGAGTCTGGAATGCAGGGAGGTGAAGTATTAATTTGATTAATTAATAAGGGAAAATTTGCCTTCACACAGGCTGCCAAACCAGTGGAGGTCACCTGAGCATGAGCTTGTGCTCTGGGAAAAACATTTATATGATCACAATAAATAAATGGATCTGGCCAGCTTAAAAACGAATAGTTATGTCTATAACTTCTGTTCCCTGAAGGAGAGGAATGAGGTACAACACATAAGTACGGAATATCACGCCCTCGCGTGTCCTGGCTTAAGAAACCTTTATTCACACCTTTAAGGCAGATGACGTGTGATGACATGCACACAGCCCCGCCTGCACATATAGCCGCTGTCATCACAGTCATCCCTCAGTTCAATAGCCGCTCTTCACCGAGCCAAACTGCTCAGTGGGGTCGCCTTGTGTTGTAGGTCGTTACTCTCCTTCAGGGAACAGAAGTTATAGACATTACTATTTGTTCCCTTTGGGACATGGGACATATATACACACCCCGCAAAGCAACCACCCAACCGGAATCAGACCACCACATCCTTAGTGAACGGTAGACCCAGCAGAAAGGACAGTATGAGCCACCGAAGGGGCTGTAATGTCCAACCGATAAAACCGCACAAAAGTGTGCGGTGATGCCCAACTAGCTGCTGCACAAATATCAGCTACAGGCACCCCTTTAAAAAGAGCCCATGAGGTTGCTATCCTCCTAGTGGAATGAGCTCTCACCCCCCGAAGCCAAAGCGAGAAGTAATGCAGTCTTATATGAAAGAAATTTCATATCCACAGACTCAATGGGTTCAAACGGGGGGCTACAAAGGGCCTCCAGTACCAAAGACAAGTCCCAAGCAGGGACACTGGACTTAAGCACGGGTCTCAGCCCGCGAACCCCTTTCAGAAAACGTATGGCGAGGGGATGTGCACCTAGTGTCACCCCGTCAAAGCCAATATGACAAGCAGATATAGCTGCTAAATAAACCTTAATTGTCGAAAATGAAAGGCCCTTATCCAGCAGCTCCTGCGGGAATGTCAAAACATCCACAATAGAGCACTGAAATGGGAGAGTGTGGCGGTCCTGGCACCATTGCTCAAAGGCTCGCCATTTGCAACTGTACAAGCCTCTAGTAGATGAGGCCCTAGCGCTCTGATTTGTCGCTATCACACTAGGTGGCAAACCCTTAGCAATCAAGTTTAACCTCTGAGCAGGTAAGCATGAAGGTGCCACAGATCTGGGCGCGGATGAACCACTTCTCTTCCTCCCTGAGAGAGGGGGTCCCTGCGTAGAGGAAGCTACCAAGGACTCGCTGCTAGCAGCCTGATTATCTCTGCATACCACGACCTTGTGGGCCACCAAGGGGCCACTAAAATCAGAGTGAGGGAATGCCGACGCACTCTCTCTAGAACTGGAGATATCATTTCCACTGGGGGAAATGCATACAGGAGCACGTCTGGCCATTGGTGCGCTAGCGCGTCCATTCCCAAGGGTGCATCATGGTCGATTATGGAGAAGAACAGGGGGCAGTGAGTATTTACCCTTGAAGGAAAAAGATCTATTTGAGCCTTGCCAAATAGATCCCAAATCTGAGCCACTATTAAAGGATGTAACCTCCATTCTTTCACCAGAGGACCCCCCCTGGAGAGAAGGTCCAGCCCCAGGTTCAGGTGGCCCGGGACATGGGTGGCTCTTAGAGACAGAAAATGAACACTGCACCATAACAGCAGAGAGTGAGACAGCTTCAACAGGGGGAGAGAGCGTGTTCCTCCCTGCCTGTTTATGTAAGACACCACTGTTGAATTGTCCGTCCTGACTAAGACATGCTGGCCCTCCAGGACTGGACGGAAATGTCTGAGAGCTAAGAACACTGCTAACAGCTCTAAGTGGTTGATGTGCAGCTTGCGCTGGGCTGCGGACCAGATCCCTCTCACTGATGCACCCTCGCACAGCGCTCCCCACCCTCTTAGGGAATTATCTGTGGACACCACCTTGCAAAACAACACTCTCCCAATCCGAGAGCCCTGATGCAGCAGCCTGGGCTCCCGCCAAGGATGGAGAGCTAGCATGCAAGACGTGGTTACCGCCAGCCTCCTCCGGAGGTGACGCGATGCACACAGGCGGTGAGAGAGAGTCCAGGATTGAAACGCTCTTATTTTTAACAGTCCAAGTGGCGCTATGGCGATCATAGATGCCATCATGCCCAACAAACGTAATATCGTCTGGAAATGCAATCTGCGTCCCAGCTGAAACTGAGCGAGGCAGTGATGAAACATGGCCACTCTGTCCTCCGACAAACGTGTGTGGCAGGAAAGCGAGCATATTTCCAAACCGAGGAAAGAAATCTGCTGACTCTGGATTAGCGAGCTCTTTTGAAAGTTCACAGAGAACCCCAGTGTCTGAATGTGTGACAGAACCAGTGACAGTTGTGTCTCCGCCTGCTCTCTGGAGCAAGCTATGAGAGCCTAGTCGTCTTAGTCTAGGTAGGCTAAGATGCCTCTCTCTCTGAGGGGCACTAGTGCTTTCTCGGCACATTTCGGAAAGGTGCGAGGAGCGAGTGACAGCCCGAAACGGCAGCACCAGGTATTCGTTGGCTACGCCCTCGAATGCAGAAACCTCAGAAACTGTCTGTTTTTCAGGTGTATAGCCACATGAAAATAAGCATCTGTTAGATCGATTGTTGCAAACCAATCTCCCGGGCTGACTGCACTCAAGAGCTCTCTGAGTGTTAGCATCTTGAACTTGTACATTCAAAGGTACATGTTCAAGACTCGCAGAGTGAGGATGGCACGAAGCCCTCCCCCTGTTTTTTGAACAACAAAATAACCGTTGTACCAACCTTTATTTCCTCCCTGAGTATCATGGCCGCCTTGGTGCCGATAGTCGTGTTTACGACTCTCTGGAAACGAGGTGGCTTGACCCGGAACTGCAACCGGTAACCCATGGCAATGGTTCGTAGCACCCACTGAGAGGGGGCGCAAGCGCGCCACTGAGGGAAGTGAGCAGCCAGCCGGCTGACCTGCAGCACCGTCTGCGGGGCGTTGACACCCCCCAGTGTGTCTGTAGGGGAATGCATCACCTGCCTGACCTGGCTCATTCTGCCTGCAGGATGAGCATTTGTGATTGTTTGAGAATAAACAACACTTTTTATTGATTGTAACATGGGAACATGTACATTCATACATTTTGTTGGAGGCACCTTTCCTGGGGCACAACAATGAAAAACAGCGGTAACACGTGATGTGGCCACCTGAACATTTAACACACCTGAACAGGGAGTTACAACCTGAGACATTTTGTGTGCAGGGGGTTTGTGCTTGGGAGACAGTGTTAGGAGAGTTCAGCGCCTTCTGGGGCTGACAACCTGAACAGAACTTAAGCAACTTGGGCGGCAACAGAGGGGTAAAAGCAGCGTTTCCCTGCTGCTGGACCCCTTCTCCACTCAAAACCACAGGAGGCTTCTTCCTCCTGGGCGTCGGGTCCCGCCGGGGGCCTGAGGGTGGGCCTTTGCTCCAGGCCGATTGGTGTGGAGCTTGGGCCGTAGGATGTGCTTTCGCTGGCAGCACACCCACTTCAGCAGTGGTCTCTTGCCAGTCAGCAGAGGAACGGCGAGGCCTGTGAGAGCTAGCTGCGGGCTTGGGTTTCGCCTGACGTCTGGGGATGATGCTTCTTCTTCAGATCAAATCTAGCCTGAATGGCTTCAAGTGAATGTCCGAATAACCCAGCCGCAGACACTGGTGCGTCCAGATATACAGCTCTGTCCCTATCCGGGACGTCAGAGAGGGTCACCCACAGGTGTCTCTGCGCCACTACTGTCGAAGCCATCCCTCTGCCCAGGGAGAGCGCTGCACAGCGAGACGCACGGAGGATGTAATCTGTGGCGACTCTGACCTCGTTAAAAGAGGTGTCAGCGGGATGTCATCAGGAACCAGCAATCCGAGCTCCGCCAGGCACATCGCCTGGTACGTCTGGAGCATGGTGACGGAGCTCATGGCGTGAGCAGTGCCGGCCTGAGCCCGATAAATCTTCTCCAGCTGCGAAGCTGAGACTCTGCAGTGCTTGGACGGCAGGGTTGCAGGGCTGCCGACACCATGGTCATGGGACGGGGCCAGATAAGCAGCCAGAGACGGCTCCATAGGGGGTGAGTTAGCTAAGCCAGCCTTCTCGGCGCCGTCTATTTCCATGTACTGTAAATAGCCGGGCACAGTGACGCGGGTAGACAGAGGTTTGTCCCATGATGAAGTCTGGGAACATGGGAAGGCAGTTTTTGGCCATTGTGGGCTCCGGTGGGAGGAAAAAACCCGCGAACCGTGACAGCTTCTGAGCTGGCAGAGAAGAGGGCCAGTCCACCTGCAGCTTCTCAGCGGCACGGCGAAACAGGGAGAAAAGAGAGGTGTCATCGTGGCCAACCGGCACTGCAGCAGCGGCACATTGGGCTGACAATGAGCTCTCCTGCTCATGCTCCGACAAACCATGGATGTCCAGGCCGATGTCCAACACATCATTGTCTTCCTGGGGAGCGCTGGCGGGCTTCAACCCAGGCTGAAGCCCGACAGCGCTCCTGCATGGTTCCGGCTTGTCACTGGCTAACCCGTCAACATATTCCATGTGGTCAGCCCAGTTAATTAGGGAGGACATCGACCGGATCATCCTCGTCTTCGGACTCTGACGAAGCCGGGGCTCCAGACTCAGAAAGGAGAGGGTCATGCACTTTTTCCACAAATGTTACCCGTCTTTCCAGGGTCGAGCACCGGAGCTGGCGACAAAACGCATAGGCTTCGGGCTCCGTCAATGCTCTCCTAGCCTGGACGATCCCCAGGCAGACAGGGCAGGCATCGTGCTGGTCGCTGTCGTGCAAAGAGAGACCGCAACCCTGAGGACAGGGGCGAACAGAAGATTTCTGCTTTGCTCGTTTTGGTTTGGAGTCCATTCCAAAACGCAAAGCAAAACACTGCACAGGAAAACTTGAAATTAGCGCTCTGTGGGCAGCCTACGCACCAACTGCGCGGTGGAGGCTAACACCGGCAGGGGCAGTTAAGCTAAGTTCAAGTTGGCAGACAACGGAGCTAACTACCAGCAGCAGAGGTGTTCTCAGCAAGGTGAAGAGCGTAAGAACTGAGGGATGACTGTGATGACAGCGGCCGTGCGCGTGTCATCACACATCATCTGCCTTAAAGGCATGAATAAAGGTTTCTTCAGCCAGGACACGCCAGGGCGTGACATCCCATACTTATGTGTTGTACCAAAAGGGAACTTTAATGTTATAGTCCCTTACTAGGTTTATGCAATACCCTGAGAAAATACTTCCCCCCTTCCCTTTCCCCCCGATTCACTTGACACACTTAAATATTTCAAATCATCAAACAAATTTTAATATTAGATAAAAACAAGTAAATAAAAAAAAAATCCACATTTAAAAATGCTATCCAAACCTGAATCTGAATCTATGTGAAAAGTAACCAATTAACCATATTTGTTGGAAAGCTGTCCAATTTCATTAGCCACAGCCAGGCCTGATTACTAGCAAACCTGTTGAATCAATTAAACAGAACTTGTCTGACAAAGTAGGCTAACAGATCTCAAAATGCAACACGATCTAATGTGATCTAGGAAGAGCTGAGAAACAAAATCTATAACATCTGTCAGTTTGGAAAGGGTTATAAAGCTATTCCTAAAGCTTTGACACTCCTTGAACTATGTCAGAGCCATTATCCACAAATGGAGAAAACTCAGAACAGTGGTGAACCTTCACAGGAGTGGCCGGCCAAGTGAAGATCTCACTTGCCTCAGTTAAAGTCAGAGTTTATGATTCAACAATAAGAAAGAGACTGGGAAAAATACCATAAATGGGAGAGTTTGACCCTTTAAGACCTACCATAGAACCAAGTCCGCCAGAGCTTATATTATATTTTTTACATGTTGTGGAGCCATTTTTGGGAGCATTTCAAGTTGATATACATCAATACAACTATTATAGCCCAAATTTTAATAAACGAAAATAAATATTATAATGCAAATTTGCAAAAAAACAGCATATGCATTAAAATAAACTATTTCCAGCAGTGCAATATGAGTCCTAAGCATCCCAGAAACGACACAGAAAGTCATGAAGTCAAACACAACTTTTAAAAACACCAGTATAGGCTCACAAGGCCCTGATGGTAAAAAACTACATTTCCGCAAAACGACATCACTTCCAGTTTCGGGCAGGTCATGGCGCACATGACCTGCCACATGTGACACGCTGATGGACGTAGGAAGTGTTACAAACAGCTGATCGGATCGGCAAAGCATGTTTCTGGAATATTATGTTTTTGTTGCTGCAAGTGCTTTTTATGCAGTTTTTGCAAAGCTATATGTGGAAGGAAACTGTGACTTAGGAAAAGCTGATGGCATAAGATGTAAGTACAACTTCTCCGGTTTCATATGCAAAAAAAATTATTGCGCTAGCTTACGTGGTTGCAGTGCTACCGGGATTTTAAAATTAGTTACACAAAACGGAGCGTGCCCGCTCTGACCGGCTTTAAAGGGTTAGGGAGAAAAGCATCGCTGACATCTGGTGTGAACCTATCACAGCATCTTACCAACAGTCAAACACGGTGGTGGCAGTGAGGTGGTCTGGGGCTGCTTTGCTGCTTCTGGACCTGGACGACTTCTTGATCTAACCATGAATTCTATGCTCTACCAAAAAAATTCCTAAAGAGATTGTCCGGCCATGAGATTGGGCCCGTGAAATTAAACGCACTTAGGTTAGGCAGCAGGAAAATTATCCAAAACACACCGGCAAGTCCGCCTCTGAATGGCTCAACAAAAACAACATGAAGGTTTTGGAGTTTGATCAATTCAAAGTCTAGACTTAAATCAGACTATTTTGACAAAATCTTAAACCAACTGTTTAATAATAATAATAATGGATTGGATTTATATAGCGCTTTTCAAGGCACCCAAAGCGCTTTACAATGCCACTATTCATTCACTCTCGCATTCACACACTGGTGGAGGCAAGCTACGGTGTAGCCACAGCTGCCCTGGGGCAGACTGACAGAAGCGAGGCTGCCATATCGCGCCATCGGCCCCTCTGGCCAACACCAGTAGGCGGTAGGGTAAAGTGTCTTGCCCAAGGACACAACGACCAGAACAGAGAGCCCGGGGATCGAACCGGCAACCTTCCGGTTACAGATACGCTTCCCAACCCCCTGAGCCACGGTCGCCCCAAACAATTAGACAATTAGAGTACTAAATTTCATAGTAATATCAATTTTACACCCAGTCTGTTTACAGGACTACTGTTGTACATTTAAAAAACACCACCACCATTAAAAGGTAAGCGGTAACGCTGTGGGTAACCTTGTAACAGTTACCAGAAACATGTTCCTTATTAAAGAAATGCATCGTCTTGCACTTGATCAAGAGTTATCTCTTTGATTTTATCCATTAATACCTGCCAGCCTTGTTTCATAGACATTCACTCTATATTCAAAATGAGCAGCTTTCTTATTTACGATTTGGATATTCTACCAGACAATAAAAATGACTACTGGCTAATTGAGTATTTCAGAAAAGTTAAAGATTTTCCTCCCATTATGTCTTATTATGCTCGCCTCTGTCAGTGCGCCCCAGGGTGGCTGTGGCTACAATGTAGCTTGCCATCACCAGTGTGTGAATGGGTGGATGACTGGTTGTGTAAAGCGCTTTGGGGTCCTTAGGGACTAGAAAAGCCCTATACAAATACAGGCCATTTACCATATTTGTTAGAGCAGGTGCCCCATTTTCAGAAAGACAAATTACCATTTATTTTCCTTTAATGTGCACACAGACACAAAAACAATAGGACTAACATCATGTCTGATGTATTAACAGCATAAAATGGGCCCAAATTGATTATTTTGAAAGCATAGCTGACATCTTAGTCAAATAGCAGATCTCATTTTACAGAGAGAAACATCTGATCCATACACAAATCGATTTACAATTTGACTCCAGCTGTTATCAGAGCCGCCCCGTTCATCAATCTGCTCAGAGAGCTGCATCTGCAGCGTTGATGCAACAGATGATGTGCCTGTGGCAGGAAAATGAGAACGGAGACATCAAACTTAATCATATCTGATTGTCAGATATTTAAGGTGGGACAGCCAGAGTGCACCCTGCCAGAAACCGCCTCTTGCTGTGCTGACATTTCCTTGATGGCACCCCTTCCCGTCTCATCCCACGTCAAACCCCAGATCATTATCACATCCAACACTCCGACCTCCGCCCCCTTCAGTGAGGAGCCTTGTGTTTTTCTTGTTAATTGAAAGCAACAAAAACACTTCCTCTTCTGTGTTTCAAACTCACTTCACACCGTGTGTAAAGAGTTCCTTGGGTGTGTTCTTCTAACGCTCCAAACCGAAACACGACGCTTTGTCCTGTCTTCCGTCTCGTCTGCAGTAAGGAACTCTGAAGTTTAAGAGAGATTTATGTGCAGTAAGCAACACAGGACTTCATTATTCTTTTATGTGAAGGAACTTCAAGAGACTGTAATCATCTCTGTGGAAATTGAGGACTGTCGCACACGATTCACTCTTTCAGTTGGATTCCTATTAGTTTTCAGTCCCCTCAGATTGAGTTTTATAAATAGACAGCCATTAGTCACAATCCCAATTTCTGCCAACAAAGCCAGAAGATAAAACTGAAACACTGAGCAAAAACAGAGAACTATAACTACAATAACCCAAATATCCAATCGTTTCTGTAAGTTCCTAGTAATTACCAGCTTTGACATTAGTCTTGAGCCAAACCTCAAAATACAACGGTGAAGCACTTCATCATTAAAAAAACACCACCTGTATGATGAGTAAAATCAGTAGCACATTAGTTCAGAGGTTTTATATTAAATCAATAGTATAATAACAAAGTACAGCTGTTATCAGAGTGACATACTTTAAATCCATTATGTGTACAACAGGGGCGGAGCGGGGGGGTGGCTTACGGGGCTTAAGCCCGGGTTGTTTTGTCAGAAGCCCGGGGTATTTTGGAGTGTAATTTTTTCATAGTTAGATGCCTGGCTGACAACTGTATAAAACAAAAAGTACACACAATATTCGAAGCACATAGTGCACACTGTGGGAATTTACGACTGTGCGTGAATCCCCCCCTGATATTGGTATGATCCAAGCTCAGGCACTAAGCGACTGAGCGAGGGGGCGGGGCAGCTGCTGCCCGTGAGTGCGCTGTTGGAGAGACGGAGCCAGCCATACTAAGGAGAGCTTAAGTTTGACCAGGTACCAAAGCAAATCATTCGTACCGTACAAATAATGTAAATATGACGGTGCATCATGAAAGATTGATATGAAACTGATCACTTGACCAATATTACGTTACTTGCTCTTCAAGTGAATCAACAAATGGCAAAATGAAAAGCCGAACAAATGCTATTTTTTTTAGAGAGTCTTAGCTTACGTGTGTTTATTTCATATTTTCAGTTCTTACCCTCCCCGACTAAATCGGTTTCAGTTATGTACTGAAACATAAGAATGGACATTCGAGGGTTCTTTCAAAGAAAAAACTCAGGTAAATGTTATTTTATATATTATGCTTTGTATGTTGTTCAGTATATTTCTATGCAAAACAAGAGGGATTTCAGTACACAGCAGGATATTCACATTTGTAACCAGATATTTACATACACTTTAGGGAGAAAACATAAAACATTTTTACTGTACAACATCAATTTAGAGTAAATTTTTGTTTTAGATAAATATTGAAATATATTTTGAATTAGTTAAATTTCAGAATAAAGAGAGACAGAGCTATTTTTATCACTTTCATCAAATTTAGGAGTACATGTACACTAAATTTATTGTTAATTAATAAGAAAACTCCAGACGATTCCATTCTGAGCTGAAGAAGCTTCTGATAGGTTAGTAGAGTCCATGTGAGTAAATTGGTGGCACACCTGTGGATGCATATAAGGCAAAACACAGAGCCTGTTTCTTTGACATGGGAAAATCAAGAGATATCAACCAAAACACCAGGAAAAGAACTGTGGAGCTCCATAAATGTGGCTCAAGTTTGAATACAATTTGGTGCCATTTGCAATTAAGAAATACAGATAGTTTCTCTCTTTACTCTTAAAGTTAACAAATATGTTTTTATATTTATCAATCTAAAAAAATAAACATTTAGTCTGATTTGATGTTACAATTAAAAAAGTGTTTTTATCTGAAGAGTAAATATCTGGTTTCAACTGTATATTTGATGATTGTCAGCACAAAGAGGGAGAGAGAGGAGAACGAGGACAGAACAGATGAACAAGAGCAGGTGAGACACACATGTTAGTCAAATGGTTGTTTACCAAAAGTATCACCGTATCATAGGTCCTCATGTATCTCGTACCTAGTGTTTCTTTTTAGGTTTGTTATTTTTCAAATTCTGTATTTATTAAGTTCTGCAGGCTTGTTTGCACAACAAGGCTAAATAATTATATAAACTTTTCTCAATCTAAATAGTGGACTTTGGTAGAATTAAAAAATAAGTGTAGTGCAGGTCTATGATGATTTTTAGTGCTATCATCTAGTTCTGATTCTGGTTCTGTCTTGGTTAAGTCCTCAGTAGTCCTGATTTTGAACTGTTGTAGTCCTGTTTTAATTCTGGATCAGTTCTGGGTCTGGTTGAATTGGGGTTTAGTCCTCGTGTCTTGATACAGCCCTGACCTTGTTCTGCCTTGCTGCTTAATTAAAAAACTAGTTTAAGGTGTCCTGCACATGTGATATATATTTTTCCCTATATGAAGTCATTCTTTTTTGAACAGAGCCTATTAATCTTTCAGTCATTTCTACACCCCCCCCCCCCCCCCCCCCCCCAAAAAAAAAAAAAAAAAAAAAATCCCACATGCATACTACTCTTTGGGCTAAGCCCCGGGTGTTTCAAATGTCTGGCTCCGCCTCTGGTGTACAACACCGTCTTTCTGTGTCACAGAGTCTTTTACTTTTTGCTGCATTAGACCAAAGGTAGAAAAATCACCAGGCCCTTGTGATTAATGGTTGAAATATTGTTTTCAAAAGGATGTGATGAAAAGGTTTCAGTTTGAACCAGAACAAAATCTTCTCTATGACCTCCAATTTATATGACACAAAAACATCAACTACTTTGCCAAAAACTAACAAAGTTATAAATTTTTTGAGTAAACATCAAATGCAGGAATTACAAAAAATGATCTGACCCAGAATTATGGACCTAAATTTTATTACTCTTTGTGGTATATTTTGTATTCAGCCATCACTCATTTCTTTACATTTTGCTTCCAAGGAGTTCACTTTCCGTTTTCTTCTAGTTTAAAAAACAAAACAAAAAATCAACTTGAGAGATGAACCAGTGTAGTGACAAACAACTTACCAAAAAACCTATTGTGATTTTAGACAGGTACCTTTCACAAAAACACATCATTTCTCCCTATTTTTTAGTTGAATTTATGAAAAACACCAAAGACAACAGTTTGACAGACATAAAACACCATTTTTGCAATAACAAGGTGATTCCCAAAGAGCTATTGAAAATTTGGCCTATCTCAGCATGGTGTGCAGTGTGTTCTTAACATTTTGAGGAAACTGGATAAGTGGAGGACAAAAGAAGAAGTGGCAACAGTAAGCCATGTCCTTAAGAAATAGGAAAAAAACCCAGCAAAGACAGCTCTATCTAGCCTTCAAATTGATTCGTCTACTGTTCACTGAAGCCTCATCATGGATTGGCCTCCCTGGACTTCAGCATATTAAGCAGTGCGGATCATCTTGACAGAGAGGCAGCCAACATTCAAGGTCGAATTTTAATCACGATTACGATCTGGGTTTTCAACGATCATTAAAAATGACTGAGCCGATTATTAGCCCCTCCCTCATGCTTTACTCTCGCGCTGCTCCGTGTGGCAAATCGAGCGCACCGCTCTGCATTTCGAACACGCGTCACAACAATTAAGAGGACCCGAGGGAAGCTCGGAAAGCTCGGAAAGCTAAGCAGAAGTTATTTGGAGAGGAGAGTGACTGCCGTTGGTTGAAAAGAGGTAAAAAAAAACTTCAGTGGTGTGGAAACATTATGGGTTCGCGGAGTCAGACGTGGATCAAGTAGACACAGTGTGTAAACTTTGCCATGGTGTAGTAGCTGCACCACAGAGCAACACTGCAAAGTTCACTAAACATAGATGTTTACATTTTTCATTTATTTCTTATATTGCAAACATTTGCACTGTTATCAGTATTTGCACACTATTTTATATTATTTTTTAAAGTCATTATTCAATACATTGTTATTGTTAACCCATTAAAGCCGGTCAGAGCAGCAAGCTCCGTTTTGTGTAACTATTTTTATATCCCGCTAAGCTAGCGCAATAAATTTTTTTCCATATGAAACCAGAGGAGTTGTACTTACATCTGATGCCATCAGCTTGTCCTCGGTCACGGTTTCCTTCCACATATAGCTTTGCAAAAATTGCATAAAAAGCGCTTGCAGGAACAAAAACATAATATTCCAGAAACACGCTTTGCCGATCCGATCAGCTGTTCATAACACTTCCTACGTTGAAAAAGACGTCAATGCAAACTATCGCATTTCCTGCCCAAAACCGTAAGTGACGTTATTTTCGCTGAAAATGTAGTTTTTTTTACTTGTAGGCCTTAAAAGCCTATACTGGTGTTTTTATAAGTCATGTTTGACTTTTCTGAATAGTTTCTGGGATGCTTAGAACTCGAATTGCGCTGCTGGAAATAGTTTATTTTGATGCACATGCTGTTTTCTTTGCAAATTTGCATCATAGGATTGTTTTTTTTGTTTTTCCTGCTGTATATAAAAATTGCTGTATCTCCAAAATAAAACTATGAAGACACTCAAAATAAATTTCCTGTTGTTGTAAACTATTTTTTGCAACTTTTTTGTATTTAAAGTTTTGAGGGATAAAGCTCTTAAATATCTCCAAGTAGAAATATATGTAAAAAAAACAAAAACGATTTTCAATTTTTTTCTAGTTTATTGCACTTTTTTGCAATTAATGTAGTTACTATGGACTTAATACATACATATTATTAAAATATGGGCTATAACAGTCGTATTGATGTATAGCAACTTGAAATGCTCCCACAAATGGCATTACAACATGTAAAAAAAATAATATAAGCTCTGGCCGACTTGGTTCTATGGTAGGTCTTAAAGGGTTAAATAAATATCGTCAAATAATCGTGATCTCAATTTCAGTGAAAATAATCGTGATTATCATTTTTGCCATAATCGAGCAGCCCTAATACGAATTCAGTTCAATTCAATTTTATATATACAGCACCAAATCACAACAACAGTTGTGTAAAGGTCTTTTATATTGCAAGGTAGACCCTACAATAATGCATACAGAGAAAACCCCAGCAATCATATGGCCCCCTATGAGCCAGCACTTTGGCGACAGTGGGAAGGAAAAACTCCTTTTTAACAGGAAGAAACCTTTGGCAGAACCAGGCTCAGGGAGGGGCGGCCAAATGCCAAATATTTCAAGCTAGTTTCATGTGTGTTTGCACATTCAAACCTTAAATTCAAGATTTTGAATCACCAATTAACCTAACCCCTCTCACTTAAACACAATGTTTAGATTTGAGTAAAATATACTTTTAACGTTATCCAGCCATTATTTGTCCTTTGTTCACAAAGAGGCAAGAAGAGGAACTGCTCTCATTGGACCACAACTGTAAACTGTAAATACTGTAAAAACTGAAGAAGTTATTTGTCAGCTTATTGATGCTGCTTTATCCCTGTCTTCACTCACAGTCAGTATTTATTTGAGTTTGTGTTGCATGGGAAACAAATATCAGTAGGAGGAGTTAAAGGGCTAAACTCTACTAACAAAGACACAGAAGCCTCATCAGCTCCTCTGTGAATAACGGCGCTTATCCTCCTCATTTCAAAACAAACACACTGAAGCAGCGACCAACATCCTCTTTGCAGCAATCCTTTTATCATGTTGATAGAATCGCAGCTCCCACTCGCGGATCTGCATTCAACTTTGGTCTTGTGAGTGACGTGCACGCTTTACAGCTCCCTTTTACTTTTTAGTGCATCAGTGTTCACTCTTTTAAATAAGCCGACATTGCCTGGAGGCTCTGTCCCGTGTTCCTTCACCATTAAAACTAAATTCATTACTTCAGCAAAAGGCCACAGCCTGTTTCCCCTCCGTGTCTTTCCTGCAGTGGTTGCTGCTGCTGCATGTCACCACACAGTTACTTTACAAATGGAGCCAGGCATTCACATAATTAAAACCTAGATGCTCGGACATAATTCTTAATTAAGCACTAATGTGATAAAGTGTGATAGAAGGACAAAACTCTCCTTTAAGGGAAGAGAGGCCTTTGTAATGAGGTGATTAATGGACTTAAGAGGGGAAGAAGCTGTAATTGGCTGGTTGTCCCTCCCAGCTGAAAAGGAGGATACTGCTCCCCGTCTGCTGCAGAGGGCTGCTTAAAGTGATGCCGTCTGGCTATAACGGAAAGCTTCTTTCCATTCTATTGGTTTGCACAAGACATAACTTTAATATCAGAGGAGATTATAGTTCTTTTAGTCATCTTCTTGTCTGTTTAATCAGACTTGAGGTCTTCAGGGGTTCAGCAGCTTGTTTGAGGACACAATGTGCGGCACGGCAGGGTAACCCATTCAATATAGTCAAATCAAATCACTTTTATTGTCACATCACATGTGCAGGTACATTGGTACAGCACATGCGAGGGAAATTCTTGTGTGCGAGCTTCACAAGCAACAGAGTTGTGCAAAATACAATAACATAAACAGGCAAAATATACGAATGGCTAAATCTGAAACTAATAAATAACAGGCAAAATATACGAATGGCTAAATCTGAAACTAATAAATATATGTACAATATATAATAGTATATGCAAAAAAAAAAAATTTCTGGATGTGTATACTAAATGTTTTTCTACGTGTGTGTGTGTGTGTGTATACACATATTTTACAAATTAAATTGCAAAGAAGGATGTTTAAAACCCACATTCATTGTGTTCACGAACGTAGCAAAGATTTGAACAAATGGTATGTTCTCCACCACCAGAGTATACTTTTGCATCATTACAGAAACAGCTGAAGTGGGGGGGAAGCCCCCAGCAGATGCATCTTTATGAAAAAAAATAAGAAACCTTAACCATCCTTTTTCAGTTTCCAAAAGCTTCTGGCCGTCATTCATGGTAATCTTGTTTGTGAAGGTAGAATTGGTTACACATTTGGAAAAAATTGCTTCACAGCACCTACTGGTCCAAAACTCCACAGGGTGCCACTGAATTTCGAGCCTTAGGGAGATCTGTGTTACTTAACCTGATGAACCAGATGGTTTGTTACATGGAACCATCTGGGAAGCTTTCCTTGGGAAGTGTTGGTAAATGTGCAGGCACTTTCAAAAAATACTTGGCAGATAACTGGATGAACCATCTGTCTGTCACTGTGTATCACGGGTGAGCTTCAATCTGGTCAGTAGACGACTCAATACCACCAAAGCCACTTTGGGTAAAGAGCGGAAAGCATTTTCCACAGGGAAAAGCCCTCAGTGCTCTCTTCATATTGTTTTCTATTATTTCCATATCTAAAGCACACCTACACTTACCGTACTTGTGTAGCACCATAACTACAGCTTATAAAGTCTGGGAAGATGTACTCAGTAAAACTTAGTGTTAACACTAATTTACACAATTTGCTAAACTGTCATAGTTTTAATACTACACATGAAGCTGGATTTAAGAAAAAAAAGTATTTGAAGGTTCAGTTTTTAGAGCATGTGTTGCACCATGGTACCGATTAACACAATCAGAATCAATAACTTAGTCTTCTGGATTCTGTCACTAGTTATCTAACATAGAGTCTATTACCAGCAACCAACCAAACCAGTGACATCACACTCTGCACTCCCACAAGATGGCGCTAGACATGCTCTAAAATGAACTTCAAACAGTTATTTATTAAATATGGCTTACCATACAGCATTAAATCTAAGACAGTTTTTTAAAGTACAGTAAATACATTTCATACATTTACGTTTCATTTGCACTTTAATCAGCAAATTCTCATGTAGAGTCAAACCTCCAGACAAGAGGCAACATGATGTATTTTATCTTTAATGTGCACAGTACGCTTGTTAACTTTCCTTCCTCACACCACGGTGCTTTCAGTGCCATTGTTGAAGGTGAGAGAGTGCTTTTAAAAACGTGTCACCAAAATCAATATCAAGTTAGTTATTATTGTCATACAATGTATTAAATACACTCAGGAAGCAGCTGCGCAACTACAGGACTCAGCTATAAATATGTAAAGATGGTGGGCGGCCATAATTGTTACCTCTTCCCACTCCTTTTCGAGCACCCGTTGTACTAGAGGACAGTATTTTCCTTCCTGTATATATGCTTTATTTTGTATACATATATACATATGCTTGAAATAAATGATCAATCAATGAATCAAAGTTCTATGAAACGGAGACCAACGAGCATAATCTGATGCTCACACAGGGTTTTGATTTGGGAAATGAAATTGCTGGTTTTCTAAAACCATCAGTTGATCTATTGTAAAACCAACCACTTCCCTTGTCACATAATAACTGCACAGTAACTAATCACCTCACACGCAAATGTGGCCTGAGAGAAAAATCTGACTCCTCGTTATTTGGCTTTTCAGATGTGGTGAAAGACATCTCGTTTGACTTCAGTCTTTCTGGCTCTTTTATTCATCTTGAAGAATCTAATGAGCCAAAGCTGCAGGAACACATTGTCACCATAAGGCAGAAAGTGCATTAATACCTCCTCTTGCTCACTCCAGCTGCAATGTTCTCACCCACTTTTCACTTATTTTGTGCCATCCCGAGGCTGTGTGTCTTAACAGGCATCTTGGAAATCTCCTAATGGCAGCTGATCAAAAAAAAGAAGTTTCCTTTGGTCCTAATTTCACATTGAGAATAATCAACTGTTTACACTTACATAGTGTGGCATTAGATTTAATTCTTCACTGGTTCATACAGAAAGCTTGACTATACAATCCTAATTACCATCTTCATTAGGGTTGTAAATAATGCAGGGATGGAATCAGGAAGCGCATCTCTTTAACTGCATACAACAGCTGCTGCTTTAATTGCAAGATGTAGACTTGTTCGAGAAGTATCTGAACTGTTTTATCAAGCATCATATCAGAAGCAGATTCATAACCGTGACTGAACTGGAGAAAATCTGGGGGAAAATGAGGAACACCTTATGAGCTGTTAAAACTACACAGGTGATTTTTATAATGTAATTACCCACCACTGGAGCAGTATACATCGACTGAACTTCTAATTAGTGCTGACATCACATTACTTGATTGGCAAATAATTGATTGCAGGAACTGGAAAAGTCAATGGTTTGATTTGGTGATATGTTGCTGCTTCTGTCAGTTTCAGTGTTGGGTTTTGCATTGTTGGGCAGATATTTTGAAGACGCCACCATGGCCCATCGCCAGTGATGAAAGCTAATTAGTCAACAGCCGAAAGCTCTGTGGTGGAGTCAGACAAGTGAAATACATGACACCACATCAGCGAAACAATCAAAATTCCACTAATGAGATGAATTTCTTTAGCATTTAAATCATTAAATAACCCATCCTTGTAATGCTCCTTTGGACATTATACTGTAAAACAGCGGTCCCCAACGTTTTTTGCGCCACGGACCGGTTTATGCCCGACAATATTTTCATGGACCGGCCTTTAAGGTGTCGCGGATAAATACAACGAAATGAAACTGGTACCGGTACTGAAAAAAAGAAAATTTATTCATAACACACGTGAAAAGACCAAGGAAAACCGAGTAAACTATAAAAACGATAACAAAATAACGCTGAAAACCGATAAAAACCCTGAAAACTATACATTTCACACCTGAGCCTCAACTCTCGCAGCCCGGTACCAAACGACTCACGGACCGGTACCGGTCCGAGGCCCGCTGTTGTAAAACAAAACCAACAGGCGCAGTACTGTGCAAAAGTCTTGTGCCAACCTTCATGTATTTATATTTTGCTAGTAAAATGGCAACTACGCTCAGCGATTTGTTGAAACATATAAACACAGGGTACATAACATAAGTATATAAAAAA
Source organism: Diplotaxodon limnothrissa (assembly GCF_057381915.1). Taxonomy (NCBI): domain Eukaryota; kingdom Metazoa; phylum Chordata; class Actinopteri; order Cichliformes; family Cichlidae; genus Diplotaxodon; species Diplotaxodon limnothrissa. The sequence continues at coordinate 36,791,185 of NC_140610.1, forward strand.
CATGGGCTGTATAATTCTAATAGAAAGCCAATATTGGTATCTATTAAAAACAGCCTGAACTCTGTAAGACAAGCTTTCATTTAATTTCTTTAAGTTGTTTTCAGCAATAGTTTTCCAAGATGCTTAAAGGACATTTAAAGCTCTTCTTTTGTTCCATTATCTGTCAAAATGATCCCACACTGCTTTAGTAAAGTTGAGGTTCAGGCTCCGTGGAGGCCAATCCATGACTGATAGTGCTCCATTTTGTGTTTTTACAGCATTAGCATAGTGGTTTAGGTAAAAAAGCCTTTACCACTCAGATGCATCTAATCCAGTGGTACTTTCTGACTCACTGTTGCAGCGCTCTCCTGACCTCCTCTGTATATACTGGTGACGATTTGAACCAGAAATTTCAAATTGGGATCACTGTTGTCACTGATTCTTGTGTAGTTTGGCATACCTCACCCTTTTCCTCCCAGTTTCCCTTCCTTATAAATGGCTTCATCCAACCAACCTTCCACCTTTCCACTGAGTCTTCAGTAAACAGTGTATGGATCAAATGAAGGACCAGGCAGCTCTCTCAGGTCCTGTGTGAAGTCTTTGTTCTTTGTAGGATTCTTTTCACTATTTTATAAGGACATTACTTCAGGCACTGTTGTAGATTCTTCTTCGTATTTTCTTTTTTGCTTGACTTGTCCAGCTTCCTCAAATTTTTAAGAACTCACTGCACATTGTGCTGAGATATGCCAAGTATTTAATAGATCATTGGGAACGAGCTTATTGTTGCAAAAATTATTATGTGAAACAAATTCTGCTCGTAATAATAAAGACACAATTACATTTTTTCTTTGTGCTACATTGTCTGTTATTTGTAGACAAAATACTGACTTTGGTGCCTTCATGGCTTAATTCAATTCAATTTAATTTATACAGCACCAAATCACAACAACAATAGCCTCAAAGCGCTTTATATTGTAAGGTAGACCCTACAATAATACATACAGAGAAAAGCCCAGCAATCATGACCCTCTATGTGGAGACAGTGGGAAGGAAAAACTCCCTTTTAACAGGAAGAAACCTCCAGCAGAACCAGGCTTAGGGAGGGGCGGCCATCTGCTGCGACTGGTTGGGGAGAGAAAAGGAAGACATGCTGTAGAACAGACACAGAGATTAATAATAGTGAGTGAGAATGGTGGCTGAAAAAGAAATACTCAATGCATCATGGGAATCCCTCAGCAGCCTACACCTATTGTAGCATAACTAAGGGAGGATTCAGGGTCACCTGATCCAGCCCTAACTATATGCTTTAGCAAAAAGGAAAGTTTGAAGCCGAATCTTAAAAGTAGAGATAGTGTCTGTCTCCCGAATCCAAACTGGAAGCTGGTTCCGTAAAAGAGGGGCCTGAAAACTGAAGGCACAGCCTACTTTTAAATAATTATAGATAAATTAAAAAAAAGAAAAGAAAAGCTTAGCTCAAGGCTTTTGTTTTCAGTCCCTGGTGATGACTGTATAACTTTCATGTTCCGGATCAATACATATGGTGTTGTTTTAGATCTGTAGAATACAAGACACAGCACTTTTGTGCACCTGCCTGAACGACCCTGCATTTTTCTGGAGTTCAATACAGCATGAGCACTCCGGTCACAGAAGCCCCACCGTTTCCAACAGTTTAGAAATGCCAGTCACACCTCTTGTCCTCTCTGCTCTAATGAAAATGTTATTTAACATCCCACAGGAAAGAAATTTATAGCTTTCATAGAAAATCCAACAGCAACCCTCCCAAATCCAGTCTTATGAAAGAACAAAGCAGCTTAATGTTGCTGCTGTTTCTTCCCAAATATTCTGATGTTTAAAAGAAAAAAAAGGAGCCACACAATAGCTGTGATAAGCTACAGGATTTGCTGAATTTCTGCTTGCCTTCAGAGCTGCTTTGATAGGGTTATATCTGAAAAGAACTCTCACCTGTAAGCATCTTTAAAGTGAACCAGCAGAGGCCAATGTTAAGGCAAAACTCAACATTCCTGTCTAAATATTCTACCAGTGCACCAAAATATCTCTGATACTTTTTGATCTCAATAATGTACCAATTTAAAATCTCCAATTAACTGTCTTTGAACTGCGAGAGCAACTCTGAGTACCCAGAACAGGCACAGGAAGTTCAAACCAGGAGACTTCTTGCTGTGAAGTGACTGTGCTAAACACCGCAACACTTTGCCATCCTTGTTATATGTAATTTTTGTTAAATTACATTTATGTCCACTGCACTATAAAGACAGCACAACTTAGAGAGACTTGGAATAGAAAATGTTTATGAGATTTTGCACATCAAAGAGTTTCTATGTTACTTCTCTGTGATGCTCATCAAGCTGAACAAGTTCAGTTACATTTGAAATGACAGGTATTCATGCATAATTTGCAAATTAATTCTTTTTTTTTTACATTTGCAAAAAAAAAAAAAAAAGTAGGAAAGAAAGAAAAAAAGGAAAAAGTGAAACTCCTATTTGCCTGTGTGAGGCTAACTGGACTGCAGACATATTCATATATGCAGATTATGGGCACTCTAGAGCAGTAGCTGCTCTTTATATTTGACCTGCAAACCTCAGCACTGAATCAGGTACCACGCCACCCGGTCCCACCTAGAGGGAGGGACTGAGAAATGGCAGAAAGCCCCAATGGAAAGAAAGGGTTAGGTTAACACAACAGCGGATGCCTTGCATGCTTATGTAAAAGGAATTTGTGTTTGTAGTGGCGTTGAAAAACAATCCAGAAGTGCAGAACAGTACCTAAAAAGATCCTACATGTGAGGTCAGTAATTTACTACTGAGCATACACATTAGTCTTTAATCAACATAAATTTTTTATTTGATCTGAAATAAAGTATTTGATCATGTTTGTACTGGTGACACCCAACAGCTTAAAAACATTACCTGGAAACACCTCCTGAGCACATCACACCTTAAAGGAGACATCATTAAATTAACATTGTTCTAAATAAATTAGCATTTAGTGAAATAAGTCAGCAAACGCTCATGATGTAGCATGAATGCATAACAAAGGTTACTTTTACCACTCACTGATATATTGCGTTGACACACTACTTTGCACCATTTAATGACCAATTAAAAAAAGAGAATGGCAAAAATATCAGTTACACTTGCAGTTACATCACAACTTGTTTTTAAGCCATCACAAATCCCATGAATCAGAGAACTTGCCTCATTTAATTGCTCTAATGCACTAATGTCTTTGCAGCTATGCAGAAATGCATCCTGTCAGGTTACACATGTTAGATTTAACTTAGAGTTCTCAGGCAGAAATGTTCCATGGACTCACATCAGTCAAGTGGACACTCGCTACTGTATCTGTGCAATTGCTGCAGACTCTCCAAATTTGCATAAAGATGAGTTCAGCTCCTCTTTTGGCACCTCACCACTTCACTTGGAATTTTTTGACACCCCCCTTCACCTTACCATAAGCCCCTGCAAAACATTTGCACCTGCTCTCATTTAGTTAACAAGTGTGAGTAGAGTTGATGAATGAATTTCACACAACAGGAAATACAAATAACCAGTGTAAAAGAATAAATGAATGAATGAACTGAAGAAATGGCTGAATTATTGTGTGAGTGTATATGCAGCTCAGCCTCATCTGAGTTAATCCCTTAAGTGTAAAGTCTACATGGCATCCCTGTTCATGTGCTCAGTCAAAAAATAAAGATTATATATTTGCATGGTCTCACATCACATTTTTGTATTTCCTTTTCTTGTTCCATTAACCAAAAAAGTGGAAAATTTAGCCATTTGGGGCTCAACCTGTCTTGTTCTACCACTCTTATTTTTTCCCTCTTGGTCAGAAACTATTTATAGCAGCTGCACAAAAAGAAAGAAAGCTGGCAGGGAAGGAGCTAACAAGGGTGGAGAACATAATACACTTTACAAAGCATTTTCATTGTCTATCATCTCTCTGATGCTGTATGGCGCTCACGTCCACCCATACAGCGTCTCTTTTACCTTTTGCAGTTATATAAAGAAAATTAACAATCAGTGCAAGATCACGATCTGTAATTCTGCTCTGCATCTTCAACACTCATTCACACACACATTGCCACTCCTTATTTTGCATGCCCTGTTTCTATATGTTGTCGCTAGGGGGCAGTAAAACTCCACATGTTTCCACATGATAGCTCTGTGAGTTGTCTGCCCACCTTCTTGGTTTGTGTGTGTGTGTTTGTGAGGGCAGTAAGCAGCCTTCTCTTTGGCTACGGCATGGATCTCATTTCAGGAGGTGGAATTAAAGCCGGCTGAGACCTAATCCCAGCGTAATACCACCCACCCACCCCCCGCCCCATTTTATAAAGCAGGAAAAGAGTGTCGAGGAGTGTGAGAGAAATTAGAAACGGAAGAGGTGATTTGAGGGGTAGAGGTGAGTAAAGACACAGGGTAGGGTAAGATGAAACGGAGATGAGAAAAGCTACACGAGGTTCATGGAGTGCAGTACTACCAGAGATGGGATTTTCAAAAATGGTCAAGTGTGCAGCTGGAAAATATTAGGTAGCTCTGATAATGTTTGAATTGTAACTAAATGAAGTGTATTTATGTGTCAAGAGGATAACAACAGGAGAGGTCATTTATAAATCCTGTAAAATTTAACGTGTCCATTTCAAACAACCGAGGCAGGCAGGACAGACAAGCAGGAGAGGTGGATAACAAAACATCTTTATTGACCAGAAAGCAAAACCAGAAAACACAGAGTGAGTTTGGGGCAGAAGGGAGAAATTGGGGACAACAATGAAGCACAAGAAGCTGGAGCATAAACAGATGCCTTAACAAAGGAAAAGATAGGACAAAAAATACACAGTGGATTGATTGCATAGTGAGACACAGGTGAAGACAATAAGGTGAGAACAATGAGGGTGGGGCAGACGATCACAAAGGACCTTGGGTCAATTAAGGTCATCTGGTGGTGGAGATAATCTCTTGTCTTGATGATCACAAATTCAACTTTACCCTAAAAAGTAATGCACTAATAGGAATGCTGTAATACGCTTGTGTGTGTCTAAGCGCACTGCAGCAGGATTGATGTCACGTTCAACGTTTTTATCCAATGGCTGTGCAGCGGTTTTTTGTTTTTGTTTTTTTGCAAAAGCCTCTTGCACTGAGGCCCCTTCCCCAAATCAAGGGACGCGAGTTTGTCTGAAACAGACCTGAGGATCGTTAACCGTGATCCAAAATATGTGTGACCTAAACAGATCCAATTAGAGAGAGAGAGAATACCAACATAGCAACAGCTTGATGCACCACCAATTACTGTAATGAGCAGCTGCAGTGCAAGCAGTAGCAACACTGTTTTGCGTCAGTAAGTAGCCCCCCCCCCCCCCCCGACTTCTATGACGATTACACCCCACCTCAGTCCGTGATGCGATTGCAAGTTCGTTCTGGACGTTTGACGGTACAGTTGGAGCCTGATGTCGGTTCAGGTGATATTGTGTAGTAATGCACATAGTAGAGTAACAAAATTGGCTTTTTCCAGGGAGTAACTGTTCTATTATTGTATGTTCCTTCATGTAAAAAGCCATTGTCACAAAGGCCAGGCAAAAGAATGTCAATGTCTGTGGGTGTTTTAGATGACAGAGAGGTGCTTTGTGAAGGTCACCGATGTTGGGCTCCTCTGTTATTTAGGCTTTCGTGGTCGAGATCCAATCAGATCGCTCTAAAGCCGTTTCCCCCCCGAAATCCTCATCACATTATGTCGCAGCATAAGCCCTGTTGAATCAGCGGCTATTGGACTAGCAGTAATCAGCTTAGCTTAGCCCCACTGTAAATATGCAAATAGTATTTGATGATTAATTGACCCCAGTTGGCGGTGCAGCCAAGCAGATGGAGGAAGGGAGAGCGCGTATGAGGGCGAGGGAGAGGCAGACAGTCAGTTTAGAAGAAGAGTACACGCGGCAATATAGAGGGATATCCGAGAAATCCGTGTCACTTAATTGATTTTTCTGAGCATGCCAGAGACTCGAGTTGTTTTCTTGATCGCATCAGTGTAATTATATCAAGTCACATTTTCGATGTAAATCAGCGTTTGCTGCTTTACAGCGTTTTCTCTGACTAACCTCCCACTTGTCACATTTTTCTGCATTCAAAAATACATTTGGTGTTGCGCTCGATAATTGCTGTTCTGCAACCAAGCCACTTGGAATTAAAAATAGGGATGTCACCCCACCAACTCCCCCCGTGCCACAGCAACAGTAATGGCAACATGGATCAGTGCAGCCATACAGACTGTCGCACAAATAATCCTTCTCGATCACCCCTCTGAACCGCACAGGCAAATAGTAACTGTTCTTAGCAAAGGCTGAATAAAAATGATGTCAGCAGAGAAGACAGTACGGTACAGAGTGACAGCCTCTCTTCTGCAGGCTTACTTGTTGTTCCTAGAGTATTTAAAAGTAGAATGGGAGGCAGAGCCTTCAGTTTTCAGGCCCCTTTTCTATAGCACCAACTTCCAGTTTGGATTCAGGAGACAGACACTATCTCTACTTTTAAGATTCGGCTTCCAACTTTCCTTTTTGCTAAAGCATATAGTTAGGGCTGGACCAGGTGACCCTGAATCCTTCCTTAGTTATGCTGCAATTGGTGTAGGCTGCTGGGAGATTCCCATGATGCATTGAGTATTTTTTCTTCAGTCACCATTCTCACTCACTATGTGTAATTAGACCTCTCTGCACTGAATCCTACTTGTTATTAATCTCTGTCTCTCTTCCACAGCATGTCTTTTATCCCATCTTCCTTCTCTCGCCCCAACCGGTCGCAGCAGATGGCCCCGTCCCTCCCTGAGCCTGGTTCTGCCGGAGGTTTCTTCCTGTTAAAAGGGAGTTTTTCCTTCCCACTGTCGCCAAAGTGCTTGCTGATAGGGGGTCATATGATTGTTGGGATTTTCTCTGTATCTATTATTGCAAGGTCTACCTTAAATATAAAGTGCCTTGAGGTGATTGCTGTTTTGATTTGGTATTGTTTAAATAAAATAGAACAGAATTGAATTGAAAGACAGTTAACATGACTCAAAACTGAAGATACAGTTCAGTCTCGTTATAAAGTTAGCAAAAAGACTGTAACGGCAAGTGAAAAACAAATGAAAAATACCAGCTGAGTCTGGCCAGTGTATGAATTTACCTTCTTATTTTCATGTGATTTGTTGGGTCTGAAGTGAGAATGAAAACACATTTCTCACTCTGACTGGAAAAGAAGAATATTTTGGCAATGCACACATGCATACATTCCTGTTCTTTTCTTTTAAAATTTTAAATATCAGCCCTTAAGAAAAAGAAGCCACTTGCAAAAAACCCAACAAAACTAGACCAAGTTAAATCTTAAAGTTGAAGCCCTAGTTTGAAGTTGGTGCAAAGCTGAGATTCTGTCATGGATTTTGATTGTTTTGCATCGTCTGCACTGGAGCCAAACCACACTGATGCTGCTGTGTAGTGGATTACGGTGGACAAAGAAAGGGAAAGACGAAATGTGTTGTAGAAGAAATGATGGGATATCTCAGAGGGAGTAAGTAGGGGGAAGAAACACTGTGGGGCAATAGTCACACACCAACCTCCCTGCTGACACACACACACACACACACACACACACACACACACACACACACACACACACACACACACACACACACACACATCCAAGCAAACAAACAGTGCCCCCACCCCTGCGGCTCAAATGTCAACAAGGAAAATTGGAAATGAGTAATTCTTTCAGAGTGTGAAATAGATTGCTTCTCATATACGTACGTCTCTGAATATGACAAATTGATTCTTGGGGAGAGGCGAGCGGCAAATCCAGCAGACAACTTTTATTGTATATTTTTTTGAATTATGATTATTAATTTATTTTGCTTTTTGCCAAACACAACTCTCCATTGTAATTGAAGTCCCCTCGCCCGCAGGGGATGTGTTCCTTCCCCAACCCTCTAATTTGTTCTTTTAGCAGCCTTGATTTTCATTCCGTCGATAAATCTGGGAGTTGGAGAGAGGGAGGGTCGGGAGAGAGCAGCAAAGAGAGAAATGAGGGAGTGATTATTCAATATTAACATGCTGGAGCCATCTGAGATGTTTCCTTCGATTACAGTATTCATAATGTACCCTGCTGTCATTCCCATGGTGTGTGTGTATGTGAGGTGAATCAAATCGATTAGACGTCTGTACAACCCTCTGAAATTGTCTGCTTTCTGGTTGTGCATGTGTGTTTGATTGCCCAATTTTCCATCTTCTCATTTTCTGTCATGTTTCCATACACCCAACCTCCTCCCGGACACGTGATCAATTCCTTCTGTTATTCCTTCTGCTGTCGGCCTCCACCTCTCCTCTGCTCTGTCTCTGGAGGATCAGTGTTTTATGAAGTTGGAAGCTTGTTGCTCTGTGGATAGAAAATTGGTTTGCTAAAATTGCTGCTCACATACACATCAATTGTTTAGTCTTCTTATGCATAGTTTCTTATACCTACTGGTCATTCTCCAAGGTGATCAAAATGTGTTAAAGAACAAACGCTATTGATTAACCTGGCACTTTTCACTCTTTTCTCTCAGAAAGTGCCCCTGAGGAAACCCAGCAACTCCCCACATAAGCTCACACTTTCTTTCATTTCATATATACTGTCTTTAAGTAACTATATATACAGTGGGGCAAAAAGGTATTTAGTCAGCCAACGATTGTGCAAGTTCCCCCACTTAAAATGATGACAGAGGTCAGTAATTTGCACCAGAGGTACACTTCAACTGTGAGAGACAGAATGTGAAAAAAAAATCCATGAATTCACATGGTAGGATTTGTAAAGAATTTATTCGTAAATCAGGGTGGAAAATAAGTATTTGGTCACCTCAAACAAGGAAAATCTCTGGCTCTCACAGACCTGTAACGTCTTCTGTAAGAAGCTTTTCTGTCCCCCACTCGTTACCTGTATGAATGGCACCTGTTTGAACTCATCATCTGTATAAAAGACACCTGTCCACAGCCTCAAACAGTCAGACTCCAAACTCCGCCATGGCCAAGACCAAAGAGCTTTCGAAGGACACCAGGAAAAGTATTGTAGACCTGCACCAGACTGGAGGAATGGGCCAAAATACCAGCTACTGTGTGTGCAAACCTGGTAAAGACCTATAGTAAACGTTTGACCTCTGTTATTGCCAACAAAGGTTATGTTACAAAGTATTGAGTTGTATTTTTGTTATTGACCAAATACTTATTTTCCACCCTGATTTACGAATAAATTCTTTACAAATCCTACCATGTGGATTCATGGATTTTTTTTTTCACATTCTGTCTCTCACAGTTGAAGTGTACCTCTGGTGCAAATTACTGACCTCTGTCATCATTTTAGGTGGGGGAACTTGCACAATCGGTGGCTGACTAAATACTTTTTTGCCCCACTGTATATCACTGTAAAGGTCTGAACTGATGGCATGCAGCTACAGATGGAGCAGAAACCTTAAGATGTTTTTACTAATACATAATTCTTTGGCTTAACAGTAATCTGATAAAAAGGAGTCAAAAATAATAAATGTTTCGCTCAACAAAAATGCAAACAAATCAGGCAGCAGATTTTAGATTAGATGTCCTATTCAGCTTTTAGAAAATGCATTAATCAACAGCAATAAACAATAACAACACACCGAATTAAGTGAGCGTATGAAAGCATTAAGTGGAGTTCAATAAACCCTTAATTGAGCTTTATAGAGAGAGGACAACAAAACACTTAGGTAAAAGGTTAAACTCTTAACAAGAGAACGGCAAGAATAAAAACACTAATAGCAAATGAGATGCTGCGTAGGAACATTAAATATAATTCACATGGAGCTGCTGAGCAAAACGAGGCGTACCAGACAACAAGGCAGCTGTAATTAAAACGTTGATCGCAGAGAGTGAAGGCTTTAAGAAGGCCTGGAGACATGATGGAGGAATGGAGTGGAAGCTTACTATTGTTGGAGTTCATGAGCTTTTTGGGTAGGTGCCAAGAAATGGTGAAAGTTTGATAAAAAAAAAATGACAGATGTAATGTGGATGAAAGATGTAAAAAGTTGTGACCACCTCCAATTAACTAAAATGCTTTCTTTTAGGACTTTGATCTTACTAGAAGCTTTTACAGTACCTATCAGATTTTACTCTGTCTTAAAGTTATATTTTGAGTTGAATAGTTAGTTTGAAGAATCTTACTGTACACAAAATCTGACTGTGTGTGTGCGTGTGTGCTTCTGTGACCACCACCTCCTGCTGTACAATTGGGAATAGAGCATACAAACCTAGCCCAATCTTTGGCCCCTGAAGGTTTTCATCTATATCAGATTTTTTTATGTTGTCGTGTTGCATAGCAGTCATCTAACAATGGGCTAAAATGATCTGCTTTTAGCATTTATGCACCTATAGTGCTGTTTAAAAACATAATTTTTCAAAATCACATATAATATATATCTATAAAACTATGATATACAATGATACTTCAGGTTGCCTGGCAACAAACTAGCAATAGGCTACATGATCTGTTTATAGCACAAATAACACCTTATGAAAGCCCTCAATTTTTTTGCTTTTCTAAATATGATTAAGTCTATGAGTTTGCCAGCAGCACAAACAGAAGGCAAACAGTACTGTAGCATAGGTATATAGTGGTACAATGTATACAAAACATTTAGACTTTAATCCTACCAAACATTATAGACATACCTCACAGCCACATCCTTACTTACTGTATCACTGAGGAGCTTTTTCTCAGTTGGAGCACTTATCCTTTTACTACCCAACAATTGTTATCTCTTAAATTTTGAGTTGATTTGCAGTATCACAACAAACATTTTTTTCTGTGCTGTCTGCATTTTATAGTTTTATTTTTCACACAATTTATTCTCCGGTCCATCTGCATGATGAACCAGACATAGTTGAGATTTGTGTCGCAGCTGCACAGCCTCTGTTTCTGACTGAACAAAGCTAATGAAAGTCCTGAAAGTACAAATCAGCAGCATAAGACAAAGGACAACAGCAGAATAAATGTTTGCGAACATCGTGTCCAACTGTGTTTGCTACAGCACGTGCAATGAAAACAAAATATGGCAGGCATGTTGCATTCTTGTTGTCTGCTGTACAAGCCTAGTTGTGCATTCTGGTGAAAATACACCAGTATCAGAAAAAATACATTGAGTAAAATATGTATATAGCATAAAATGAGGGATAATTACTGTATATATTAGTGTTATTATTATTGCTACTTTAATTTCCTCTGGGATTAATAAAGTATTTTGGCTTCTGATTGTGAAAAACTGAAAAGTGCTTTTTGTCACTTTTCTGAAAACCTGAAATGTAGCCTATTTATAGGCAAGCTTCTATAAAAACTTAATACTAAAACTTGAACAAAACATAATAATAATAATAATGCAGTTTGCACCCACATTTTCAAAGCAGCTGCACACACAGATGTGTTTTTGCATTTTAAGTAAGGACAGGACCGTCAGTGAGATGCCTTAAATGTAAAGGGAACAGGCATAAAAATAAAACCACAGGTGCATGTTTACTGCCAACCACGCATGCATTCATTTCATACAAATCACTATCTTGACACCCCACTCTTTTCACAGTTCTTCTTGCCAGAGTTCCAGATGGTGACAGGGTCGTATTTGGAGCTAAAACATTATCTTTCTGCTCATTAACCTTCGACAGGGTTTCCATTCCGCCCGACTGATTCCCCCTCCTTAGCCACCTCTGTCTTCACCTCCATCTCTTTCCCCTGTCGTTCCTCTCCTCCCTATTTGTCGAGGCACTCACCCGAATGAGACGGGAGCCTTTTAAAATGTCTGGCAATGCTTCATGGTACCTCTCCTCGGCATTGGGGATCGACTTATCTGGACAATTTGTCCCACGAGTTGCCAAGACACTAATGAGATCATCTGCAGCAAAGTTTTAGGGGGCTGAAGTTACAGCCGGAGAAAAAGGCTTTCTCTTACCATTTTGGTGCTCTGAGCAGTGGTGAGCCCCTCTGCCTGAAATAATGAGGCAGAGCCCCCCCCCCCCCCAACTTTAATTATTAACTATTATTAACAATTCAATCAAAGCGAAGGTTAGAAACTATGGAACGCCAGGACTGCCATAATGAATTAATTAAATACACCATTAAATAATTAATTAAATGTGGCAATAATTAATTAAAATTGGAATTAATTAATTAAATAAATAGTTATGACACATGTAATTAATTAATTATTGACACATTTAATTAATTATTTATGTATTTCACATTTTAATTAATTATTGACACATGTAATTAATTAATTATTGACACATTTAATTAATTATTTATGTATTTCACATTTTAATTAATTATTGACACATTTAATTAATTATTGACACATTTAATTAATTATTTATGTATTTCACATTTTAATTAATTATTGACACATTTAATTAATTATTGACACATTTAATTAATTATTTATGTATTTCACATTTTAATTAATTATTGACACATTTAATTAATTATTTAATGATATATTTATTTATTTCATTTTGGCAGTCCTGGCGCCTGGCTCTCATCATGAAATAATTTTATCTGTCAGCCTCACCCATCAAACTCAGGGGGCGGGGTTAACGCTGCCCATGCAGCTTCTCTAACATTTGATTGGTTGCCGTGCAAAGTAAGTCAAAACAGGTCGATCCTAGATAATCTATTGCTTGTGTAGACTTGGGGCAGCCAGGTATCCCAGAATGCAGATCAAATCACAGGCAGCAATGGTGGTGGTGTAGTTTTAAAATACCCCGTTTTTCTGTCACCAGCTACACTTTTAACAGTGTTTTAGCCGCGGATGTCGCGCCGTATGTCTGGTCAGGTTGTCAACATAGAACATGTTTGCAAAAGTGCTCAGATGTTTTCAGAGATTTCACTAGCTCTGCTAACAATTAGCATGCAGAGTGCACCGAGGGGGTACGTTAACCGGTTTGTTTACATATTCCACTCTCCTTGTTCCACATGTTGCATTCGCAGATTCTCATTTTCACCGAACGATCGTCTCTTTCCGCCTGGTCTTGTGTCTCTGTGCTTCTGTAACATAAAGAACGAGCTGACATTTTTCTCACGAAACCAGCGATCAGCTTAACAGACCCTCAGTTTACCTGCATGCATCCTCCTCCTCATCTGTCAGCTGTTTAACACCTGCTGCTAATTCAAGAAACACGCCTAGTTACCTGGTGATAGTCACAGTTTAACTGGGCAGCCGGTGCTCGATATAACGCAATGTCAGCGCATTTTTCTGCACAAGATAAGTAAATATAGTGTTTTCCCCGAGCGCAGAGCTGCTGGAGCTTGTTTCCTTACAGAGCACTTTATAGGCGAGCCAGCTTTATCAGCGGCTGATGTCCAATCACCGGCACACAGCTTTGAAACCTCAGCTGAGTTTTAGCTCTCAGTGGTTAAACGCTGGACTTCATTCACTCAGGTTCTGTCTGTCGGGTCACGTTTACTTCGCTGTTTTATTTACAACTGAGCAAATCGGTTTGGCTGAGGTTAAAGTTACGTTTCATAACTGCATAGTTTCACAGACGTTTAATGGTTCACTGGCACATGTGTTAGACTGAACTATCATCTAAATATCATCTGTTTTTTAATAGTTATTCAACTGTATTCTAAGCACCAGCTGTCTGTTAGAATGTGATTTTTTTTCTCTCTCTGTTGGCAGACGTATAAAAATGCGCAGGAAAATCTGACGTGCATGGCAAACTTCAGTGACGATATTTAGGGAGGAATAAACACACATCAAACATAAATGAACCATTTGTCTGTCTCCATAATTGAGAGCATTTTCTCTTCTTATGTCAACTCTCTCTCTCTTTTTTTTTTTTTTGCTTTTTCGGTCATGTTATGTTTACCTGTCAAAGGCTTGTTACAAACTATGAAACACATCGTGCAGACTTCTGGATGTTAGAAGAAAACTAATACTGCTCATGAATGAGACTAAAGGCAGGAAGGTGTCCTTTAAGACTAAACATGTTAATAGGACCTCCCTATTTATATCATAGTTTATGATATAGCACGTGTATTTCAGTAATAGCCTGCTGAGGCCACTATACGTGCTGGCCTCATATCAAATGTGAAGGCAGACTGAGTCTATGTTTGACGTTTTTTATATCTAATCTTCCTTTTCAAACATTTAAACAGCAGCGAGTCTGCAGCTGAGGGAATACAAATTCAAATTGTCGGAACAGGTTTGCTCGTTTCTTGGATTCATTTGGTGATTTATTAAATGTATAACTGTTATTCTAATCTGCTGCTGAGTCTCTTACACTTTTCTTTATGCTGTATATTTTCACGTCTCTGGAATAGTTGGCAGTTAGATAGTCAGCTGGGAAACTTTGTGTTAACTCATGGAGCTGAGGATATCGTGGATATGCTGACCTCGCTGCGTGGTGTACAGAGCGAGGTCAGCATGATTAATATTCACAATAAAAATATTAGCCGAACATCATGAAGTCTGTATGTGTTTCATAGTGTCGAACAACCTTTGTACAGTTAAAGCCAGCAGTTACTACATGACGGAAACACCAACGTTATCTCTTTTATGTGTTTATACACAGGTCACGCTGATTACTGAACAAAAACCCAAAGATCAGATGTTAAACAGATTTATTTGCTCTCTCTCCTCCTTAAACATGTTTTTAATGTTAGTTATAATTCAGAATTGGCGACTGAAACACGTAGGACACATAAGAACATCAGGAAATAAAACACCGATAAATATAACCTCAGTAAAAGAAGTCAGCGGGGGATACTACAGCTGTGTACCGGGGCCTGCGCTTTGTCGGTGGGATTGCTTGCGAGGCGAGCGGGTCTATCCCACGCTTTGCCGTGAGACTGGGCAGACATCTCCGAAATCATCGAAACACTTTTGCAAAGAGGCTGTATCTTGACAAACCGACCAGACACATGAAGATTAAACCACTACATTCTCGGCTAAAAAAATATTAAAACGGTATTTGGTAACACACAAACAGGGTTTTTCAAAGCTCAGTTCTGTTAGCTTCCACATGCCGGTTGTTGTGTGCTAGAAACAATGGCCACCAGGCCAAAGCAATGGTTTTGACTCGATCAGCGTTAACCCCGTCCCCTGAGTTTGATGGGTGAGGCTGACAGATAAAATTATTTCATGATGAGAGCCAGGCGCCAGGACTGCCAAAATGAAATAAATAAATATATCATTAAATAATTAATTAAATGTGTCAATAATTAATTAAATGTGTCAATAATTAATTAAAATGTGAAATACATAAATAATTAATTAAATGTGTCAATAATTAATTAATTACATATATCATAACTATTTATTTAATTAATTAATTCCAATTTTAATTAATTATTGCCACATTTAATTAATTATTTAAAGGTGTATTAAATTAATTCATTATGGCAGTCCTGGCGTTCCATAAGAAACAACTCGTGAAACACCAAAATGCACCATGCAAGTTAATCTTTATATTTCAGTCCCCCTTTCCTCCTCTGCAGAGCTTTTATTGTTTAAATATTTTCATGCCTAAATAATGTATTCAGCAATATTTTAAAGGCCCAAAAGTCACACCAGGTAATGCACTCTGACAATGCCAAACCAGAGTGACCCAACTATACAGGTGTCGTCCGCTACCTGGCAGCTTCACAGGTCACCAGGCAACCAAAAGTTCACACCGGTTTTCTGGTATTTTGTTTCATGTAAGAAGAGGTTTCAAATTTTCAGCTCAACCTGCTTTGACCCACTGTGAACCTTGCACTTTCTGATAAAAAAATAAATTCTTTGCTTCTGCTCCCAAAGTACACCACTACTTACACCCTCATTGCATGATACTGCAAACACACACAGCACAAATCTTCACAGTTTTAACTGCTTTCCCACCAGACAAATTCTGGTTCTTGAGTCGGTTGTGCCCGTAGAATCGGGGGAAAATTCAACCAGCATTTCCACCAGTTTTTGTGAACTTAAATGAGCCCCAGCGTGGCTAATGCTCCAAGATAAGTATGTGCAAGATTATGTAAAACATAAAAATATTATTTTCAGGTCCGACTACTGCCAAATCAAACAACCTTCTCTGGTTCCTTTTTTTCTTTTGATAGAAACGTAACTGTTCAATTTTAGATTCACGAACCAGGGCTGAATCTGTCCTGTGCAGCTGAAGAGGTCCCCTTTATGCCAGCATTACCTGACTCATACTTTCAAATGTAACCCCCGAAGTCTTGCATAAAAGGTCTTAAAATGATGCAAAAAAGAGGATAAAGCTGTTAGTTTGAAATTGCAGAAGGTAAAAATGTGGGTAGATGTGGGAAATGAAAGAAATGTGCAAAAACTCTGAATTTCTCTTTTGGAAGAAATATAAGAGAATAAAATGTTCCCCATCTTTCCATGTGAGGACAGTCAAAGGGCACGAACACACACAATATTTTTTGCAGCAGTTGAGGACATTGAATACACTGGTTGAAAAACTCATACAACAAGCAAACACCATTAATGGCTGTCCATGCTGCTTTGGCATGATGTGAACATTATCCTCAGTTTACCTTGTACTGAATGTGTTTGTGTCACCACAAGTTTGGTCTCATCTGCGTCTTCTGCGGGTTACTCAACAGCAGAGACCAGCTCCTTTTCCATCTCTCCACAAACAACATCATTACACTAATACCTGAGGGTGATCTAATGTAGGCGCTTTGGTGTCACGTTGGGTCAAATCTGGACCTACACTGGGAAAATTATTCCTTTTAACACATAATGAGTTATTACTTGATAATGAAAGCTTGAATTATTTAGGGAAACAAAGTCTGTCATTAGGCTTAGCAGTGTGAGATGGCAAGATGAGGGACCAACTGTTTTATATAAATTTGGGGTATTATCTCCACAACGGTGATGGTCATTTCTTTATTTTTATTGTAACTGTGTATACCAAAATGTCAAAACACTAAAAAACACCACCATACATTTTCTTTTCTACTTATGTCCATTTAGTTTGGATTTCAGTATCAACTCTGAAAGTCTGGCCTTGCTTTTCTGTACCTTGATGTTCATAGTTGTAGATGTGGATGTCAAAATGTTGCACAACCTACCTTTTTCCCCCATATTTTGTTGGTAATATTTTTTCCCCAACTGTTACATATTTAATACAGCTCCAGTAGGAGGCATGACCAATCCATCCACATTTAACTGCACAGCAAGCCACATTACCTGTCAATGATCCAACAGGGACCAAGACCACGAGTCTTGTGAGTTACATTTACTTTATTACGGTAAATGTAATTATTCATCATCAAATACTCGACACTCTGGACAGTTTCACTGTTAAATCTTTTATTGGAGATTATGTATCGGAATTTCAGGAGCAGGACCACGCCTCCAAACATGCTCCTTCCTGTTGTCATCTATATAGGTTCCCCCCATTCTGCAAGCTGTTGATTCTCGTTTACGTGCCCCACCCTCCCTCCCTCCTTGTTCTCAATTCTTTAACTTCTTCACTCCTTTTAGTACACGGGCATCTGCCAGGCCCGGGAGCCGTCGCCAGTCCCCTTCGAGGCCTTCCCCAAACCGCAGCTCAGTTCATGTTCAAGCATTCACCGTTACCCACTGAAACGCAGTCAAACCTAAAATGAGGTCGTGGGCCCAGCTAGTGAACTGCGCTCACATATGTAAAATGACTTAATCACACTTGATGTATTTTTGAAATACCTACAGACAGCTTCTTGTTTTTTCTCACCGTCAGTCCTGAAATAGCACCTGGTGTTGTGCCTGCAGCTCTTACCTTAATCCTGGATGTCTTGTAAACTTGCAAAGAGATATGAGTTTGTACATTTAAGCTTCTTCACAACAATGGCAAGTTCTTTTAAAAAACAAACGTGAGAAAATGTTTTACTTGTCCCTACAGTACCCTCTGAATATACACAAAGTATTTTCCTCTATTAGTACTCTATTAGTACCTTCAAGTGATTGATATGGCTGCAAGTAGATTGCCATGGTTGCATGCAGGTTTTCATGCTTGTAAGCAAATATTTGCTAACTACTAGCCAACCTGAAAAATTTCAAAGCAAACTGGAGAAAGTTTGCTTTCAAAATAAGAGCATTGTGTTTCACTTTTGTGTCACAATTTTCAGCTTCTCTGCAGCTCAGAGTCAGCTCGGCAGTGTTTAGTGGCTAGTCATTATCTCCATTGAAACTACAACCAAAATAATAATAAGGAGTGTTTTCCCAACCATTCCTTTTGGGGAATAGACATTTTTCCATAGCAACAAATGGTTGCCATGGGGTCTCTGACTCGTCTCTATACCCGTGTGACTGGAGTTGGGGTATAATCTTTTTTTCTCTCATTGTCACCATGATTGTCATACATCCAAAATATGGACAAGTAAAAAACCTGAATAGGCTAATATAAACCGTTTATAAAGGATGCTTATAATCAACATGATGGTTATTCAGAGTATATAGGTGCAGGTTACACACAAACGACTGTTAGTTGCAAATTAATGCTGAGTAACAAAAGAAGAAAAAAATACTAGACTTTAATGCTCTATATATGCGGAGATTGATGAACTAACTAGATAAGTTGAGAAATGATCACTAATTCTTCGGCTGAGAAAAGACCACTCTAAGCACAGTTTTGACCCACTTGAATTGCTCATGATATTATTATGATTGTGATTATTTTTTGATCATTTTAATATGAAAAATTAATCTGCCTGCGATATGACCTCAAGAAAATTAGACATATTGTTCTAAGTCTCAACCATCCAGACGAAATATGATCCAATATCTCATTTAGGAAGCTGTGGTACTCTGGTGAAACGCTGATTTGTGATTTATACCAAAGCAGAGTCTCTCAATCAGCTGATTAATGAATTAATCTATCCCTTCATGTTGAAATAGTTTAAACTTCTTTCACTCGAGGCGCAAGCTGCTGGAGAAGAGGAGCGTATTGACAACCTGGAGGATGCGGTATTGATGTGTGATCACTCCCACTTAGTGAGGGGAGCCAGTGAAGTGTGACTGTGAATAATCAGCCTTAGCAGTACATCACCACCACATTTTCCACCAGCGGGGCACACATGCCCTCTGGGATGGTTGTAAGCAAAACAAGAAACGGTAATGTTTTATCTGCTGGCCACAGCGACTGGTGGAGTTCAGGCTTAAAATCCTACCAGAGAAACAGCAAAATGGACTCTGATTCACTTGTAATCATGTAGTAAAAAGCTTTGACTACAAATCAAAGGGGAAAAAGGAGCCTGCATGGAATATTTTAGCAATTAAAGAATAAAAAAAATGTACAAACTGTGTGTAATAAGTACCACAGTAAAAAAAAACAAAAAACTACTGTAGCAGGAAGACGGATGTTAAGGTCAGACCATAATGTGTATCTGTAAGGTGGGTTTCTTTTGCCACATTCAGTACTTGTGATGTGCTTAATGGAAAGGATTTTACATTTGATTTAACAGCAGGCTGAGTCACATTTCTTAACCTTGACTGACACGTTGCTCATGTGAATGCACTGACACGTACAGATCCACGTGCATCACCTGTGAAAAAGCATTTCACATTTCTGTCATCCTTTTCTTCTTGTTTTCGAGCGGCGTCAGAAACTATGTTGCTGAATAAAGATTTTGCTTTAAAAAAAAGGCATCTTTTTTAATATTTGTCTGCTGTTACTTTGGGAAATACATTCAATTTTATGCCTTTGACAAGGTGGGTGTTGACGAGCAACTCAAACGAACAAACAAAACACAGCCCTTTTTTAAAAAACTGCTTTCGTTCTTATTAGTTTTATAATATGCCATCACGGCTGCTATTTGTCACAGTCTTATCTTCGTGACTGTTGAGAAAAAGTGCTGTGTAACTCTAAAATGTATTACTTTTACTCATATTTTTGTGTTTGCCGAGTTTCCCCTCAGCTTTGTTCCCATTGTCACATTTAATGAGAAGATTGCAAAGCTCAATAAACTATTAAATCCCTTGTAACTCAGACATTATTGCTGTTGGCTAAATAAAGGGAACACTGCTGGAGTCAATTTATATTTCAAGTGTTTCTCCTATTGTGAGGTGAGAGCTGTAATAGTGGAAAGCGAGAGCTATATCAGTGCCTACTTGTGATACTGAGTTGTAATTCTCGTCTCAGTGGGGATCTCTCTTTACTGTTTGGATCATTATTTTCTTCATAAGTGTTTGCATTATACTGATTTGTATTTTCACGGTTCCAATTTTCACATGTCAAGTAACGGTTTGCTCAGAAAAGTGCATACTGGTGCATTTCTGGAATGCAGATATTCTTTATACTGGGTTCATATCTCTATGTGCATACCTTCTTTCTGTCAAGAATACATGGATGTTTTGTTTTTTAATCTACTGCCCTACCCGACACTCATGCAATTCAGCTGATTTGAATGGGCAATGCTCCCTCTTCCCATTTAATAATGTGCTTGTATGTCTCTGAAAGCTTATGAAAAACAAAACTTTCAGCAAAATGCTAACGGGCTCACAATAATTGATGTTTTGCAAGCATAATTATTATAATAGTTGGTCTCTTAGTTTAGCTAATGTTACCACTAATTGCCACTGATATCATTAGTTAATTTCAGACCCCTTTCCAAAAAAAGTTGGGGTGCTGTGTAATGGCAGAGAGTGTTGTTGCATTTCTGGATCTTTCTGTGTTTTATTTTATTTCTTCTATTCTGGCAGAGTTTTCACTTTTTTGGAACAGCAACAAACTGTGTTCACTGACAGTAGTTTTCAGCAGTGTTCCTGAGGCCATGCAATGATTTGCACTGTGTAATTTCCACATTCAGTGGTGGAGTTTGCCCTTTTAACTAGCATTCACTCAGTCATTTAATTGTTTTATTTATTGTAGATCATAAAATCCCCCAATTTTTTCCAACTTCTTGTAAAGAAACATTTTTCCTAAATTGCCGTGGAATTCATTCACAAGCTGAACAACCAATTTTTTGCTAGTTAACATAATAAGTTGTGAGATATTCCACCAAAAACAGCTGCACAACCTTTTTGGCCTTTTTTTGCTCCCTCCCTGGGACAAACCATTTTTTTAAACATGTTGTTAGAATTTAAAAGAATTAAAAAAGCAATATTTTGTTGGGAAAGCTTGGCTCTTTCATGTGGTTCTTTTTTTTTTTTTTTTTTTTCAGCCTGTCCCGTTTGGATCTTTAGCCATCAGAATTGTTGTCTGAAGGCCAAAAAAAGATGCCTAGCGGATTTACTTTACCAAGTGGATCATCATGGCCCATTTGATTGACATTTATCATAATTATGTATTTATTTTATTTTATTTTCAGTTGTTACAGACGGGACAGACATTACTGGGGGATAGGACAGGGAGAAAGAAAGAATGAAAGAAAGAGAGGGAAAAAAGACAAAATAGAAGGGGGAGAGAAAAAAAGAAAGCAAATGTGGCAAAACAAAGCAAACAAACAAACAAACAAACAAACAAACAAACAAACAAACAAACAAACAAACAAACAAACAAACACCTGGATCACCTTTCAAGAGAAGAAAAAACAGAAGAGAAAACAAACAAAAAAGAGCAACATAATAAATACAACATCATCACGATAAACTAGCTAACAGTAGATAACAGTAGATACTAGATATTAAATGTTATTGTGCAGCACGCAAGATTGACAGTGCACAATGTGCTTTGAGGTAGCAGCCAAGAGAGGTGTAGTTTGTGTCTGTGAACACATGTGTGTACACCTGTGTGCACAACTGTGTGGATCAGTATGCTTGTATTCAAAAGGTTTCTCCATGCAACGATCTGCTAGGGAGTGTGGGGAGCCATAGCCCCGTCGGGCCACAGGTGCCAGGCCCCGCCAAGCTGCAACCAGGAGTGAGCTGCATACATGAGCTCCCAGCCCCAGCCCCAGACACCAAGAACCACCAACGCACCGATGTCTGAGGGCATCAGCCACCAGCAGGGAGTGTGGTGAGGGTTCAGGTACCCTCACCCCCAGAGGGGCAAACCATACCTAGACCCAGGAGATGCCATTAATTTTGAACCATTTTTTTTTATGTGTGAACATGAAACAAATAAAATAAAAAGTAAGTGACAACTGTGATGTCCTGGTGGCACTAGATCAAAATCAGGAAAATTCATTCATAATTTGAATAGACTTTATTGCACATCATCCTAATGGAGACATTTCACTATAAACAATACAAACATCCTATGAGGAACCATAAGTATCTGTACAAACAAAACAAAACAAAGAAACACTGAAATGCTTGGTGACTGGCGTTGCTTTCTATTGCCCAAAACCATTTTTCTATCTTTAACAATTCTCTCTATGTTGCCTCGGTTTCTTGTTTCAGCAGACGCATGAGTCATAGGAGGTTGGCACCACAATCAAGGGAACAACCAAGGCTATGGCTGTGGCAGACACAAATTACTCCAGCAATAGAGCTGAGGCGCCCCGTGTGTGCAAGGAAATGGAGGGCAGCAGCCTGAGAGTTAAAGGAGCAGAGGGAAGACATGAACTTCCCAGAGGTCTATTTCTCTCCTTTTTTCTCTTTTACTCCTTCCACCACTGCTCAGAGAAGTAACCAGTCAGCAGAAAGTGAGTGCTTTGTGGCACTGCAAGGTGATGTGAACAAAGAAAAGGAGGCATCTTGTCAGGCATGGCTTCCTGTTCTTTGATTGTGGTGACAAATAGATGGTAGACAGGGAGCGAACGGGGCCTACTGTATATCTTGAGACGGTGAGGTACAAGCAGTATGTCTGCACTTAAAGCAGAAACAGTAGCGAGCACATGTACTAGAAATATGCTTATGTTAATAACAGTAGCACAGTGTGGCCACAACACATGAATACGCTCCTTACAATGCCTTGTAAGTGGAAGGCAATTGATTTTTACCCCCTAGGTATTTCAAAAGGAATTTGTGAGTAGCTGTTTTTCTGTGAACCAGAAGAAAATTGGAGGGAAAAAAACCACACAATTAAAACAGCTTTTGATGGAGGCCACGGCCTTGCATTATTCAGGGCTCAGCTGCTGGCCTTAAGGATGCTGTCCAAGTTTTACTGACAAGCTCCTTTTTTTAGGCTTTGCTCAGCTTTAATTGGTTTGAAGGAGTTTCTTGGAAGAAGAAACATCCATAGCTGACCTCTGCTAAGCAGATTCCACTGGCAAAAATAAATACAAAATAAAAGCAAAAGCATTTCTTTTTAGCACTTTTGTTCTGCTGGAACCTTTGGAGAAACACTACGCAGTAATGTATGTATATAATCATGGTTTATGCTGTGAAGAATGTTTTCCAACCAATGTGAAAGCAAGAGGAAGAAGAATGACATTAAAAATTCAACACGAAATTGGCTTTTATAACAGTAAGCCAAATGCAAAATTGCTACTGATTTCTCAAGGTTATTCAATAATGTATAATACATGTTAAATATTACATGTCAATGTTACAATGTTATAAAAAAATGACTACAAATATGTGGTCTTTATTTAAATTATTTATCACAATGTTGCGCATGAAATACGATAAGACTTTCATCAAAACGTTCCAGGAAAACCTCAAAAGAATAACACACACCCACACTTATCAGACTAACACTCTGACTGCACCACCTAATCCAGAACCTTTTACACGGAGCTAAATGTTTACTATCAACATTATCCTTGTCTTGTTTGCAAAATTTATAAAAAAAGCTTTTATTTGCAGTGGCTGTAAAAAGCCATTTTCTCGATTGATGAGGTTTTGTTTGTGAGCCTACTTGCTGAAATTGAATCCCCCCCCCACCTCTATTTTGCGGTTCAGTATGACACCTCAGCAAATGTTAGAAAAATTACTTCAATGTGACACTTCACTTACCTTTGGATCTAATGTCAAAAATATTATCTACAATTGGTTTGAAATATATTAAAGGGGCTAAGTGTGCAGACCTGATTCTGCCCGGTGCTCTGTAATATGTGGAGGTCCGTGCTGTCATCCCAAAAGCCACAACTTTTATGTGGGTATTCCAGCCAGCAGCAGTCCATAAGTTTATAGAGACAAAAACAAAGGGATGTTTTTGTAGGTGGACCTATGAAGCAATCAGATGATTCTGATTTATATTTTCTCATAAAGTGCTGCACAATAAACATTAGAAATATCATGACAGGCTGAAAAATGATCAGTGGTAATCATTTTATCAGTCACTGTACTCAACAGTAGAAATGCTGCAATCTTATTACAAAGAAATATACAGCCAGTGTGTGACTATATAGTGCTAAAACAGTTTTTTCTTGACATACATTGTGTAACTTAAAAAAACACTTAAGTTTTTGAGAGGCACTATCTCCCAGACGGTATTTTAAAAAAGTAAATATTTTGCTTGAATGACACCTGGGCTCCAACCAGAGCGTTACCAGATCAAACATTGGAAACTGTAAAACTGTACCAGTGGTGGTTTCTACCAGCGAGGGAACACTTGCAGAATAAAGATTTACAGTTTGGTCTGTAATTTGCTGGATAAAGACACAATTTGTAGTTTTTGTCCTCTCTACACTACCACAGTGCATTTTTAATCCAACAATCAATATGATTAAAGTAAAGACTTTTAATTTTAATTCAAGGGTTTTTAAAATGTGCTAATTACAGTCATTTTTATAAATATTCTCATTTTTCTGTGGCTTGACATTAATCGTCACCTTGCTATTTCATGACAAATTAAGCAGACAACACAAAGTTGATTCAAAGTGTTGGGTTGGTATTTTAGAGCTTTTCACTATTAATTTTACATATAAGGTCCAAAGAGATGTGAAGGGGGGTATTATCCATCCATTCGCTTCCGCTGATCCTTTTCAGGGTTGTGGGGGGTGCTGGAGTCTATCCCAGCTGTCTTAGGGCAAGAGGCAGGGTACACCCTGGAGAGGTCGCCAGTCTGTCACAGGGCTAACACATAGACAGAGTCAATTATTCGCATTGTATTGTTTCCAATTAACCTAACCCCACTAAATGCATATCTTTGGACTATGGGAGGAAGCCGGAGTAACCGGAGAGAACCCATGCAACACAGGGAGAACATGCAAACTCCACATAGAAAGACCCTGGCCTGATGGTGGAATTGAACTCAGGACCTTCTTGCTGTGAGGCAACAGTGCTAACCACCGTGCCACCATGTAGAAAAAGAATGTGCTTATCGGCTCAGTAACACTAAAAGGCCAAAACCTACAACAACCATTAAAGTGGATGATCACAGAATTATTTCTATGGTTAAGAAAAATAAGTTCACAACATCTAGATAAATAAAGAACTGTTAAAGAAAAAGGTAAGTCATTGTCATGGTCTACAATCAAGTGAAGCCTTCTAGAATAGAAATACAGAGGACTGGTGCAAACCTCTGGTTACACGCAACAACAGGAAGGGGAGAACATTGCTAGAAAAGATCTAAACGAGCCTGCACAGTTCTGACAATCATGTCTGTCAAGTCTTTTTGGACTGATGAACTTGTAACCAGGATGATAGGAAGACAAAAGTAACAGTGAATCAGAAACATACCAAACTATCTGTCAAACATGCTGCAGAGATAGTGTTTAGAAATGATATGACTGCTGATGGAGGCAGCAGGTGGTGCACAAAAGCTACATTAAAAAAAAATTGTGGTTTCATCTAATGAATCATGGAGCAAACTGTACCTGCCAAATTACTGAACACCAAGTACTGTTACCTTTTAACTCGTGGAATACTGAATGCTGCTTTAGAGCTACAGCAATTAGCTGTACTTCCTTTATACTTAAGACTGTATAATTTATATGAGTGTTGAAAGATTTTGAGTTTTGTGTTATGTTTATTTGTAGCTTCATTTAAAGGAAGAAGAGCTTGTGAATTGGACAATTGCAGGAAAAGGGAGTGAGACATTGTGTGCAGAAAAAATGCGCTGTGACAGCCAAAAAGCTACCTCCTGTTTCAACAGATAAGCTCCTGTTTCAACAGATAAGTTAACGGTCTCTCCTATTAAGGAGTTGTTATTGAGTTCTGTACATGCCACACCTATTGCTGTGAAAGCTTGTTTGAGTATAAATAAAGGATGCACTGAGAGCCCCGTGCGATCCCCTCTGGGTCACATCTGTTGTGCACACGTTAGTGCAGAACAGATCGGACCGGGTCGGGGCGTCACCCATGTACATGTAAAATCTTTGAGTCTGTGTTTCTTGCCTCCTAAGAGTTTTCTCCTCACAATGAGTATATGGTACTTGTGGAAAGTACCAAAGTACTAGATTTTGACTCACATTTATTGTGATTAAAAACGTAATCCTGTGACAGGTATTGGTATCTGCTGCAAAGTGATATATGTATGAATTCCATGTATTTTGAATAAAACATGATGCAAAATCTTTTCAGCAGGTAATATTGGTCAAAGGCTAAAAACCCTGTTTTTTCTATTTATATGTGATGATGTGCTCTGTTCTCACATGCTAACACACTGATTATAAGAAGAGCTTCTTGAATACATTTTTTACAACTTCTACATTCCCTTTTATGAGCCTTCATAAATAGTTGATATTGTGTTGCATGACACACAGATCTGTTACATCACTCTGACATGCAGCCAAGGCCCCAGGAAAACGTGTCTCATAAGTAAGCTTGTATTTTATGCCACTGAGTTCCACACTAAGCGAATATTCATCTGTGCAAGTCTTATTTTGAATCGTTGCACAAGGTAGAAAAGGTTTTCCAGCGGGACCTAATAACGTGTCGGGGTGAATCAAATCATGTTTTAAAATACGGTAGAACACTTTAATGTAATTTAAATAATATTGCTTATGAAAAGTTTTACAAATATGAAACATCACATTCAGGCTAAATCTAATAAAGAATGATTTAGCTCGCTTGTTCTGGTCAAGTCCAGTCCCACGGGCTCATTTAAGCTATAGTAATGTGATAGTTTATTGATCACTGCGGGGAAATAATTTTATACACCCACAAAGCCCACACTCTCCAGGGAAAACAGAAGCTGGGTTCAGCTCCACAACCGCATTCCTCAGCAGACCGGGATTAATTACATACTTGAAGGTTATCCGGTGTTGATTGCAATGATTTTACACAAAATAATTTATCTTAGCAGCAACACTCACAGATATGTTTGAGCCAAATTTATATCATATCCTGTGCAGCTGAATGGATACATTTTTTAAAAAGTGTGCACTCATGCTACCATGGGACATTTGGAATTAAACTGTCTAGCAAATGGCAGCTTCAGCAGTGCAGTGCAGCTTGACACTGGAGAAAGATACCACACAACATGATGTGGCCTAAATGCAATAATGATGAGACTGAACATTTTTTAAACATGGATCCACCATGCATAATTAATACTTGATGTTGTGAAATCCATTTTCTTGCCTCAACTGAATTGATCAAATTCAGAAATAACAACTTCCCTCTACAGAGCTGATGCTGGACTCATCTGCATTTTCTGTTTTTAAGTAAGCGTCTATCGGAACAGCTAATATGCTAAGTCATGATATACTGTAATAAAGTACATTTTTATAAAAATCACCTTTTTTATTCATTGTGTCTTTAACTTACATAAACTTTGAAACTATCTCTATCTCTACTTTTAATATTAGGCTTCAAACTTTCCTTTCTGCTAAAGAATATAGTTAGGGTTAGGTCAGGTGACCCTGAACCCTCCCTTAGTTTTGCTGCAATATGCCGCTGGGGGATTCCCATGATGCACTGAGTTTTTTTTTCTCAGTCACCTTTCTCACTCACTATATGGTAATAGACCTCTCTGCACTGAATCATACTTGTTATTAATCTCTGGCTCTCTTCCACAGCATGTCTTTTATCCTCTCTTCCTTCTCGCTCCCCAACCAGTCGCAGCAGATGGCCCCGCCCCTCCCTAAGCCTGGTTCTGCTGGAGGTTTCTTCCTGTTAAAAATGAGTTTTTCCTTCCCACTGTCTCCACAAAGAGCTTGCTCATAGGGGATCATATGATTCTTGGGTTTTTCTCTGTATGTATTATTATAGGGTCTACCTTAAATATAAAGCACCTTGAAGCGACTGTTGTTGTGATTTGGCGCTGTAAAAATAAATTGAATTGAAATAAATTGAAATATTAATCATCAGAACCTGGTGCTGAAGTGCCTTATCCAATTCAGGGAGACAAAGCAGGTGGAGGTATCCTGGTGTCACGGGGGCAGAGACAAAGTAAACCCTGGACAACTAACTATTCACATTACATCCACAGTCATTTAGAATCATCACCTAGTGTAACATACATGTCTTTGGACTGTAGGAGAAAGCTGGAGTACATGGAGGACATGCAAACTCCATGCAGAAAGGAACTAGTCAGTCACTGGATTCAAACCCAGTGCTAACCACTGCACCACCATGTTTTAAGAGTCTTTTATAAAAATATTTTCCATTCACCCTTTGCTTTTCATACAGGCCACCTGGACTTGTTTAGTAATTTTTTGTTGTAAAATTACAAAATAATTCTGATCTTCGAGGAACCCTTTAGATTCATGCTACCAAACATTCCCGTAAACCTTGTTGTCTCTTTTTTCTGAAACCATCTGAATTTTGTCTCTAGCACAAAACGGAACATAATTACTGTCATTTGAAGGGCGCTTGTAAAATGGTAAACGGCATGTATTTGTATAGCGCTTTTCTAGTCCCTAAGGACCCCAAAGCACTTTACACAACCAGTCATCCACCCATTCACACACTGGTGACGGCAAGCTACATTGTAGCCACAGCCACCCTGGGGCGCACTGACAGAGGCGAGGCTCACTGACAGAGCCTCGCCTCTGTCAGTGTCGAGGCTCTGTCAGTGCTGCCGGACACCACCAGCGAAGTTTCTTGCCCAAGGACTCAACGACCGAGACTGTCCAAGCCGTGACTGACTATTAATCAAAGTAAGAATAGACCTCACAGTGACTCCTGTGCTGTGAATACGGAAGACCTGACTTATGACATTAGGCTGATAAGAACCAAAAGTACTGCCAGTATTAATTAAAGTAAGAAAGACTGACTTGGAATAAGCGTTGAGTACAGCACCACCACACCAACACTCATTCCCAGCCTTCACTGTTTACATGACTAGAATCATTACTGTTCATTAAACAATTACTTAACTTTAGCTTTCTGTAAATATTTGGGAAGCGTTTGTGTTGAAAACTGCCATCACAGTATGCTGTAGGAGCAAATAACAGAGCCTGCATCTAGTATTTTTCTACATATATTAGTGGTGTGGACTGGGATTGCCTATTCCTATTAGTTCCATTCATTACCCACTGGAGGGAGGCCTAATGTATCTTCTCCCCTGCTACCGTCATAAGCCTCAGATTGGTTCTAGGTGGTTGGTGGACTGCAGCCTGCTGCAGAGGAAACATATTGAGCTTCTCCACAACTTTACTTGGGGTCATTTCATCAAAGGAGAGGCCTTCGGATTAACTTTCTCTCAGCCTCATTGCTTTGAGTGCCCAACAGATAGTTTTCACGCGGGCCCTACTGTCCCCTGATTCTGTACATTAACATTACTCTGCTTGATGAGACGTTCACTGAAGTTCCAGCCAAAGCAAATTATGTGAGCAGTCATTATGTATGTTTTTTCTAAAAGTGGCTTTACTGAAAAGCATCACAAAATACAGTTAAAGTCTAAAGGTTGATCAATGTAATGTGACATCCTACTTGTGTGCAATAGGTTTTAGAGTGGTTTTATTTTTGTTTCTTTTAAATCAAACTTTCTGAGGGCCAAACTTGTCTAATGCAAATTATATTTCTACGCAACGAAAAGTCCTTTTACACATGCAAGTACATCGGTTCAGTGCAGGATCTGTTGCTATACTTTATGTTTTTGGAGCAGAGAAAAGTACAAAAGGGTTAGTGAGTGTTAAATTGCCTCTTAGCTGGAAAAACAACACCTTTCCATCTGAAACAGGTGCGCCAATCACAGTTATGATAACAACACTGTATTACTGTCTTGTTCATGCTCCTCAAATCTGCAGCCAGAGGCAGATGGCATGGATTTTTGTAAACTTGTACAGTGATGACGGAAATAAATAATACAAGCCAGGAAGCGCACAGATGTGCAAAGTTAATTTCAAGGTCAGGAGACCTGTCGGAGCTTTGTTTGTGCGAGTTGCTGCTGAATCATAAATATTGGGCCTGTACCCTGCAACGGCAAATGCATCCTGCAGGGAATGTACACGCGACACAGTTACGTTTGCTGTAAGAGGACTCGAGTCAACTCGGTTATATATATATATATATAACCAATATTTCCCTTATGAACTACAATTTGAAGAATTCCAACACAATAACAATTCCAACACCATGTAAAAAACAGAACATCCCATGGGGTGTCTATACATATATATATATATATATATATATATATATATATATATATATATATATATATATATATATATATATATATATATATATATATATATATATATAACATACATACTTATAATTTCAAATTGAACTTCTGTTATTACTGCAGCCCACCTGCAGTACCATCACAGCCAGGGAGTCAGTGAGTTAGACAACCATTTTGCATGCATAGCCACATAAAAAAATCACCATAACTCTGATGCTTGAGTCATGACTGACGATTTACACTATATACATGTTTTTCTGGTCCCACATTGTCGGACATACTGATGTGAAATTTAATAGAAATCTGTAGTTTTACATTTTGCAGTTTTTCACAACATATTTCTTGGTTATTTGATATTAAAGTGGTAATCACTTTCAATTTCTAAAGTATTACCATCGCTTTTTCTCATTATAACCCCAATATTACCACCTTTTTACCTTTCGATAATAGAAAGCACAACCAGCATTACGAAGGGTGATATCAGTTTTCTTTAAATTACTATCTTAAAATGACAATGTTGTGGTGCAAAGTAACAAAAGCTGACCTTTTGTGTAACAGCTAACTAAGAAAGAAAAAAAGCTTCAAATTGTAGAACACTATATTCATGTTCAGGGCATCATGTGGGAGGAAAGCTAGTGAGGGTTCGATGCAAATGGTAAGGGCCATTCCAGATTTAGAGAAAAATCCCTTGATGGATGCTGGTATTTCTGGCTTTCTCTGAAAAGCAAGTTAATTTTCTTTTATTTTTAATTTACTGTGGGCTGAAATTCTTATAATTCATTTTAATGAAATGGTTTAGCAGAAAATGGTATCACCCACACTTTTCCACTCATATTTTTTGCAGTATGTGGCCTTTTAATGGTTTCTCACTTTTTGACTAAAACTTGCCGTGCATGCGTTATCTGGCAGAGTGAACTTTGGACATTCAACTTTTGGACGGCCGTCTGACAATACAGATCTTCTTGTAATAACATAATATACATCGAGAAACAGTGAAACCCCCCGGGGAAGTGGGTGCAGTAGGGTTGGGTTACCTTTCTGCAGGGTATCACTATGCTCCTGACAGCAAATGGTGTCAGGTTTAATTGGAACAAGCATAAAGTAATGGAGCGTGTCAGATGGCTTCCACTGAGCCTGAGAGGAGGTATGGCTTCTAGGTTTCTCCATGGTTGGAAGGTCAGTGAGAGAGGGAGAAACACAAGCGTCAGATGCGAGCAGACATAAAATGGAGAAGAAGAAAAAGAAATCATAATATTTGTTTTACTTTATTTAGTGCAAATCAAAGATGACGAGTGGAACATTTGTATTCCTCTAAAGGATTATGAAAAATTTCCACGCATTCACCAGCTTGCAACAACTGTGAAAAATGTAAAAGGTAAGGGTGAAAATTATTTTTTTGATATTTTATATTATCCAATGAAACAACTGTGGACAGCAGCACCTAAGTACTAAATAATTATGACAAATAATAACCATAAAAAAGGCACAGCTGTGGGTCAAGAGATGCACAAACATGTAAGGAATCAAGGAGGTGAGGGAAAACACAATGAAACACAAAGGTGTTGTAGGGCGAAAGGCTTGTGTTACCGTGGCAAAAATCAATTTAAATGGAAAAAAACAATGTGGGGTAGCCTAACAGAGTAAGCCAGCAATCATATAAATAAAGAGGGAATATGTGAAGGCAAAAAATTGACATAAATCTCTCTTTAAAATCGAATTGAAGACACTGTAGTACCTGTAACTGCTCCAAAGGTGCATGGGCAGTGTTAGTGTAAAGCTGTGCTCCAGGTGTCACGTTGATATTTGCCTTCACCTAATTCACAAAATGCTCCTGAAGTAACGACAGTTGATGCATATTGAGCAAGGGTGTCAAATATGAGGCTCTGGGGACAGAATCAGGACTCCAATCCGGCCCAATGGATATCTTTGGAAAATATGAAGGAGGGTATACATTTTGGAAAAACTGTATTTTCATTTATAGTCTTTTATAATACGTACAATAAAAGTGATAGATGACATAAAAATTCCTGGTACTGCTAATTTCAATTTTCTTTTGTCCCTCAAAACCTTTAATTACAGGACAGTTTGGGAAATTCTACACATCTATTTACACATCTATTTGTTTTTTAATTATTATTATTTATTTATTTATTTTTTACAATTTAAGCCCAAAGAGTCATGCTGACAGATTTATTTCATTAAATAGAGCAGCATTTCTTTATCATGAAGTAAAACTAAGACATGATGTTGAAATCACGGAGATTAAACTTGCAGCTAAACTTATTTAGGGGGATGTTTACTGGTCTGGCCAGGCCATAAGTGCTATATGTGGCCCCCAATTTATAATGTGTTTCACATCCCTGACATAGAGAAATAAGCAATTAAAATGAACGAGCATTTCCTTAGACATTTTTTATAAACGTGCTGCTCTAAGCTATTCTTTTGTTTCAGCCCAACCTCCTCCCACCATCCATGCAGCCCCGAGTCACAGCCGCCTCCCACATTAAATGAATCATTGTATGCTTCTATAGAATGACAGACAGATTACTTTCAAAATGCCAAATAAAAACAATTCAAGCATTGTTTTACCACTTAATCAGAGTGTCACAAAGCAGGGCGACACAAAACAGATGTGTTCACAAACGAGAAAGAGAAAAACAGTGCAGTTGTTTGCTCACGGTCTTACCTTTTGTAAATGATTTCTTGATATCAGTCACTCCCAGATATTTCCCCTGACAGACTGGATCCTTCAATTGATTTTGGGTTTATTGCTGAACAGTTAGCAGCCCAGCGGAAACATGAAACAGGTTTCTGTTAAATCAGTTCTCATATTGTTGACAAAATGTCTTTAAATGTGGATACATACTGTGGAAGTAGCCACGCCACCATCAGGTGCTGTACACCATCATTAGCCATAGTGCTAATAGTATTTGCTGTGATTAAGCTCCTCTTAGCACAGTTGCACTCATCTTGCTATTGTCACTTCCTTTTTTTCTCCTTATCTGTGTCTTCCGTTACTTGAAAACCAGATTGCTGCCGTTCTGTCATCTTTCTGGCAGCTGGTAAACCCGCTATAAATAAAGCTCAAAAGTTCTCCACTGCTTTAACAGCTGTTTAGATTTTATTCCAATTTGATATACATTTACTGATACAAAAAGTCTGGCTCCCTCATCTTTTTAAATATAGCGTGCACTTTCAACCACTTAAGTTAAGATTCCCCCCACATGCAACATATATAAATGATCTTAAGTAATGTGAGCTCGGCTTAAGGTTAGAAATAATAGATCAAAGCAAGAAATTCGACTGCATCGATTTTGATTCGTGTGTTACTTGTGATGGTAATATCTGATGAGACGGATGCTGTGCTGTTGCATCAGAGGGGTAGTGATGAAAATAGATGGCAAACAGCGGAATGAGCAAAGAGGGATTCTAGCATGACTAAATCATAAAAAACACGAGGGCACAGACAGTTTCCAGAGCTGCTGCCGGAATGATCAGACTTCGAAAATAATCTCACTTATTAATGCATCTCTGAACAATCGCTCTACCTTGACATATGCAAACCGTCGGGGGCAGAGAGTTCTATAGCTCTCCACTGGGTGTTGCTCGTCAGTCTGAGTTTGAGAGCACTGAGACCCCCTCTTAGATGTATGGGGATTTCGTGTAGCTGTACCTACAGCATCTCCATTATGGACTTCTTTCCTGTAAAGCACGGGCAGTCTGCTGACAGCTACCTGCACATCAGGAACATTGTTCTACAAATGTTACACATGCAGGGAGTTCCTGTTTTTAATAAAGCTGTGTTGGGGGAAAACTCTGTAAAAGACCCAGGAGAAATAAAGACACAATGAGACAAGATCACTTTTTATGCTTTAACGTGCACACGGGTAAGCTGTTCAGAACAACTCACAACGTGTACAGAGGCTGGGCACTTTTTATAGGAAAGACAGTGAGAACAGGATAAGAAAATACAAAACAGATAAAATAAACAACTCCATATGTGGCGCTAGTCTCGTCAGCAGAGAGCTGTGAGAGATAAAACAATCTAAAACAATATGTCCCAAAACAGTATGTCTTTGCTGAGAAAGTCTAAAAAGATAATTCTAAACTAATCTAACCATAGACAAAAGGGCATGCTTGCACATTTAAAAGAAGGTAAAGAAACATAGAATCATTTTTCCTGTAACATTCCCTCCTGTTTTAACTTATTTTAAATGTATACAACAATTGTCTGTGAAGGTTATTTATTAAGTATCTTAAGCAATTTTTTAATTTTCAAAATGTCAGCATAGCAGAAATGGAAATCATTTGGTTTAAAGAATAAAACAAAATAAAATAATAAAAAGAACAAAGAAAATCATAGTAATTGAAATAACAAGTGGAATAAACAAGAAAAAATAATAAAACTAAACTACAAAAAAATAAAAGCAACAAATAAAAGGATGAAAACTTTATATGTAACATGAAAACTTTATGTTTAAAATGAGAACTCCAAAAAAGTAAAATAATGAGAACCTTATATCTAAAATGAAAACTTTATGCTTAAAATGAAAACTTCAAAAAATAAAAGGATGAAAACCTGCATAACCTACTAATGTTTTAATCAGTGCGTGATCACTTGACAAGTCATTTTTAATCACCACGTCATTCATTAGCAGTTATTACAAGTTCTCCTCTAACAGAATTGCAACGGGATGCTGGTCTTCTTCAGGCACGGCAACATAAGCAGTCATTGTAGTTGTTATCATCTTTGAAATCATTACTCTTAGACATGGCAACACACACAACACTAATATGAGCAGTGCTATCATGATGAGGCCTAGAAGGACAAACGGCTTTGCTACAGCAGCCGGCCATGAACCGCCGAACAGCCAGTCCAGCCAGTCTAGCCAGCCTTGTGCTGCAGCTGCTCCAGGTGTGTGGTCAGTGACATATTTTTGCAGAATGGACAAATTCTGCAAAGCTTCATAAATGTCTCCTCCAGCTTCATATCCATCAGGGATAAAAGTGCAACATGTCTCTCCTATGAGCTTGCAAACTCCTCCTTGTGATGCTGTTAGCAGGTCTAGTGTCAGTCTGTTCTGCAGCACCATCGTTCTGATGGCCTGCTGTTCTCCTGCTAAGGCGGTTCCCAGGGTCTTAGTCAAGTTGATGTGTCGTAGCAGAGCATATCGGTTGATCTCCACATGATCCCGCACCTCGGCAACTCCAATGCCGGGGATCAAGCTCTGTAAGAATTTCACTCCTCCTCCCCAGATGCGAAACTGTCCCGGCACTCCAGTGTCCACAGTAATGCCGAAAGAATTGGGTGAGGTGAAGTCCACTTCACGTCTCTGTCGGCGGCTTGGGTGATGTGCAACACGTTGCATGAAGAAAACGTGATCTGATAATTGCACCAGGGCGCACAGACCCCCCCAACCTTCAGGGAGTGACAGATAAGCCTTATTGCCACATAGGAAGTACCAGTCAGCCAAAACTCTGGTTCCTCTACTGCTGGGTGCCGTCCGTGCACATCCTGTCTGGTACTGAGTCTTTGTTTGTAGTGGCATTCGGTAGCTGTAGTCGGAGCGACAGTTGAGGCTCATCAGCGTCGTGTTACTGGCACAGGTTTCGTTGAGTGAACAGTCCATACACTTCCTCTCGTTCCTCGGTGGGCAGAAAGTGTATATGTATTTGCATAGGTAAGTAGGCAGCTCCCCCACTGCCCGCGATCCATTGTTCATCACACATACTGGAAGTTGTGCTGCGTTCAGCTTGTTCAGTAGAATTACATCAGGCAGTGGGTCTGAGACTTGGGGCCAGGTCAGTAGGTAGGTCTGTCCGGAACAGTGCACATTCGTGAGTGATGATGACCTCCAGGTTGCTTTTGCTGGGATGCTGTAGTTGGCCTTGGACCAAAGAGTACCGTAGCCTGGATGTGTTGCCAGGTCCAACAGACACCAACTGCGATCTTCAGGTATGCTGTACGGCCACAGGCCAGACGTCTGTGAGGATAGAGGCATATGGGTACATGCATAGCAGTCAGTTTTGTTATTCAAGTGAGCTGTAGTGTTCATAAACTGCCACCAAAAGTTAGTGGCGTATCCATGGGGAAACTCGGTGTACTGTCCTTTGTCATACAGTGTCTGCCTTTTCTTCATATTGCGTGACTTGTTGTCCCTCACGAAAACAAAGATGAGGAGCCCGGCCATGGTCAGGGCCGCTGCAGTTACTAAAAGCCACCACCGCATGACGACGGGACACACCCTCCTGTCGTGAATAGTTCCCCCCGGCCAGGAAAGCTGACCCCTCCACCGGGCGAGATCACAACAAGTGGGCACGCCTGCTGTCAGCTGTGTTTAGATGGCTTCACTTACTCGCCTGCAGTGACTCTGATGGATCCAGGATGGTCGTTCCGCAATTTTGCAAGCGGTCGGTGTAGTGAGGAGGACTTGGTATGGCCCCTCCCACCTGGGTGTGCTCCAGTTTTTCCTTTGGAGCACCTTGATCAGAACCCAGTCACCGGGCTGTGATCTGCAAGACACTTGATAGACATCATTACATTCTTCGTCATTTACAATCATCTCTTTATTTTCCTACAACTTAGACATACATTTTGCTACTGAAATTATCTGCCTTTTTCACTGGGTAGATTTCTGGCCACTTTGAGAATACATCTATAACCACTAGGGTGTATTTTTACCCTTGGCATTCATTTAGCTCAATAAAGTCCATATGGATTGTGTGGTCTCAGGTTTCCCTGAGCATTATATTTTTGACACGTCATGCACGTTCTGACAAATTGTTTTGCTGAGGTTTCAAAATTTACAGTGTAGAATTTACAGTGTAGAGTGTAGAAATGAGAGTTGACAATACTGGTCAGTCCCCCCGTTGACAAATGCGTACAGCCATGAGTCACTAATGCCGCCATTTTGTGGAGGAATTTTGGCAACACTAGCTTGCCATAACACATCATTAAGTCGTTTGTCAGAACTGCACCGTGTTTTAACCATTTTGCCTGCTCGGCTGTGCTTGCTGCTTTATGTTCATTTTTCAACACATCCAGTGGAATCTGATGTGTGTTTACTGCCATCAATGTGATGTTTGTCTTTTGTGCCGCCTGTTTTGCTGCTCTGTCAGCAAAGTTATTGCCTGTAGCAATGAAAGAGGCGTTGTAAGAGTTTGGCATGCTGAACTGGTTTTCCAGTTGGCGTAATCATTCCTCTGTTGTGCCAAATTTTTTGCAGAATGATGCACAGCAGAGAAAACATACTGGCTGTCTGTATGTATGTTTATTAGTTTGTCTTTGTGTATTTAGCTTTCGCGTATCACAGCTATCAGCTCAGCGCTCTGTGCAGAACATGAAGAAGAAAATGGTTTTGCTTCTATTATTTTACTATCTGTGGTTACTGCGTAACCTACACAATTTCGGCCTGTGCTGTAAGGTCAAATGCTAATACCAGAAAAGAATGGCATGACTGCTATCTTAAGTTTTGTCAGAGCGTCTCTACCTAGCAAAGTTACTGGACACGACGGGTCATATGCATTTAATAAAGCACCTGCGGCCACTTGCTGTATGTACTAGTTCTAAAGGGGCAGTTAATTGTTGTACAGTTGTGTGACCTGCAGCTGACTGTACAACTAATTCGTCCTTTGAAAACTGTCAGTTTAAGTGGCTGCCTCAAAACTGTTTTGGATTATTTCTCTGTGGCCTACTCCTACAATCTCGTGTGAAGTGACCTTCCTCTCCACGGTTCTAGCAGGCGTTGTCTCTATGTTATCTGCTGTTTCTGCGTGGCTGTCTGCAGCCTTGGTGTTTGTGACTTTGCTCGCCTCTCTGTTCCTGATAGCCACCTGCGGATTAGTGTTTTAGTCTGTTGTCAACAGTCAGCCTTATTTTTAAGTTACAGAATGCTTCTTCTTCTTTTTTTTTTTTTTTCTTGGTTTGGGAGAATAGATGCAACACTACATTTTCACTTAAGGCAGTTTTGAATAATTTCTAGTTTGTCAAACAATTCATGGATCTCACACATTTCAAACTTTCAAGTTAGGGTTGTTTCCCATTTATACATATATATATATATATTTAACTTTGCATAGCTCACAGCTCATAGCTCACAGCTCTAAACCGAGGCATTTTTCAATCATATGCCTAATCACTATGTGTCACTGTGATTCTCAAGTATTGTCACAAGTTCGTTTAAATTCGTTTCCAAAACCAACAAAATAATCAAACAAAAACAAAAAACATAAACGTGTCAGGACACAAAAGAAAAAAGAAAAATGCTGCCACCCGAACAAGGCAGAAGTCTGCATATGTTGGCTTGTAATAGCATGCAGCTTGTAATATGGTAGACTAATGTGCCTGTGTTAATTCAGCTCCATATTATTGTGTGAAGTTGCACTGGGTTGGGAGTGGTTTTGTGTGTGTCACATTTTTGGTGAGCCAATGGCTGGAATGAGGTTGGACTAATTAGAGGCAGGTGTACTTGATTGCACTGATACACTGGTCTACTTATAGCCCACACTACAACCACTGCTGTTTTGTTTTGTCTCTCTGTGCAGGTATGTAATGTGATGAAATCAGATATGATTGGGATTGATTGGTTCTGCGCTATGAATTTTATATTAAGTGTGTCGTTTTGTCTCTCTGTGCACAGTCCAGGGCCTATTATATGCCACAGCCTAAAGGCAGCTGGGTTGCAGAGGCTTGAGTGACCACTGACTATATGCTTGCAGGGTGGTGGGTCTCCAAGTACAACTTCTAACCCTGTTAAAGGCAACATGTGGAGTGCAACTTGGCCGTGTGTCATAGCTGTCTCTGGCCTTGGGACTGTGTGTTTTTATACAATTCTTAAGTGGGACACTGGACTGTTTTATCTTTTATCTCTTGATATATTTTTCGTCAATAAATTATCTTTTAGAATTTTATTGACTGACATCTTTTTGCCCATGACTGAGACGGTTGGTCAGACCTACAGTCTTTCTTTTGGTGTGTTACAGCAGCTTCTGCTCTAAAAGAAACAAATAAATAAAAAGAAAAGAAAATGTGGAACATGCTCATCAGCTTAGCAGTGTCTACATATTTAATTCAGCTTCTCAATCCTGTAGTTTTAGCTGTTGTCTACAGGGTTTTGCTTATTGGTTGTTATTATAGGTGTGCTCTATATCTCAGCAATGTGTCATTCTAGAATGATAAGTTTCAAGCTGGTCAAGTGCCTCTATGCACTTCATTAGTTTAGTTATTCTCTGTATTGTCTTCATCTCACATGTCATTACACTGAGTTTCAGCAAACCTTAAGCTTGATGCAGACTACTGCTTAACAATTATTCACCTCACATCATAACCGATTAAGGTGCCTCTTCATATTAATATTATGTCATTGTTAATATTATCCTCTTTGTCTTATATAACAGCAATAGCATATTATAATATTTTATTAGTGTGTACCATTATACTACTACTGAGCCAATTTGTTAGTTAGGATCATCTTATTCAGCAAACAGATAATTTAGAATTCATCCAATCTGCGGTCACATTTGTTCTCTCTATTGCATGGCGGACCAGGCAGGTCTATTATAATATATTATTTATATTTTATTTTGTATCCATCAAGGGCTTCAGATGACCTGCAGAATCATCCTTTTCCCAGGGTGGAGACAGTTACCTTTTCACACACTGTCCTTGGCTGAACAATGACACAGCCTTAATATACCTTATTTATTTTATTAAAATATTTTCGTGTGAATTATTTGCTTTATATTCATTTTATACATGCTGGGCATGGTCATCATGCCAACTGTGTTTCATTGTTAATATCACTTTACAGGTTGTTATCCTTGCTATTATTAATTTCAAATACTCTAAAGATAATTTCTACTGTAATTTTCCCTTCATCTTTATTTCGTACTTTTTATATTTATATCTACTCAGTGGGGTCTGTTTTCAACCCTTTTAAACTACTTCAAACTACTTTGATCTCTAGTTTTCACTTAATAAGGGATTATTAAGTTCTTCCTGATATGGGTGGTGCTGCAGATGCGGCTGCAGGAATGAGTGATGGCTTTCTAAAAGGGTTGTGGGCACTGCACAGTGTCTCGTCTTCTGGTTTTACTAAACTGGCAGTTGAGTTCTGGTCTTCTGACTGTTTATATTTTGTTTTCTTAAATCTCTCAGTTTACAGACACTGTTTTTGTCCGGCGTCTGGACTTTTCTTTTCTCACCACTGCTCGTCAGCAGGAGTGAGTTTTAATTTCACTTGCTTGATTACCCATCTTATTTATGTATTTACTTATTTTTGTTTAAGTAATATATACACGATACAGCTGCTATCACCTTCGCTGGTATTAGAGACGAGAGTGGTTGCTCACACGCCCTTCTACTTTCGGACTATTTCCAAAAGCGGTGTGAACTTTACGAGACGGAACTCGACCGTTCTCTCAACTCACCAGCACGTCAGTGAATAGCAGTAAAAGAAAAACACAGTAGGAGCAGCTCAGTCTCTTATTGGACCGTGAAAATTCAGCTTGCTCCGTTAGTTACAACAATACACACACATACATTCACATTCACACTTATTCGCGCGATCGGAACCCTTATCATAAGGGGAGCTGCCAGTCTTTCTGTAGACGAGCTACTTATTCCCTTGACCCAGCTGGGGGAGCTACCCAGAGCTCCAAACCTAACCCACAAGAGTGGGGAGCTTCCAGTCGACGAGCTCCAAGCTACCAGCCGACGAGCTACTTTAAACCTAACCCACAGAGGTGGGGAGCTTCCAGTCGACGAGCTCCAATGCTACCAGTCGACGAGCTACTATCGCGATTTTAAATTCCCTGAATTTAAAACTCCCTGAATTTAAAATTCCCTGAATTTAAAATACGCTTTTACGCAAAATTGTGTCAGTGTGTCTGTATCTACCTGGTCAGTGTCGCCGGGTCTGGTCCACCTCGATCGGGCCCCACCACCGTGGGTCGCTTTCTAGAACGTTGGCCAAGACTCGAATTTAACGCCCTTGGTCTTTGACCACACACCTAGTGTGTGGGCTGTCGACAGACGAACAACGTGGACTGGTCACGGAGATGGGACACGATGGAGGCGCTCGGGCTCCGAAGGACCAAGAAATGTTGGGGGAAAACTCTGTAAAAGACCCAGGAGAAATAAAGACACAATGAGACAAGATCACTTTTTATGCTTTAACGTGCACACGGGTAAGCTGTTCAGAACAACTCACAACGTGTACAGAGGCTGGGCACTTTTTATAGGAAAGACAGTGAGAACAGGATAAGAAAATACAAAACAGATAAAATAAACAACTCCATATGTGGCGCTAGTCTCGTCAGCAGAGAGCTGTGAGAGATAAAACAATCTAAAACAATATGTCCCAAAACAGTATGTCTTTGCTGAGAAAGTCTAAAAAGATAATTCTAAACTAATCTAACCATAGACAAAAGGGCATGCTTGCACATTTAAAAGAAGGTAAAGAAACATAGAATCATTTTTCCTGTAACAAGCTGAAATAGTACTTTCACACTTTGCACAAGGTGAGGAAACAAATCACAGGAATAATTAGTTTTCTCTGAATTTGGAAGGGAGAGCAGTGAACCAACAGAGCAGCTGACACTGACGGCAATTTAGTCCTAAGTATAAAAATATTTAAATAAATCAGCTAAAGCATTTATACTGCGCCGATGATGGCGATGTGGTGTGTACACTATTGAGGCAGGACGCATGTTTCTTAAAGCAGAGTACTACAAAGCTCCTTTTTCCCTGCTTGAACTTCAATAGAAGCTGTTTGCTCTCATCCATTGTTCCTCCTCTCCGCTTCTTGCTCCCTTGGCAGGAACAGGCATTTAGCCTCTGTGCCTCCTGTTTGCTGAGCCAGTGACAGTTTGCACCGCAGCACTGCTGTGGGAATAACTCCCTGCCTTCACCTTAACACCCTAGGGACCTTCCACTGCAGGGCACAGTCAGTTAAATCAAAGTGCAACAGGAAGATGCTGTACATACAGCGGATATACTGTGTTTTCAGTGGTTCGTGCAGACACATGTTACAAATGGACTGATGAATGGAATTTTTTCGTTCAGTGTAAGCCTTTGGCAGGAGAAAGCATTTAGCCACTTTTCCACTAGTACCTACTAGGCTTGGCTCGGTTTGACTCCAGCCGTTTTTCCATTTCGACTGAGTACCATCTCAGTGTGCGTGGAGTCGTCATAGCAACGTGTCCGAAAGTCCATGACGTCATTTGTATTCGACACAAATACAACACAACAATGGAGGACATCAAGGTGATGGTATACCTGCTGCTTGGTTTATGCATTTTTGTCAGACTCTGGGAGTATGGTGTTGGTTTTTGCACTGTCATTTCCCTTGTTGCTAGGTTGTAGGTGCTTGTGGAAAAGGACTATTTGTTGTAAAAAACCTGGAAAAAATAGCTGAGGGTCTCAGACTTGGAGACGTTGTGCTAACAGAAGTCTGCTAATATTATGCAATCCGAAGCAGTGTTGGCCTGTTGTGAGACTGCTAAACAGGCCAGCTTTGAAAAGAACGACTGTAGTGGAAAGTGTGTAGCCCAACTTGTTTTAGTAAAAAACAAAAGGGAAACCACTTGAGATGTAATTTACTTGTCAAGGAACTGGAACTGAGATACTGAAAGCAGAAGTGCACACACTCATTAAGGTTCATAAAGGTTGTTTTCTATGAGGTGCCGTAAGGGACATTATTACTGAAACGCTCTCACACACACAACTGAAACGCTCTCACACACACTACTGAAATTTTAGCTCTCACACACACAACTGAAATTTTAGCTCTCACACACACTACTGAAACGCTCTCACACACACTACTGAAATTTTAGCTCTCACACACACAACTGAAACGCTCTCACACACACAACTGAAACGCTCTCACACACACTACTGAAACACTCATTAAGGTTCATAAAGGTTGTTTTCTATGAGGTGCCGTAAGGGACATTATTACTGAAACGCTCTCACACACACAACTGAAACGCTCTCACACACACTACTGAAATTTTAGCTCTCACACACACAACTGAAATTTTAGCTCTCACACACACTACTGAAACGCTCTCACACACACTACTGAAATTTTAGCTCTCACACACACAACTGAAACGCTCTCACACACACTACTGAAACGCTCTCACACACACTACTGAAACGCTCTCACACACACTACTGAAATTTTAGCTCTCACGCACACTACTGAAACGCTCTCACACACACTACTGAAACGCTCTCACACACACAACTGAAACGCTCTCACAC
Source organism: Diplotaxodon limnothrissa (assembly GCF_057381915.1). NCBI lineage: Eukaryota > Metazoa > Chordata > Actinopteri > Cichliformes > Cichlidae > Diplotaxodon > Diplotaxodon limnothrissa. The sequence goes on from NC_140610.1 coordinate 36,834,801, forward strand.
ACACAACTGAAACGCTCTCACACACACAACTGAAACGCTCTCACACACACAACTGAAATGCTCTCACACACACTACTGAAATTTTAGCTCTCACACACACAACTGAAATTTTAGCTCTCACACACACTACTGAAACGCTCTCACACACACTACTGAAATTTTAGCTCTCACACACACAACTGAAACGCTCTCACACACACTACTGAAACGCTCTCACACACACTACTGAAACGCTCTCACACACACTACTGAAACGCTCTCACACACACTACTGAAATTTTAGCTCTCACGCACACTACTGAAACGCTCTCACACACACAACTGAAACGCTCTCACACACACAACTGAAATGCTCTCACACACACTACTGAAATTTTAGCTCTCACACACACTACTGAAACGCTCTCACACACACTACTGAAATTTTAGCTCTCACACACACTACTGAAACGCTCTCACACACACTACTGAAATTTTAGCTCTCACACACACTACTGAAACGCTCTCACACACACAACTGAAACGCTCTCACACACACAACTGAAACGCTCTCACACACATTACTGAAACGCTCTCACACACACTACTGAAACGCTCTCACACACATTACTGAAACGCTCTCACACACACTACTGAAATTTTAGCTCTCACACACACTACTGAAACGCTCTCACACACATTACTGAAACGCTCTCACACACATTACTGAAACGCTCTCACACACACTACTGAAATTTTAGCTCTCACACACACAACTGAAACGCTCTCACACACACTACTGAAACGCTCTCACACACACTACTGAAATTTTAGCTCTCACACACACAACTGAAACGCTCTCACACACACTACTGAAACGCTCTCACACACACTACTGAAACGCTCTCACACACACTACTGAAATTTTAGCTCTCACACACACTACTGAAACGCTCTCACACACACTACTGAAACGCTCTCACACACACAACTGAAATTTTAGCTCTCACACACACAACTGAAACGCTCTCACACACACTACTGAAACGCTCTCACACACACTACTGAAATTTTAGCTCTCACACACACTACTGAAACGCTCTCACACACACTACTGAAACGCTCTCACACACATTACTGAAACGCTCTCACACACACTACTGAAATGCTCTCACACACACTACTGAAACGCTCTCACACACACAACTGAAACACTCTCACACACACTACTGAAATTTTAGCTCTCACACACACTACTGAAACGCTCTCACACACACTACTGAAACGCTCTCACACACACAACTGAAATTTTAGCTCTCACACACACAACTGAAACGCTCTCACACACACTACTGAAACGCTCTCACACACACTACTGAAACGCTCTCACACACACTACTGAAATTTTAGCTCTCACACACACACAACTGAAACGCTCTCACACACACAACTGAAACGCTCTCACACACACAACTGAAACGCTCTCACACACACACTACTGAAATTTTAGCTCTCACACACACTACTGAAATTTTAGCTCTCACACACACTACTGAAACGCTCTCACACACACTACTGAAACGCTCTCACACACACTACTGAAATTTTAGCTCTCACACACACTACTGAAACGCTCTCACACACACTACTGAAATTTTAGCTCTCACGCACACTACTGAAACGCTCTCACACACACAACTGAAACGCTCTCACACACACTACTGAAACACTCTCACACACACCACTGAAACCAGAGGCATTTCTGCTGAACAGGAAGTTGTTTCCTGACAAGGAAACTGATGGAAAAAGTGGTATATTTCAAAACACTACAAGGATTTCTACTCAGCAACCTGCTAGTACAGCAGTCCCCAACCTTTTTTGCGCCACGTAAACAATATAAAAAATAAAAAAACGATAAATACCATGAAAACCATAAATAGAAATGTGTTCGAATTTTTGTGGAGGAATAAAACCCATTACATAGAAAGATCTCAGCTTGTGAAGGGATACAATAAAGGTGGTATCAAAACTCCAGAATTGGAATTTATGGTTGGCACCCTTAGAATTAAATGGTTAAAATCTTGTCTGTCACAGCCAGACTCTACTTAGCTCCACATCCCATGATTCTTGTTTAATAAAATAGTATACAGGATTAGACTTTATTTTGAAATGTGATTTTGCGGCAAATAAAATCCCCATAAAGATATCAAACTTTCCAAAACAGACGTTGCATTTTTGGGAAAATGAGATTTACCCACAACTTCTCCCCATAATTCAACCTTATGGAATAATAGGGTAATAACACTTAATCAAAAATCAATTTTCAAGAGTGACTGGTTTGAACAAAAATATTATATTCATAACAGATTTGTTGGATGATAACGGTGTCATTCTAAGTTACACAGACTTTTCAGAAAAATATTGTCTAAACTGTTCTCAAAGAGAATATAACAAATTTTGTGAACTGGTCCCACTGCCTCTGCTTCATTTGATTAAAATTTTTATGATATACAATAATTTCTCATCAGTGCTCCCAAATTTATTGCTAGGGCAATGTCAGCTGTTTGATAAAAATGCAATAAGAAATTTGTTAGTAGTTTCTTCAAAGACAAAATATTTCATAGTTACAACAGAATGGTTACATGGCATGGTTCTAATTTAGTTATTTCATATACACTGGATAAAGCATACTAAAAATTTATGAAATAGCCTATTCTACCTAAAGTTAAAAAAACACACTTTAAACAAAACTAATACTGTGGCAGAATTTCTAAAAAAAGAGATTTGGCTTTGAGGTGGATCAGTGTTCTTTTTGTACTGATGAAAATGAAACCCTAGAACATCTTTTTTTTTTCCTATGCCCTATCACACAATGTATTTGGTGCAACTTAAAAAATTGGATTTCCCTAAATATTAATGATGTGCCACTGTTTGAATTACATCATAATTTTTTTTATATGGATCATCTAGCATTGGATGTCTCAGACATTATTAACATCATCATACTTGTTGAGTATTGCAGCATCGACAGCGATCAACTCGAAGGAAAATGACGACGGAGGCAAAAATGTCCTTAATATTTTTGGGAACTTTATTCCTCATCAACATGCGGCAAAACTTTTCTCATGGGTGCCATTTTCGTTGTGGTATACTACTTTTTTCTTAGGGGCGTGATGACGCAGCATCCGTGCTCTTACAATGAAACAGTGCCTCCTTGTGGTGGCAACTAAAATACTGTCTCTGTTAAACCACAGTAACCATAATGCAGTTAAACACTGTACAACATGAGTACACACAATGAATATCTTAACAATACTTTTGAGTAAATATCATATCCATTGTGCTAAATGGAGGAACGCTAAGCCTTCTCTCCCTGGTTTTTTTGATGATTTTAAGATATTTTTCTTTGCTAAAAAAAAGACAAAAAGCACATATGCCAAAAAAATAACCAGGATAATGCACGTCTCCCGCTATTCTAAATTTTGACTTATGCTGAGGCTAATATATTGTTAAGTAATGCAGCTGTCTCACTAAGGTCCAGAATCGATTTGTTCCACGATTCGATTCAATTCAATTCGATTTGATTATGGGGAATTTTGACAGTCAGAAATATTATAATTCAGATCAGTACATTTACATATTTTTGTATTTAAAAAAAGGAAGCTGACACACGCAAGACTTTATCAAAGGTGTGAGCATCACAGCAGATGCCTTTGTGTCAAAGTAGCTGAAGATAAAACACATAAAAACATGAAGGTGGTTTTCCTGGCCTGGGATTTTATAAAAAATATTCTGCAGTACATCAAAAACGAAAGAAAACCATTAACATATGAACGTTACCTCTTTTTTTTTTTTTTTTTTTTCCTTTTTTTTTAAATGACATCAGAAACAGCAGTATGCGACATTACGTGATGGCAGAGCTTCAGTTCATCCTTTGTCATTTTTTTTTTTTTTTTTTTTTTTAATAAATAGGACAGGGGGAATGAATGAGAGAAAGAGGGGGAGAGAAAGAAAGAAAACCAAAGGGGAGAAGAGACGGTGAGAAGGGGGGGGAAGAGAGAGAAAAAAAAAAAGAACTCCTGGGTCACCTGTATGGAGAAAAAAAACAAACAAACAAAAAAAACAAACAGAGGAGACAGCAAACAACAAAGAGCAACATAATAATAGAGAAAACAAAGCACCATCACAATAAACTAGCTAGTCATAGATATCAATATTTACTAAATAATAAACGATATTGTGCAGCACGCAAGATAGACAGCGCACAGTGTGCTTTGAGGTAGCAGCCAAGAAAGCTTTAGTCCGCGTCTGTGAATACCCATGTGTGCATACCTGTGTGGATCAGCATGCTTGCATTCCAAAGGTTTCTCCATGTAATGATCTGCTAGGGAGTGTGGGGGGGCCAAAGCCCCGTCCTCCAGGGTGTGAAGCGGGTATGGAGGAGATCAAAACTCCAGACATCCAGAGGCCCCCAGAACACAAGAGACCATGGAAGACCAACAGAGGGGCAGCCGCGCCACTGTTCCAGTAAGAGCTGAGGAGAGTCCCAGATGAGGGCTCGCCCAGCCGCCGCGGAGCAGAAGTCAGGGGGAGTTGCAGTGACGCGCCCGTGAGCTCCGCCGGCCCCCAGCTGTGCCTGAGTGACCGAGCCCCAGGCCGAGAGGCCGGGGGCACCCCACCTCCAAAGGGGCCCGAGCGAGCCCCAGGCCCCAGGCCCCGACAAGCGGCCGCCAAGGAGTGAGCCGGTGTGTACCCGGACGCCCACCCCCAGACACAAAGAACCACCAACACCTGAGGGAGTCCGCCACCGGCAGGGGAAGTGGTGGTGGGTGGAGATAGGCCTCCAAACCTTGGAGGGCCTGAGGTGTCCCCAGAGAGGTGGCGTCTGATACCCAACCTGACATATAGACACAGACATACAGGCACACACAGACACAAACATCCATTCCCAACCTCATGCTCTCATATGCACTCACTCCACACTCAACCAACGTGGAGACAGACATAAAGAGACGCTGTACACACAATCACACTCCCCAAGCGTACTCTACAAACCGGGTCTAGGTACCCTTGCCCCTGGAGGGGGGAATTGCACCCAGACCCAGGTGGTGTTACCCTTTTCCCTGCGGTGGGGAGAGGCAGACCACCCCGACTCCGCAGCAGCAGGGAGGCCCCACACCCCAGACCGCAGTCGGACGGCCAACTCCTCCTACTAGCCCTCCCGCTCCAGCAGGCCGCAGAGAATGGGGGTGGGAGAAGACTCCAAACCTCCCTCCACCCGCTCATTGTAGTGTTGATGCATATGTGTTCTAAGGTGCAATTAAAACCCAGGAGGGCATGGAGCTACCTGCCAAGGAGCAGCAGGTAAGCGCATAGTCCCTCCTGCTAGCCCTCAATGACTAAGTGTATTTAAAATTGAGAGGTGGGCAACGACGTCAGGGGTGAGGTATACACCCTGATGGTAATTTGGACTCCGTGATTGTGCCCACCCCCAAGATCCTATATGTATGTGTAATGAGAGTGTGAATAATGTGAATGTCTAAGTTGTGGGATAAAATTGAGGCAGAGGCAGCCAGAAGGGGACAGGGGGGGGGGGGGGGGGGGTAGCCTCCTCTGCACCCTGGTGACATACCCCCACTCCAAGGCCCTGCATGTGTGGGTGGTTGTGGAGGAGCGGGAAGAGGGAGGCAGCTGGAGATGGGGAGGGAAGGAAGGGAGGGGCAGGTAACCCCTCCCTGGGGCCAGCTCCCCCGCTGACCCCAGTAGGCACTCCCACCCTCCGCGACCCGCCAGGGAAGGGGGGCCCAGGCCCATCAGACCGGGGCCCAGTGCAGTAGCGCCCCCCGGCTCCACAGAGCCCTGGACAGTCCACTCAACCCCACCACAGAGAAAACTGCACCCACCCCACCATCCACACATCTTCCAGACTACATAAGACGGTAAACGCCCAGGCTGAGATCTTCCTCCACCTCTCCTGTATCTCCCCCTCCTGCAGAGAGTTCCTGAAGAGAAGAAAGCTCCTGCAAGATGTGACCATCCCCCCCACCAGTTGAAGAGCCCCCCAGGCGGCTCGACGCACCGGCGGCACCCTGCTCCAGGGCCGGGCCCCCATGCACCCACCCGCCCACAACCCCGGCAACACACCAACCAGGACCCAAGCCCCCGAGGCCCGGCCCGGGCCCCAGCCCAGAGACGGAGCGCCCCCAGAACCTCACGCCCATCCCGGACCCACCCAGGGGCAGCCAGGTTGCCAGGTCAGTAACCCACGTCCGTCAGCACAGACCCTCCCCTAGCCCCGCTGCACGCAGCCGCGAGGAAACAGTCACCTGAGAGCCAACAGAGCCCCCAACCGGACGTGACCGCTACCCCGGGTTGAGCCCCCCAAGGAAGATGCCTCCGGGGAACCCCCCGACGCCCTAAGCCTGTCCCTACCCCCTCACCAATCACAACAGTGAAGGCGGGACCAAACTATGACCCCCCACCCCCACTAGGTGATGGAGCTGATAAAAGGGGCCCAGAGCAATTGATCTAATGTGGTGGCAGAGGTTGTGTCAAGACTAATGTAATCTAATAGATAATTTCTATATTGGTTAGAATTAAGATTATTTTTATTTTTCCAGTTCATGAGGACTGTTTTCTTGGCTATGCATAGGGCAGTGAAGATCATATGGGCTATATTCTTTTCTGAAGTGACATTATCTAAGCTGCCCAGTAGACACACTAAGGGGGAAGTTGGAATGTTACATTTCAGACACTTTGATAAGTCTTCACATATCTCGCGCCAAAACTTTTGCACTGGTGGACAGAACCAAAGAGCGTGGATGTAATTGTCTGGTGTATTGCCTTGACAGTGTGAGCAGTTGTTGGAAGATGTAAAGCCCATCTTGAACATCCGATGACCTGTATAGTGCACTCTATGAAGTATTTTGTATTGTATTAATTGCAGACTGGGATTTTTAATTAATTTAAAAGTTTTTAAGCAAATCTGAGACCAGAAGTTTTGGTCTAGGTTGACTGATAAATCTGCTTCCCACTTTGCAGTAGGAAGGGATATTGATTCATCTAATTTAGAAAGTGTTCTGTATATTTTAGATAATAATTTGGGGGATTTAAGAGTAAGAAAATGTGCCGCACTTAGTGGTGTTTGTAATTCAACTTGACTGAGGTTAAATTTCTTTTTTACTATGGATTTAATTTGTTGATATTCTAAAAATCTTGTCTTGTTGATCCCATATTGTGCAACTAGTCTGTCAAATGGAATAAATTCTGTTCCCTCTAATATATGTTCTAAGTATTTAATTCCTTTACAACTCCATTCTGGGAAATTAATCATATTATTGTTTTGTAATATGTCAGGGTTATTCCAGATAGGTGTACGTTTGCATGGGATTAATGAAGACTCCGTTATTTTTAGAAACTCCCACCATGCTGTTAGAGAAAAGCTGATGTTGATACTTTTAAAGCATTCATGTCTTTTGATGTTTGAGCTAATAAATGGTAGGTCTGAAATCTCTAGATCCTTGCATAGTGCCTGTTCAACATCTAGCCAGGGCTCAACTAAGAAGGTATGTTTTAACCATTCTGAGATGAACTGAAGCCTGTTGGCTAAGAAGTATTGGTGAAAATTAGGCAGATCTAATCCTCCTCTATCCTTGGTTCTTTGTAGCGTTTTTAAGCTAATACGCGGGGGTTTATCTTTCCAAAGGAATTTGGAAATATATGAATCCAGAGATCTGAACCAATCTTGTGATGGTTTGTTAGGGATCATCAAAAATAAGTAATTTATTTTTGGCAAGATCATCATTTTTATAGTGGCGACCCTTCCCATGAGTGATATGGGTAAAGATTTCCATCTAGTCAGATCGCCTTCTACTTTCTTTAGAAGTGGGATGTGGTTTAGTTTAGTTAAGTCTGAAAGCTTAGGAGAGACATTAATACCTAAATATTTAATATTTCCGGATTGCAGTGGGGCAGAGGAAGAATTATGGAAGGAGCAGTTAATGGGGAGAACTGTAGATTTTGGCCAGTTAATTGAATAATCTGAAACTCTTGAAAACCAGTTTATTAAAGTAATTACCTCAGAGAGGTTGGTTTGTGTGTTTTGCAGAAAAAGCAACACATCATCCGCATAGAGACTGATTTTATGTTCTATGTTCTTACATTTTATGCCCTTAATTGTTGTAGCCTGTCTAAATGCTGCTGCTAGAGGTTCGATAAAAATTGCAAAAAGTGAAGGGGAGAGTGGGCATCCCTGTCTGGTGCCCCTCAGGAGACAGAAGCTGGAGGATGTCTGGTCATTTGTTCTGATACGAGCCGTTGGGGAATTGTATAATATTCTTATCCAGTTTATGAAAGAGTTTCCAAAACCAAATTTGTGTAAAGTTGCGAATAAAAATTTCCAATTAACTCTGTCAAATGCTTTTTCTGCATCTAGAGATAATATTATGGTTTCGATGTTTTTATCGTATGAGTAGTCTATTAAATTAAGTAATCTACGAGTGTTTGTTGAGGAGTGCCGACCTTTTATGAAACCAGTTTGGTCAGGATGAATTAAGAGGGGGGTCATTTTCTCTAATCTCTTTGAGAGAGCTTTGCAGATTATTTTAAGGTCTACATTTAAAAGAGAAATTGGACGATAGCTTGAGGGAAATAAAGGGTCTTTGCCTGGTTTTAGCAGGAGACTAATGTTGGCAGAATTCATATTTGGTGGTAGTCTGCCCTTTTCCTCAATTTCCTGCAACATGCTGTGGAATACTGGTGCCAAAATTGTCCAGAATTCTTTGTAGAATTCTGCAGGGAAGCCGTCTGGACCTGGAGCCTTATTATTGGGCATACTTATCAGGGCTTCCTGGAGTTCACTTGGCGTCAGTGGCGAATCCAGTTCCATTGCTTGACTGTCTAGTAATTTTGGAAGAGTTACGTTGTCAAGAAACAGATCAATTTCATTTTTAGATGGGTTTATTTGTGGTGAGTATAAAGTTTCATAGAAATCCCTAAAAATGTTGTTTATTCTTCCAGGATCATATATTGTGTTCCCCGATAAATCTTTAGCAGCACATATAGTTATTTTTTCTTTATTTATTTTTAGCTGGTTAGCTAGAAATCGACCTGATTTGTTACTGTGTTCAAAATTCTGCAAGCGAAGTCTTTGTATAAGGAATTGTGTTTTTTTATTAATAGTTTCATTTAATTCTAGTTTTGTTTTGCATATTTTGTTCAATGTTTCCTGATCTTGGTGGGACGCGTAGGCTTCTTCTAGTGATTTGATGTTTTTTTCTAATTCCTGAATATTTTTGTTTTCTTCTTTCTTTTTGTGTGATGAGAAAGAAATTATTTTACCTCTCATCACAGCTTTCCCTGCTTCCCATAGAACAGAAGCAGATATTCCGGGAGTGTCATTAAAGTCTAAATATGAAGTCCATTCCTTTTTAAAGTATTTAATAAAGTCTTCATCTTTAAGTAGTGATATATTAAATCTCCAGTTTTTACTTGGCGTAGTATTATTCTTGTGCATTAGTGTTAAAGATACAGGAGCATGATCGCTGACAGCTATAGGATGAATCTCAGTGTCTGAAATGTCACACAGCAGTGAGCTGCTGACCAAAAAATAATCCAGACGAGAGTAAGAGTGATGAACATGCGAGAAAAAAGTATATTCCTTACTGGTGGGGTGAAGAGAGCGCCATGCATCGCAAAGACCAAAGTCGTTCATATACTGTTTGATTATATTTGTGGACTGCCAATTACGCTGAGTTCCTGTTGTGTTGAGCCTATCCATTTCTTCATTTAGTCCAAGGTTGAGGTCACCGCCAAGAATGAGTGTGCAATCAAGGTGTTCAGAGAGTGCACTAAAAAAACCGTGGAAGAATGAGGGTTCATCAACATTTGGACCATATATACTAACAATACATAGTTTTTTGTTCAATATTGATAGTTTAGTAATTAGAAATCTACCCTCTGGATCTATAACTGTATCGAGTACTGTAAAATTAACATTTTTATGTATTAAAATTGCTACTCCCCGTTGTCTAGAATTATAACCGGCTGCAAACACGTTAGGAAACTCAGGTGTTTTAAGTTCATTTAAACCTGTGACAGGTTTGTGAGTTTCTTGTAATAAAACAACATCTGCCTGTAGTTTTTTAAGCTGGTTAAATATTTTTAACCTCTTTCCTCTGGTGCCAGCTCCATTTACATTCCATGTGACAAACCTCAGCATGCCCTTAATTGTGCGTGTATGTCTAATGATGTATGCTGGGTGTTTCGTTTAGACAGGTGGAGAGAATATGGAAACATCCCTTGTTTATAGATAGAAAGAGAAAAAGAAGTGTGGTGAGAGACTCCATAAGTCTGACTATGTGTGTGAATATTCACTAATATGAACAAGCGTGGCTTGCTTATGTGTCCTGCAAGTCTGTGCGTGCTGTGAGGCTGTTGTGAATGTGCTGCCGTTGAGCTGATGTGTTTGCGTGATCGTGTTGTGAAAATATGGAGAAATAGAGGGTGTTGTTTGTAGGTGAGTGGGGAAGTAGGTGGCCACAGCAGTGAAAGACAAGAGAAAGAAAGAAACCACATGAACTGTGAGCGACAACAAAAAAAAAGAAACGAAACGGAAACATTCCAATTAAAGCAATGACGGAGGGTGACGGTGTTATATCTGCTATGACATCATATTGATATTACTAGCTTAAACTCATGTTAAAGGAGAGAGTGTGAATGAATAAGAAAAGAGTGTAGCGGGTTCTTATCTGCACTGAAAAAAATAATCAGTGTGATAAACATAAAAAAATCATTGTAAGCGGTTGCACGCAATTAAGTTATGTATTGTCAATCTTATTTTTTCATGTTATAAATGCACACAAATTTATTGTAACATGAACATGATTTTTTCATGTTATAACTGCACACAAATCTTTTGTAATATGAACATGATTTTTTCATGTTGTTTGTATCCTTTTCAATCATGTCAAATATTTATAGAAAATACTTATTTATCAGACATTAACTGGTTATGTAAAATGTAAAGAGTTCTTTTATGTTAATTGTATTTGACTACCATGTGTTAGATTGACAAGATAATTTTATGCTATATACACACACACACACACACACACACATATACACACACACTGTATGTACTGTATAGTTTTCTTTCAATCAAACCAACAAGCAAAACATTTTTTAACAATGACCTGTATTTTTCAAAACAGTATACAATTGGAAGTTGTAACAGCAGTTCAGATTATACATGAGTCATCTGAATGCATCTCTTCCAAAATGTACCAAACACAAACAACTTCTGGATCTTAATTCAACATTCTAGGGCCTATGAAAATGTTAACGCTGAATTTTCTAGGAATACTGGCCCAAAGGTAAAAGGTGAGAATTCCTCGGGTAATTTTTTTTAAATTTTTTTAAAATGTAAGAGCCGTAAGGCACTATGGCAACAGGAATGCAAATATTAAAATGTGACGAAGAAAAGCTTGAAAATAACATTTTCACCCACAAACACAAAACCAAGAGCCCTAAAATGTGATTCGTTTTGGCTTCCTTCTATAAGTGAAACATCACAATAACTTATACTAACAAACAAAACAAAACAGTGGTTGGACATCACAACATAACCAAAGTTACTGTAACCATGTCCAATGAACTTAAAAATTGTATGCTTTCTAAACAGCTGCTTCAATTACCTCAGGCTTTTGACCTGAGAGCAGTTACCAGCTTCAAAATGACTTTGGTGATGGCAATGATGCAACGATCATTTTACAATTGAATGGTACTGAGTTGGCAATTACATGCAATGTCAGTGGCAATACACCTTGATTGAAAATTGTTGTGTAGAAGCAGAAAGTGTGGCACACTCAGCCTCAATGTGATGAGAAATACAAACAAACCAAGAAGACAAGAAAAAAAAAACACTAGAGTACAAACTATTCCTCAAAAGAGTATGGCTTGAAAAATGAACATTGAATGCTATAGTAATGATGTCCCCAAAGTTAAAAGTGAAAGTTGCTCCTACCAGTAAAAACCTATAAAATTGTGAGAAAGATCAGTTTCACTATATACTGTAAGTTTACCAGTGTTGGCAAAAAAGAATCAATGGAACATATTCAGAGAGGTAGACATATTATTTCCATGTCATAACTGTTCACTCGTACAGTCTGTTCTTGAGAACCTGTGCCTTCTTTGAAAGGCTGTTCCCTTCGAGCTCCATAAGCAGTTTCTGGAATATCTCGAAGGTATACTTCAGTTCTGGTGGGTAGGTCAGGTTCAAAGTGTACATTAATCCAAATAGCATAGCAGCTGCTAGGGCACAGTTGTCCAAATCCTGCAAGACTCTCTGGCCTTCCAGGACTATCCCAATGTCCTCAGGGCTGTCACTGGCATCTCTTGATTTGATGATATAGATTCCCATGGTTGTTTCCTCAATAGATTGTTGGATAACTCCTTCATCTGTGGCCTGGAAAATACACATTCCCAAAATTTAATTCAACAGAACACTGGTCATTGCAAAGAAGCAGAATGCTGTCAGAGAATGAAGACGTGTTCAACTATGAACACCTCATCATTCAGAGAACACGTGGTCCTAATGCATGTAGAAGGAAAAAAAAAAAAAGGTAAAACACCTAAACATAATATCTTCTCTAACCCATATAGACAATTCTCTGCATCTCTTTCTTGGTTAAGGTGACATTCAACCCATTTATTAGTAGATAACTACATTTTGCCATGGTTTAGAAAGGACGCTGAATAAAGCAGTATTTTTTTACAAAGTGAATGACACAAAACAAGCTTGTCGATTTAGTCTGGTTTTTGGTTATTATGTTATTTTTGTCAAAAGCAATAACCGTGGAGATACTAACATCTGAACTGTGCTAAACTATGATCCAAAACAAAGACGTTAGCTGGATCCAAGTATTTCATAAATATTGTTTTTATAAACACTTCCAGGCCATACAGTATTTTGTCTAATACATAAGGTGGCCCCAATATTTATTAAATGTGTCTATTAAAAAGTGAAATTGTGGCATGTCAGCATGTAGATAAAACAAGGTTTCATAGCTAAATATAGTCTAATCCTTTTCAGATATGTCTATTCATTTTAGAATAAAAAAAAGACATACAAACTGGGGGCCGCCAGTGGTATCCCCCACTAGTATCTCTTGTAGCTAGTATCTCTTGTAGCCGAAGGATACTTGGCATGCAGACCTGAGGAGCCAGGGATCAAACCACTAAGCTTCTGATCAGTAGATGGCCTGCTCTACCTCCTGAGCTAAAGCCTACAACAAGAAAAATGTCACAGGCCACACAGATTGACAACCCTCCATCAGTAGAGCTTAATTTCGATAGGCTTCCAGAAGAAAAAAAGTTACACAACTGCTCGCGTTAGAAGTGGCTTATAACCACTGATTGTATATAAAAAGAGAATGATGTCACCACTTGTTAATTTCTAATTTGAAGTCTTAAGCTGTGCGTTTCCACAGTTGCCCTTCCAGCTTTCTTTTAAATAGCATGTCATTAGCACAGTGTAGATCTGCCTATGGAACCAAGAGACACTGTACCCTCATTAGTTAATCAAAAATATTTAGCCAATGAGCATACACTAGTCCACTGTCCTTTTCCATATTAATGGGTACAATGAACACCATGTCATAATGGTAAATGGTAAATGGCCTGTATTTATATAGCGCTTTACTAGTCCCTAAGGACCCCAAAGCGCTTTACATATCCAGTCATCCACCCATCCACACACACATTCACACACTGGTGATGGCAGCTACATTGTAGCCACAGCCACCCTGGAGTGCACTGACAGAGGCGAGGCTGCCGGACACTGGCGCCACCGGGCCCTCTGACCACCACCAGTAGGCAATGGGTGAAGTGTCTTGCCCAAGGACACAACGACCCAGACTGTCCAAGCCGGGCAGTGAAACTAGCAACTTAGACCACAAACACTCAGGAACCATAAACCATGTTTACTGAGGTCAAAGATAAAGTCAGCAGACCTAGAAACCATTTCTATCTTTTATATACAGTGTATGCTTCAGGTGCTATAATCAATAACAAAAAATCTTTATAATTCAAAATGACTTCTGACATTTTCCACAAACCTGGCAAAGAACATAAATGTTGTCAATGTTCTATTACAGGATACCATTAAAACACAATGATCTTCACAAAAGAATTCACAAATTACATACCTCGCTAACTTCAAAGAGTGCTGGCCATCTTGCCTGGAAGTCGCTGATCATGGGTGTGTCACAAACTACTTCACATCTCCTATATGCAAATGTTTTCTCCATTTTCATTCTCACCACCTCCCGGTTGTTTGTCTTCTTCACATCTAAAAGAAGCTCCACTCTCACAGTCTCAAGGCTATCTTCAGATTCTCCAACCGGATAGGGGGGACAATAGTTTACTTCAGACCGCTGTGGTCTTTTAATGGCAAAAGCAGCACTTGAATTGCCCCCTGGTTTCTGTGTCACAGAGTTCATAACCACCTCAGGGCATCCTAACTTTCTCAATTGAGTGCGGTAACTTGCCAGTTTATTCTTTAAGCTAGCTTTCCATCCAGCATATCCTGTGAGGGAGCCCCTCTCAGTGAGACAAGGATGTTTTGAGATGAGGGCCTCACCAACTGTGTTAAAGTCTTTATCAGTGACATAAACTTTGTATCTGACAATTTCTTGAATGAGGCCTTCAAGAATTTGTGACTTCAGTTTAGGATCTGGAGTAAGCAATGTGCCCTTTTCTTTGTATGCTGCATTGCCTCGCTCAAGTTTTAGCTCTGCATCAAAGGCAAACTCAGGAACACAGAAAACGCTTGGCCACAATGCCCTAGAGGTTGATGAGCAGGATGCCTCAGATTCTGGTGATGAGAGTATGTCTGTATCAACACATCCACTGAACCGGGAGGTGGAATCATCCAGACCAAAACTGCATGAAGCATCAGCTTCATCAGCCTCAGCAGACTGTGTAGCTAAGCCTTCAGCCAGGGAAGTCATTCTGATTGTTCCCCTATCTTGTATTTCATCCATTGAAGTAAGGTTCATGAACTCATTCCCAAATAGTGGATCCATGAACTGAAGCCGGAAGTTGCTATTATTGAGGCCACACTGTCTTTGCACTTCTTCAATAAGTTCAATAACGGATCCTGGAAGTCCACAGTGAAAAGTCAGCCTCTGACTGCTGTTGTCTCCCAAAATCACTTTGAGAATTGCCGGGGCCATTGCATATTAGGGCTGAACGATATATCGCATTTGCGATAATATCGCGACATGATCAAGTGCAATTTTCTAACCGCAAAGGCTGCGATTATACTGCGATTATATTATACAATTCATGGGCTGCATCCTCCTGAGGCCGCATTTGTAGACCGATTACGTCACAGCGACGCGCCGAAGGCTGTCCAAATTACTACCATATCCCAGAATTCATAGCGCGGCCCAGCCAAACTCCAGTTTCCAGCAATGGCGGCCGCTACTAAGTTTTAAAATTACTCATACTAATCTTTCTGGGTTACAAAATAAACTTTTAACATATTTTCAGGCGAGAAAGTAGTTGTGTAAACATCAAATATCTGCTCGGTTTATCAAGATATCCCATATTTGCAAAAGTGCTTCGACGTTTTCAGAGGCGTCTGCTACCCACCAGCTCGACAGCTAGCCGGGAGCTCGAGGGTTACTGATGCGGCCGAGAACGGCACAACTCCCGGCACATCATTTTCAGATCACCGCGGAGTTTCGCTGCTCGGGTTAAACGTAATATATAAGTCACTTAGACAACCTAAAAATGTTATTGTTGGGCTTTTTTCAGTGTTTTGTTTGTTCGTGAGTAAATCGGTTTGGCTGAGATTAAAGTTATTAGATTAGATAAAATAAAACTTTATTAATCCCCCGGGTGGGTTCCTCCTTGGTTTTCACACAGCTGACTAAACGTCAAACAGAAAACTTATTAAACAGAAGTATGAGACAGTCGAGAATTTACACCAGTGTCTGGTTATATTTTAGATAGCAAGAAGCAGACGGCCGAGTTTATTAAACTCCACCGAGACAGCGGTGACGCTAATCAGAACTAGCCTTCTGATTAGCTAATCCTAGTCCTCCCCATGAACGTTACCTCTGACGTTACAGCGGTTTTATTAGAGACACGGCTAACGTTTTGCATTTTGCATAATTTAAAAAAGTTTAAATTTATTCAGTATTGAACGGCAGAAATTAGGTTTTCTTTTCGGAAGTATGTAAAATGAAACAAAAAAAAAAACAGCGGCCGACTGCGCTGTAAACAACAGTAGACTTGTGCATAACAAGCAAGCGAATAATACAGAAAACAGATTTTTAGACGGGAAACTGTTCTTGAAGTACAGAGAGAGAGAAAGAGAGAGAGAGAGGGCTGTGCATGACGTGCGATTTTATCGTGGTGGAAGCAAAACAGTGAGGGAATTCATGACGATGTTTATGTGAAGCGCAGTTTGGATCTTCTTTTGCTGCTGGTTCAGTCAATATTGTTTGGAGAGAGATCAAACTAACAGCTTTAGAATCGGCGCAAAAACGGCGTGAAAACAAAGCGCGGACCTGCCGACAGATCAGAGTCAGCGAGCTGTCGGCTTTCAGCCCCGACCGTGTCCGTGCTGTCGGGTGAGAAAGGCGACATCTCACTGATTCTGATCCGCGGGTCCGCGCTGTGTGTTTACGTCTTTGTGCAGAAGCCGTGTACCTGCTCTCATTTACTGTCTTAGCTGTTTGGTGGTTGTTGAAATTTTGTGAGGTTTCACCAGAGATTCTGGCATTTCGGGTAAAATAAATTTATATTAAAAAATCGATTCAGGATTTTAATGAATCGATTTCACGTTATCCAAGCCAGAATCGATTTTAATCAATAAATCGATTATAAAAACCCACCCCTAACTAACAGGTTGCTGAGTAGACATCTGTGTGGTGGTTTGTTTGAAATCTAACACTTTTTCCTTCAGTTTCCTTGTCAAGAATTAACTTCCTGTTTAACTGAAATGCCTTCCTGTTTAACTGAAATGCCTTCCTGTTCGACTGAAACGCCTTCCTGTTCGACTGAAACGCCTTCCTGTTCGACTGAAACGCCTTCCTGTTCAACTGAAATGCCTTCCTGTTCAACTGAAATGCCTTGGTTTTTCAGTAGTGTGTGTGAGAGCGTTTCAGTTGTGTGTGTGAGAGCTAAAATTTCAGTAGTGTGTGTGAGAGCTTTTCAGTAGTGTGTGTGAGAGCGTTTCAGTAGTGTGTGTGAGAGCTAAAATTTCAGTAGTGTGTGTGAGAGCTAAAATTTCAGTAGTGTGTGTGAGAGCGTTTCAGTTGTGTGTGTGAGAGCGTTTCAGTTGTGTGTGTGAGAGCTAAAATTTCAGTAGTGTGTGTGAGAGCGTTTCAGTAGTGTGTGTGAGAGCGTTTCAGTAGTGTGTGTGAGAGCTAAAATTTCAGTAGTGTGTGTGAGAGCGTTTCAGTAGTGTGTGTGAGAGCGTTTCAGTAGTGTGTGTGAGAGCTAAAATTTCAGTTGTGTGTGTGTGTGAGAGCGTTTTAGTAGTGTGTGTGAGAGCGTTTCAGTAGTGTGTGTGAGAGCTAAAATTTCAGTAGTGTGTGTGAGAGCGTTTCAGTAGTGTGTGTGAGAGCGTTTCAGTAGTGTGTGTGAGAGCGTTTCAGTAGTGTGTGTGAGAGCTAAAATTTCAGTAGTGTGTGTGAGAGCGTTTCAGTAGTGTGTGTGAGAGCTAAAATTTCAGTAGTGTGTGTGAGAGCGTTTCAGTAGTGTGTGTGAGAGCGTTTCAGTAGTGTGTGTGAGAGCTAAAATTTCAGTAGTGTGTGTGAGAGCTAAAATTTCAGTAGTGTGTGTGTGAGAGCGTTTCAGTTGTGTGTGTGAGAGCGTTTCAGTTGTGTGTGTGAGAGCGTTTCAGTTGTGTGTGTGTGAGAGCTAAAATTTCAGTAGTGTGTGTGAGAGCGTTTCAGTAGTGTGTGTGAGAGCGTTTCAGTAATAATGTCCCTTACGGCACCTCATAGTTTTCTAACAGTGCTGATGACATTAGTGTGAGCACTTCAGGCTTAAGAGTCATGTGCTTGGCTGCCTTGAAGCTCAGCCACAAAAAAACTTTGTGTGTGTGTGTACGCGCGTTTGTGCGTGAGTGTCTGAGTAATTCTTTATGACCATGTCTGAGTAGGTGCTCAGATAAGTCAGGGGTATTTAACCAGTCAAGCTGCTGAAGGCAGAAGATGTAAAGATATGTTAAGAGGGAAGGTCTCCTCTCTCTTACAGGCAGGCAGGCAGGCACACACACACACACATTGAGTGTGCTTCCTCACTGTGTGCAATACTGTGCAGTGAGAAAGAGCAAAGAGGGAACACATAAGTGTATCTGGCAACAACACCCCTAAACATCTTGTTTATGCTGACCTCCTACAATTCATAATCTCGATAAAGAGATATAGGTGTACTCACATGATGATGATGACATCGCTGATTGTATGATTACAGGCACAGGACCGTTGGCCCGCACTAGAACGACCAATGGCAGGCTTCATCACAGGAAACAGAAACTACTCCAACAAACAAACAAATCTAAATACAATTTTTGGGAAAGTAGGTAGTTTACAGACCAGATTAAAGTGTGAGTGATATATTTATGTAGAAGTTAATAACAGGTGTAAAGGGAGGGGCAGGGCCGGCTGCATAGGAAAAGGATGGAAGAAAAGTTTTGTGGAAAGATCAGGACGAATGAAGTTCAATGAAAAAGCAGGAGTGAACGGAACAAAGAGAAGAACAAAGAAGGATGAAGAGGGGCAGTGACGATACTTTGATATTCGAGAACAATGCCTTGCTGTGTGCAAGTGTAAAATAAGCATGGGTGGGAACAATGTGGCTCTTTGATAGTCTACCTTTTACCAGTCTTTTATCCGACTTGGATAATTGCCTCAAGCATGAGAAACACAAATATACAACATTGTTAAGCATGCCAATATCATACACATCTGGAAGTACTAAAGAATACCATGGACGTGCAATTTAAACACACGCCACAGTGAGCTTTCCACATGGTAGTGCCCTCTAGTGGCTGTGCAGGATAGAGCTGTGGGTGGATGGATGGGTAGGCTAAAAAAAGGACTTCTGCAGCAAAGGCCACGGTTCAAAGTGATTTACCAACAGCCTTTGCATAGCCCTAAATATTTTTAGTGTCACCATGGTGACAGTGGGTCATCTATTTTAATCAAAACTAAAAAATTAGATGATTCCCTCTAAGCAAGCACTTAGATGCCATGGAAAAGACAAAGACCCCTTTTATGGTATAAGCCCTCTGACATAAGCAGGCTCAGGGCCGCCATTTGCGGTGACTTGTCTGATCATTTTTTTTCTTTACTAAGACTTGCAGGCACTCTTATTGATAGGTTTGTAGCTTGAACCTATTCGCTGGAACGTTGAAGACAATATAATTACACAGCAAGCAAGACACGAAGTAGGCAAAGTTCTTCATGTTCCTTGTGCACGGGAGAGAACCGGACAAATGCCGTTCCTTCGCTTGACCCCAGTTGCTCTCGTCCGTTCTCCCGTAACACTGCTCTTTTATTGAGGTTACATGAATATGCATAGGTTCATTAACATATGACGTCTACATACACACAAAGAGTACCTTGCCTTTGTGTGTGTGTGTGTGTGTGTTCTTGAAGCTGCCTTTCCTACACATTTCTCTGCTATTATTTGATCATTTCTTAACTAATGTGCTATGAGTCCACTGGTCTTTGCATCACACTAAGTGAATTGGACAAGATGATAAACAGACTCACATGCTTAAGATGTCGTCTAATCTTCATGAGCTCTCTTGTGTTTGGAAGTGTTAGTAGGGTTAATGCATGTTCTGCTTGTGTGTGTGATTTTGTATATGTTTCTATTTTTGCAGTGTTTCAGACTCCTTCACAATTTTCCAACTTAAGCAGTCAGTTTTCTTTTCCCCAGGTTTGCTAACCCAAATTTTGATTTCCCACATTAAACACCAGCACTCCACGAGACAATTCCGTTTTTTACGGGACGGTTGGCAACTCTAATAATTAACCTTATGAACAAAATAAAGTTCAACATCAGTAACATAGCACCCACCCAGCTGTATACACTGTGAACCCGGATAAGTTCAATACACTTAAATCGTTTGAGGAAACCGATTCCCTTCAAATGATTTGAGTAATCAACCCAAAACAAAAAATTAACTGATTTAGTCAAGTAAACTTAAAAGTAAAATTGTCACAATTTACTATATTGAGTCATCGCTACCTAAAGTGTTTAAGTATTCAATATTTCAAAAATAATTTGTTTAAGTACAGTTAACTTAATACTAATAGAAAAAACTAAATTGTTTAAGTGGTGCTAATATTACAAAACTCACTTTTTTGCGTAGTGTTTAATTAAAAGCGTCTTTTAATTAAATGTATTATTATTACTAAAACTTAATATGTCAAGGCAAACACACTCAAAACCAAAGACCACTAAAGTGTTTTTTGTTTTTTGTTTTTTTACTTTATTTATAACAAAGCAAGACTTTTGTTTTCCTTTGAACAGTATTCCAATTTTTACACATGGCGCTTCTAAGAAGACATTTCTTTCAGAAACAAACACAATATTTCAGTTGTTCCTAGCCACTTTTTGACAAGAATTTATTTGTGGTCTCTGAGGTAGTTTTTTTTGAATAGTAAGTTTTTTGTTTGCACAATTGGACTTCCAATAAAACATTTTCTTTAAAACAAATCTTTTAAACAGATAAAACTATGTATCACAAGTAAAGAACTTTGGTGCGACACTCTGGGTAACAAGTTGTAACAGTAAAAATTATTTTCACAAATATTTTAACTTGGAAAAATAAAAACTATGGAATAAGGAATGGCCCCAGCGAGACAATGAAATTAAAGGAATAGTTCACTGATTTTACATAATAAGATATGTAAAATCAGCTTTGATGAGTTGATGTGTACCAGTCTTGTCTTTGTGCGTGCCCTCAGTCATGCAAATGGAGCAAAGCCTCTCCCATATAAAATAAATAAATGGTAAATGGCCTGTATTTGTATAGCGCTTTTCTAGTCCCTAAGGACCCCAAAGGGCTTTACACAACCTGTCATCCACCCATTCACACACACATTCACACACTGGTGATGGCAAGCTACATTGTAGCCACAGCCGCCCTGGGACGCACTGACAGAGGCGAGGCTGCCGGACACTGGCGCCACCGGACCCTCTGACCACCACCAGTAGGCAACGGGTGAAGTGTCTTGCCCAAAGACACAACGACCGAGACTGTCCAAGCCGGGGCTCGAACCGGCAACCTTCCGATTACAAGGCGAACTCCCAACTCTTGAGCCACGATATATTCCAACTACCTCCACTTTTTGCTCCTTTTAGAAGCTACCGAGCTCCTCCACGTCTTCCCTATTTATGTAAAATTACATGAAAAGTGACACTCTCCAAGTTTAGTTTAACTAAATTTAACGTGTGGATTTTCTAAGCCAATAAGAAGGGACTCTATATTACAAGGTGTAATAACACTGTAGGAGCACTTCTTCATCCCCCCAGTAACTCAGTCTATGCTCCAGAGTGCACTAGGGTTACTGCGCGCTTGTAATATAGTGCCCCTTTTTATCGGCTTAAAAAATCTATACGTTAAATTTAGTGAAACTAAACTTAGATAGTGTAACTTTTCATGTAATTTTACATAAATAGGGAAAACGTGGAGGAGCTCGGTAGCTTCTAAAAGGAGCAAAAAGTGGAGGTAGTTGGAATATATGGGAGAGCCTTTCTCTCGCACAAAGACAAGACAGGTATGCATCAACTCTTCAAAGCTAAGGTAAGAACATATCTCAGTATGTAAAATCAGTGAACTACTCCTTTAAGCCCTGGTTTTGCCATCCACTAAAAACAAAAAAAGACAATTACAAACACAATAATGACTTCCTGAACTTGGGAAAAAGCTGCTCAATGAAGAGTGAACATTCAATGTATCTATGCACACATTGAAAGCTCATTTTTTAGCCTTTGGAGTTTTGGAGGAGGATCGTTTCGTCCCAGATTCAGCATAATCTGCTGGATAAACAGGAATGTATTCTTCATGCACTTTGGGTACTCCAAGTGGAGTGCATAAGTCAGTCCAAACAGGAGACACATTGCCAAAGGAAGACTGCAGATGGAATCCATTACCACATTGCCCTCTAGAAGGATCCCCAGCTGGGAGGGGTTCAGTTCTTGCTCTGGACTTCCGTTTTCACCATTGAAGATGATTCCTATTGGGATTTCAAGGTCACCATCAGCAGCATTCTACAGAGGGGGGGAAAAAACTGTGAGTTAACCTGTTGGTGGAGAGTAACACAAGTATAAAAGGTCAAAGTATTGTATTTCTATAAATGCTGTTTATTATTATTATTGTCACATCCAAACCTCAGTAAAGTGTTAAGTCCAGAGAGAGGAAAAAACACGAGTTTTTCTGAAACACGAGTCCCGTTTGCAGAGTTCAGTACGATGTACCGCACGGAGCAGCGAGGGCCGAGGACGAGACGCTGCTCAGCTCTGTATGGCGCTGCAGCGGCGCACATGTTAATAAAGTAAACTTTACGAGAGGCCGTACAGGTGCAGAGGAGCGGTGTTCAGCCCCTCGAGCCTCAGCGAGGGGCTGAGCGTCAGAGCGCGGCTGTGCAGAGAATAATGACAGGTTTATTTGTCCGTGTGAACGGCTGGAGGTGCCCGGCCGTGCTCTGGTCCTCCTCCTCTGACCGGGGCCGGAGTCCGGACCCGGGCTAACCCTGAACACGGTTTGGATGTGCTCACATCACACAATGGATGGGTTTGGATGGACGAGGAAGATGCTAGAACCATTACGCATGAGCAGGGGTTAAGGCTGTGAGGGTTACAGCCTTAAAACATTTATAATAAATACTTTTCACTACTTTGCGGATTTCACTTATTGCGGGTTGTTTTTGGGACGTAACCCCCGCGGTAAACGAGGGTTCACTGTAGATTGAATTAGCGTGCACATTTGCGTAATGTAACATGCAACTATTTTTGCTTAAAGTTGAAATACAAAGATTTAACTCACCAGTTTGCGTGGAGGTTTGAGGAAAAGTACTCCCTATCGACTTTAGACTGAAACAAACATGTCCAATCCCAGGCAAAACCACCAAAAACGACTTGTCTTAATTTTTCCTGACAAACAAGTCCAGACGTCTCTTCGGTTCCAGTGCTGGGAAAAATATGGGAGGGGCAACAAAAACTTAAAAATAGTGAAAGTGCTTTCAACTAAACATGATCAGTAAACATCAAATTTACTTTTATTATTTGAGTGTTGAGTTTAAAACTTATTCTCTTATAAAAAATTGAACTTAAACTATTTATTAGAATAAACTTAAAATAGAAAGGACCATGTTAAATGTATTCATTTTAGTGCATCACATGCAAAACAATATAGGTTAAGTGCAAAAAGCTTCCACCAATGAGTTCTGTCTGACACAGTTAAATGATTTTAGTTTTACAAAGAAAATTAATTACTGTCAGCGATAGCTAAACCATTTGAATGCAAATAACTTTTGGGATTACAGTGTAGAAACTCCGTCATGCTAGCTAGCACGCAGTACGAAAAAGTCAGCACAACGAAAATAAACTCCACCTAAACTTGGTTCATATCTGACCCAGAGAGACTGCAGGTCATAACTTCTTACCTGAAGTTCAGTTCACCTGACACTCTCGGACCAGCGGCCGCTTCGGGTCTCTCCTCTTGCCTCCCTTTTCCTTCATCCACCTGCTGGCTTCCACCACTTGCTAATGTTATTGAATCTGTGGAAGCTCCGCGATAGCCACCACACGAAGTAACGAATAACGGGCCTATCTAAATCCCAGTAACGAGTAACGCGTTCCCGGTTTTGGCATAATAACTAGTTACCGTGCTCGTTACCACAATAATAACGTAGTTACTGTAACGCGTTACTTAATAACGCGTTAGTCCCAACACTGAACAATACACATACGCTTTCAATTGTGTAATTTAAGTGATCTAGGTAGCTCTGTTTTGGAAGTTCAGTTAACGCTAGAAATGTGCTTTGGAATTTGTACGTGCTTTTTGGAGTTTGTACGTGCTTTGTCTCTAGGGGCCACCGTATATATTTATATATAAACACATATAAATAAAACCACGTTTTTTTAACATTAGTAATTCCTTTTGTGCATAATTTTATATTGTTGTTAATAATAAATTAATTAAAGCAACAAAACAACCTGAAGAGCCGGTTGGGAGCCGAAAGAGCCGGCTCTTTTTAGTGAGCCGAGCCAAAAGAGCCGGGTTCTCTAAAAAGAGCCGGAAATCCCATCACTAAGGCACAGACCTACAAAGTAAAACAGGAAGTACACACAGAGATCCAGACGAGACACAGAACTTATCAGATACAGACTCATGAGCAGACATAATAACATCATGGACATGGACAGAGGGAACACAGAGAAGTGGGACCAGGGCAGGCACAAAACAGAAACCTAACAAATGGCAAATCTTAACGGAATATATAATCAGAATAAACAACAACATAAAATATTATAAAGAAATACAAAACACTGAGTCGTCACACTCAGGACCACGACATGTGGTCACTAATTTTTGTGTACAATACAAATCACAGTGATTTAGTTGTCATTAAAATGTCTTCATTTAAAACCAATGATTAATCATAGATCACGACACACTTCTTTCCCACACATAAGTGAACAGTAATAAGGGAACAGCAATGGTATTGTTATTGGTATCTTAATACTGGCCCTGCATTTACTCGGTGTTGGATTGATACGAAAAATTCCAGCATTGCACACCATTTTCAAAATGTTAGTGGAAAACATGCTGTACGACCTGAGCCATAGGTTCCTCTGATAAAAAAGGAATTCTCTATACATATTGAATCAATTGGATTTGATGGTCCAGGTCCCACTCTTATATCTAAAATTCCAAACTAAAATCTATACTGGACAACGCTTCCATGTAATCATATTTGAGTTATCTTAATGCAAGTCTATGAAAATGAAAATAGAAGATGGGAAGTGACAGCTCCCATAACTGCATGTCCCAATATTTCAGGGCACATCTTTTATTTCTAATTGAATTTAAAAAATCATGTTGGACACTGACCATCCGTTTTCACTGGTGTTGTTTAAATTAAATTGTGGCACTGATCTGCATGGAAAACACGACATTGTATGCTCCACAAACTACAACTCAACCTGAGTGTGTGTGTGCGTCAGTGTATACCCATACGTGCTGTTTGAACACGGATGGACAAGTCCCTCTGCCTGTGTGTCAGACTGAACAGACCACCATGTGCTCTCTGTTATAAAAGCAGGAGCTGTCACAAGGATCATGCAGTATTAAGTACACTCACTCCTCTCACTTCTCTAGTTTCCTTTTACACTTTTCTTCTTCGCTCCTTCATTTTATCTATCACCTCTTGTTGTTTCCTCACCCCAATACTGTATGCCGTTCTGTGTTTGTCTCTCCAGTCACTTTCTTCTCCGTCCTTTTAGCATGGGTCAAAAAGTATCATCAAATACTCACTTACTTGTTGGATAGTTAAAGTAGCTAGTTATTTTTAACTACTCTTTGCTACTCAGTTTCCTTCAGTGATATGAAAGTTGTCCCAATATGCTGTCTTATTAGGACTAGCTACACACTGACAAAATAGCTTTGCACAGATTTTTCTCAGCTTGTGCAACAGTGACACTACAGTACCAGCAGATATCAATTAGATGTGATGCTGGACAATATACAAATACACATAGAAACAGATACCTGCATATACATGCAGACATACATATGGTCAAGTAAAGTAAATAACATCCCATTAAATAACCGCTCAACCATCAGGTCCGAAATGGAGTAGGAATAAGTATGCACATATTTATTAGTCCCTACCACATGCTCATGGGTGTTGTAAAGAGATTTATAGACTATAAATTTGGGTTCACAGCGGTTCAGCCTGTTTAAAATCTGGAGGTCATCAAAATCTGGTGGCCTGATGACTGAGCTCCAGGACTCTCGTCTGCTGAGATCTTCAAATCTGAAAAACACAGTCCCATCCATCCATTTTCTTCCGCTTATCCGGGGCCGGGCTGCGGGGGCAGCAGCCTAAGCAGAGAAGCCCAGACCTCCCTCTCCCCAGCCACCTCCTCCAGCTTATCCGGGGGAACACCAGGGCGTTCCCAGGCCAGCCGAGAGATATAATTTCTCCAGCGTGTCCCGAGTCTGCCCCGGGGCCTCTTCCCGGTGGGACATGCCCGGAAAACCTCACCCAGGAGGCACCCATGGGGCATCCTTGTCAGATGCCCGAACCACCTCAACTGGCTCCTTTCGATGTGGAGGTGCCCCTCCCGAATGGCCAAACTTCTCACCCTATCTCTAAGGGAGAGGCCAGCCACCCTTCGGAGAAAACCCATATCCACTGCTTGTATTCGCAATCTCGTTCTTTTGGACACTACCCGCAGCTTGTGATGGAACAAGACCCTGAGATACTTAAACTCCTCCTGTCACGGTTCTGGGTCATTCTGATCCAGCATTTTCAGTTTCTTATGTTTTTGGTATTCTTCTGTATTATTATTCATGATCTGATTTTTGAGTTATCCTGTGTTGATTATTATTATTCTATGTTCCAGCTTATTCTGGTTTAGGGTTTAGTTCTTAGGTTTTGTTCTTATGCCCTCATGTTTAGTTTAGGTTTACTTCTGTGCTTAGTCTTTTCTGCCCGTGTGTTCCTTCTGTTTAAGTCCGCGCTTCTTAGTCTTTGAGAATAGTTTCCTGTTTTATTTTGAAGGGTTACGTCTTATGTCAGTGTGTCTAACTTCACTCCCCCTGTCTCGTTTGACCTATCTCTCCCAGCTGTGCTTCCCTCCTGTTTTCCATTCCCTGATTACTCCCCTGTGTATATAAGCCCTGTGTTTGCCTTTGCTCTCTGTCGCGTTGTACCCTCAGATTGTGCCTGTGTGTTTTGGTTCTCAGTATTCATTGTTCACTTCCTGTTTTGTTTTCGTGCCAGCAATAAAGCTGAGGTTTTTGAGTTGCATTCTGTTTCCAAGTCCTGCATTTGGATCCTCATCTCCGCCTGCCCGCATACAGAGCCCTGACACCTCCACTTGGGGCAGGGTCTCGTCCCTGACCCGGAGTGGACACTCCACCCTTTTCCGGCTGAGGATCATGGCCTCAGATTTGGAGGTGCTGTTTCTCATTCCCACCGCTTCACACTCGGCTGCCAACCATTCCAAGGCGAGCTGGAGGCCATCACCCGATGAAGCCCACAGGACCACATCATCTGCGAAAAGCAGAGATGATATCCTGAGACCACCAAAGTGAAAGCCTTCCGCCACTTGGCTATGCCTAGAAATTCTATCCATAAAAATTATGAACAGAATCGCTGACAAAGGGCAGCCCTGGTGGACCCCATCACCCACCAGGAACGAGATAAGGACTGAATGGCCTGTAGCAATGGGCCAGACACCCCATACTCCCGGAACACCCCCCAAGGGACCCCCCGAGGAACACGGTCGAATGCCTTCTCCAAGTCCACAAAACAGACTAGTAGACTGGTTGGGCAAACTCCCACGCGCCCTCGAGTATCCTCGTGTTCCACGACCAGGGCGAAAACTGCATTGTTCCTCCTGTATCCGAGGTTCGACTAACGGACGAACTCTCCTCTCCAGCACCCTGGCATAGACTTTCCCAGGGGGGCTAAGGAGTGTGATTCCCCTGTAGTTGGAATACACCCTCCAGTCCCCTTTCTTAAAGATGGAGACCACCACCCCTGTCTGCCAGTCCATGGGTACTGCCCCTGATCCCCACCCAACATTGCAGAGATGTGTCAACCAAGACAGCCCTACAACATCCAGAGCCTTCAGGAACTTGGGGCGGACCTCATCCACACCAGGGCCTCTGCCACCAAGAAGTTATTTAACTGCCTCAGTTACCACGCCCCCAGAGATTGGGAGAGTCATCTCCTTTGTCCCCAGACTCTGCTTCTGCCACGGAAGACGTGCCAGTGGGATTGAGGAGGTCCTCGAAGTATTCCTTCCACCGCCTGACAATTTTCTCAGTCGAAGTTAGCAGCACTCCACCCGCACTATACACAGTGCAGGTAGAACACCGCTTTCCCCACCTGAGTCGCCTGACGGTTTGCCAGAATCTCTTAGAGGCAGTCCGAAAGTCTTTTTCCATGGCCTCTCTGAACTCCTCCCACACCCGAGTTTTTGCTTCTGCCACCGCCGCATTCCACTTGGCCTGTAGGTACCTATCAGCTGCCTCTGGAGTCCCATAGGCTAACCAAGCCCGGTAGGACTCCTTCTTCAGCTTGTTGGCTCACCTCACCTCAGGTGTCCACCATTTGGTTCGGGGTTACCACCACGACAGGCACCAACTACCTTGCGGCCGCAGCTCCGTGCAGTGGCTTCGGCAATGGAGGTGCTGAACATGGTCCAGTTGGACTCAATGTCCCCAGTCTCCCTCGGAATGCTGTTGAAGCTCTGCGGAGGTGTGCGTTGAAGATCTCGTGAACCGGGGCCTCTGCTAGACGTTCCCAGCACACCTTCACTGTACGTTTGGGTGCGCCAGGTCTGTCCAGTGTCCTCCCTCACCACCTAATCCAACTCACCACCAGGTAGTGATCAGTTGACAGCTCAGCCCCTCTCTTTACCCGAGTGTTCAAAACATATGGCCTCAGGTTTGGTGATACGATTACAAAATCGATCATCGACGTGTGGCCTAGAGTGTCCTGGTGCCACGTGCACTTATGGACACTCTTATGTTCGAACATGGTGTTTATTATGGCCAATCTGTGGTTTGCACAGAAGTCCAATAACAAAACACCGCTCGGGTTCAGATCCGTGAGGCCGTTCCTCCCAATCACGCCCTTCCCGGTCTCACTGTTGTTGCCCACGTGAGCAATGAAGTCTCCCAGTAGGACAACAAAGTCCCCAGGAGGAGCACCCTCCAGTGCCCCACTCAGGGACTCCAAAAAGGCTGGGTACTCTGAACTGCCGTTTGGCGCATAAGCACAGACAACAGTCAGGACCCGTTCCCTGACCCGAAGGCGAAGGGAACAAACCCTCTCGTTCACTGGGAGAAACCCCAACATACCAGCAGCAAGCTGAGGGGATACTAAGATACTCGCCACATCCCGACACCTCTCACCAGGGGCAACTCCAGACTGAGACAGAGTCCAGCCCCTTTCCAGGAGACTGGTTCTGGAGCCCAGGCCATGCGTTGAGGTGAGCCCGACTATATCTAGCCGGTACCTGTCATCCTCGCGCACTAGCTTAGGCTCTTTCCCCACCAGAGAGGTGACATTCCATGTCCTAATTGCCAGTCTTGGTTCACGGGGATCGGTCTGCCAGGGCCTTCGCTCCTGGCCGCTGCCCGACTCACATTGCACCCGACCCCTGCGGTGCCTCCTGCAGGTGGTGGGCCTGCAGGAAGATGGGCTCATGTCCCTTTTTCGGGCTGTGCCCGGCTGGGCCCCATGGACTAAGGCCCAGCCACCAGAAGCTTGCCCTTGGGCACCTTCCCCCAGGCCTGGCTCCAGGGCAGGGCCCCGGTAACCCTATCCCGGGCAGAGTGAACTGTTCCCTCGATGGTCTTTTCTGGTCCTTCACCCAGGACTAATTTGCCATGGGAAACCCTACCAGGGGCAAAAGCCCCCAGACAACATAGCCCCTGGGATCCCTGGGGCACACAAAACCCTCCACCACGATAAGGTAGCAATTCGCAGAGGAGTGAAAAACACAGTGAGCTCTGCAAGCCTACCAGTGCTTAAGATCCAACATGAAACAAGGCAGCTATGGCATTAAATAAAGACTTTGCTCGAGGCTAGCTGCTTTCTGCTTCTTTTACCCACTACTCCAACCTAACAGGCCCCACAGCAGTCTCTCCCTGAACACAGTGATTAAATGAATGCCGGCCCTCCCATATAATTCCTAGTAAAAAAGAAAACAAGCTGACCACCAAAATTCCCAAACTTTAGGGGGTATTAGTGTGATTACTGACAGTGATGCAGTAAGTGAATTGTTACAGCTTCTGCTTGTAATTACCGGAAAAGTAATCACATTACATTAACATGCTATTTTTTACCACTCAGTACTATTGTTTCTCAATTTCCCCAATTCTCTCTCTCACACAGCTTCTGCCTCTCTATTGTCTATCTTCTACATTTGTTCTCTCTCATTCTCCTCCCACTCTCCACTCCTGTCTCAGTCCCTTTCTCAGCTCATCGTCACGATCTGTCTCTCGTTTTCACTCTCACCCCTTCACTCCATCTGCCGTCCCCCTCTCCTTCCCTCCCTCTCTCTTCTCTCTCTCGGTCTTCACCTCTTTTTAACTCTTCCTCTCCACTCTCTTCTCACAGACAGTCCTCATTAACAGCAGCAGCAGCCTCTTTTTGCTCCCTGTTTGCAGCCAATGGGCCATTAGTCTGTTGTGTGCAGGGCAATAAATCGCATCAGGCAGGAACCGTAGTGCCTCGACTTCCTCTCGATGCTGGCCAGTCAGGACAATTTGCAATAGTTTGATGAGCAGTGTGGATTTGGGAAGCCCAGTCATGATGCTCAATCCAGTAAGGATAAATGTAGTGGCCTATCCTCAGCAATGCAATAGCATTTTAAGAGGAACCCTGTCTGTGAACACCGCTCTCAGGTATATAAATGATGCAGAAACAGAGAAGATGCCTCGGTTATTAGAAAATTAGCTGCCGAAATGCACTGCAGTCTGACGTCAAATGGATCGCTCCAACTCATTCTGGCGCTGCACACCCATAAAACACCACGCAAACGGCACTCTGCCAGCCGTGGTGGTAAAAGCATAACAACCTTAATTCAGCAGTACCCAGTCTACACTCTGAGTATGTGTGACAAACTAAAACTTAATTTTAGCAGCGTGGGTGTTGACATGTGTTTTCCTCTTGGGGCCTGCCGTAGACTGCACAGCACAGAAACTGCATAACACTACCGTACAACCTGTATAGTGGAAGCTGAGTCGTGTGCATGCAAGTTTCCAAAAAAATACATTTCTGGCAAAGACCGCTGCCCACGAACACACTGTGTGCTTACAAGATATTTCATAAAAAAGCAAAAAAAAATTCAAACATGTTTCCCTTTCATTCGGGGCTGCCAGTGTGTGAAGTTATGTAGCTTTAATGATCCCTGTGGGGAAACCGCTGTTGCAGCAGCGAGTAGTAACAAGAAAGAACAGCAAAGAAGAGAACGGATGTTAACGGAGAACGGAGAAAACGGATGTTATGAACACAGCACTTTTGACATTTTCAACACTCACGCACATAAAGTTGAAGATATGTAAATGAAAATCCTTAAAACTGGGTTAGAGTATTCACAGGAAGCGCAGACAGCATTATACCAAAACAAAGATGATATAGGGACGCTGTCTTATTGGACACACGGACAATTATAAAATACTGAAAATATTAATAGTCGGCAATTTACGAGAGTATAAGGACGGAAAATCGCAGCATATGTTAAAGACTGAAACATGTAGCATGTTATTAAGTCATGTGCCAAAAGAAACCAACCTTATGTGATTCATTTATACTGCTGATGATGAATTTAATATTGAAAAAGACAGTTTACATGCAGACATGCACCGGTACACCTCAGGGGAGATAATTAGAAGTCTTCAGCTGCATGAGTTGGAGCATTATAAAAATTCAGCACCCTGAATGCACACAAAATACTGAAACATTATAGAAAAGGTGAAAGACTGACACACTAATTCATGTATTGATGCACTAGTTTGGTTTGAACCATTATACTGATTTATTTAATGTTTAGTGGCCAACCATCTCCAGTCCTAGTGTATTAGAATATCAGCATAATGAATGTACAATGATCCTGTTTGTTAATCTAGAAGCTGATAAAATGTCTGGAATACAAGGCAGATTTTTTTAAGGATGAGGATAAACATGCAAGTATTTTGCTTCCCTGATCATATTGCTTTATCGATTGGGTAAAACAGCAACTGAATGTAGAGACCTTGCTACAGCTCTTGCTTCATTTCCATTCAGACTGTGAATGTTGAATGATGGCATAATTATGACACCGCACTGCAAATTGTGGGCAATGATTAATTAATGGAGTGTGTACAGTATGTGTATATAAATGTGTATAAATACGATTACTGTGTCTGCATGTGGTAGAAATCCCACATGTTTGATTAGTATGCTGGGAAATTATGATGGGTTTTAGTGAATATAATGTCTACATTTGAATTTTATGTGTCAGTTAGGATATATTCTTAGGTATATGAACGTGATAGTGCTACAAAGCTGCATGCTGTAGGCTAAATTAGGCAAATCTCACCTTCAAGGTCAGCCTCTTTTGCACCTCTAGAGTCGCTGCTAGTTTTTAGATCTTTAATAGGAGGAGGTTAACACGTGAGGAGCGGATCGAATTTGTGTTGATATCTGGTGAACGCAGTAACCGGGTCATTGCAGCAGATTTCAATGCAAGACACCCTACGAGACCACCCATCTCCCATGCTACAGCTAGCAAACTGCTTGTTAAGTTTCATGAAACTGGTTCAGTGTTGGATTTGCCAAAATGTGGATGCAAGAAAACTGTCACTAATGAAGAAACATCAGTGGCTGTCCTAGCTTCATTCAGCAAGAGCCCACAGCGTAGCACTCGCCGCATGTCACTGGAGAGTGGCATTAGTTGAACATCCCTTCAGCGGATATTAGCTACTCACAAATGGCACCCTTGCAAACTCCAGCTACTGCAGCATCTCAACAAGGATGACCCAGATAGGTGCACAGAATTTGCAGAATGGGCAAAACAAAAATTGGAACCCTCAGTTCACGCAGAAGATTTTGTTCAGTGATGAGGCAAACTTTTATGTGAATGGTGAAGTTAACAAACAAAACCACCGCTATTGGTCTGACACTAACCCACATTGGATCGATTGGTCGTCGTGCGCCAGTTGAATGGCCCCCAAGGCCTCCCGATCTGACCCCCTTAGACTTTTATCTTTGGGGTCATCTGAAGGCAATTGTCTATGGTGTGAAGATACGAGATGTGCAGCACCTGAAACTACCTGAAACACACCATTGTTTTTCTTGTGACATTACCAATAAGTCTGATGTGTCACATGGCCCTCTTCCTATTGAAAAACCAAAAGTTGTATCCAAGATGGCCAACTTCTAAATGGCCACCATGGTCACCACCCATCTTGAGGAGTTTGCTCCCTCATATATACTAATGTGCCACAAACAGGACTTTAATATCACCAACCATTCCCATGTTATTACGGTGTATCCATATAAATGGCCCACCCTGAAGTTTTTTGCACCAACAAGGTTATTCCCAGCTGAAAACTTGACATAGTGTGCATAATATCCTTTAACAAAACTGAGAAAACTGGACAAAATAAGCACAAGAAAAGATGTGACAGCCCCCCAAAAGTATCTACAACAGATGAACATTATCTGAAATTCATGATCTGACATTTGACCTGAGATTTGCAGATTGCACCCTTCAGTTGATCCATCTGTTTGCTGAAGCCTTACCAGAAATGGAAGGGTAGGAGGGTGGCAGTCAAAAAGCTTCTTAAGGAATGGAAACAAGGAAAAAGGCAAATTACACAAGAAGTGGGCTGAAAATAAGAAGTGGTAGCAAAAGGTCTTCATTTGAATATGTCATCAATATGCATGGAGGAAGTAAGAAAAAAGACAACACTGCGTGCCCACAGCCATCTGTAAGACACGGTGGGGGCTCTGTCATGGTTCATGCTGCATTTCAGCCTGTGGTGTTTGGGATCTTGTCAAAATCGATGGAAATATGAACACAGAAATGTACCATCACCCTATGGTCTCACTTGTCAGCATGACAATAATCCCAAACACACTGACAATGCATCAAAAGCAGACCTGGATAGATAAATAAAGTTGCGTATGGAAAGATATTCATATACGCTTCTGCAGGACAACTAATTTTTACTGAACAATTATTCTTATCATTGAGGAATAATAATAATAATAATTTTTCTTGGTAGCGGTCTGCAGTTTAATGTACTGTTGTCTAACTCTGTTCCTCACCCACGCTACACAAAGCTCAGATAATGAGAACTTGTAGCAGCTTAGAAGCTAAACGGTGAATCATTTCCCAACAAAATGGCATCTTACCTCCTTAATTGAATTTATTTCCCATTGATATGGGATGTCACACAAGGACATAACCTTGGCTGTGTAAAGTAATGGGAAATTGGCTAGGTTGAGAAGGACAGTTTTAACTGAACTGCATGACATAGAGGGCAGCTGAGTTCAGATGCTGGAAATCTGGCAGTTCTGTGTAATATACACAAACATCATATACCGTTCAGAACCACAAGAGACTAGATCTTCTACATTTGATCTTTAATATGTGGCGTCACTTGTTATTTTCTTCAGTATACACAGTCCTGGAAGCAATATTTCACTGTAAAAGGTGGGTAGACACAGGGAGTGAGATCTAAAGAATTTGAGATTCGGAGGTCTTGTATTTTGCTCCCTGTGCCTTGTAAAAGGTTATGTGCTACCCAGTAAGCCATTGTTACAAAAATCCAAGCTTTTGTGTAAAGCCATCATACTGTTTACAAGTAGGTGTATGTACAAAGAATGGAGCAGGGGGAACGGAAATGTCAGAGAAATGTCAAATGCCCGCTGGCTCTGTCCGCTGTATTTCTCCAGCTGAAATGCTCTCTCCAGGGAAGAGGGTCCTGGGCAGGGTGGCTGCAGTGGTCCAAGGTCAGGCTTGGTGGTTACTTTAAACAGAACCAGTACAAACATGGAACAAATTATTCAAAAAATAGATGAATAAGTAAATAAAAGACTGAATAAAGACATTAACTACACAACTAACTGTTATGTAGGATAAAT
This sequence comes from Diplotaxodon limnothrissa, assembly GCF_057381915.1. Lineage (NCBI taxonomy): Eukaryota > Metazoa > Chordata > Actinopteri > Cichliformes > Cichlidae > Diplotaxodon > Diplotaxodon limnothrissa. The sequence goes on from NC_140610.1 coordinate 36,869,696, forward strand.
AATGTAAAGATTGGTAGCAAAGGGGACAATAACTGATGAAAGACGAATGACTCACAGACTAAAACCTCTGAAGAGCGACACATATGAATGCGTAGATACGTGCATGGATGCAAACTATGTTGTGTGGGGCCAGTGTTAGAAAAAATGGACAATTGAAGAATGAATAGCTGGGGATGGTAGACTGATGGAGGAATCAGTGGATGAAAGAATTGTTGGAAATGAACAGGAATGTGTGTGTGTGTGTGTGAGAGAGAGGCAATTATAACTAATGAGAAACTGATTCATATTTCACATTGTAGAAGTGACTAACTGATGGATAGCAGGATTATTTTAAATTCATGTAAAAACCTTAAAACTGAGAATGTGTCGTCAGGATGAGCCTGAATAAAATGATCATTAGTTCAGGAAAGGATGGACAAATGGAAGGACAGCTGGAGATGAACCAGTGAATACACAAAATGATGACATTTTTGTTCATACACTCATACTGTATGTGCACACTCTCGCACACACACACAAAATATCACACCCCTCTCGTTGCCCCCTCCCTTCTCACTGAGAAATTGCCTGTCTTCACTCTTTTGATTTGCTTGTTTGTGGGGTGCTAATTTATGGCTTAATCAATTATCCATTAAAGCCTATTTCACATAAAGACTAGTGATGGTAGTTGCCAGTAATACCGTTGTGCTTAATATGCATTAGCGTGTCTATCAACCCCCACTTTCCCCTTTATCGTTAATGGGCCGAGGCACCATTCCAGCTTTTAAAATGTGTCATGCATCTGTGAATTTTTCTCCCCTTCTTTTTCCTTAATGCCTTTACTAAAACACAATAAACACTAAACGCTGTGTAGGAGATCTCCATTGTAGTGACATTTATTGCTGCAGTATCACAACCCCTTAAAATGCCACAAACAAATTCAGTGACTTCTACACAGGATTCTTTTCCATGTTGCTGGGTAACATGCTAGCTGGTGGTCTCTGCCTTTAGCTCAAAATGTCAAAACATTTGCAAGTGAATAAAACAACCACAAGGCCAGCTATGAGAAAGCTGTTCCGCCTCAAATATACCCTGTGGAGTATTCCAGTAAACAGTTATATAATGTTTACGTTCACTGTTTAGTACTGTGTAAAGCACCTTCAACACTTTTTAAAATTGCCTTCAAACTTGCAGCCGATTTCCTACACAAATGAACACATAAGCACAAAAATAAACACAACAAAGACCACTTTGTGATTTGACATCACTACCCGAGCTCCAAAAATCGGATTCAGTTCATGTTTAGGTGACTAAGTACAGCCCAAAGTACTGGTCTGAGCAGCTACTGCAGACTTTCATATCTAAATCTGCTTTGCTAAAAAACTGTTAAACTATTTATTTTGTTATTTATTGTATTATTAGCCATATAGCTGGGATAGGCTCCAGCCTAGTGGAGATATTCAACTGGATAAACACTGAAGACAATGGATGGGTGAAAGGAGTTTTCCACTAAATGTAATTATATGAATTAGAGTGAGAAAAACTCAGAAATACCTCAGAGATGACTAGGACTATTCGAAAAAAGTTTAAAGTATTTACTGGGCTCTCTTTATATTTATTCATGTGCACGAATAAAGGTATTTTTTGAATGTAGTGTTTGTAATTACGAGTATGTGTGTGTGTGTCTTTAAAAAACTACGCGTTGAAAAGGTGATGTTGCAGCAATAATGCACAGTGAGGTTTCTTGAAACACGATACTTTAAAAAGAAAGTGTTTTTTTAAGCAGCGCAAATTTTGTTAACGTTTCAGAAGAAAAAGACAACTACAGTATGTTTGCAAACTCTACACCCAGTTATTTTTTCTGTCTGATCTCTACTATGAATCACATTTTTTCACTACATTTTGTAATCAATGAAAATGAAAACAGAAAAACAAAGCAAAATAAACAAAAACAAACAAAAATAATAAACATCCATTCACAAGAGTTATAAGCCTAGGCTGTCTGAAATCCACAGAGGTACAGAAATCTTAGTTACACAAATGTAAGATGCAAATGCATATGAAATGCAGAAATACAACAAGTAGCTGTTTTGTAAATTTTAAACCCAACAGAGAATACTTCTCAGTTACTGAAGTCCTGATTCTTGCAGTAAAGGCTTGGCTGGCTGTCTCAAGGGAGGAAAAAACATTTGTTGATGTCCACGTATTCTAGACTTCAGGCAGTCGTTAACTGACTTTATCTAAGTATTAAAAACAATCCTTATACTTCAAACTATGTTAGTTCATCTAATCAAGCTTTAGCATGTGTAAAAGGACCACTTTCAATAAAAAGGTCTGTAATTGCTAAACAGTTTATGTAATATATTAGTTAAACTCCTTGAATTAAATCAGACAGTCACATCTTGATTATCTGATTGAAAATCTACTGTGGTGACACACAGAGGCAAAATTACAAAAAATATGTAAAGACCAGTGCTGGGTCCAGTGAGTAACTAAACATACTGCTGCTAATTTCAAGAAAAGTAATGTGTGATACTTATTTGAGCAACAGCCCCAACACTGTTAAACACCCAGCTGTATATTTCCTGCTAAGATTTAGTCAACTGTAACAACACTGACTGCTACAGAACAAGGAAGATACACTGTTAAAGCAACCGGGACATGTTTCACAGCACATATTTAAAATATTTTATAATAGCCAGCGTAATAATTTGAGCTTAATTAAATCAACCAGCTCAATTTTACTTAGGGAAGACAAAAGAAAAAACCCAAATCTGTCTACAACAACTCAATATATATTAAAAGTGTAAAATTAATGTTGAAATTAACAGTAAAAGCATTCGTTTAGAACACTACTACTTCAACTGTCATTTGACATTTTGCTCATGTCAGATCTGCTGTGGTGGCACACACAGCCGAAGTGTAAAAACTGCTCTGAATGCTTGTAGCTTCCTGGTAAGATATAATAAAACTAGTCCTGAGGGCCAAAACTGACATCCGCTGTTGTATAACATGCTATCTAAATGCATTTTAAAGAATGCACCGATGTGCTGGGTATTGTGAGCTTTGATTTTCCCTGTGACAATGTGCTTAATGTGTTTTACATTCAGATTAATTAATTGCAAACTGAATGGAGCGTCAGTGAGGCGCTGACACATCAGCCTGTACTTATAAAAGAAGCATTTTGAAAGAGTAAATGAGTAAAATGTCTGAAAAAAGGACGTTTACAGGAATATATGAATATATGCTTCTCTGTGTGCACAGCAGCCATCAACAAGGTGAGTATTTCAGCACAAAGCTGCCATCAATATTTACACTGGTGGGAATGGACTAATGACTAAAATGCGCCCATTGTTAACTGCAGTGTACATAAAGAAGCATTAAATCATGCATTTTCAAGTGCAAATATCCTCTATAATATCCATGAGTCTGCACCTTTTTCATATTTATTAAGTTTAGAATTGAGAGTGCCAGGCTTTTGTGTAACATGTTAATGAGAAAATATTAGCTGTGACTCACAGCAAGTCTGTCAGTTAGCATACGACTGCATTAGCCGAAGAGCTGCTGGATTCAGTTAAACGCTGTTTTCTGTGGTTAAACACAGAGTTGCATCATTTTTGAAGGAAGAGCTTCAGTAACGCGAGTAAACTAGAGTATTTATTACAAATGCTTACTTAAGGGATGTTTTTTTTAGACCCGACAGCTTTTTCTAAGACTTGAGATCTGATGGGTTTTTTTTTTCTGAGACCTGACGGCTTGAGGATGTTCTAAAATATACATCTAGCAGATTTTTAAAATATTTTTCCTATTTTCTTCAGCAAACAGTAAAATAAAACAGAATTTTTTTTTTTTGAATGGTGATGTCGGTTGGCATGCCAGCCTGGTGCTGGTTACACACCTTGGGCCAAAGTGACACAAAATTAAATATTTGAAATCACCATGAAATTTGGTTCAGGAACTCACAGATGTTAAGGATTATGCACAGACGTTTTTGAGTAAAAGGTAATGTCAATTACATTCCAATGAAGACCAATGAAACTGACCCAAATATAACAAGATCCAATCAAAACAAATAACAGTGGGAGTAACATAACAAGAGAGCAACACATGTCACCAAGAGTGAGTTTCAGTTCAATCAGGTACTTGTCTGTTTCCACTCCTGGGAACCAAGTTCAGAACTAGGAACCAGAGTGAACTTATGAAGACTTCTATTGCATATTCAAACATTTAACAGCATGGACTCAGACATGATGAACTCACACAAGCACCCTCTAGAAATAATATTACTGGTAGGAGGTCAATAACCTTTTACCCCAAACCTCTCAGCCCCCATCCACTTGTCATATTTGTTACAGATGACCTAATATTCACAGGATTACCACTCACAACTTAAAAAATATCTGGCAGACAGAGGAGGTGTAAGGACAGTGGGCACAGTGTGTGAAAGGGCTGGCAGGAAGCAAAGCACAGAAAACATGACATGACAGCATTCCCAAAACTCCAAAGGAGATGCTAATTTGAAGAGGCAGTACAGTAACCTTTGACTCTACAGCTTCCTTCAGATAGATGTAATCGTATGCACAGCATTAGTGTTGTATTATTACTGTGTACTGGAGAGTTTTATAAAAAGAGAAACCAATTACAAAAACAGTGTGAACACTTTAATACATAAATTCAAACATACACAATGTCAGAAAGAGTGTGGAGCACAGAGGTGAGGACCCAAATGCAGTATGCTGGAGGCTGAATGGCTTAAATAAAAAGCAAAAATCCAGAATCGAAAAAGTTCAAATGAGGAAAATAAATCCACAAGGAGTCGAGAGAAATCAGGACAGAACAAAGGATTAATCAGCACGACAGAACCTACGCAAACAACTCAACAAAGAGGGAAGCAAGACACAAGAAAAATCTATTGAAGTAAATTAGGAAATGAAAAAATAACCAATAGTGAAACAAGAAGACAGTAAGACACAAAAACAAATAATAAACATGAAATCCAGTGGGGGAAACAGTGGGACAACATTATAAAAATTTTGCGAAAACAAGGGGGCAGGAAAATAGGAAAACAGTGAAGAGATTAATCATAACAAAATCAAAACAGAAACCAAGAACACAATAAAAAATGAAAGTAAAAATAGCAATAAAGTTAAAAAAAAAAGAAGCAGAAACTAAATCACTGAATCAAAAAAAAAAAAAAAATAGAAACATTACACTGAGCCTTACACTCCCAGTCTCACTTATTGCATGTCTTTGTTCACTGTTCTGTCCAGAGGATTTGAAAAATATATAAGTAAGCTCTTTGGAAATGGATACATAAAATACCATGGTAATATACCACCAGTGTAAAAATGGGTCTGAAAGTTCAACAGAATTTAAATTAGACCATTAAAGGCACCAAGCACCAAGAAAATGTTAACACACCACTGTGGATGTGAAAGACTATGGAACTCAAGTCGTTTCTATATGTTACTAAACTACTGACAGCTACTGCCAGTGAGTGACTATATAACCTTAAACAGTGCTAAAAACTAATTGGAATATTGTGTTATAAATTTCTCTCCTTCAAGCAGTGCAGCTGTTGGCTGTATGACATTCATGCTAACATTGTTCAATACTACCTACCTCTATAAACCTGTATCCTCCACTCAATACACTCTGCTGAGCTGATGCTGATTCCAGCTTCTATCCAGATTAATTGCCCTTGACACTTCCTGTACACGCTGAACTGCAGCCAAGGATACCAACGGGACCACTTGGGAACTTCTAGGTTTTCCTGATTTATTCATGTACCAGAGTCATGCATATTAGCTTTGCTTGCTTTCCAGTTAGCTAGGTCTTCTTAGCTTGGTGGCTATATGTTTAGTTCTGTTCATTTCAGGTTTATTTATAGCACCAAACCACAATAACAGTCACCTCGATGAGCATTATACCATAAGGTATGAAATCTCAATAATCAAGCAACCTTGTAGGAACACTGGTAGAATCACTGCCGCACTGCAGCAGGTAACAAAACCTTTAATACCTGTTAAGTCAATTTGTAGTTTGCCCCCTTGTAATTTCATATGCAGTCTACTGTCATGATACAACATCCATATGAGTTAGCATATTTGTATTTACATACTGTTAAAGCAGTTTATTGAAAACACTTGATTTCCAATATTTATATGTCTCATGTAGTCTATAGCTCAATGCTTTGCGAAAATACTGGCATATTCTATACATTAGTGCAACCTGCACTTTAGCCTGAAATACTTAAATGTACATAGATTTAAAGGTCCAGACAAACTGAACACACTTGTACCCAGTGTCCCACCTCTAAGGAACACCACACACTCAAACACCCAAGCATCAGCACTCTATGCAATATGATAACCTTAGCATCTTCTATCTATCATCCTAGGTGAGACAGAGAGGCTGCTGTCTTCTCCCCAGAGCCAGTAGTGTCACCAGCTATTAAGATCCAGCGATGGTTTAAGAAAGAACAGGAAAAGATAAGTGAAGTGGTTTTATGAGAGAATCTTTTGATGGATGGGTGGGTTACTACTACTATGGGGAGCCCCCAGATCCACACATTTTCAGCACTTTTCATGGATGATAAGGCTCGGGAGATAAATAAAAGAAGGGTTGGCCAGGCCCTGTACCTGTTTAATACTGCTGATGTGGTGCTGGCTGTTGCAGACAGGGGAATGACCACTGTAACCATAGATGTGAACTAGTGTGGGATGATGGGCATGGAAACATAAACTGTTATTTATCCAGGTGCAGCATTATGTCGAGGGGCAGTGAGTCCCAGCCATGTGTCGCCGAGGCCCAGGAGCCAGCAGATTTTCACCGGCAATAAATACTGTAGCTGGGATCGCTCCGTGGATTACATCAACCATGCATCAAGCCAAGAACCCTGGAAATGTATCTTTATTTCTTCTTATTTCTTATTCTGCAAGAAATAATATGTGGTCCTTATTTATTTGTTTGGTTTTGTGGCTCTTTGTTAACAATATTTAGCAAAACTACAAGCATAGAGCATAGGCACAAGATTAGCCATTAAATTATGAATACACAACACTTCAAAACTGGAAAGGACTGCATTAGGCCTTGGCAGACGGTAACTCTCTGAGTGGCCTTGTCATTTGTCTGTATGTGATTTTTTTGGGGGGGGGGGACACTAAACAAGACTAAAGCAAGAATTTATTAAAAGGTAAGTAAAAATATAGACCCTGGTTCTTTGAAGACCCCCTTGCTTAAAGCATTTGCTACTGCTCCTACTCAAGAACATACTGCTATCAGCTCATCCTTATGGCGCTCTTTGCTGCTAGGAAAAATGGACCTTCTTACACAAAGCAGATTCAACAAACTCTGTCTTTAAACTCAAAGTTTAAGTGTTTGCAAGTGGAAAACACTCCACTCCAGAAAGCCTGATAACAGTTAGTTCAGTCAGTTCTTAGTATGTTCACCCAGAGTTAAGCATGTGCGTGAGCAACGACAGATCACCATCATCAGTGGAGCTCTCATACCTTGATTCACCATGGCAACGAGCAAAGAGCAGAGCCTCCGTTTTAATCCAGTGGACCAAGGAATATGACTGGGGCATGACTTTTGTTATAAGAGCAGGAGGAGAGAACAGCATAATGCTTATCAGCGTCGTCCATTCAATCAACCTGAATTTTCATTAACAGATAAAAGATGGATCTAACAAATTTTACATTTGATCTTTTATTATTCAGCTGTAACTTGACAGTCGACAGCAACTGAGATAAATAGTTTACTTATAAACCTTTCAGTGGAAACAGTGTTGCGGGTTCAGACATTTTACAGTGCTCCGCATTATTTAATGACTGTATTTCAACATGTCAGCATACGGAATACAATAAGACTGTCTGAAGTCTGCATTCAAAATTTCTCTTTAAAATGCATTAAGTCTAGTTTTAAAATCATTAAGTCATTTCAGCCTCATCTTCACAGAAATATTCACGTGATCTCCATCGAAGATGTCATCTCTGAGAGGCATATTTCCATCAGTGCAGCTGATTACAACAGCGGATATCACATCATTGATCAGTGTGTATTGTGCATTTGAATTTCATATGGATCAGCTTTATTTAAACTGTGGTTAGTACGGTAATGTAGAATAAGTGTTGTAGTGCAGGAGAGCCGACCGACAACCTGACACTGATACTGATGACTGATTATCAAGGCTTTCATGTTAAGTATGACAAACTGTCATCTAACTAGCGTTTATGAAAATAGAAAGTTGGGCAAATTAAAGTCCTCTGCTGTGCGCTTTGACATCAAGTGTATGAATGAGGTAATAAAACCGAGTGTCGGCTGTAGCAGGAGGGAGGAGTCAGAAAACCTGCCAACAAGCAGTTTCAGAGGATCTGTTGCCACGGTAACTGACTTAGAGTTTAAGTGAGCTCTCTTTCTGACAGAGCAAGACTTGAGTGTCGCTCAAATATATGTACTACTACGAGTACTATTGTGTGTCGACTGGATTGCAATTGGATTTTCAAAGTACCTACAGTATGCTAACACTATTTCTGGCAACATGTAGAAAGCAATTCTTGGCTTCTGGTGGCTCTTCACACATCTTCTTCGCCCCAGTTGGTTGCTGACTGCTCAGCTGGCAGCAGGTGCACTGCCACACTCAAAATGTATTTAGAAATTTTCCATTGCTTTCCATTACTATTTCAAAAAAAGCAATATGATTACAGTAATTTATTAATTCCCTCAACACTCGTTAATTGTAAGTGTTTTAACTTGTTGATGAAATTAATTTGTACTAATTTGTATATTAATTTTAGTGTAGCCTAAAATTAAAATGACCCACCCTATTGGATTATATTTTCATTATGGTCTTTTCTAACATTTTCATTACATCCGCAATGAAACAGAAAAGGACTGAAGCATGCGCACCTCTTAAATTACAGCCTATATCTGTTTTAGAAGAACAGCTTTCAAAGAATTTGGCCATCATATGTGCACTTAGTCCCTGAGCCAAAATCCCACTGACTCCAGACTGCTCTAAACACTTGATTTCCAACAGTTTTTTCTGCTCTTGGCGCTGCATGATGTCAGCCATACTGATACTGAATATGGTCATCTTAGGCATACAGTTCTGGCTGTGAGCTCAAAAGCACCACCCACATACTTTTTAATCCCGCTGTTTAAATCTAATGCCAATCAGAAAAAAGCCAAACTTGACTTAAAGGAAGGAAATGAAACAGCTCATTTTAGAGCATAAACTAAGAGGTTACACAAGGCCCAGCATAAAATAAAGATTATTTTGACATGTGGCTTGTGAAAAGCTACTCAAATAGAGTCTAACAATAAAAATGTAGCTGGGAGTGAATATAATAGGTTTCCTTTAAATAAATTCATGTTATCCAATTTATGTGTGTCCTTGTGTGTTTGCAAGTGTCCCTGCAGGGTACGAGTGTTAAACAGTGGGGGTGAATGCTGCTGAGGCCTTCACACAACAGGGCAAAATGGCTCCTATTATCCTCACTGTGACTTCCCTGATACTGTGTGTATGTACTTCACTGCTGGATGCATACTCCAAGAAATCCTCTTTACAATGAAGACAGAGTCCCACCAAGCCACAGCAAGGTCCAGTGATCACCTTGAATGATATAAGACGAGCTCATTCCTGTTGTTTCGGAGGCAGAAACCAGCACCACTTCCTATTTTCAGGAAGACCAGGAAACACTTGACCCCTGTTTCAATCCAGGGGGTCAGTGTTGACATTGTGGAGGACTATAAATACCTTGGAGTACACATTGACAATAAACTGGACTGGGCTAAAAACACCACAGCACTTTACAGGAAGGGCCAGAGTCGTCTCTATTTTTTGAGGCGACTGAGGTCCTTCAACATCTGCCAGAAAATGCTGAGGATTTTCTATGAGTCTGTGGTGGCCAGTGCGATCCTCTATGCTGTTGCATGCTGGGGGAGCAGGCTGAGGGTCGCAGATGCCAACAGACTTAATAAACTGATCCGTAAGGCCAGCAATGTTGTGGGGATGGAGCTGGACTCCCTCAAGGTGGTGTCGGAGAGGTGGATGCTGTCCAAGATAAAGACAATGTTGGATAACACCTCCCACCCACTCCATGACATGTTGGTCAGTCACAGGAGCTCGTTCAGTGAGAGACTGAGATTACCGAAAAGCACCACTGTGGCCATCTCCCTGTACAACGCATCCACTTAACACACTGTTTGCTGCTACAACTACACATGTTTCTTTTCCAAATATTTATTTATAAGTGACTTATGTATGTATGTATGTATATATATGTATATATTGTACTATTCTTAGTTAGCGTATTGTCTGTCTTGTCTTAATGTTGGTTTAAAATGGAGCACTGTAACAAAAAATAATTTCCCCCAGGGATCAATAAAGTATTCTGATTCTGATTCTGATTATTTTCCCATTTTTATTTCCTATGAACCAACTCCTTTGAGAAACGTCATAATTACAGAAAAAACTGCACAGTTTGCTTTACTGCTAGTGTGTATTATGTGTGTATATGTACACTCATGTAAATATATGTGCCACTTTGTTAGGTCCACTTGTTCAGTTTCTGGTTTACAAAAATATCTACTTGGACAGTTACATGGCAGCATCTCAGTGTATGTACAAATGCAAACATGGTCATGATCACCTGCTGAAGTTCAAAATGAGCATCAGAATGGGAATAGAGATGATTATTGAATATCCAATAACCTAAACTGCTGATCTTGTGTGATTTCTCTAGAGTTTTCAGTGAATTGTCTGTAAAAGAGAAAATATCGAGTTGTCTTTGGCATAAACAACATGAAAGCATGGCTCAATCCCTTCCCCTATATCAAGGTTTCAGCCTGCCTCCGGTGGTGTAAATATCTGGGTGATATTTCCTCTGCACAATTTGGGCCCGCAGTACCAAGTGAGCGTCATTTAAACACCACTGTGTACCTGAGTGTTGTTGCTGACCATCTCCATCCCTCCTGGCTGCTCCCAGGAGGATAATGCTCCATGTCACAAAGCTCACATCATCTCAAACTGGTGTCTTAAACATGAAATTGAGTTCACTATAGTAAAATGGCCCCCATAGTCACTGGATCTTTTGGGATGTAATGGAATAAAGGACGGCAGCACGGTGGCATGGTGGTTAGCACTGTTGCCGCACAGCAAGAAGGTCCTGAGTTCAATTCCACCATCAGGCCGGGGTCTTTCTGTGTGGAGTTTGCATGTTCTCCCCGTGTTTGCGTGGGTTCCCTCCGGGTACTCCAGCTTCCTCCCACAGTCCAAAGACATGCAACTTGTGGGGATAGGTTAATTGGATAATCCAAATTGCCACTAGGTGTGAGTGAAAGTGAGTGCGAATGGTTGTCTGTCTCTGTGTGTTGGCCCTGCGACAGACTGGCGACCTGTCCAGGGTGTACCCCGCCTCTCGCCCTATGACAGCTGGGATAGGCTCCAGCGCCCCCCGCGACCCTGAAAAGGATAAGCGGAAGCGGATGGATGGATGGAATAAAGGAGTCACATCATGTAACTACAGAAGACAAATCTGCAGGAACTGTGTGATGCTGTCATGTCAGCATGGACCAAAATATGGAAACTAATGTGATGCTGGAAAGTGAAGAGTGCTTCCTTTGTTGAGTCTGTTTGTTGAATGCCATGAAGAATTAAAGGACTTCTGAAGGCAAAAGTGGGATCCTAAGGAAGCTTGTTAAGTTCAGAGGGTCTGTTACCATGGTAACTGACATGGTAGCAGTTTAAGTTAGCTCTCTCTGGTGGAGCAAAACCAGAGTGTCCCTTATATAGAAACCTCAGTGAAGGTATGTTACTTCATTTTTGTACTATGAATGCTACAGCTAAGCTAGCAGTGCTACAGCTGCTGTTTATGAACGACCAGACTGCTAAATCATTTCAGAGTGGTTTTACAGATGATGAAATCCTTGTGTTACTAGCTGAATCACATGGTGTTATAACAGCACAATAGCAATTTGTGTATGTTTACAACACACTGGTAGCTCAGTGATGCTTTTTACTAGCTGACATTGAGTGTGCCATTGACTGAGGCATCTGTTTCCACATAACAAGGAATTTATGTCATTCCCAGTGCTTGGTGATTGGCAGCACTAACTCGAAATTTCAACTTAATAACTCAAAATTTCAACAAAATTAACTCGAAATTTCAAATTATTGGTGTTAGAATTGAGCTTCCATAGGATACAGCCCGGCACTACCAGGGGGTACATAATACAGTGGTTAATGAGTATAAGCTAGTGCTAAACTTCCAGAAAGATGTGACATATGAAATGTTAAAGGTCTCTTTTTTAAATGTCATTCCTTAATGCTGAAAAAGGCAATACTGACCTACTGACTTTCTTCTTTAAATGAATGAGAAGATTATATAAACCCGAGATGCTTCTGCAAGGAAAAGTTGTTACAATTAAAAACCGTCTCTGACAGATCCTGTCTGTAAAATCCTTACATATTGGATTCCAGATGAACAGAAATCATAATCAATATATTCATTCTCTCATTTCACTAAATGTCTCTCTCCGACTTATGCTTTGGTTACAGGTTATTATTCTGTATTTTTGTATTATTGCCAAGCTTCAAGAAGGAGAGTCTTTCTTAATATGAAGTGGCTGAGGTCGGACAGTGGGGACTGGGATGGATGAGAGTGACTCAGAAAATGTGGTTGAGTCATTTGATTTTATTACAAACATTTTCTCTATTATGTTCTAGCCAGCTAACATATTGTAGCTTTCATTGCCTCATACTCAGCAATTGCCAGGTGGGACGTTATATGTACATGTTTTACCTTTTACTAATATTATACTCGTTTGAACAGGCAGATCCTGAGTTCAATTCCACCATCAGGCCAGGGTCTTTCTGGTTCAAGGTTCAAGGTTCAAGGTTCTTTATTTGTCCCATGCATAGTTATACAAGTATAACACACAGTGAAAGGTAACCTGGCACCCTCGAATTGTGGAAAAATGGGGGGGGGGGGTAGAGGAAGAACATTATATATATAATATATACATTAGGTGAATGTGCAGTGGTAGCATGTATGCAGCAAGCAGGTGAATTCTGTACATAAAGTGAATTAAATAAGAATAGACAATCTGACTATTTTACAGAATAGACAATATAAACATATTTAAAATTAAAGGAATTTGAAATGTACATTGTGCCGATGGGTTTAGAGTGTCTGGAAGAGAGTCCTGTCTCAGTCAATTATAGATGATGTGATGCTGTGAGAGGGCGGGTGTGTGTGCGTTTAGGGCCCGGATGGCTTGGGGATAGAAGCTCCTCTTGAGTCTCTCTGTCCTTGCCCGGATGATGCGGAACCTGCTACCAGATTGCAGAAGTTGGAACAGTTTGTTGCCAGGATGGGACGGGTCCTTCAGTATCTGCGCTGCTCTAGTCCGGCATCTCCTGGTGTAGGTGTCCTGAAGCGGGGGGAGAGCAATCCTGCAGCAGCGTTCTGCTGTACGGATCACTCTCTGGAGAGCTTTTTGGTCCTTAACACAGCTGTTCCCAAACCACGATGTGATGTTCTGTGTGAGGATGCTCTCCACAGCGTCTGTATAGAAAATCCTGAGGATCTTTGGAGAGAGCCTGAACTTCCTCAGTTGTCGTAGGTGGTACAGGCGCTGCCTAGCCTTTTTGATCTGGACCTGAATGTGGGCAGACCATGTGAGGTTTGAAGAGATGTGGACACCAAGATACTTGAAGGACTACACCCTCTCCACTGGAGCTCCATTGATGATAATGGGCTTGTAGTCTCCTTCTGAAGTCCACCACAAGCTCCTTGGTCTTGCCAACGTTCAGCTGGAGGTGGTTGTCCTGGCACCATGATGCCAGATTCTTCACTTCGTCCAGGTAGGCCGAACTCATTGTTGTTGGAGATGGCACTGTGTCGTCAGCAAACTTCACAATAATGTTGGAGCCGTGGGTGTCCACACAGTCTGAAGTGTAGAGGGAGTAGAGCAGTGGCGAGAGGACACATCCCTGAGGTGCTCCTGTGTTGATGGTGATGCTGTTAGAGATGCATCTACCCACCCTCACCACCTGAGTTTTGCCAGTGAGGAAGTCTAACACCCATGCAGACGGCTGTTGAGTCCCAGATCCCTGAGCTTTGTGAACAGTCTGCTGGGTGGAGTTTCCGTGCTCTCCCCGTGTTTGTGTGGGTTCTCCCTGGGTACTCTGGCTTCCTTCCACCGTCCAAAGACATGCATTTACTGGGGATAGGCTGATTGGATTTGCCCATAGGTGTGAATGTGGCAGAGCGTGAATGGTTGTCTCTGTCTTTGTGTTAGCCCTGCGACAGACTGGCGATCTGTCCAGGGTGTCCCGTGCCTCTAGCCCTAAGGCTACGCCCATACTAATGCGTTTTCGTTTGAAAATGTATCGTTTTGAAAACGCTCTTGAAAACACATACATTTGAAAATGGTGCTTTCATGTCGCAGTGTGGACAGCAAAAACCGAGACTGTTTAAAAACAATGACACATTTTAGTCATGTGATGCAGTCACTTAAACTAAGATAGCGGAGGGCATTATACAGCAGTTGTTTTGTTTGCTCTCTATTTTGACAGTTCTATTAAAAATTAAAAATTAATATTAATTTGTACATGCTACAGATAGCTTTTCTTCAAATTCTTAAACTCTCACTCGCTTTTGCAACTTTGTACTTTTGTGTTATTCGCAGCAACAACTCCATCTCATTGTTAGTCCATTTAAAAAACTCAGTGCTTTTCCTCAACATTTTGCCGCGACCTTTCAAAGAGCCGGAAAGTAAATAAACGTCTTCTTCCATTTCACGCATGTGCAGTGCGGAAACGTAAGCATTTTTGGCCGTTTCAATGTAGACGCACAACTCTGTGAAAATGACTGAAAACGCTAGTGTGGACGCAGTGCGTTTTCAGATGAAAACGCCGTTTTCAAATCTTTCCGGGCTAGTGTGGACATAGTCTAAGATAGTTGGGATAAGCTCCAGCCCCCCCGCGACCCTGAAAATGATAAGAGGTAGCGAATGGATACTCATTTGAACACTTATACTTTCACTAGAAATGACGAAAAATTATGTTAATGCCTTCACCAGGACAATATACAGGAATATGACATGGTGGAGATGTGCACCTACATGTGACAACAGAAAGAGGAAAAAAAAATGGGAACAAAAGGGGGGGGGGGGGGTTAAAAGATCAAGACAGAAAGACTGCCAGGCAAAGATAAAGCTAGTCCTCCTCCCTGACACATAGTGAGAAGTTATTACTCAGTAGGGTCAGATGCAATCTTTTAATGCCGCTCCCTCTGTGTACGCCACAGGTGGACGCGTAAACACTGACTCTCACACACGCGTAAACACACTGAAAAGAAGGACAAGAAAGGTTACAGGTACAAGACTTCACACGGAACAATACTCAGTCCCTCGGGTCTTTGGTCGGTGACCCTGAAAACAGCTACTATGTATGCGACACACACACACACACACACACACACACACACACACACACACACACACACACACACACACACACACACACACACACACGCGCCTGTCATCACAAACCCCAATAATAAGAGGTCAGTGAAAAAAATCACTCAGCTGTGATCAGATGCTCTTCCACAGAACAAAAACCTCTCACCAGTAATTTTTTATTAATGTTTTTAAAAGTCCAAGTACGCCGATAACACACAGTGTGGCTTTTAAAAAGTCGATAGAGCTCCTATCCTCCCTTTCCCGTGTGTGTATTCTAGTCAGAGACGTTTCTGCGTTGCCATGGGAACTATGTGGGCATCTATATCACACAAAATAATAGGAACAAAAATAACGACATGACAGAGAAAGGTGTTTATAGAGAGACAGGTGTGTGTATGTGTCAGATATAGTGCGCGTGAGGTGGGGGAGGGAGCAAAAGTCTCGAGAAGAAAATCAACCTGCTGAAGTGGCTCGTAGTATATGTGCAAACACTGAGATGCGCTGACTCACCACATGCTGCCCTGCAATTGTTAGGTTTTGTGCAAACCTTACATTATTAGTTTGGATGTGTGTAGTTATTCTGGCACTTCAAGTAAAACTATCTGTGGTGACGTTGTTGGGCTGTTCTGTTATATGCTAGTGTCTGCATGGGCAAATTGTTATTAGCTTCTGTTTCGCCTAATAGACAGCAATACGTCACACAGTAATTCAGTTACATGAGCTAGTCTGATGCGGTTCACTGAAATAAATGTATAGATACCTTTGATCAATTTGAAATTGTTCCAAGTAAATTCCAAGAGTTTATGCTTGAAAACAATGCTAGATAAGGTTTGATATTTTACTGAAAGATGAAACGAAATGCTGTTAAATGAATAGTATCTGCACGACTATGCAAAAGGCAAACAATATGATACTTATAAATCACAAAACATTAAAGGAGAGTTTTGATTTTGCAAAGAGATCAAAAAAAGAAAATTACAAAATTACGACACTGATGCAGCCATATAATTCTATTTCTCTTCTCCCAGTGGGAATTTTCACTGTCAGTGACGAAGATGGAACAAGTTAGGAATGAGTATATATTAGAAGGACAGTTCAGGCTGAGAAGTTTGGTGAATAAGTCAGAGAGGAAAGGCTGAGAAGGTTTGGACATGTGCTGAGGAGGCATATATTGAGTAAAGGATGATGAATATGGAGGGAAAAAAAGGAAGAGCACAAGGATGTGGAAAAAGGACATTCAGAAATGATCAAATTTATCATTACAGCCCGTTCACCACATCAGTTTATCCCCGATTTACATATTTTCCATTGTCATACTTAAAAATAAAGAGTGAAAATAATCAAATCTAAATGTTACAGACAAACATGCCGTGAGTTTTGGAATATTTTAGCTGCAAGGAAGTAGGGAGTAGGAGTATACCACAACACCCATAACATATGAGGTAAGTTTCTGATTCACCAGATAAGGCAAAAACCCCCAAAACATTAGACGTTCATAAACAAAGCAATTAACTGTCAAATATGTTGTAACCACACAGAGTGTTCATGCACTTAAGCAGGAGACCAGGTTTAGCTTTGAGGGTTTAAAGTCAAAACAAACTGGGTTGGTGTAACCCAGTGGTGGATGCCAGGAATATGGTGAGATGGAGGCAGATTTGCTGTGGTGACCCCTAAAGGGAGCAGCTGAAAGAAGAAGCAGAAGTAGGAAAGGGGTGAAATCGCAGAATACACTGCAAGTACTAGATCAGTGAGAATATTAAGAACATGACAGGTGCAAGTCTTATAATCCAAAAGTGTTAAAAGTATTAAATCATGAATGCATACTCTGGCCAGCTCTTGATGAGCTTAAGGAAAGAGCATTAATATAAAAGGTTATAATAATAGCACCCTTGTGGTCTGTGTGTGCAGGGTGGCCTGAAGCAGACCTTCATTCTCAGCTTGAATGATTTCCCTAATGGAAACGCAGCTCCGAACTCAGTGACACAAGTCAATACATGATAGGTGCTCAGCAACACTACAGTGTTCCAGCAGCTTTGAATTGCAGAAGAATAAATGTTTTTTATGAGTGCTGCCTAATACTGGTCGAGGAGTGGGCCATTTCTCTGCCTTGTAAAAGCTCTGAATGCAGGCTTCTCTTACTATTGATGTGTCACCCATGTGTCTTTGAAGTGCTTTATTGATTACAGTTATCACCCACCTAATGGTTTAGGATTCCTGAATCCACCATTAGGTCAGAGGAACAAAAGGTAAAAGTGTGGACACTGCCACTGATTTTTGAAGACATATGAGAGATTGTGTGCATAAAGGTTAACAGATTGAAAGGACAGCAAAAAGGGATCTAAGAGGCAAACCTCAGTGAGGAGGTTTCTCCCGCATAGAGAGAAAGTTTACAGCTCCCATTGATACGATCGGATATCCCTCTTGGACAACGAATGTCGTTATCGTGATTTAAACAGGCCTGCATGTAAAGATCCAGAGTGATTAAATCTGGTCAGCAGGTTGTTTTCTGCTGAACGGGGTGATGCTGGCTGGCTGACAGGTCATTTTTTCTCACACAACCATTCTGGGCTATCCTTTGCATTATTAAGTCAGGGAAAAATGGCTCTCCCTTTTTTTGTGAAACCTGACTTATAAGAATAAGTGTTTGATGCTAATGCTTGATTAACACATCTCATGTCATATTTTGGATCTGTTTCAATCTGTTTTAATCTGTCATCTTAAAAAAATAATCATTTAAAAAACCCTTTTGTTTATTTTATTAAAAAGTACATAAAGATAAAATAGAATGATAATAAATAAAATGTAATACAATAACAATAATAAAAAAAATAATATGGATTTTTTTCTACATTTGCAAATTTCATTCATCAATATTTTAAACTGTATACTAATTTCGATTGATCGGCTATATATGAAATCAGACAGTTTCACACAGTTTTCATAACTTTCATATTGTGGCATAAAACGTTTTCTTTATATTGTCACCAATACTCTGTAGTATCAAGGTAATTCACAAAAGCCCAGAACATTTTTTTTTTACTTTAATTCACATTTTCATAATCATGACTGTAATATTTAGGACACAGAATTTGCCCCTGCAGTGTGACAGATAAAGCTTTTGCCTTTGATTAAATTTATTCTAAAGACAATGAACTTTGGTTAATTAATTTGCTCTTTTTGAGGTTTTGAGTGAACTGGAAATGAACCTCTTAGTTTCTAAGGGAATTTACAGCAGAAAAAAAACATTCACAGAGAGGTCTTACATTTTCAAACCAGGGTGTCTTGTCTAAGTTGCTGCTATCTCTGAGATACTTAGAAGGTATCTGAGACTGGTCACAGCATTCACAGTCAGGATCTAAGGTGGACATCGGTACCCTTGAGAATGAATTTGTAACGCACTAAAGTCCCCCATAAAACTAAACAAGAAGCTAGGTAAACACAAAGTTGACAGTACTGTGTGTTCACACAACCGGCACCCCTCCGGAGTTCCTGTCCTTTTCACATAGATGTATTTACCAGTGCACCAAGGGCCCAACACCAAAGCAGAACACCATCAAAGTGATGTGAATGAGTTGCATTTTGAAATCCAAGATGAGAGATTTTTTATTGATGGATTTATTGACTGAGCTCTAATTCTGATTAGTACATCAGTAATTATTTCCTATAGAAATGTTCTTGAGTGTGCTGTAGAGTAAGAATAGATGACTAGAAGTAAATTTACTGCATTAGAGTAAAGAAGTATGAACAGTAAAGTCGATTACAGATCAAAGGAAGACACTGACTGTTTAATAGTCACGCTTACATTAACAACTTTGATCATAATGAAATATAAGGACTTTAAAACCTTGAACTAATGTAGATGTAGCTTAGAAAGGTGGAGCAAGTGAATAATGAGATGTGTTTCATGTGTGTTGTAAACTCAATGTATTCCACATTCCAGGCTTGAGTGTAATATTTCACCAGCTTGCTGCTTGTCACATCTCTCACCTAGACTTGAAACGATATCATGACTTCCTTTTAGTTGCTTGTGACACATTATAAATTGAAGAGAAACATGTTGCGTTGAAAGGCCTCTACCTTGTCGGACTGGTTTTCTACTTTATCTGAACAGCAGATGCTGGGCTGGGGCTGCTGTGTGGCATCACTGTGACAGGCAGCCTTGCCAATGAGCTAGTGCCATCCAGACTCATTATTTCCCACCTCAACCTACTTTACTGCCTTAACAAATATATGTGTCTTGCACTGTCCATTTCTAAAGGAGGCCCTGAGTTGTCTAACCTGTTGGCCAATATGCATACAGACCAGTTGCAAAACCCTGTCTTTCTGATGGATTGGCTGGTGTTCTTGTGTCTTGGATGATAATTATCAACCAAGCATGCCAAAGTTACCACAGTATCTGCAGAGATACTAAAATCAGAAGTTCATTATGGAATTTTCTCATATTTTGTCAATCATATCAGACAAAACTTGAGGATAACCACAGCCATCTTTTTAAAAAAAAGTACATTTTTAAAAGTACAAGCGAGACAGGATGTGATTAGTTAAATAAACCTCTGCCAGATTTCTTTGTAATGTGTGCATTTCATGACATTCCTGCAAAGTTGATGTATTTGCAAATGTCACGATGTTGTGATATTAGCTTTGTGCCACACTTATGGCCCTGTCAGTGATCTTGTTTCCATGGTAACAGACTTGATTTTCTCTTGATAAAGATAACTAAGAAGAACAGGGCATTTGAAACATGAGATTTACTTCCTGTTTTACAATTTACAGTCTCATTTGTTCAAAATGTCAAAATGTACCTGCATTTACCAAACAGACTGTTTAAATGTTTTAAAGCTGTGCACGTTGGTGAATGTGTTTTTTTGGTAGCTCGATATACTGCAACTGGTAGTCGCACACAGGAACTACCAGCTGTTTGACAACCAATAAGGCAAGATTTAACTGAAGATAAAATGGCAAATTTATAATTGATTTACTTAGGAAATTAGTACTTGTATGTGTTATATGTGGAGGAAAAGTGTTTGCTTACACTGTGCTCACACACTGTCCGCGTGCACAGCAGTCTCCCAGTTGCACGAAAAATACTTTTGATTAAGGAAAAGGCAACATTTTTTCTGACAGCAAAACCTCAAACATCAACTGTATCCCTGTGGAAGAGCTTCACTCTCAGTGCTTCACACAAAAACTTTGCCTCATTTTCTGCACACTCTCAGTTTTACTGCCACTTCTTCTTCTTCTTCTTCTTCTTTTTTTAAAAGTACAATCTGATCGGATGAACTCTCCTCCTCTCCTCTTTTCTTCTGCTTTCTTCTGAGGTGAAGGTTGATAGTTACTTTCTATTTTTAGCTTGAGCTGCATTGCTTTTAAATTTTTGATTCTTTCACTCAGATGCATTTTTTTTTTTGCTCATGCACAATGATTCTTTAGCTTTTTCATGTTCACTGGCATCCCTCAGGGGATGAATATACGACAGTTGGAATAGTTTGGCAGAAGTTTTCTTAACTACAGCTAACTGTGTTCTGAAAGTTACAGCAAAGGATCAGAACTCAGAGCTGGGATATCTCACGAGGGTGTCTGTCACATATGCAAGGATTGGTGTTACACACTTGCTGAGTCGCTCAGTGTGCCTGAGTGCCATGTGCTGTGTGTTATGCTTGAGAGGGTTTTGAGAACATGCCCAGATGGTGCCGTCTTCCATTTGCTTCTAAAAGCAACTAGTGGCTTCATGATGGCTTCAAGCAACGAAGTACTGACCACATTTGCTTTTAACGAAAACCCGAGATTGACAGCTGAGTAGACGTCGGTTATGGAGACTGTCTCGTATTTTTCCTGCTACGGATAGTATACAACAAACAACTTACTTTCAGTTTAAAAAACAAAGAAATTAATAACAATTAAACTAATTCCAAGTCAAAAATATTTATCTTTAATATTTAGTAATATTTAATATGTCCCCTTCAGGATTCTGAAGGTTAGGGGTGAGTCAGCTGCATTTGATCAATCGGATAAATGGTGTGAAAGACAATGGACTCATCAAAGTTTGATTTTCAAAAGCAAACTTTGGGGAAGTGTGCCGAAGACAATGGATGATTGTGAAAGGTTGAAGTAAAGGTGTATATTCATTTTCACACATTTGTTACAACCTCTGCATTTTTTCAGTTCAATCTCTATTAAGGAAAAAGAGGAGAAAAAAAAATAAAACCCTCTCTGTAACATGACCCTCAGAGCACTGAGTACATCAACAAGTGGCTACTGAGAGAGGAAGAAGACACTTATGGATCCCTCCTTCTGGCAACAGCTTCATTAATCACACTGCCCAATCGATGGCTGCACAGGAAACGGGCTGCTCAGTGCTTCCCACCAACAAACAACACAATAGATTTTTCCCTATTCCATCTCTCACTCGTTGTATCTTTGACCCATCTTTGTCTTTTTGTGTTTCCTTTCTGTTCATCTCCAACTGTGAGTGCCCTGATGTTTCAGATGAAATATTTAAGATGATAATACTGACTGTGCTCTTTATTCCAGAGTGGAAAGTTGTACTTCACAGTATGTAGTGCACATTAGAGTATTAACTGAGGAGCAAGTCTTTTCCTGATCTTTTACTGCATGCCACCACCGCTGTCAGCACCTTTGTTGAAGATGCTTTGAATCCAGGACACTGTGCTTAAAAATAGAGAAAGATACAGTATCACAAGCATCGTAATTAAACTTGTGGATGCTTGTCAACAAAAATTACGCCCATGTACTCATGAATTCAATGCCGTGGTCTCATGGTTTTAGTTTCATAACCCTCATAAATGTGCCATTGTGCCATAACACTGATAATAGTGCCTCTTGTCTGCTGATTCTATCTTATCCCTTCCTGGTGTTGTGGATTGTCTCTTTCCTTCAACTCAGATAAATGTTCTGGGTCCTAGAGCTGCCCGTTGAGCCATGAAGTATGCCTGATTAATTGAAAAACCTAAAGAGATAAAGACCATACGGCTGCTAAACCAATGATCGCAAAAGGTAATGCAGAGATACATGCAGCAGTGCTGAGGTAAAAATGGGGGTGACACAACATGTGTCACCCGCAAAGTGAAGGTGAAGGCTGAATATTTCAGGAGTGTCCAAATAATTCTACACTACAACATATCACTGACTATAATACTGGACATAGCACACCAATAGTAACTGATAGGATTGGCCATGGGTGTTAGAGACAGACTCAAAGCGAGGAGGAAACAAAGACAAATCTTAGAAAAGCTACTGTTTCTCTCTGAAGTACTGTACATTTGGACAAAAATGAGCAAAACATATGTGCAATAAGACAGTACAATGTTAACAGATAATGATGTTGGTATTCAGTTTCACACAAGCAAGCAGAGAAGACTCACTCAAAAGTACCAGAAAAACAGAAGATATGTACACAGTAATGAGTGTGTCCTTCCATTGTGCCACTAACAAACACTGACATGATGGCTGCACAATTCTCTGTCAGCACTTTGCCTTCAAGTTTTCAGTGGTATTTAGGCACATCGGGCAGCCAGAGAAAATATTCTTTACTTCAAGATACTCCAGCAGATCTGAGACCCATATGGTCAGACATCGTCTTGTTAGAGAAAAACGCCTTATCTCATCAGGTAACCGAAAGTATGTTTGACAATGCTCCCCTTGTCTGCAGTTGTCTTCTAGGTACTAGGGCTTCCTCCTAGAGTCTGTCATGCATGCTAGGTGAATTAGTAACTCTAAACTGGCCAGATGCATATGAATGTGAAAGGCTGCCTGTCCCTTTGGTATAGTCTTGTTATAGATTAGTCACTCTGCTTCTTGCCCTTTGACGGCTGGGACAGCTTCAGTCAAGCTAACACCCTGAATAAGCAGCAGAAAAGGTATGGATGGATAGTTGGATGGATTTTGAAGATCAGTGAATAATATCATAATACATCATAATCAAATACATGGAGAAATGTTTGTACATTCTTGTTTTGGTGTGACATAGGTCCACCACCCACAGGAGGCGCCATAGGGGTCAGGTGCATTGTATGCTGGGCGGCGGCCAGAAGTGGAGGCCCTGGCGGACTAATCCTCGTCTACCAAGACTGGCAATTGGGACATGGAACGTCTTACCCTTAGAGGTAGGGCGCGAAGTTCAGCTCTCAGAGTAGAGCCGCTGCTCCTCCACATTAAAAGGAGCTAGTGGAGATGGTTCGAGCATCTTACAAGGATACCTCCTGGGCACCTCCTGGGTGAGGTGTTCCAGGCATGTATCATCGGGAGGAGGCCCCAGAGCAGACCTAGGACACGCTGGAAAGTTTTATCTCTCAGCTGGCCTGGGAACACCCTGGTGTGCTGGAAGAGGTGGTTGGGGAGAAGGAGGTCTGGGCTTCCCTGCTTAGACCCGCTGCCCCCGCGACCCGGCCCCAGAAAAGCGGAAGAAGATGGATGGATGGCTGGATGGACAGAGTAATATTATTTCTGATTTTGTCTTATACATCATATCATGAGTCAATATTATTTAAAGTAGTTTCCTTAATTACTCAGTGTAATTTTGGTGGCCACACTACTTGTTTCATTTGAATATTTCACTTCGTCTTTCTTCTACTTGGTATTTGTGTTCTTAGTTTTTATTATACTGTCACAAAATAATGAAAGATTGTGCAGCAAATAAAGTGGATTTGTTCTGTTTAATTAATTATATTTATCTTAATAAACTAGATCTATGTACCCCTAAACATTAAAGCAATACTTAAAATTTTATAATGTTTAAATATTAATATATGTAATAAAACTGTCTACTTTGCTTTGCTGTTTAAAAGACAGCCTGGAGGTGACTCTACTGAAATTAATTTTTAGGCAAAAGATTCATAATCTTATTATAAAGGTCAAAAATGACCTTCCAATGGTCTTGCTATCGTGCTACCTTTACGTAATTTAAGCTCCCTCAGAAGCTCTGCAAACCCCTGCAGATGTGAAAAGAATGAGCCAATAATGTGAAGATACTGAAACAATTCAAAGACACATGGGAAAGGTTTGATCAAAATAAAAAAAGTGGGCTGGAATGGAAATATGTTCAAAGCAGCAACCTCCTGCTGAGACACCTGCGTGCTGACAATGATCTGGGCAATCTGCAGTTTAAAACATTAGCTGGATCTTTTGGATGAAAGATGGAGGATTTGACAAGCCTTTTATCTTCCCTGGTTTAGAGTTTCTACCAAAGCAATGTAGCAGCTCATCTGTGACACGGATTTTAAGATGGGACAAAGGCAAAATCACCAGGGTGTCCACTTGTGATCTGGCATCCACTTCCCTTCCCTCATCTCCCTTTACTTTACTACTCTCATTAGTCTGCAACCCAGGAGGATTCTTTAAGGTAACACACATGCAGATACATGCTCTTGTCATGGCTGCTTCCTGTTGTTTATAGACGATTAAAAAAAAAAATCCATCCTCTATGTGGTATACCTGGAGCTACGGCCACATGAGGCACAGTGTGGCTTACATGCAAACTCAGAAAAGCTGGAATATTTCAAATGGGTTATGTCGAAGAAAAGCTGAAAGGTTTTAAACAAAGACTTTTTCCCATGCCCCAAAGTGATACTTGAAACTTCTCTGAGGAGAATGTGCCCCTTCTACTTATATTCAAACACAACAAAACACCGGGGGACCAGAGTTAAGAAGCTGTGTACAGAGCAGGGGTTTGACAGCAGGAACTGTCAGATGGCATCTTTATTATGTTACATGAGGAGTCCTGGAGGACTGCACAAGCATCTGTTTCCCATCTTTGCTGCCACTATAAGCATCCAGAAATCAACCAACTTTACCCTTTTGACAGAATATGACATAGTTTACGGAAGCAATTGTGCATTGCAGGAAAATACATTGGAATTGTATTGCCTTGGATATATTATTGAACCCCGCCTCTCACCCTATGACAGCTGGGATTGGCTCCAGCACCCCCCGCGACCCTGAAAAGGATAAGCGGTAGCGAATGGATGGATGGATATTATTGAATCATAGTTGCACCTCAAATCCAAGCTCCAGGCTTGAAGGCACAAAGAGGTGGTTATACAACAACATATATTCCCACGCAAAGCACATATGGTATCAAAGCTAACTGTTTGTAATGACTAAATCCTGGTCATTACACATGGGGAGGTTAAAATTAACCAGCTTACACAGTTAGATTTTTGCACTTGACTGCACTTTGGTTAAATGTTGGAAAACTGACTTGGCAACCTGGCTGACCATTTAGCATGCATGGCGTGTTGTGTTAACAATAATGCAGTAATGTGAATCAACCATTTTCTGTGTGACTTTATCAGTCTGTCACATCGTGGTGGAGGAATTTCAACCCACTCTTCAGCTCACTCAGGTTTGAAGGGATTCATTTAAGCTTAAGGTCCCACCACAGCATTCCAATCAGCTTGAGGTCTGGACTTTGACTGGGTCATTGCAACACCTCGGTTATTTTCCTTTTCAGACATTTAGTTGTAGATTTGCTGGTGTGCTTGGGATCATTGTCATGTTTCATCACCCAACTTTGGCCAAGCTTTTGGTGTTGGACAGATATCCTTATAGTTGGCTTTTTGTGCAAAATCATGTCCACCGCCTGCACCATACTGCACAGTTGTTTTGAGCTGTCCATTATGGCCAAGCATCTCTACTGTCTATCGAAAAGAAATTGTTTGTTTTGATGCAACCTTTTCAGCTTCTTAGTTCTTACCAATCATTTCAAAATCCATATTTGTTTGGTCTTTTTCTAATTACTGTCATGAACATTTAACATGTTAATTCATGCATTTCAAATTGTCAAATGCAGTTTTGCCGGTGCCTTATTCCATTTGTCATAGAAAAGTGGAGTACACCATGGACAGGTCATCAAAAATGCTAGAGAGTCAAATGGAGAAAGTATGTCTTTGTAGAGAATGAAATTACATTTTTAAGGTTTGCAAAAAAAGCTTCTCTAAGAATAGCCTCAAAATTCAAGTTTAACACAGATAAGATGTGGGATTTCAGGTTTCAAATGGATAGAAATAGTATCCATACATGCTACTCATAAAAGGCACCTGTGCTTGGGCTCCTGTTTTCCCTGCAGCTGGCTGAAGATCAGGGCAGAAAATGGAGCAGGGGGCCACTGGGGGTCTGGCGTGGATACAATGTATATCTAGACAAGCAACTTTTTTTTTCTCTTTAAATTTAACACATTTTAAAACATTAACAAAAATTCCTCATTAAATAAATAAATAGATTGATTGATTGATTGATTGAATCTTTATTTTGAACATGTTGAAAAAGTACAACAAAATAGAATTAAAAGAGACAAATGAACAAAGCAAAACAAAAGGAAAACGATAGATAAAACAAATATTTAAAAAGACAAATGATGACAAAATCCGGTGAGGTTTGCTGCTACTAATAATGATATATATTCTATCCAGCACCGAAATATGCATAAATTGTGGATGCTCAGATAAACAACTATGCCAGTCAGCTAGGCATCACCTTAAGCTTGATTTTGAAAAACTGAACTGAACCTCTCTGTGAAGCACTTTCTGTGCAGCTATCTGACACATAATATTGCTTCCTGCACGGTTAACTGTAACAACAGCCTGTCCAATAAACCCCTTCTCCATCTGTCCGTGCAATGCACTCATTGACTGTATAAAAAATATAGACTTCACCACAGTGAGGCTGAAGTATCATCCTCAGGTCACAAAGTGAATATTTTGGCTTTCACCACCTTGGTGCTTTGAAACCTGACATGATGACTGAACTGTAAGAAAAGTCAGATTCAGGTACAATGTAGCACACACTGCTGTTCATAAATTCAGCATTCACAGTTAACCAAACAATTGTCTCACTAGTATTATCAAATATTTTCATTCATTCCAATCACAAATTATGTATTATTGTGTTGAAAAACAAAATAATAATATTTTTAAATGCCTTTAATAATAACCCTTTTAGTGACTGAGATATAACGCGTGTGGCATAAACACATATAAAACCCCAAACTCATAATCACCGTGAACAAGATTACACAAAAAAGTTAAATGAGACCCACACACATGCATACTTTTATTGCTTAACTCCCTCCCAAATATTCTTATTATTTAAGCTAAATTCCAGATAGAGATAAAGTAAAGCGTCATACCTTAGTTTAGATCGGTACCTTTTGTACAAAACGAAATTCCTTTTGCTCTTTGTAAGAAATTGTCAAGGTAGCTGCGTCTGAAACTCAATTTCTTTATATTTTCTGGGTGTTGTGACTTGCCTGCTCTACAGGGGAGAAAAAAACGTTATAGATTTTTCTCATGTTGTGCTTATGGACAAATAGTGACAACATCAAAACAAACAAATACAACTTGGAGCCACTTACTGCCAGACAAGTATTTCAGAATTGATTTGGTGTTCTGTGCACTGTAGAAGACTCTAACTCAACAAAATACATTTTTGTTTTTCAGTTTCATGAAGTTCAACAAAAATAAACTGCACTGCCAGTTCTTCTGTTTTGTTGTTTAAAGCTATGTATGTGTATTGAGTATACATTGTTGATGTGCAACTGACTGACTGAGAAATATGGAATTTTGTGACCCATTTAAGGCTCTAGTAACAAATTATTTACCAGGAATAGCAAAATATAGACTATGGATGGTAGATTGCACTGCTCTGCTGTCATGAGCAAATCAATAAATGATTCACCAATAAAAAAAAAACAATCTTTCTAAAATGTTTAATGAATAAATATTAAGTTATGATTATATTGGAAAAAAAGGCAATGCATTAGAAATGACAATTCCTCTACTACATTTGAGTGCAACACTACAATCATATTAAAAAAATATTTCCAGGCTTTGGGTGTCCTTTTTTATGACTTTTCTTATTATTGGACTGATTAATATTTAACTATCTATGATAGAAGTAAAACTTTTTTTTACTAACAGCAAAATATATTTGCAATCATTCAATTTAACCCTGACACTGACCATATAAAATATTTTACAAAATATTAGCGCTGTCAGCGTTAAACACATTAATGCCTCATCACGATTAACACAATTAAAATTTTTTAATGCAATTCTTAATAATTGTTATACTGTCTTTTATAAGTTCCACCAACCAATTCCAGTTTAGTCAATATTTGCATGATGGAGTCCAGAATCCAGAAAAACCTCTTCTTGTTTTCGTGGGAACTCTTTTTGGTTTATGTGGTTCTGTTTCTGAAAAACTGACAGACTGCTTGAGCACCAGCGGTTTTCAGAATTGTATCTTTTTCTAGAGTCTAAAACATCTGAACGACGTCTCTTATTTAAAGAATAAACTTTTGTCTTCTGGCTGGTTAGAGCTTGGACAAGGAAAAATACTTTGGATTTTTAGCAAGTGGGTTGAGGCAGATGAGGTGACTACTTGAAACTTCCTCATCACCCTTAACATATCTTTGGGTCATTCAGAACACATAGCATTCATGTGCTTTACTTTATGGATGACTTAAATAGTAATTCCTCAACATTTGGAGAGCTGTTACTATTAAAACCCTGCAATACTATTGAAAATATGGTTTTACACTAAACGTGTAACTAAATGCGTGATCTTGCTGTATCAGTGTGCCAGATAATCAGATTTCTGTCTAAATGTGCCTGGCTTTGGGCACTGTAAATGGAAGTTACAACAGTCTCTATAATTTTGATCCAACACACCCTGATTGGGAAAAAGAATTGTTGTATTCTGTTGAAGTTACCACAGCAGGGGGAAGATCAGACAGCTTAAATGTTGACTTTCAGTTAATCATGGCTGATGAAATAGGTATTCTTAGTCTTATAGCTCTCTGCATCTAGCTCATCAAAATGGAAATGGCTGATTGAAGTGCAGCAAGCATACATTTCTCCTCTGCTTATGTTTATAGCCAGGTGCCTTTTATTGTATTCTACAAGCATTTCAGCAAATTGTACGCTTTTCTACTGGCCCAAAATCTGTTTATGTCTCTTCCAGTCTCCCATACTTTCACCCCACTAGTTTGTATATATTGCATCATTACAGAACAAGGTTGATCATATTCAAAGATTTCTGTTCCTGCTCCCACTTCATTATTTCTTGGTTTAAGCTCAAATATCTCTGTTAACTGTCTGTAATCTTATAGTATAGGACCACATAAACTTTTAAGTAAATTTCTTGACGTGAGTAAGTGAGTGCTGTAGCTCCATGTTTAAAAAAAGGAATCCAGCATTTCAAATTATTAGACTACGATGATTAAATTACTCTTTAAAAAATATAAATCTCTCAATACATGCAACAGAGATGACTGCAGCATGTCATTTATCTTGTCTTCCTTCTCTCACCCCAACCGGTCACAGCAGATGGCCCCGCCCCTCCCTGAGCCTGGTTCTGCCGGAGGTTTCTTCCTGTTAAAAGGGAGTTTTTCCTTCCCACTGTCGCCAAAGTGCTTGGTCATAGAGGGTCATATGATTGTTGGGTTTTTCTCTGTATGTGTTCTTGTAGGGTGTACCTTACAATATTAAGTGCCTTGAGAAGACTGTTGTGATTTGGCGCTGTATAAATAAAATTGAATTAAACTGAACTGAATTGAATTGAACTGCAGCCTTGAAAGGACTTGAAAGTTGATTCAAGAATTCAGAAGATCTTCACAAGGACCGGACTAAGACTTGTGTTAGTACACCAAGCGCCATTGGGAAAGGAGCTACAACTGTCACATTCCTACTATCAAGCCATTCTTGAACCAGAGACAACATTAGCTGCATCGAGAGCAAGAGCTGAATTGTTGGTCAGTGGTACAAATTCACAAATTCTTTTCAGGTGAAAGTACGTTTTTTATTTAATTTGGAAATCAAGGACCTAAAGTTTGGGGGAAGATGGGAGAGCCACATGATCCAAGGTCTTTTGAAGTCCAGTGTGAAGCATTCGGGAGTCTGTCATAATCTGGAGTACCATGTCATCTGCTGGTGTTGGTAATGTGTTTTAATCAGGAAATATTCAGATAATTTAGCACTTTGCTCACTGTAAATGTAAAATATGTGGAAGTTTATCTTTTTAAGTGAACAGAGAATAATAATGAGTTCCCCATAGTAGCATCGGTAGATAATTATAATAGTAGCATCAATATATGTAATATATATAATATATATAATAGTTTATTTTTATTAGATGCATTCATACTGCTACTACTATGGCACATATATTGATGCTACTATTATAATTATCTACCGATGCTACTATGGGGAACTCATTATTATTCTCTGTTCACTGGTTGTTGTTTATCATTCCACAGTTTAGGAGGTCAATGTTTATTTGCAGTGGTGTCTTTGGTACGCTTAAACTAATCCTAGTGGGATTCATGCCTCATGAGAGCTGTATAAGTTAAACTGATAATAAATCCTTAGCAACTAAAAAGTTGCTCTGATGGCCTGTTGCTAAGCTTCTCCAAGGCTTGATATTGCTTTCTCTATAAATAGGTTGATGTCTGCTGAGGTCAAACTGCTTCATTCAGCTCACTGAATACAAAGTCAGAAGCCCATTTATTGCCAGTAAAGCAGTAAATTTACAAGATTTACATTTCAGTCATTTAGCTGGCAGTTTTTTTCCACAGTGACTAAATGAGCCAACCAGGATTTACTTTCGGAACGATAAATGGATAGATTTCACAAAGACTTTGTTTGCATTTGTCTAACCTCTTTTTTCCCCTCAAAGTAAACACAAACAAAACTTATTTGATCTATCAATAATGTTCATCTATTCCAAAATCATACTCCACTGTCATGGTCCCAGGGTTTTCAGGACTGTTTGTTGTGGTCTCTTCTTTGCTCCTCATCGCCAGGGCAGAGTCTGGCCCTGGTCCTCGCCTCATTGTTCATCTGTCAGCCTTCTCACCTGTCACCTGACATGGATGATTACTCACCTGCCATCCATCATCATTGACTGATCCCACGCTACTTAAGGCCTCAGTGTAGTCTGATTCCTTGCTGGATTCTTGTGCTACTTCCGTCAGTGTAACCCATCTTTCCTAATGATTTCCTTGTGTTCTCCTAGTGCTCTTTGCTAACTTCAGCCTCTCTTTGTGTATAGATTCCCTGGACCTCGGGCTGTTTTTCTTCGCTGTGGACCCTGAGTGGATGAGCGTGAGTGAGAGTGAGTTTGAACTGGATTATTGTGAGGATTGTCGTGAGTCACTGAGTGTGTGAAGAGGAGTTTGGACCTTCCCCTGGCTGCCCTGGACCCCGTTTCCTCTCCCCCAGCACTGTATATGTGTATATATCACCTGGTGACACCTGTTTAAACAAACCACCTTTTGACTTTTCATTCAGAGCGAGTCCTGTGCTTGACTCCTGCACTTGTAATTGTGACCCTCCAGTAATCCTCTGTTCTGATATACTTACTCTGAAGGCCTGATGTGCAAATATTGTAGCTTGGTAGGATGTGACAATTTAAAAAAAAACAAAAAACAGATATAGTACCTTATTTTGGGTAAAACTCAGCTTAAATCACTGAAGTTTATCAATTCCGTTAGTGTGAAGATGCCAATTTAGTTGGATGGTCTTCACAGTGATATTATGGGCAACTGTGTTTCTTTCACCAGTCAGTTATGTTACCAGGCTTCTCCGTCATCTTGAGCTGTGAGTCCTTCATCTATAAATAGGCTTATTTACTCCAGGGTCAGGAAACTATCTTCTCTTTTGCTTTCCAAGCAGCAGTTTATTTTATAATTGGATTTCTCTCTCTTTTTTTCTTTTCACATGAAATCAGCTTTATTTCACACTGTGTGTACCCTTGCAGCATCACACCAGTAACCCTTACAGCAGTTTTGATTGGCTCTTTATAAAATCAGACAACCATCTGGTAGCTTCCTAATGGACTTTACTATAGCTTTGTGTTGCTTTTCCATTTGCACAATAGTGAGTGACTTCATGTTAACATATATATATAGATACAATCCATGCGAACACACACTGATGTTAACATACTTGATTAAAAATACACGGATTACATTTAGCTCTAATATATACTTTTTATACGTGCATTTTTTATAAGATATACAAGAAATATATATGTAAATATGTAACTATGTATATGTATGTATAACGTGGGCTGCTTCACTATGTCATCTATGTAAAACTGTATCGCACAGATATTGAATTACAGCATTAGCTGATCCAAATGATTGATCGGGGTGACCTGTTACAAGTGCAGAGAGTCCTGTCCTTCAGAGGCTTTAGCCAAGGAAAAGGACATACCTTTTCACTATTCCAACTCCAAGGGTCTGAGGTGGAGCCCAGAAATAATCATCTCTGTGCCTTTTGTGCACTCAGCAAAACAAGATGGGGAGTTCATTTGCCGTGAAAATTTATATCTCCCTTTTCCTTGGCTTCTGGTGTTCTCCCTCCCCTTGCCACACACAGTGTGGGTATTCTTCTTTCTTTGGGCAGCAGCCGCCATCCCTGACACACCACATGTTTTATTGCCCACTAAAGCATAATGCTCCACTCCTTTTTGATATTGAATTATTTATTTATTTTTATGTGCCGCCTGTAAGCCCCCATGAACGATTGGCCGCCTCGGGCCTGCTGCGACATGATTTCGGGGGGTATTAAATATATTGCCGGCATTTGTTTCCCACCTCTAAGTGGATCGGATGATACTGCAGACAAATACTCATCCTCCAAAGTAGAAGAGCCTCGACAATAGAACAAGTGTGTGCTCTGCTCTATAATCCTTATTGCATCCCGTTGTCTGGTGAGGGTAAAATAGAAGGTTGTTATGATCAGACTTGGATTGTTTTGTGTTTGCACATTGTGGATTTTGTGTTAGACCTGTGACTTTCCTCTGCATCCAAGTGTTTGTGATTCTGCTTGTGCGCATGGTTATTATTCTAGAATAAATTTGACATTTTCACATTAGGTTTTACAACCCCAATTCCAAAAAAACAAAACAAAACTGTGACACTGTGTAAAATGTAAATAAAATCAGAATGCAATGATCTGCAAATCTCATAAACCCATATTACATTCACAGTGGGACACAGAAAACATATTAAATGTTTAAAATGGAACAGTTTACTATTTCATGAAAAATACTGTCTTATTTTGAATTTCATGGCAGCAAAATAGCTCAAAAAAGTTAGCAGGAGGCAACAAAATGCTGGGAAAGTCAGCAGTACTGGAAAGAAAAAGCAGGGGGATTATTTGGCAGGATAATTGGCAACAGGTCAGTAACATGACTGGATATACAGAGAACATCTCAGAGCAGCAGAGATTCTTAGAAGTAAAAAGAAAAACCGTGTCTACAAATTCTGGAGCAATTGCAGAAAAATCTTTTGAATAAGAGAGAAAACAAAGCAGACTATGAATATCTCGCCATCTACAATACATAATGTCAAAGATTAAAGGAATCTGCAGAAATCTCTATGCGCAAGGGACAAGGCCAAAAGTAGTGGACACCCATGATTTGCCCTCAGGCAGCAATGCATTAAAAAGAGGGATCATTCTGGAAGTGAACATAGTGCGGTTCACAAATGCTAGTTGAAGCGCTGTCGTGCAAAGAACAAGCCAGTCATTTAAAATGTACTGAAGCAAAGTGCACGTGAGGCGAATCATAATCATATATCTACTTTCGAAAACATGGACGCCGCATCCTCCAGACTAAAGAGGAGTGGGACCATCCAGCTTGTTATTAGCACTCAGTTCAAAATCTTGCATCTCTGCAGTTATGTGTGTGCATTAGTGCATATGGAACTGGCAGCTTGCACATTTGAAAAGGGAGCAGCAGTGCTGAAAGGTGTATACAGGTTTTAGAGCAACATATGCTCCCGTCCAGATGACGGCTTTTTCAGTGTTTAATAACTGAAAACATTTTGGAGCGTTGTGAAATGGAGAATATGACAAATAAGAGCAGCTAGAATGCCATATCACACAAAAATGGGATAACATTCCTCATCCCAAAGTCCTGCCACCGATCTCATTGGTTCTCAGGCATCTAAGGGCTATCATTAAAAGAAAAGATGAGGGTAAACAGCGGTAAACAACATGGTCTTGTTCCAATTTGTTTGAGATGTATTGCTCCCATCAAAATCAAAATAAGCCAATATTGTTTCTTAAAATTTTACATGTTGGCAGTTTAAACATTCAGTGTGTTTTCTGTGTTCGAGTTTATTTGCAAATCATTGCATTTTATTTTGATCTACACTTTACTCTGATTAAATTATTAGTTTTATGTGGAAGGCTGTGATATGTGAACCTAAACAGGTTTAGTTTGTGACCCTTTACTAAAGATTACCACCAGTTAGAGCAATACATAGATACAACTACCAGGACTTAATCACCAAGTCTTTGGTTGAGAAAATTGCAAGATTAAAATGGAAATCATAACTGACAAAACCCCGTAGCTCTGTAGAACAGAAATACTGGATGACTGCAGTGTCTCTCTCTCATTCACTTCATCTCCACATCTCTGACTTTCTTACTACTAATTCTGCTTCGTCTTACTCTCTCATTCGCTCCTTGAAGCTACAACAAAAGAGAAAAATTGAGAGCGTTATCACCGTTTTTGCATAACCAGCCCATCAGTCTCATACAGAATCATGTTTATTCATTTAGCCCTCAGGGGAAAGAGGGTAAAAGGGAGATGATTAAATTCTAATTTGACCTCTATCATAATTTAGCTGAGCCTATTATGATGTCAATCATTTGAACTCGGCACTGCAGTGACAAGAGACTGACTGTATGGCAAAGGGGATTATAGATAGTTTGAGGACCACACAGTCATTGTATCAAATTGGTTTTATCTAGCCGCTTGTAATTTTGTCCCCCCTGAGAGAACAGAACTTGCTTGGAAGTTGAAGTTCATAGTATGAAGTGAAAATAGTGAAGCACAATTACTGAAAGTCTGCTTTTTTTAAACATGTAAAATTGTGTTACATGTATTTAATTATTTGTTTACAATGACGGTGAATTGCAAATGTGAAAATTGACATTTTCTTTGAAAAGGTGTTTTCTAGTTCTGTGTTCTCTGTTATATCCTCCTGAGAACCAGCCTGTTCATCTATGTCCTCTGCAATGGACATTTGTTTTTGGTCTATATCTTTTGAGTAATTTGAGCTACCCTACTACCCTGGGCTTTCCATTGATATCTCATGTATTTGGGTGGCCTCTATAAGCTCTAAAGAGGAAGGAAATCACAAAAAACGTTCAATGGGTAGATTTCTTTCCTCGCTTCTCAGGAGGATATTGTTCATACTAATATCATATCGTACACATTTTGTTTTGTGCCATTTCTGTAACTGATGTCATAATATTCCTGTCGCATTTGCTGAAAAAACATGTAGCAAAGACATTACTGTAGGAAAATGTAAATTAATGTGACAAATAAACAAGACGAAAAGCTACCTTTCTTCAGGCCATAAACATGCATGTAGGAGAATTTACCTACAATATCTTGAGTGGGTCAAATTTCACTAGATGCTGAGATCTTTACTAAACTATTTGCTACTATGTACTCTGTACCTTTTAAACTTTCAGTCACTCAAAGGGTCATAAAAGTGTGGAACGTAACTGTACATTTGGAAAATTTCAGTAAATGGTAATCTTTACTGTCATTCGTAGAGCTGCACTTCTTTTTATTTTATATTCATGCTAAGTAGTTGGCACAGAGGTGTCCAAAGTTTTGCTTTTTTGCATTGAAGAGCCGATGAATACCGATATTTAAACTCTGTTTATTTATCTTTAGATGTCAGCAGTCTTTGTTGGATACCATTTTGCCAGCTTCTGTTGCATACCTACTCATCTGTACGTCATTTGCTTTTGCTCATTGATGGCTCAGGACCCTGCTTGTTGCTAACGTGGTTATGGCTCACTGACAGGAAAAATCACTCTGCGTATTTGTGTTGAACAACGGGATGCTGCTTTTTTTTCTGTGTTGAGTGGTATAATATTGCCTGTGTCTGCTTGTCATGCTGCTTCCCCTTGCAGAGAATTAACTGTGTGCCTGAGTGGTTGTGTGAATGTTTGATTGTACTTAAACAAACAATACCGAGAGCATGTATTTTTTCTTAATGCATACCTTACATATTACATACCCTATGTAGGTCTGGTCTGGTCTGATGTGTGTGTGTTTCCCCCCAAGCTGTATGTATGTATGTCTTATTTTCATGAGTTTAAAAGCTATTTGACTCAGCAGGAAAAATCAGAAGGTGCGGGAGGCCAGCTTATTTCTCCTGGAACTACTGGATCACACTATTGAAAATTGTATTTCAAAACTTCTGCTTTTTCTTGGTGTTATTTTTTGTTTTTCTTTTGTGACTATTTTTCAGATCTTTGTGCTTTATGGGATTATTTTCCCCCTTCTTCCTTATTTGATAATATGAAGTGTTAGTTTAAAGACAGCCAGGTAACCTGACCAAAGGGTAGAGAAGGGAGAGCCTGAAAACCTGGGGCAAGCCTTGACTATTACCCTGGTAAAGGTGATGTGGCATGGATAAAAATCCCTCTGAGACAGTAAAGGCTCTGAACATTATGTTGTAGCTGACATTATGCTGGCATCAACAAGGGGGACCAGAGGGTGTTTTACAATTAATAGAGTGTTGCTCTACTCATTTTACGTTGCTTTTAGGCCTCAGTCACCCAGGCCTAGAGATTGTTCAGCAACCTCCACTTACTAGGTAATATACATTTTTCCCTCTCAACCAGCGGTTGCCAGGTAGTTCCTGACCACTATGGTCTGACTGCAGTCTCAGGTGGAGGTAGTGTGATCTAAATCAGTAGCAAATATGACTAAACATGCCCTTATGGATAAAACATTTTCAAGATGAAATTCATGATTGATTAGTTTAAGGCGGGCAGACAGTAAAATGCACATTAAATAAAATACATAAAAAGTGGAAAAGCAGCGTTTACTACTAGGTTTGACAATACAGTGCTAAAGGTATACTCTTTTTCATTTTCCTTTTACAACTCACAGTACGGTCTCCAAGGAGACCAGAGTCCATGCCCTGTGCTGAGCCATTATTTTCTTAGAGTTTCTATTTAAACTTTTCATTTCACTCACTGTTAGGTTTAGGAAAAGATCATAGTTTGGATGAAATTTGTCAGTCAAGCTTTTCTTTTTCTCTTTTTCTTTTTCTCCCCCCGTGTGAGAAACAGCACTGACACAACATCCTGTGGTGCACTGGTGAATCACCTATATGTAGAGGTTTTGGAAGCAAGAACAGCCCTTTATTGTGAGGCCACAGGAGTGAGGGACTTTGAGACCAATTGCAAAACCTTTTGTTGTAATGTGCTTGCCAAGTCTAAATATCATACTTTCATGTTTTATCCTATTATTAAATCAAGTTAATGAATGCATTTAATAATGTTTTATTGTAATTATAACTACTTATGAAAAATAATTAATTAAAAAAGTAATACTGCTGCAGACAATTTTTAATAAGGTTGCTAATTTGAGTCCATTTTTAATTTATTTATTGTTACACAAGTTTTCTTTTCATTTATTTGTGTGTGTTGTCAACAGTGACCATGAAACTTACTATTTCAGAAGCAGGTCCTTTGACAGAGAAAACAACAACAACACATGAATTCTCAATGATCCAGGGAAGATCTGTGGGGGTACATCCACAGAGACATTAAATTAAAACACTGACAAATGCAGTAAGGGGAAAAAAACAACAGAAAGATGAAATGAGGAATCTTTGAGATTTGACTTGCGCTTATGTTTTCCAACTTAAGCCACATAAAAAGTCACCAAAACTATTCTCCCCACTGATCACTCAGATCCTCAGCAGCAGAGTTAAGCTGACCCTTCTCTCCAGTATCCCACAAGGTCTCATTAATCAGCATCCACTAAGACCACAAAGACTGTGTGGTTAGACTCATCTCACTTTATGGACTCTTGGATGGTCAGACGAGTTAAGACGAATGCTGTGGACCACTTACTGTATAGCGGGTAAGCAGAGAGGATGATCAGGGGACCACAGCGTAGCACAGCTCAATGACTGAGTGCTTACCCATATCTCCACCTCATTACCCTGTTATTCCAATTTGTAGATACATTTCTCAGAAAAGTGTTGTCTTGAATAATAAGAGAATGGCTTTTTTTCTCTCCTGGTAATGTGGAAGGAATAATAATTTTAAAGAGAAGCTTTCTCAGATGCTGCAAAACATAAAACTTACAAAAACAAAAACAACCCCAAACAAAACTACAGTATATCTAGAGAGAAGGTGAAATGTTTTAACTTTAACATCTTGGAGTCAACAATCAGTCTGAGCTAGAATCTAAATGTTGGAGTCACTAAACTTCAAAGCATTTTTTGTGATATTTGCAGCCTTTAGTTAAAACACTTGAGTCTTGGATAGCAGTAAATAACTGCAAAGAAACATTTTACAAGTAAAACTTTGTACAGTTGTGAATGTGGGAGCAAAATGACAACTCACAAATCTGCAACATTAACTAAAAGCTTTATTGGACACCGTTCTAGCCACTGCTGGCGTGTAATTGTGCCCCCCAAAATGATGAACTGCACACAAAGAGGCTTATGTTCTACAAGCCAATCACATGAACCCAACAGCTTCCTGTTCTGTATATTATTATTTTTAAGGAAAAACAAGATTGTGGAATCCATAGTGTACTTTGCTGATGGTAATCAGGAGTAATATTAATCCAGAGAAGCCAGCACTGTGGGCTGCAGATACTTGCCTTGCACATTGCCTTATATTTCATTTGTTGTTTTCTGCCCCACAGTTTTCACCACCGATATGCATTCCTCCTTTAAGTGAAATCACTATTATTTCTGTGAAATCACTATTATTTCTGAATAAACTATCAGGGATGGAGGTAAGCAGGTCTCTGATTAGATTACGTTCCTTGTCTTTTAAGGCTAGGGGGATTTATACCTCATCGTTATTAAGGAGAAAGCATTTAATCAATAATTGTTGGGTGGGTGAATTTATGGCAGGCACAGTCAGTTAAAAATCTTTTTGGGGCAATGTTATTAACTGTGATGAGGCTCGTGGCTGCCGAGGGCTTGGCTACGAGCCGGCCATGTGAAGACAGGCGGTGGCAAAGCAATCACTCTGTCTGCCTGGGTGGATGGAGGCTTACAATCTCTGCCAGTTGCTGACAAGAAAGACAGAAGATGCTGCCGCCACCTTTAATCTCAAACAAAATTCAAGCAGGGAAGAAGCCTCTGTGTTTTATGAAAAGACAAACATGCAATATCTGCTCGAACACACACAAACACACACGTGCTTCCTCTTACATGTCTCACTCCTTGTTGCCTCACTCAGGAGCAAAAAGCTGTGATACTGCCAAATGCAAGCTGTGTACTTGTCCCTAAAATGATCACAGGCAGCCAGAAACTCCCTTAAGAAACAAGTTAGTAAAATTCAAAGAGAACAAGTTCACTCATCAGAGCCAACTCCCTATCCGCTACCTTGTGCGTATTTTCCTCGGCTGCACAGCTTGCTTGTTTGATGTTTATTTTTTATTTCTAACATACAATTATGTTTGAGCATACTCAAGGGCCCCCTTACTTCCCCTCCTCTACCCCTGTAAAATGTTATTTGATTGATTTTCAGCAATTTCGTCTTGTAAATCCACTATCTCTATCATGCTTGGCTTACTTTGTTGATGTGTACCCTTGCTGTCGACACTGTCTCAGCTAAGAGATGGATGAATGAAGCAGGAGCTGAGGGGAGAGAGAAAGAAAAATGAAAAGTTGGATAGGGAAGGGAGGAAAGCCAGTCCTGTAAGAGGCTTAAGAGCCTCCTGGAAGTTGCTGTTTGGCTTGGGACCAAACGCTGTTGTGCAATTGAGTTGCTCCTTTATCTGTTTTTTGCTTTGTGATTCCAGGCAGAAGTCTGACCGCAGCTGCTCTGCCTAGTTGACTTAGCACGTACACACAAACACAGGCTTAAGAACCTCTCACACACGAGTGACTCCATCTTTAATTTCTCAGTTTGAACTTTTTAGTTGCTGTTTGGAGGTAACAACGGCAGTGGGGTGCATCAATCCAACTGGATTTGTTCATTTCAAAAGTTTGCGGATGCTTTTTGTACATCACAAACCAGTTTTCTACAACTTTTCCTTGTTTATTAGCTCACTGTTTCACTAAAGCAATGCGTATACAGGTTTGATATGTGCAAATAGAAATTTATTTAAAAAAATATTCAAGTAAAGAAACAATCATATCATATGTATTTTATATACATTTTTGAGGGGATTTAAAATATCAGTAAAGACACGTTCTAGTTCAGATAAAAACAGTATACTGTCATGTAGGTTGTGACAGAGAGACACTAAATAAAAGTTTTGAAAAACCACCAAAAGAACAAAGTCTATAAAAATAAAAACTAAATGAAGCACAAGGAAAGCATATGGGGAAACACTAAAACAGAGCAGGAACTGAGGAAGCAGAAACAGGACTCTACTGCTAGATAAAGACAAGACTACTATGGTATGTCACTGTACCTTCACTGTGATTGAAAAAACATCATGAAAAAGGGCCAATTTGCCAGGAGAATCTGACTGCATTTACACTGGTCTCCTTAATTAAATGAGTGTGGATGCCGTGGATGTGGCTCTGCTGTGGTGAAACTATAGAGTTCCAGGATGGACTACTTTGCTGTACATGGTCTTATCAGGTTGTTTCATACAGGTCACACTGGCTGCTTTGTTGGGTCTACCTGTTCAGAGGCGTGACTTTGAGTATGACATGGTTATTGATGCTAGACAGGGTGGCCTCTGTACTTCAGGAACTATTGATCTATTGTAATTTTTTCCAAAATGTACCTCTAGGGTACAGAATGATCCTAAAAAGTGAAAATGTCCAGTGAGTACCAGTTCCAGTTGTTTTGAGCTGAAAGGAAAGCCCCGGTAACTAAACTAGCCACTGATAAAAAAAACAAAAAACAAAAAAAAACAACAAACCGAGAATGAAGAGCATCTGAACACACAGCCTTGAAACAACTGGGATACAGCAGCAGAAGACCACACTGGGTGCCACTCATGTCAGCTAAGAAGAGGAAACAGTTTCTACAAATTGGACAAAAGAAGACTGGAAAAATGTTGGCCTGGTCTGATGTGTCTCGATTTCTGCTGTTAGATTTGGGAGGTAGGATTATAGTTTGTCATAAACAACATGAATGCATTGTGAAAGACTATGTTTGACAGATAATCACAAAGGAGCGAAGACAAAACTGGGAATAAAAACAAAAATAAGACTCAAACTAAAACAGGACCTAACCACGCAACAACTAGTTAACACTAACAAACTGTCAGAGCCATGACACATGAGCCAGATATCACCAACTATGGTGCATGAAATATCAATATAAAGCAGTATATTTTATAATAAATTATTATAAGAAAAAAAACTGCCATTGTCATCACTGAAAAGCCTAAAAGCCTGTCTGTTTTATTGCTGGGTGAATGGGTTTGCTGTTAGATATTCAAAATTATTTCTTATACACAAAAGAACTGATGACAAAAAGCATTAAATCGAACACTGGAAATGTTGCCACGACTTTCAGAACAGCACTGAGGGGAATCTGCTTCTTGTGAAACTACTCAGGATTTCAATCTTTTACACTGAGATCTTAGTATCGTTACTTTTTAACCTAAAATTGTGTCATAATGCAGTAACAAGAAATGAAATGTAAAGAGCATCAACAGTAATATATTTTTTTAAATGCTCAAGATCACTCCTCAGTAACACAGTTGGCAGGCGAAGTGTCTTTCCAGAATGAGATAAAATAGCCATCTACTGTAACAGGTGCTGGAAGGATCTGAAATGATGACACTGCATTCAGCACAAGGCTTTTTTGGGTTGAGTCATCCATTTGTTATTTCAGTCAATGACAGTGGAGCGAAAAACACACATCTGTCTAACTGTTTTTTCTTTTTAGAGATGAGAAAATAATCAACGTTTTTATATTCTTACAGGACTTGTATTTTGAATATTTTGTCACAAAAGATAAACACTCATTAACACACATTCAAGCACACACACAGAGACAACATTTAACTGTCAATATTCCTGCGTCTGTACCTGAGTGCTAAACAAATCAGCTTTCAGGTAAAACCATTTTATAGTAATTAAACTTTCAATATTGTAACCACAGGTGAGGTGATGCAA
The DNA here is from genome assembly GCF_057381915.1 of Diplotaxodon limnothrissa. Lineage (NCBI taxonomy): Eukaryota > Metazoa > Chordata > Actinopteri > Cichliformes > Cichlidae > Diplotaxodon > Diplotaxodon limnothrissa. The sequence goes on from NC_140610.1 coordinate 36,912,264, forward strand.
TTTGGCTAAAAAAAAAGTGTGAACATCAATGCTTTTAAATGTAACATCGAAAATAATAGGAAACAGAAAATAATAGACAGGCGGTTTTTTGATCCCCCCAAAAAGATTAAAGGGAATAGAAAATCTGACTAAAAGTGACTGAAATTTGAATATTTTTTAATGTCTTATGAAAAAGAACAGGTGGGCAGTTTTGTATTTGGCTCACTCCAGACTGCAGATGTACCAAGCAGATGTGCCACTGACTGCCAAAAATTCAAAGTCAGTGTGTTTTCTGGTCACATGTGCTTAAATAAGCCAAGCCAAATTATGCAGCGAATACTCTTAATGCTTTTTTTTTAAGTCTCGCCGAGTGCTTGTGTTTAAACGGCAACTCCAGAATGACTTCAGCCGTGTTGTTAAATCGTCACTCAAAAGAAATTTGCCACTATGCCTGTGTTCCCTCAGGTCAAACGTCAGTACGCACACAGCAAGCTTCCCCACCACACTACACTTATTTTCTCTCACAACTCCATCAAACATTTGTGTTTAATCAACCAGTGCAGAACAAAGACGCTTTAGCTTAAGTTCAAAGCTCTGCTTCTTCTTCAGATCCTTACTGATAAAACTAGCTCCAGTTTTCATGGTGTCAGCCTCTGTTTATATAGTTTTTCTCGATAAATGTCAACCCATGACCTTTTTTGAAGTAATTTAGTCTCTACAAAAGGCCAATGCAGCTCCTGCCTGTGTGTGGTTATGTTCACTTGTGTGGTGGTCTTTTACTGCTATAATCCTTTACATTTCCACTCCTCACGGGAGCGTGCACGGATGCGTCGACAAACGCGCAATACATCAAGACAATAAACTAAAAGCGAGATACAAATGTTAACATGTTAATTAATAATCTTGTACAAGAAACACTTTCTCTGCTTCATTAAAAGTCACTGCAGCTTAAACCTTTAAAAAAGAAATCAGCTGTAGGTGAGCGTGTCACGAAAATGTCAGAGTAGATCAGTTAAGATGAGCATCCACGTGTTTGCATTTGGAGTTGGGATTTGAAAAAAAAAATGAATAGGTACATTACAGATATTCAATATACCACTCACTGTGTCTTTTTCACTTTTGCCTTAAATAACCCTTCATGCAGACCACCTACAGAGCAATCAGAGTGCAGGTAATATGGGTTAAGCTTATGGACATACACCAACAGTGGCCAGATTGTGCTGTGTGTGTGTGTGTGTGTGTGTGTGTGTGTGTGTGTGTGTGTTTTAATACCCCCCCTCATTACTTTGTAGACAGGAAGATGGACTGCACCACTTTATATTTATTGCCTTCACTGCATTGTGTAACAGCGGGATGATCTAACAAAATGCTTTAGCATACCTGTACAGTAATATAAACCATTTATATTTTGTAGGAATTACTTTTTTAAGTTAATTTTCTTCTCCCTACATCCACAGACTGCTGGATGCTGAAAGGCCTGTGCAGGGGCAACTTAACAAAGCTTCTGTGACAATACTGCTCATTTTACCACATGCAACACTAAACCCGCTTTGCTTACAATAATTTACAATTATTTCTACAGTGTTTTTCCATGTTGTGATTAAAATAACATGTTGAAAATCATTTTTAAAACTGGTAATATTTTTTAATTGAAATTGGGCTTTAAAATCAGTAAGGCAACAAATGATCAGTGCACGAATCAGAAAGGATGCAACAGCCTGGATGAACTGCTGACAAATCATCTATAAGTAAAGAATATCACAGCAGGCTGTAGACGGGGCACGTGTTCAAGTGCGCTTTTCACATCATATCTCATTTTAAAGCCTGCTTCTCTGATAGCTAGGCTAACATCGTAGTACAGCACATCCTCCATGTGATCCTGTAGAAGCATAGTGGGAGGCCCAGTGGAGAGTTACATGGTTGGTTTGGCTCTCGATGTCGCCACCTGTTCAGGCAGCCAAGCGTTCAGTCAAATGAGGCTCCGAGTGAGCTGAGCATTGGGAATGAGCAGCAGTTGACTGAAGCACCCTTCACGCTAAAAATCACACAGGTGAGAGGTACTCAAACACATACTCACTTGTGTAGACACTTGTGGACAAATGGGCTTATGCAGTAAAGCATTATTGCCTCTTCACCAGTGGATGTGTGGTTCTTTTCTAATTGATGGAAAAGAGCCCTTTTAGTTCAATTATCTTCTCTACCCACAATACGTGTGGGGACTATTTGGTGATTTTGCACATTACATTAGAATACACTGATGCTGATGAACACACTGTGCACATGTGTATTCATCATTTTACCAAATGTCACTGGAAGATCATAAACGCTAAACTCGACTGCTAACCACGGACATATGCGTGTTCCTTTACTTCTCTTTTTTGTTTTGTTTTGGTGGGGGGGTGCAGGGTGCTCAATGACATTGCACTGCAACTTCAGCAGTGCCCTATTTCAGAAAAAAGGCCTTTACATACCAGACAAGTAAAGTTTTTTGCTTATATTTCATGCATTTAAACAGTTTTTGGACTCACCTGTGACACCATTCGTATCCAACTACGTGATTTAGCGGCATCAGCTTTTTCCAATCAAGCTTAATTTTTCAGATTTTTTAGCAAGCGAATAAACAGATCTCAAAATTTCTCTGCCTCCCCAGATGTGGTCCCAATTCTGCCAACATGAGCCACTGCACCACTGACATCCTGAAATACATACAGAAGTGGTCATGATGCAACTTCGACTCCTGGTTGAAACCATGAATTTCTCCCTGCTGCTACCTTCTTTTGAGAATTGGATGAATCCATAATCTCCGTTTCTTCCTTTTCTTGTTTAGAAACATCAGGACCAGCTCATCATTGCTTAATGCCGACTTCGCTATTTTATTGAGTTATTTGAGGATGAATTTTTCGGGCTTTCGGTGTGTATGTTACAAGAGATGTTTGCAATTGTAAAATTAGTTTTGCAGTGCACTCAGGAAAGGTCTTTAAACAAAGAGTCCCAGTGTTAGACAGATGTAGCCTACAGAGTTTATCCTGAGGTAATAATGAATCTGCAATGTCTGCGATTGTTGTCTCGGTCCTTCCATCGATGAAAGTGATCATGCTAAATGCGTAAAATGATTAACCAACATATAATTTTTCATATGTAAATTTGTGCAAATGAATGTGTTCTAACATGAACTGCTTCAGGTACAGCAGGAGGATGGAGTCAAAAAGAAACTCCAAGTCTGTTTCCCAGGTTGCTTATTCAGACTTTAACTCAGCACTTTTTGAGGAACATAAAACCCTGAGCTCCTCTAGTCGCAGGGTTAAGAGTTTTCACTAGACTTGGGTGCTGCTCCGGAAAGCAGGTTTTGTGAAAACTGTGTTTTGCAATACAATGAAATATTGCTAAGAGCACACTGAATGATAAATTAAATACAGTAACAGACTTAACAAGACTGTATTCTTTTCATATCTTTATCTGTTCCTCTGGCAATGTCTCTGAAGTAGGCGGCACTCAGTCGGTCACTTTTGTGCAGTAGAAGAGAGAAAAGACATGTCAAATGCCCTCTTTTATGGGAGCCCACACAGAACCTGGAGCAGAAAGCCTGGGTTAACAGAATGCTGTTAACCACCGTAGTGGTACTTGATATCTCTGACTGGAATTTTAGCTTTTTTCAAGCCAGCAAACACAAAGAAAGCCTGGCTATGTTGAACTTTTTGTAGTACCTCTCTCATTTCTAGAAAAGGGCCCAGGAGAGGAGACAACTTGAAATTATGTCATACAAAAAGCATTTGGGAGTGTTAGTTTTAAAATGTGTAAATTGAAAATGAACATGAATGAACATGAAGACTAAACGCTTACCCACTATCTTTCACAAGCTGCAAGACATGATTTAGTCCAACATTATGAGATCAATAATCATAAAACTTGAACCAATGATCACAGGTAGAATTCAACCCTGAAAGCCAAATATAAAGAGTGGTCAAAGTATTATGAATACTTTTTGACATGCAAATACAAAAACTGAGGGGGGGGGGGGGGGACCTCGTATCTGTAACTCAAATGACCAGAGTGTGCACTTTTCTCTTTTCAGACCTGCCAGTAATAACTGTACTGCAAGGACTTTTAGTGCAAAGAACCACAAATTTTGCCAAGCATCCCGTTTCACTGCCTTCTTTTATTAGTTACTGTTTCTTTTCTCCAGCTTACATTGTAGAACTCCTTTGTGATGTTTCTAAGGATTCAGTATATGTACAATTCAAATGATTTAATGATCGGCACACTGTGATAAACTGGATCTGACCTCATATCACCTGTACTCTGGCGACCTTCTCATTGACGGTGGTTCTCCTCGGATTGCAATTGGAATTGCACTTTATGGCCCCTCGGCTCCGCCGCCACCTCCGGGGGACCCCATTAAATCAGGAAGCTCAGAGGTCAAAAGGTCATCGTTGTCTTTCTGATGCTCATAGTGATTGCTGACATCAATGGTAAGGGACTCCCCAAACACCTTTTGTCCCCTTAGTTCATTAAAAATGACACTGTGCCTTTTCATCTCTTCTAAGTGAAGGGAAATTGATGTGTTGGCCTGTTTAATATGTTTTAGTTAATGTGATTTGAAAGGGAAAGTGAGCTCGAGAAAGATAAATGAAAAGCCTTCAGTCGCAAATGAGTTAAACACCATTTGAAAAATGTAACAGCTGCTTTCAAAATGACTTTGAAATGAAGGCAAACCTTGATGATTATTTATTCCATCAAGGCCTCGTTTTCTAAAATAGATACATGTACAGTGAAATATTCAAGAGTCGATATAATGAAGCAATATTTCATTACATTTTGCTGCGATATGTAATATAAAACTAGATAATTTGCTATTTGGGTTTTGCTTGGCTTGATGCTGGAGTGATGTGTCTTAACTTTAATGCAACCTTAAAAAAATATTCTCTTGTTGAATACTAAGTTACAGAAAATGTGCCAAATGTCCAGAAAATGAGGAGAAGCAAATAAGGAAGGCAGCCAAGGAGATGGGATGATTTTAATAAAAATTTAGAGAGGCGGCACACCTGCTTTTTCCAAGAAGAGCTGTGATGGTCTTAAGAAAAGATAAAACAGCAAAGCCAGTCAACATACTTTTAAACACAGACCAAACGCTGTCAAGACAATAGCCCGCTAGCACCAGTATCTCCCCTAGGGTTATGTATTTGTGATAGAATAGAATAGAATAGAATAGAATAGAATAGCCTTTATTGTCATTGTACAGAGTACAACGAAATTGGAGTGCCACTCCCTTGGTGCAAGTTTCAATAATAAATATAAATGTAAAATATAAAAAGTACAAAAAAACAATCGTAAGTACTCAAACAATACTATGTACAATATATACAGGATAGCAGCATTAATATAATGACAGTATGAATAGCAGCATAATATAATGACAGTGACGGTATGGAATAGGTTCAATTGTTTTTGTGCTTATTTACTACGGTGATAGCTCTGGGAAAGAAGCTATCCCTGAATCTGTTTGTCCTGGTTTTATGTGACCTGTACCGTCGGCCTGACGGTAATAGTTCAAACAGTTGGTTGCTGGGGTGAGAGTAGTCCTTGATGATATTGCCAGCTCTGCTGAGGTACCGAGAGTTTGCAGTGACCTCCAGGCTGGGCAGAGAGCAGCCAGTGATCTTCTGGGCTGTGTTGATGACCCTCTGCAGTACTTTCCTGTCTGCAGCTGAGCACCCTGCATACCATGTTGTTATGCCGTACGTTAGGATGCTCTCTATGGTGGCTCTGTAAAATGTCACCAGCAGCCTCTCCTCCAGGTTGTTCCTCCTGAGCACTCTCAGAAAGTGGAGACGCTGCTGGGCCTTTTTAACCACCGCTGTAGTATTTGCAGTCCAGGAGAGGTCATCAGATATCTGCACGCCCAGAAACCTCATGGAGTGTACCCTCTCCACACAGCTCCCGTGAATGTAAAGTGGGGCCGGGTCTGCTCTGCCCTTCCTGAAGTCCAAGATAAGTTCTTTAGTTTTCGTGGTGTTCAGTTGGAGGTTGTTAACTGAACACCACTCAGTCAGTCTGTTGACCTCATCTCTGTAGTCCGACTCCTCCCCCCTTGAGATGAGTCCAACCACTGTGGTGTCATCCGCGAACTTTATGATGGTGTTTGAGAGATGGGTAGGGGAGCAGTCGGATGTGTAGAGCGTAAACAGGAGGGGACTCAAAACACATCCTTGTGGAGACCCGGTGCTGAGTGTGATGGTGCTGGACCGGTGGGGGCCGAGTCTGACAGACTGTGGTCTATTTGTCAGGAAGTCCTTGATCCAGAGGCAGATGGGGGTGGAGAGTCCCAGGTGAGACAGTTTCTGGACCAGGATCTCCGGGATGATATGATTGAATGCTGAGCTGAAGTCCAGAAAGAGCATTCTCACATAGCTTCCTCGGTGCTCCAGGTGACTCAGCGCAGTGTGGAGCGCTATGGTGATAGCGTCCTCGGTGGAACGATTTTTCCTGTAGGCAAATTGGTGGGGGTCCAGAGTGGGAGGCAGACCGGCCCTGATGTGCTGACAGACCAGTCTCTCAAAGCACTTCATCACTACAGGCGTAAGTGCAACAGGCCTGTAGTCATTTGGGCTGGCCACAGCTGTCTTCTTGGCGATGGGGATGATGGTGGAGGTTTTGAGGCAGGGCGGGACGGTGTTTGATGACAAGGAAAGGTTGAAGATTTTAGTGAAGACTCCGGTCAGTTCGTCAGCACATGCTCTGAGAACCTTTCCATGTATTCCATCAGGACCTGCCGCCTTCCTGGGATTCACTGACCTTAGAACACACCTCACTTGATGCTCCCTAAGTGTTAGTGTGCCAGTGCTGGGGGCGGGTGGAAGTGGTGTGGCAGCTGAGGGCTTGGTCGTCTCAAAGCGGGCGAAGAAACGGTTTAGATCCTCAGCCAGTGAGGCATCAGTCCTAGATGTTGCCTGGTTATTGCTTCTGTAGTTGGTAATGTGATTGATCCCCTGCCACATTTTTCTGGGGTCGTTGTCAGCAAAGTGATCTTCAATCCTCCTCCTATAGGCAGCCTTAGCTTTCCTGATGCCTCTACTCAGGTCTGCCCTGGCCGCCCTATACGCAGCCCTGTCCCCTGACTTGAAGGCAGTGTTGCGGCTTTTTAGGAGGGATTGCTGAGTGGAGTCAGCTGCTCACAAACCACTGGCTCTATAGAAGACAGGGAGGCACCTGAGACAGGAAGGAGGGAAACATACACTCACCCAGCAACCTACAGTTCTGCTGTAGGGTAGTCATGCATTTTGGCTAAAACCTCTATAGCTGGTAGTTACACATGTTCATATGAAGAACAGAGAAAAAGCACCATGATAGGCATGAGCAGCAATACCCACCGTGGCTGAGCAAAGACTTTCCTTTTTTCAGCATGGGATGGCATAAAATCCCTATGCTGGAGATGGACGGGTGACAGATGGCTCCGGGAACAACAAAACCATGTTTAAAAGAGATCTTTTCTTGAGATCAACTATTTTATAATCATCCAGTACAGTTTAAGTTTGGTGCTATTACTTAAAGGTCTTGTATATATTACAAAAAGTTTAACACTTAAGCTTTCAAATACAGTGGAAGAAAAAAAAGATAGGTGGAGGAGAGAGCAAAGATTGCTCTAACAGGAAAATTTTGCTGTCAGCCATCAGTAGAGGGCACTGTGAGCTTTTTGGTCAGTATGCTCCACACACCCCGCCTTCGCCAGCCCACTCCTGCAAGTGGACCAGCCCACTGCCTGGCAAACTGTCTGCTGGTGTAGAAGATTTAAACAAAGAGGGTTAATATCAATCAGCGTGTGTGTAAACACACTCATAGCTCACCTGAGTAATGAAGTGGTGATGAGTCAGCCTTTTTCCTGTATGGGGATGTAAGTGTGTAAGAGAGTGGGCAGGGGAGGAATCTAAGAGACGAGGGTAGCCTACGATAAAAGTGTAGGCATGCTGTGTGTAGTACAAAGAAGTGACCTCACGCACAGTTGCTGGATTTAAGTGTTTATGCAGTTTTTAAAGTAAAATGGATTAATAAACAGATAAATTAATCACTGTTTCTCATAAAATAAATGAGTGGATATAAAAGCAATAAAGAGTAACCCTCCCGTGCCATTTTTGAACCTTGAATAGAGAGAAAAAAAGACTTGCATTACAAATTAGAAAAGCTGAAATTGTTAGGTATATATTTTTATAACCGGCTATCTCGTGCTCACTTTTATTACAGGATTTTAGAGGCTAAGAATTTATTTGACATGCATTGGTAGAGGAGCTTTCAACATTTTAGACACTATTTATATTTTATAATGAGGCAACACTAAAAAAATGTAGTGATTACACAATATTTGTGCCCATGAATTTGAACTGTGGTCAATTAATGATTAAATGGTGGTTTTGCTCATGCGGACAAGCTTTTCTGAATAAAAATGACTCATTTTCAGTGGATAGAAATGTCATAGGCAGACATGGTGAAATATAGAAGGAAATGTGTGATGTTCAGGGCCACACAGGGCCTGTCAGACAATAACTTTCACTTTCAAACACCTAAACAACAAACATTTGAGGTGCTGAGGAGAAAAAAGAAAAGAAAAAAGGAGAAAATATCTGCATTTGTCTGACTCACAAATAAGTGAAACCATAGCAGCCAAGACAGAACTGGCAGTGATCATTGAATTTAATCATTTTGCTCTCCTTCTACCTGCTGTCTCTTTGGCATAAATGGGGAACAGATTATCGGTTTTGTAAAAACGAGCAAAAGGTTTTGACATAGAACAAAAGAAAAAGTCTGATTTATTTGATACAGAATCAATGAATCTGTCAGTTAGCACATTCTCAACTAAACTGCTTTTTCTTCAGAATGTTTTTTAAGATCATTTCATGATGGAAATAAAACACCTTAAACTTAATGAAAATGGCCCATTAGCAACAGCAGACTTGAGCTATGAGCTCGTGATACAACCACACACGTCATGCTCCTGTAGCAGCCATTAGTCATCAGAACTCCAATTTGATGTTATTTAAGAGTTTGTTTGTGAAACACTGTGCTACCCACAAGCTTTAGTGAGTTTTCGTCAATTAGGGATAATGCTGTTGCCATAGAAACACTCAAGTTGGCATCTACAACGTTAAAAGGTGGCATCAGTGAGCGAACAGCTTTTACAGGAGACTAAACTTCACTGTGGCTTGAAGAAGAAGAGGTAGAAGCTGATTAATGTGAGCAATAGATGTGATTAATAGTTTATTCTAACTCACATTTATAATTTCATTTTAGAACCGAGGATTATGAACGTGAGCACATCTCAGCTCTGTCACTGGAATTTGAATTCATCTCTTTAAATATGTGATCCTTCAGGGGGGTAGAGTTTCAGCTGGAACAGATTACCCACAGCACAGCATATATCTGTACTCTGTAAATTCAGCTTGTCAGCAGCAAGATCATCCCACTGAATATTAGTCTTATCTTATTACATTAGGTAAATGGCACAAACATTTTAGCTCGAAAAGCCCACCATAAAGACGTCAAGCACTATGAATCAAAGTCATACCAGCTCTGAGACAACATTTGTAGGGCAATAAAACATAAAAAATGAGCGAAAGAGAGATACAGATATCAGATTTCTACACAAAGACAGAAGTGTATTTTGCAATTTAGCACATAATTGCACTGCTGATTAGGAAAATGCACATTAGATGCACACATCCAGCACACACGCCACCGGCGTATCTGACTTCTGGCTTGTGTGGGTAGGCGGATTTGCTGGGCATCCTGTTCATCTCACTGTACATTCAATTACAGTCGCCCACAAATTACTTCAAGAATACAAGCAAGCATGAGCCGCCTGCCGCCTCCGCATGTGAATGCACTCCTCCTCCTCCTCGTGCCCCCATCTCGCTTTCTTTCCTTTCCTCTTCTCTTTCTCTTTTGGCATTTCCGCAGACAAATGCCGGACTGTTAGTAGTCTGAGAGTAACTAGCTTTTTGGTTTCCACAGCAATACTTTTTGATCTCTCCAACAGAGTCATGGTGGAAATACATAAGCAGAGAAAATACCCTAAAACAAGCGGCCTCATGTCTTTAAACACCCACTGCTGACGCGTGCTGATGAATCCTGGTTTTTCTTTTTTCCATCTGTGGGCTGTACACTTTGTACAATGCTCACATGTGTGATGCAAACACACATGCATGCATTCATTTTCAACCTAGAAGAATGCACGTAAACACAAGCTCCGCGGCAAATATTACACACACCTCCTCTGCTGGTCTGTCAAACACACACAAGTGCACACACACTCACGGAATCTCTCGCTTTCTCTCCCCAACGCACAACAAGGTTGTACTCAGCGTGTGTTCTCTCCATCTTTCTTGTTCCTTCTGTCTCTCTCCAGGGTACACATGATAGCGACTGATGTAGGCAGCAATTTATATCGCTGAAGGAGGCTATGAGAAATACCGATGATATCCCACAAAGGGGGTTTCAAGAGTGGAGGAACGACGTCAATGAAGAAGAGTTGGGTAGAATGAGGTGAGGGGGTGGGGGTCCTGAGAGCTTGATATAAGACTGTAGTGTCATTCCAGTGGTGACTCAAGAGACATCTGCAATCCACTTTAGAGCACTTTGCCCTATTTTCTTCCTCTTTGCTTTTTACAGCCTTCTGGTGAAAGGGCTCAGCCAGGCACTGCATTATATTGTACCCAAAGCTAAATTTAACCATACAAATCTGACATTTTTTGTGTGTTGCCAAGAATTTATTCTCTATAAAAGAGTCAGCGAGTTGACAAGACAAAGAAATTTGTACTTAATTGTGGCATTTTAAAAGGTAATAAAAAGAAACGGAACTAATGAGCGACAACCTCTGACGGCCCACTGCAGTCTAAGGCTAAGAAGAGACGGCTTGATGGGCTTAAATGTTGAAGCAGTTAAGTAATGGTGAACAAGCATTGTCTTAGTCTCCTCCTGCCTATAATATATCTATTCCCCTGCACTCTGCTGTGGTCAGTCATTAGCACTGTCCCAGCCATTGATGAAACATTCCAGCAATCAGTGTTCTCACTGGCTTTACTTCCCCTTTGATTATTAAAAAATAAGACAACTGGATAAGTGCTTTCGATCTATAGAGTCAACTGTAGTGCAAAATTCACAATCACTGTAGACAGATTGTCCCAGAGTCCACAGTCACCTTAGAGTCTCACTGCAGACTCCCAGTAGGATTGTAGACTGCCAGTCATTTGTCAATGTGGCCACCACAATAACATAGTAAGTTTAAAGGAGAAGCAGCTGGTAGCCTGGCAATATTCCCATAAAATTGGATTTCATTAAAGCAAAGTTTAAAGTAAAAGATCATCTTTGACAAATTTTTCTGTGGATCTTAATATTTCTTCAATCTTTTAATATATTGCATAAAAAAGTTGTTCAGTAACTCTTTTCTTTAATGTCAGGTGTGTTTCCAGAACCACTAAAAAACTGCTTTAATTAAACCTATATTGAAAAAGGACAATCTTGACAAGACACAAATGAACAACTACAGGCCAATCTCAAATCTCCCATTTTTAAGTAAGATCATTGAAAAAGCAGTTTCTCAGCAGCTCAATTACTTCTTAAAACAGAATAACTGTTATGATGCCTTCCAGTCAGGTTTTAGACAGAGCCACAGCACTGAAACCGCTCTGACCAAAGTGTTTAATGACATATGTCTGCATACAGACAGTGGAACAATGTCAGTCTTAGTTTTACTGGATCTCAGTGCAGCATTTGATACAGTTGACCACAACATATTACTCAAACGACTGGAGAACTGGGCAGGTCTTTCAGGAACTGTACTAAACTGGTTCAAAACATACTTAGAAAACAGGAAATACTTTGTATCAATAGGTAACTTCACATCTGAGCAGACAAGTATCACATGTGGAGTTCCCCAAGGTTCCATCTTGGGACCCCTTCTGTTTAACATTTACATGCTCCCACTGGCACAGATTATAAAGAACAACAAAATAAACTATCATAGCTATGCAGATGACACACAAATATATATCACAATATCACCAGGAGACCGAGGCCCTGTACAGGCTCTTGGTAAATTTTGAGGAAATTAATGACTGGTTGTGCCACAATTTTCTCCAGCTAAACAAAAACAAAACTGAAGTAATAGTCTTTGGAGCTAAAGAAAAACGATTACAGGTCACCAGAGAACTTCAAGCTATACACCTAAAAACCACAAACCAGGCATTTTGGGTGTAGTGATGGATGCAGACCTAAACTTAGAAAAAAGAAAAAAGAAAAAAAAAATATATATATAGTAAATGCCCAGTTTGTTCATTATCAGTGACTTCCATCTCTCTGACTACATTATTCATTAATTTAATCTTACATCCCTTACTGGTCTATGCTGACATCACAGCATCAAACATTAGTTGTAGATTTGTCCGCAATATCCACGATATAAAACTCCTGTCCCAAAATGTCCATTGCATTTTACTCATTTTAAAAATACACAAAGAAAACAACTGAAAGCATATAAAGTAAACTTTACTCTTATTCTATCATCATCAATGCAATTAATGGAGATTATTTTTCTTTTCTAGAAGCCATTTTGGCACAAAAATAAAAAGAGGGTCTCGCCAGAACCAAAGGAAAATAATTTTTTAAAAATCGAATTCAATTTATTTTAGCAAAAAAGACATTTTTTGTTCATGTAATGTTGATAAATACGGGGAAAATACATAGATTTCTGTCAAATAATGTCTCATTTCTTTTACTGTATGTGGACTTATAACGTCTACTATCATGTTCCCTTGCTAAGGCACCTTATGAACCAGGGAATACCTGATTTTCCTAAATATGCACAACCAGATACAATGACTTTAATTACACTTTCCTGACTACACACAGGTATACATGCATATATCATATAGTGATGTGAAGAAATTGCAGGAATTATGTGGTGTTCACTTAAAAATTGAGCCGGGTTGTGTTGTTAAAGTAGCATTCTTGTGTGGCTTCAAGAGGTATCATAATAGATGACTGATTCAAACATGAAGTGGGAAAACATCACACATACAGATGAATCCAGAAGATGTAAACAGCCTCTGAACCCTTTGTGAGGTCTTGAACATCTTAGTCCATGCATAGCGTCTGATGCCTCAGATGGGATGAAAATAGCTGAAAACACCACCTGACAAGTAACAAGACAAAACATCTTATGAGAAACTGAAGTTTCCTACATTGTCGACTTTTGACCAATCGCATTTAAGATAAATGATACTGCAGCTTACCACCCTCTCTGAGTTACATATCCAACAGTATGTCTTAAATAATATTGGATATCACCATGCATGCTAAGTTATTACGGTAAATATAATACATTATTAGCCACCTGTAGCCGTGTGAAGCTTACTAAGAGGGCGCCTGTATTCACAGTGTACCATTCTTATTCACCGATACAAAAATAATATAAGACAAAATGTAATACTTAACAACAACAGGGCAGACATCCTGACAGCAAAAATGTGTGAAACACTGACAAACAACTATTCAAAATTGTACCACCAAACAGCATGGTGGATAACACGAACTAGGCAGGTAGCTTAAGACTCTGGTGACATTCAAGGAGATTAAAGAGAGATGGAAGAAAAAAAATACCAAAGATTTACCAAATTAACATGTGATGAAGAGAGGAGCTGTCTGTTTCTCATTTTTGACTGTGCTCATTCAGGATCAGTCTGTGTTCCACAGCAACAGGAGCCCAGGTGAAGGAAGGATAAGGTGTTACTCAAGGCTAACAGATGTTTTTTTATTTGGGGAAACAATCATTTGTGTTGCAAAGTTTGGACGAGAAAAGTCCAAACAGAGGTTTCAATGCCAAACTTTATAGCTCTGCTGTGAAAACATGCTAATGAGCCATATGTTGACTTTGTTTAAAAAGCATGGGCAACAAAACGTAGAATTACATCTAACATCAAAGCTGAACAGGCAGTCTGTTTATGACTGATTTTAGGGCCTCGTGCCAAATATCAGATTTGCTAAAAGAGCTTAAGAGTAGATTAATTTTTTTTAGTTCTATGGTTTTATTCTATTCTGCATTTTACTGTTTTTTCTTCTTTTGTGACACAATTTTTTCAATCTTCATATAGATCAATGAAGTATTTAATGCCTGTACACTTGTGCAAACATCTAAAGGCATGTGGTGTCAATACTACTACTACAAAAAAACAATAATAACTGTGAGAAATACTATGAAACTATTAAAAAAACCCAGTTATACCAATGGATGAAAAATAGGGGTAACTTCTGCATCTTAAATGTGAAGACAGCACTAAGTTTCTGTAAATGCAAAAGATTTTGGTTTGTATAAAAATGTATAATAAACATTTTTCTCACAGTTTTCCTTCACAGCATGTCTTTTGTCCTGTCTTCCTCCCTTCACCCCAACTGGTCGTGACAGATGGCTGCCCCTCTCTGAACTATATAAATAAAACTGAATAGAAAAGTTTAATTGAATTGATTTTATGAGCTAAGTTGTGGTGAATATTAGAGTCGGAAAGCAGGAGTATCCAGGTTATTTTTTATATCCTGTTGTTATTGTTTGAATACTCTGCAGGTTGTGTTTAGCTGCACATGCTTTGAACATGGTAGCAACCAGTGTTGCAGAAATTACCAGGACTAAACTCTTTAACAATATAACTTTAATAAATTTAATATTTTGACAAGTTTTTTGCCTTTTATTGTTGATAATGGAATAATTGAAGTAAGAAACTAGTCTGATTGATGTAAATGTCATCAAGTAAGTCATGAATGTGAAACTGAAAACATTTTGGCTTCTACAACAGTGCAGTGATAGAGAAGTACAGAAAAAACTGTGTTCAAGTATACTTTATTTTTACAATGCGAACCACAGCCATTAGCGAAGGTAAATCTGTTCTTGGAAAAATGCTACAGTACCCTCTTGTTTGCAATCAATACGCAATTACCACTCAATCAGAGGTGATATCTTTCTTATGCCCATTATTATTATTTTTTGGTTATGTTCTGATTGACCTGTGGCCCCACAGGTCAATGGAGAATGTCAAGACTCTTATAGACAAATTCACAGTGGACTTGAAAGGCAGTGGTAGATTTTAGGGACCTAGTAGGTAATCTTCTCTGTCTCTTTTTCCAGTGGAAGTCTTGATGGATATATATTTTTTTCTTTTAGATCTGTTGCTTTAGATTCAAGGAATTAACTTCTGACATGCACCGATATCAGTTGGTTCATAATGCTACCACAAGACTACTTACTGGAAGACAACTAGAAGACAAACCCAGTATTTCCCCTCTACTCGACTGTCTCACTGTCAGTGAAATTGATTTTAAGATAATTGGCTTAGGATCCTTTCATGGCTGGCACCAGGTCTATACGTCTCTGAACTCATATCCACTTAGAGCTGCACTGGCGGACCAATGTGCTCTTCATTCACCTCTCTTTTATACATATATATATATATATATACACACACACACACACACACACACACACACACACACACACACCTATATATATATATATATATATATATATATATATATATATATAAACACCCAGCACGCCCCTGCGGGCGGTTTATCCTTCAAGCTCGGGTCCTCTACCAGAGGCCTGGGAGCTTGAGGGTCCTGCGCAGTATCTTAGCTGTTCCCAGGACTGCGCTCCTCTGGACAGAGATCTCCGATGTTGTTCCCGGGATCTGCCGGAGCCACTCGCCTAGCTTGGGAGTCACCGCACCTAGTGCTCCGATTACCACGGGGACCACCGTTACCTTCACCCTCCACATCCTCTCGAGCTCTTCTCTGAGCCCTTGGTATTTCTCCAGCTTCTCGTGTTCCTTCTTCCTGATATTGCTGTCATTCAGAACCGCTACATCGATCACTACGGCCGTCTTCTTCTGTTTGTCTACCACCATTATGTCCGGTTGGTTAGCCACCACCATTTTGTCCGTCTGTATCTGGAAGTCCCACAGGATCTTAGCTCAGTCATTCTCCACCACCCTTGGGGGCATCTCCCATTTTGACCTCGGGACTTCCAGGTTATACTCGGCACAGATGTTCCTGTACACTATGCCGGCCACTTGGTTATGGCGTTCCATGTATGCCTTGCCTGCTAGCATCTTGCACCCTGCTGTTATGTGCTGGATTGTCTCTGGGGCATCTTTACACAGCCTGCACCTGGGGTCTTGCCTGGTGTGATAGACCCCAGCCTCTATGGATCTTGTGCTCAGAGCTTGTTCTTGTGCTGCCATGATTAGTGCCTCTGTGCTGTCTTTCAGTCCAGCTTTGTCCAGCCACTGGTAGGATTTCTGGATATCAGCCACCTCCTCTATCTGCCGGTGGTACATACCGTGCAGGGGCCTGTCCTTCCATGATGGTTCCTCGTCTCCCTCCTCTTTCTTGGGTTTCTGCTGCCTGAGGTATTCACTGAGCACTCGGTCAGTTGGGGCCATCTTCCCAACTGACCGATATATATATATATAATATCAGATTTAATGCATATCTCTGTACACTGTATCAGGCTTAATATGATTTCCTTGTGCTTTTAATTAGTGTCATGATTTTCACTAGAAACTCAGTTTGCCTTTAAGGGAATATCTGAGCACAGGCTTCAACAACAAGGGAGATTTTTCATGCAAATGTGTGTCTTTTCAGTCTTGTTGTCCATGACTATGAAGACTGAGAAACTTTTCTGATGATCATTTCTTTTGCCAGTGTGGAATAAAGTCGACCTGTTGGATATAGGGGTCCTAGTGATCGATTGATACGTTTCATGTTTGGGTGGATCTGCATTTCCTAATCCCTCTCTGGATAGTGCAGTGGTAAGTTATCCAATATTCCCATATGGCTTCAGCTCTTTAATGATTGCTTCCAGTAGGGAAGAACCCCCACCTCCCTTTATTCACTTTCTCTCTGATTGGCTCCTGATCTAAAAAAAGGTCCTCTCACTTTACTCCATCGATCTAAATACTCTGGGGAGGATGAGCTGTATACCAGATAGCAGAGATCAGGTTGTGGATTGTGTCTGCCTGTCAACACGTAAAATTACCACTGAGGCCAAACTAGCAACATTTGAGCTATTCAATATGTCAGATGCAGTTAAAGGGAGTGGGCGGGATTATCAATGAGAGGGTGAGTAACCACAGAGGCGTCCCATGTTGGGGAGACACAAACAGGAAGTAGAGCAATTTGATTTACATATTGATAGTTTTCGAAATGAGAAAGTGGGGATGGAAACTTATGCTGGGCATCATGTTGAGCTAAGGCTTGTTGGCAACTTCAGTGAAAGGCAGGAGTGGAGAATAAAAACAACAACAATTGTTATTTTTATTTTATATTGCACCAGCAGTCTTCTTACTAGCCAAGGCATTCACAATGTTCCACATCTCCTCTGTGAATAACTGACTGGAAAGAAAAAGGCTCTTCCTTGATCATGTCATTTGACACAGGAATAATGACACATTGTTACAGGTGCAGCAGCATTACCATTTCTCTGATGTTAGGTGACTTAGTCTGTGGTCTGAAACAAAGCAAGGGCAGAGTCAAACAAATGTAACCAGGAGCTAATATGAAGTGGGGCTGACAGGAGAAAAATTATGAAACAAGATTACATTATTCTAATGTGGGCAGACAAAAGGGTGAGGGACAAGAATAAATGGAAATTCAGCTGAGTCAGAGGAAAGCAGATAAATGCCAATGAACCAACGCAAAGACTTTTACTTTAATGAGATATGGGAAGTGGTGATAGGGTGAAATGAGAGATCAGTGTGATCAAGAAATAAATGATTACACACCATCTCAAAAATTATAAAGTACCACATTTAAAAAAGAAAAGTTTTGCAGCAGTCCCCATGGTTCAGATGTTAAATGAAACACAGAACACCAAAGAAGATCAATTATTGGAATAAAAGGTTTTAAAAGTCAAATAGATGTAAAAACGTGTGAATTGTAGATGAAAAGCTAACATACTTAGTTTCCTCCATTAATAACTGCAGTCATAGTGTACCCTGTCTTCACAGCATTGCACTTTTACTTCTATTTCACTCAAAATAAAAAAAAATGAATTTATTTCTTGTGGGCCCGGTAAATCCTACTGGCGTTATTTTGAAGCAATTTCTTCTTTTCACAAACAAACCTTTGTATTAAGACTCGGGTGTAACGCGCGTCTGCATCACCTTTTTTTTCCACTCAGTTAAATATGTATTCACAGTGTTCGCTTCAAAGAAGAAACATAAAGTGTAAAGGGCCCATTAGTGATTAGGCTGGTGCCTCAATGCTGCCCATGCATCAACAAATATTTACCTAGTTTCTATTTTTTTCACACTTTTCTTCCCTCAAACTCAACTGAAAAAAAAGAAAAGAAAATGATGCATACGTCATAGGCTTTTTGAGTTTGATTGCTTTTTTAATGTTGTTTTGAACTACCTATCTACCTAAGCACAAAACTATATGAAGTACTGATCTTCATAAGAGCGATACCAGTTGAGGCACCGTTTGAGCGGATCTGTTTTATCTTAAATAATGTATAAAAGTGTGGGCCATCCACACTTTTATCCCTTACTAACATAGCAAAGTTGTATCAGTGTGGTGACTTTTGATAAATGTCCATGTCACATGAAGTGAAAGTGGCTCCTTGTGCTGCATTGTGTAGAAAAACACAGGCCGATATATGTACGTGGCTGCCTCACTAGACCAAGAGTCCAAGCCCCCGGATCCTTCTGTGTCTGACCCTCACAAGTCAGCGTAAGCCCTCTCATCTGGGATTATTCATGTTTTCCACATACAGGGTTGAAGCTTTAATCAAATGCCTGCCGCCCTTCATGGTGCTGACCTCTCTCACGCACAGCTTTCACAGCAGAGACGGCAGGTCAATCGCTTCTGCCACCGCTGTTTCCGCTGAGGAGCATTTCCACCGCATGGGATGGCCATTAAAGCGATTTAAATCAGTACTGGCAGAGAGGATCGGGCTTGCAGCTCTCCTTGGTAACTGACAATGTAATGATTAATGTGAGAGGGTTGTGGCTGTCTTAGTGTTGGGACAAACACAAGTGACTGGAAGGTCTAAAGGTTGGTTCAACAATTCAACTAGGGAAAATTGGGAGGAGAAGATATCAGTAACAGTCACACAGTCAATTCTGTCTTGACCAAAAAATAAAAACACAAAAATAAATAATGGAGATGCCCTAAAGCAGAGCATCTGCTTCACTAGAGCTGTTTAGTGGCCAGCAGTAGAGGACTGCACCAGCGAGCAATATTGTGTTATTGAGAGAATGAAACCGCTAGAATGTGCTTGATAATGTTTTTGAACATTTAGAAAATTGATAAGAGCAAACATGCTTTTGCTGTGTAAAGATATAGTACTGTAATGGGTACTGCTTTCCCTTGCTGAGACTGAAGTCCCACTCCCACTGTATGTGCTGCAATCCAAGTTCCACTGCTGTATGACTCGGTAGCTGGTTCAACCCGATGTGCATGTAAATCCCTTCCTTTGAAATGATTTGCCCTCCCTGCATTTATAAAGAGACTAGAAATTGACTTCCCAGCATTGTGAAAGCAAAATGACGGCGTGCAGCCTGGAGCATTCAGCTGGAGGCGACCCATCACATGTTCCTTCAAAGCAGTCACTTTCTTTGACTGAAAAGACCTCTGACAAAGGGAAAAAAACAACACACAGCTGTTTTGAGATGGAAAGTTCTGCAAACTGCTCAGTAACTTCAAGTTGACATGAGTTTTAGTTTTGGCTTCATTTATTTGGGTCTGAGATCCCAGTGAAGTTATGTTTCAATAAATTGCTGGTCCCATTTATCTTTTTTCTACTAACATATAAATAAGTAGGCGTGGTCCAGTATTGTATATCTAATGAGTATTTTTGACCTTGATTTCTTGCATATAACTCATTAATATGTTTTTGTTGTGCATCACCAATATTTGCTAGCTTGTAAGTAGAAACAAAGCTCCACTAAAGTAAAAAAGCCAACTGATTCAACATGACATTGACAACATGACTAATATTTATGTCTTATTATTATTGATGTGTAGCTGGGTTTTCATATACTTTAAATCCAGAGTCTTAAAAAATCCTTTTTAAAAACGACATGTCCTGCTAATAATCTTATTCTAATCATCCATATTTCTCCATTCTACATTTGTCTTAGGCACGAGCATTTAGAGTTTAAAACAAAAGATGACATACACTGGCCTTGTTAAGTTTGAAATGAAACTAGAAACTTTTCAGTTCTAAGATGGGCCTTTTATATATTCATTCAGTTCTTTTGTGGCATCCCTAAGTATGGCATCAGAAGTGCCTCACTCATCTCAGAGGTATTTTTATAGGATGACTGGCTGTGAAACAGCAGCGTCATTTCATTTCACGACTGAATAGATGCTGATACTGACTCTTAAGCTGCCACAATATAGTCTTGTAGATCCAGATAAGAGTTTGCCACATGATGCAGTGCAGTTCTATACCACACTGATGCTTGCTAATCCCACCTGTCACTGTTGAGGTTCCTTTTATTATCACACCTTCCAGCTCCTCTTTTCTCAACTGCTGAAGTGAAGGATCTAAATCTTGTTCATGTCTTTTCACACCCAATTAACTCATGCAGGTAGAATGTGCCCTTTTGACCACACTATGCTACCCTGAGATACTTCCTTTCTGCAGCATGACGAGAATAGAACTGTTGCCAACTGCAGTTACCCTGGCAATCTTTGCCAACACACAGTAAACACTGACACTACTGCATCTGTGCATATAATCAGTTACAATGCATTTATCTCATTTGTTTTAACATTTTCATAAATCAAAGCACAATAATGAAAATGTGAAATAAGTCATCACATTATTGTAAATATTCACGGAATGTCCAAACATGTAAATAATTAGATTTTAATTATGCTGAAGTTATATGAAATCTAACACACTGCATTTGCCATATTTTTGTTCTTTGCTTACACTTTGCTGCAAACATACAGGAAACCATGGGTTTGATTTGTGCCTTCAAATCCCATAATTGTAAACATAACATGCACTCGTTAACACAGATGGTACATCTGTGTATAATTTATCACTGACAAGGCAAGCACGGTCTGTTTCCATCATCTATTCTTCCATTACATGTTTACATTTAAACCAAAACTAATGTTGTTCACAATTATTTCCATATTGATTGAACATTAATACACGGTACATAATTGACTCAGAGCAAATAGTGGATTTACTTTTGTGGAGTTGTCCAACAATATGTCCCCAAACACGCACACATGCACACTCCCCCTCCTGTGTCACTTTTTATCATTAGACTACTTACAGTGGGATATTTCAGATGAATGGGGCTGAATTCTTAGATCTGTGTAGCTTATCTCCTCTTAATTAATATTGACATGGCTGACTGACTGTATTATACCTGCAGTATTTAGTATGTGCTGCATGGTTGATCCTCCAGGATCATGGATCATTGTACCAGCTGAATATGGTTTACTCGATAAAACTACAATGAGAAAACAGAACCATCTGTATTCTACTTGTGCCTCGCATACACTAACATTCAGATGTTCTCAGAATGGGAAAGCAATGCCTTTACCGATTGCT
Organism: Diplotaxodon limnothrissa; assembly: GCF_057381915.1. Lineage (NCBI taxonomy): Eukaryota > Metazoa > Chordata > Actinopteri > Cichliformes > Cichlidae > Diplotaxodon > Diplotaxodon limnothrissa. Next base: position 36,933,856 of record NC_140610.1, read on the forward strand.
TTTATTGCTTTTTGTTTAGCTGTCATGTGTGTGGACAGTCGATACTGAGATTCACTTGCTGTTTCCGTAGCATTTGGAGTTTTTACAGGGTGGGGTTGCTAGCCCCACGCCCAACCCTCCTCCTTTCTCATCCGGGCTTGGGACCGGCAATGGCAGAGTTAACCGGCAATGGCAGAGTTGGACCGGCAATGGCATTCCTGTCATGATCAACCAACAACGTGCTGAAGAGGTGGAGAATTTTACATATCTTGGCAGCATCATCTCGAATGACGGGGTTTCTGATCGGGATGTCGAAGCCAGAGTAGGGAAGGCAGTTGGTGTCCTGCGACGTCTCCAACCTATTTGGAACTCGACCTCCCTGAATGTAAGGGTTAAGATCAGACTACTGAACTCTATCGTCTTCCCTACTGCACTTTACGCTAGTGAAACCTGGCGCTCAACAAGTGCAATTATTCAACACCTGAACGTGCTTCAACAACGTGGCTTGCGGCGAATCCTGAGAATTTCCTACCGGGACCGAATAACAAACGAGGAGGTCCTGTGAAGAGCAGGCACCCGCCCATTAGCCGATGTTGTTGCAGAAAGGCGCTTCCGCTTTGCGGGCCATATTTTACGCCTACCCCCTCATCGCCCAGCTAAGATTGCCATGACATGGCGTCCACGCACTGGCAAGCGAAAGCAAGGCCGACCAAAGACCACATGGCGTCGAACATTTATGGACGATCTGAGAACTGTCGACATTGCCTGGGACGAAGCTGAAACAGTCGCTGCTGACCGACATCGATGGAGATCACTAGCTGCCCGATGCGCCGCCCGGCGTAGGGGGAACTAAGTCTAAGTAAGTAAGTGTGTGGACAATCATGTGTGGACAATCAAGGCAGATTAACTAAAGCTGGTTTTAGTTTTATTACTAAGACAGACTAAATCATGGTATGTCTGATGACAAGCCACACATGGTAAGACCACACCACTAGTTTGCTTCACCTTAGTTTACTTTGCACTCACTACTTGAAATATCTTTTACTTATTGTCCAATATATTATTTCTTTATTAATTTTTTTTTTTTACATCACACCTTCCAATGTCTATATGTGTGCACACATATCAACACTGCAAGGTCAAAGTTTTGTTTTATGTTCTAACAATGCATCTTTCTTTGAGTTACCTGGGGGTTTGGCTTCTCCTTCCTGGTTGGCAAAAGGTGTGGCAAAGCTGAAGTACTGCTGACAGCTTCATTGGAGTAAACCACATGCTGGTCTGTGGGGTGTTTGGGAGTTTGTTTAATTGTTTTGTGTTAGTTGGTTATATGGCAACCCTTTTGTTTTCCCCTTGAGTGTCATATGGTTTAGGTAAGCCGGTATTTAAATTTCCTCATCAGAATCAGTAAGACTTTATTTATGCCCAAGGGGCAATCATGTATCATTTCAGCAGGTCAGTTTGGCTTATGTCTGTTTGAGGTGCTGTTAGTTGTTATTTTGAGTTTAGTTTATTGAGATGACCTCTTTTATTGGTCTGCATGTTTAAATTTTTGGCTTTGTTAGTTATCTTTCATATTTTGGGATCAATAAAACACCATTTTTGAATTAAACACCGGTGTCCTCTATGCCTTACTACTTGGTCCCTGACGTGGTATATTGATAGTTTGTCAAAAAGTTTTTCAGAGAATTCAAAAAGTAAATTATATAAATGTAAACAAAGGACATAAATAAAATACAGGTGAAATGGTAAGTTATACTGTAAATTCTGATTATACCACTTACCCCCTTTTCACATTATTCTTTTAATATTTTTTTTATTTGTCCTTTAATTTATTTCAGTGTTTCATCATTTTTAAAAAAAACAAAAACATAGTAGGCCCCACAACACAAATAGCTGTAGTACTCTCCTCTTTTGTTGAATCATTTTACAGTCTATGCGGTATCTACATTAGATCACAAACTAATAAATACTTGGCTCTTCAAAATGTTTTAAAAGGGTGCAATCAATGTGGGATTTAAACACAAACATAGGAATTAATCTGTGGTCTAACTCCACCCATCTGATTGAAAAAATACGTGAAAGTTGAGACTAAATCTATATGTCGAGTCTTTACCTATTTTCCATGGTATCTTCACAAATAAAAGCTAAGATATAATCAGTGAATCGAAGGATCAATTCCTCACATTTTGCAGTGAAGCAATAACAAAACAGAACTCATCAATTTCATTGATGTTGGAACCAAAGAATGATCTTAATTTAGCTACAGCTGAATTGTTTGCCAAGGTGTAATTAAATCGACTGACACTAATACCAGATAGATGTGTAACAGAAAATTTTCCAGCCTGAAAATTTAAATCCATTGATACAACAGCACTAGGTAATGAGAGAATTAAATGAGCAGGAACAGAGCGGCCTCTCAGAGCAGTACTCCTGATGACAGTGACCATTCAACTTCATTAGGTGGTATCGACATATTTATTCCAAACTTAATCTCCGAGCAGCAGCGGTGCCACTTGGCCTTTTAGACGGTGTCAATGGGATTCCATGCCTGGTCACCTCAACCAACAGCACGGCAAACCACAAAGAACTAACACGCAGATGTACCTCAGTCAATGGTTTTTGAAGTGTACTTTCTCTCTATTGGTCATGACAACCTGTTCAGAAGAAAATAAATAGTCCTTCTTTCATGAAGAATAAACACGCAGAGCTCAGCTTTGGAGCAGCAGAGCAGGTTTTTATTCTGGCACAGAGAGCCGGGGTGCCAGATTTCATTAGCGATTGACTGTAATCCTAATTGCACATGTTGTAGTTAGCATGTCTTTAATGCTGAACCCATACTTTATGGTTTGATGAAAATAAATTGCCAATATGTTGCTATGAAATGAAGGCAAAATTCTTGCTCAACAGAAAACTGTTGACAACTAGCTGATTACTTGTAAATAAAGACTGGCTTTTTTTGTGTTTTTTTTTTTTTTTTTGTGAGTCCAAAGTCAAAATGACAACACTATACAGCAGGGATGTCAAAAGCTACAGCCCGCTTAGAACTTGAGTGGGCTGGTTAAGTGAAACGCCACTTTCTGTGGGTGTAAAGACTACAATACACATAAAACTACACATTTTGATATATCTTAATATAAGTTAACGAAGTGCAATTTCAACATCACATCTCACATCTCACATTGTGTAAAAGGTTCTGGTAGCTCACTCCCCAGAGTTTCCCATATTTATAAAATACAGGACACTCTTTAGCAAGTTTCTATAGTAGACGGTGAAAAAAAGCACAGGAAAAACTGTAAAAACTATACAAATACAATTAAGCCTAAAAATGTATGCACTCTATCAGATTTTCCAAAGCTGTTTAGCAAGTCGGATGGGATTCTTTGCCGGGGTAATTCTGGGCTCCAGGCATTATGTTTAACATGTCTGCAATAGAGTATATAAGATGAATGTACACTATATTATGGAGGTTTTCATTTTAAAAAAGAAAGAAAAAAAGACATTTATATCTAATTGAAGTGCACTTTTTCAATGAGCTCAATCCATAAAAATTGCTTACGAATCTAAAATAACTCCTGAAAAGATTCTGAAAACGGTGACCATGTTGTGGCCTTTGAGAAATCACTGCGCTGTGAGGTAATTGCCCAACTGTGCCAATTTACCACCTCCAGACTAGAAACCTCAGACTTTATGGCAGGATGATCAAAGCTGCCACACTCTCCAGTGTTTCCTCCACATACAGCTTTTCCAGAGAGAATTGTTTTTTGTCTTTCATCTTTCAATTCAAATTTCCTTCCTTTCTCTTCTTTCGACTGTCTGCTCGTCTTCTCTTGGATCAAACACGAATAAGAAGATACATATAACATTGTACGGTACACTGGAGGAGCCTTCATTGCATAAATAATGATGTTACTATGGCAATAATACCGTATCATCTGCAACATCTGCATCTACAACAGAATGTAAGCGCTTTAGTTATTTATCTATTTATTTTCAGAGAGACAGGCTTATATTTATTACACAGATGTGATATTATCTACAGCTACTTACAGTATCAATGATATTCATTTAGACTCTTTTTCTCTACAGTATCAATGATATTCATTTAGACTCTTTTTCTCCAATTGATCTTTCTGAGTTAACTTCAGTAATGACTTCCTTCAAACCATCAACATGTCTTTTAGACCCCATTCCTACAAACTGCTCAAAGAAGTCCTGCCATTAATTAATGCTTCAATCTTAAATATGATCAACCTATCTCTAATAATCGGTTATGTACCACAGGCCTTCAAGCTGGCAGTAGTTAAACCTTTACTTAAAAAGCCATCCCTAGACCCAACTGTCTTAGCTAATTATAGGCTCTATAATTAGATCTATAGGATCTCCAACCTTCCTTTCATTTCAAAAATCCTTGAAAGAGTAGTTGTCAAACAGTTAACAGATCATCTGCAGAGGAATGGCTTATTTGAAGAGTTTCAGTCAGGTTTCAGAGCTCATCACAGCACAGAAACAGCTTTAGTGAAGGTTACAAATTATCTTCTTATGGCCTCTGACAGTGGACTCATCTCTGTGCTTGTCCTGCTAGTGCAATGTCCTTAGTGTAGCGTTCGATACTGTTGACCATAATATCCTATTAGAGCGATTAGAACCTGCTTTAGGTATTACAGGTACTGCACTGCAGTGGTTTGTATCATATCTATCTAATAGACTCCAATTTTTGCATGTAAATGGAGAGTCCTCTTCACACACTAAGGTCAATTATGGTGTTCCACAGGGTTCAGTGCTAGGACCAATTCTGTTTACATTATACATGCTTCCCCTAGGCAGTATCATCAGAAGGCATAGTATACATTTTCACTGCTATGCAGATGACACCCAGCTCTATCTGTCCATGAAGCCAGATAACACACACTAATTAGTTAAACTGCAGGAATGTCTTAAAGACATAAAGACCTGGATGGCCGCTAACTTTCTGCTTCTTAATTCAGATAAAACTGAGGTTATTTTACTCGGCCCTGAAAATCTTAGAAATATGGTATCTAACCAGATTCTTACTCTGGATGGCATTACCTTGGCCTCCAGTAACACTGTGAGGAACCTTGGAGTCATTTTTGACCAAGACCTGTTCTTCAATGCACATATAAAACAAATATGTAAGACTGCGTTCTTCCATTTGTGCAACATCTCTAAAATTAGAAATATCCTGTCCCAGAGTGATGCTGAAAAACTAGTTCACGCATGTATTACTTCCAGGCTGGACTAATGTTAGGTTTTGTATTGTTGATTGTCATTTATGCTTAGAAATATTTAACCATATATGCTTAGAGGTGTATAATCAATTGTGTAGTGATAGGATGTGTGATCTTTAGCAGGCTGCAAAGGCTTGGTGTGTATTCCACACTGGAATGCACACCTACATCCTCGGAGCATGGGGAGAGGTCGTACCTTGTCTTATTGTTTTATGGTAGGATAAACGTGGCTATATCTGTTTTAGGCTAAGTGCCTTTTGTTTAGATGAACTATTGGACTTCCAGACCAGCAGGTTTAGGGAAGTCATTTATGGGGTCACACTCTGACCACACACACACACACACACACACACACACACACACACACACACACACACACACTTACACAACGCACAGGCTAGGTACTCTTTGTGTGTATGTAGACGCTGTATGTTAATGAACCTATGCATATTCATGTAACCTCAATAAAAGAACAGTGTTACGGGGGAGCGGACGAGAGCAACTGGGGTCAAGCGAAGGAACGGCGTTTGTCCGGTTCTCTCCTGTGCACGAGAAACATGAAGAACTTTGCCTACTTTGTGTCTTGCTTGCTGTGTAATTATATTGTCTTCAACGTTCCAGCGAATAGGTTCAAGCTACAAACCTATCATTAATTGGTCCTTCGAGAGCCGGAGCCCTGGAGTCGACATTCACCGAGGGGAGAAGAGACACGCTGAAAGACTGACGTCAGCCAGGAAGTTCCTGTAGTAAAATCCCGAGACATGAGAATTTGTCATCGGGCCAGTGGATTAGCTGTCTGTTTTCTCTCCTTGATGAATGACGATCGGCGGGATCCGAGGCTATACTACACGCTAAGCAACACCGAGTAAGTTTAGAGTCCAACTCTATAACTGTACGTCTTCGCCGCTCAGTGGGGCGTTGTCCGTGCCCGCTTAGTGGGGCTAAAATTCGCCGTCTTAGTGGGGCGATGTACCAAGCCGCTCAGTGGGGTTTTTTTTGTACAGAAGCATTAAGTCGCAGAGTTGCGCAGTTCGAACTTTTTTGGTTCGCCGTCTTAGTGGAACGAAATGTAGACCGCTTTGTGGGATCTGCCGCTTTGTGGGGTTTTGAGAAGTTCCGCGGGGTCCAGATTGTGCTGGACAATAGGCCTATTTTGTGTTGTTGTTTTTGTGTTTGAGTGTGTTTGTGTGAGTGGGTGTGGAGCAGAACACGTGGTCTGTGACACCGTCTGTTGTTGTTATCTGTTGTTATCATGGGTTCCTAAGCAACCAAGAGTGAGTCAGAGGGTGACAGACATTTATGCTGGACTTTGCTCCTGGCAGCGCAAAGTATTTAAATAAAAGAGAGCGACGGCTCCTTAGCTGCGCGGGTTCACGCGAGCATGGTCGCGCGGGTTTCATGCGGACCTGAGCCGTGCGGTTAATCGCAGGCTTATAAATGGAAGAGATTCAAATGTTAGAAGTTTTCAGGAAACACACCAGCCTTGAAGAGCGTGTGGAGAGGGCCAGTCCACATCAGCAGCACTTAAGATATGCTCTGGTGAATGGCTTTCTCCCACCCCTTGCTGACATAAAATGTTTATTCTTTAGCTTGCCCTGATCGACAACAGCCTGTGTGCCAGACCATAGATTTAATTGAGGTGGATAATTGTTAAAAGTAATCTGCATTAAGCTTAGGGTTGCTCAAATTCAGTACAATGACATATGAGCTGAAGTAAAATAGGTAAATATTTTAACTAATGACGTCCATAGAGGCACTTGACCGGTTTGAAAGACTGTCGTCTTATTATGAGCCATTGTTGAGATATAGAGCACACCTGTGAAAACAACTAATATGCTGAACCCTGTATGAAACATCTAAAAGTACATGATGGAGAAGATGAATTGAATATGAAAGTGCAAGACTTTGCCACTGTGGGCAAAGCACGCAACCACTGTGTGAGGTTGCGTTGCGGTCTCTTCTGAGCTGATGAGCAAGCTACACATTATCAGATCGAGAGCTGTCTAAGAACTCCTCAAAGAGAGGGAAACAGAACTATGATAACTGCGATAACTGGAGTGTGCAGAGTTTCCGTGAGCAGTTTTTCTGCATCTTGACTCATGTGTGTAGGGTGTTCATAGCATCAGCATCATGTTTTTGTTTATTTGTTTTGTTGGGTTGAAAATAATTAAATAAACTTGTGATCATGCCTATGGATCACTATGGCACATATCATCAGCCATATGATTTATTTATGCAGATGAAAAAGTGAGTGTGAATGTGTCTGACATCAGTGTTTTTGTGCGCTGTGTAAAAGTAATTGCCTCTGATTGCGAGAGCGGTGATTCTGCAGGTCACCAGCTATTGTAAAGAAAAAAAAGCAATAAAAGAGTGAGAAAGAGACAAAATTTACATTGTAGATGAAAAATAATCATAGGAAAAAGGTTTTGTGTAGATCAGCCAAGAACAACTACAATCTCATTTTCTGCTTTTAAGAAAGGACTGTGCACACAAACAGAGAGAGATGTGTGTTGATTAAGCAGTGATAATAATAATGAACATGTCGTAGTTTGTCACTTTCAGGTGAAAAGCAGACCTGAATCAATTTTCCACATGTCGGAAGAAAGTTATAGTTTAACATCATTGGAAACATGCAGGCCAAGTTTCTGGCTAACTTATTTACAGCACCATGTGTCTCTCAACCTCACAAGCAAGCTCTCACTCCTCCCTGAGGACAAGGAATGCAGCTCCAAAGAGCAATAACATGGCAGATAAAGAGACAGCAGCAAAGTTCTGAGCAAAGAGTCCCAGCAAGCAGCAGCAGTGTGGACAAACAGCATCAGAGAAGAAGAGCAAACCCATCATCCTGCCTGATTGGATGAATGGCACTGTGTTTCCAACAAGCTGCAACTTCACTGTGCATGTGACAAGAACGTTTGAGGAGAACTGAGGAGACTGTTGGAGTTTGACATTTGCCACCTTTGGAGTAAAATGGCAAGAAGAGACAGTGGAACACAGGACAAAGCTAAAGGAGAACTGCCTGCTATTGGACTGTTGAAGTGGGAGAGGACAACAGAGTGAGAGGACAATAGAGTGAGAGGAGTGGTGAGAACACATAGGAATTTTGTTATTTAATGTGGGAAATCAAAATTTGGGTTAGCAAACCAGGGGAAAAGAAAACTGACTGTTTAAGTTGGAAAATTGAGAAGGAGTCTGAAACACTGCAAAAAAGAAACATATACAAAATCACACACACAAGCAGAACATGCATTAACCCTACTAACACTTCCAAACACAAGAGAGCTTATGAAGATTAGACAACATCTTAAGCATGTGAGTCTGTTTATCATCTTGTCCAAGTCACTCAGTGTGATGCAAAGACCAGTGGACTCATAGCACATTAGTTAAGAAATGATCAAATAATAGCAGAGAAGTGTGTAAGAAAGGCAACTTTAAGAACATGCTCTGCTGGAGATGCAGCTCCACAGACATTGATTAAACCTGCCTAATAACACAAACACACATGCAATGAAAATCAGCTTGTTATCTCTCATCAGTGTTAAAATAGTGTCAAATTAGCAGACACTTGTTATCAAATGCTGAATTTATCCAGTGCTGACAATTGACTCTCTAGGTTGCAGGACAACAGTTTAACTTTTGTGGGAAAAAAGATTCTGGTTTGACCAACCAGTGATCAGACAATAAATTTAGTTGTTGATATAGTAAATTGGGAGATGCTTGCTGCTTGATTGATGCAGCACAAGTGATTTACTGTATGAGGGAAATTCTATTTTTGTGATAACATTTTGAACATGCATTTCTGTTGTCCTGTCATCTTAGTGGGTTAATAGCTGATATGCAAATTGGTTGATCGTTCTTAGATTAATGAAAGGTGACTGAATTCTAGCACGAGTGAATGGGATGTTTGGAGTTTGTTGTGTGTTGAGTGGAGACTCTAAAACACTGAGTTTCCTGTTTTGATGTGCGAGTGAATCCTGTACCTAGATACACAACTCTGAATACGTCAGAACAAACTTCTTTTGTGAAGTGCATGACAACATGTTACACGTTTTATGATGAAGGGAAAAAGGAAAACTGAATAAAATGGGTGTGTGGCCTAAATGAGTGAAAAGCACAGACCTGGGGATTAAACTCATAGCTAATAAGACATTAGGCTTATGTTGTGTGTTGTGCAGCTGATGGTTGGTTTGGAGTGAATCTAGCTGATGATTTTTCTTTTGTTGTGAAGTTGAGCCTGCCAATTAGTATGATGGTATGATAAACCATGCTAATGGTATGATTTATCCTCCTGATATGAGGAGCTTGTGTCATGACTTAACAAGGCCTTTTTATTTTGATACTTTCACAGTGCACTGAAAGTTTTGTTCGATAATCTCGTTTGAGCAGATCTGCACGATTAGAACAGAAAGCGCTGTACGACACGTCGTCGAGCAAATTGTTACAAGTGAGTTTCTCCACATTAAAATGGGCTCAGGAGAAAGCCACTTATTTGGGACAATTAGAAAGTACGTTCCTGTCCAAAAGGATTCAGCGAGGTAATCCGATCTAAAGTTTTTCTTTTTCTTTTTGAAATGACGTCATTTTGCTGAGAGTGGAAACTAAATGCGACGATCGATTCCACTATCAGCAAAGAAAGAAAGAAAGAATGAATGTATGAATGAATGAGTGAAAGAAAAAAACTGATTGGTAAAAGCTGACAAAAGCTGACAAGACTTTTCTGATGTAACACTACTGTGCGAAGTTAACCCCCACCTGACAAAGGTGCAGATGAATTTATGTGTGTTTCTTTTTACAGGAGCAGAAAGATGACAGCAACATTCGAGGTTGCATGACGATTTAACCTGTTAAATGCCACTTTCTGTGTCTGTGCATCTACCAGGGGTGTTATTCACTACCTTGTGTTGCTCACAGAGGAAACTGTGAGAAAGTGTGTATACATCTGCGCAGCGCTAACATTTGCATTTTCTTTTCTACAGCATTACAGTTCTTCATGTGATTTATAACAGGACAACTAGTTATTGTTTTTCTACTACAGGATTTCTGGGTTTGTGTGTGAAGAAACTGTGTTTACAGGTTATGAGTTGGTGATGCTGTTACACTGTGTTTTTGGGAAAATGTGAAGGTTACTTTGACAATGTGAATAACATGTGAGAAATTTCCTGTGTTGAAAACTAGTGTCACTTCTTTCCGCAGCTATGGATGGTTGACTTTATGGTGTTTTTATGGCACCCCTGGAGCCTGTCGACCTGTGTCTGACCACCGTCTGACCACGGTCAATGTGTATTTGCTAATGTTTGTTTTTCTAAGAGTGCATGTAGAGGATTCAGCAGAAGCGGACAAGTGACATGAGAAAAACAAATAATAGATGCAGTGTTTATGGAATAGTTTAATATGGTGCTCATTAGCTGGCCACTTTTGAGCCCATAGTAATATATGAGTGGAGTGACTTTGCTTAAGGGAAGTCACCGATTGCATTAATGTTGGCTGAGTACATGGGATGATCCATGTCTGAGGCAAATTATGGTAATAATTGTAGTTTACTGATTTGAGAAAACCTGCACATGACACTTGTCTTGCTGATGTTGAATGCTTATTACTCTTATGATACAATTGTTTACAAGTGTGAAGTTTGATTTCACTTCCAGATCTTGTTTTCCAGGCCATGATGGTGTGTATGCAGGCTCCTGGCAGAGCCAGGTGTTAAGCAAACTTAATATGCAAAACACACTAACATCTTTTATTGCAAGGTTACGGAGCTACTCCGGAGGAGACACCCTGATGTTGCCTGGGGCATGATCTAGCTAACCTTTTTCTTTAAGACACGAATCCAGGTTTGATGAGTTGACTCATGGGAGTGTCCATGCGTCAAGAGGAAGGGTCCAGGATTAACATTAAATAATGTTTTTTATGATTGCTGCAGTGATTTGTGTGATTAACAGTTCATTTACAGGTATTAAACCTATGCAAGTGGTGCATCCATGTTCAGATGAGGTTTTGATGGCCTATAAGTAAAGTTCACTGAACTAAAGAATGTGGTTTGATGATTGTTGACATGCTCTCCAAATAGAAGTTTTTCCTCTTAGCAAGGAAATACAGGTGCAGCAGTCAGAGTATTGCTGAAAGGGATCTCCTGAGAAATCTTAAGAGGCCCAGTGAGAAGCAAGAACCATTCCAGGCATAGCTGACAGCCCAGGCAGTGGTTGAGGTCAAAGGTCGAGCTGTTTGGGGCCCATCATGAGATCAGACTTTGGAGCCACAGCAAGGACCATGAAGCTGCGTTGGAATGAGAGCTGTGCCAAGGGGGCTTTCCAGAGGCCAACAGAGGAGATTGTGGACAACAGACGGGCACCTGAACGATGAGGGGAGCGTGCCAAGCTCCATCGACAACGCAGAGGGAGTCTAAGGATGACATCATGATTCTGTGAAAAGCACAGGAACCAGAAGCTATGGTGGTGATGACAGCAGTTTCCTATGAACATCACCTAATGCTGTGCCACTGCACTGTGCATACGATGACACTCTGAAGGCTGCTGGGATCATAACAGCAGTAAGATAACTGAACCCAGCACCCTTTTCACAGAGGGGTTTTTCTGCAGAGCGTGGACAATGGAGGAGTCATAAGTATCCCCCTCGCAGGACGAAGGCCTGAAGTGAGGTAATGGGGGTTGGTAGATGCCATAAAACTAGAGTGCTGAAGAGGTCTGCAGCTTTCACGATAGCTGAGACCCATGTTGACAAACAACAAAACCAACTGGTATGTTTGAATGTCTATTCTACATACATTTGGACTCTGGTCCTATGGACAGTGATGGAAACAACTGGAAGAGACATTCATGACGCCCTGCAGAACTTAAACCACTCTGCAGAGAGACATGTGATTTGCACACCTGGAGGAAGCACCACCAAGCTGAGATGTTTTTGAAAATGTTACTTTCTTATTTTAACTATTAAATTAACAATTCATTTGTTGGCTCGTAGGATGCAGTTTGCCACTGGATGAGATCAATGAGGAATGGGATAACTGCTAATACATTTGTCAAACTGTGTAAGTTTACAGTAATTTAGGGTGATTGACATATGCTGTGTATAAAAATGTTTGCATTGAAACTGTCAGACATGAGGTGATCATAACTGGGAACTTTTCTAGCATAAAGGTCAAAAAGGGGGGAATGTTAGGTTTTGTATTGTTGATTGTCATTTATGCTTAGAAATATTTAACCATATATGCTTAGAGGTGTATAATCAATTGTGTAGTGATAGGATGTGTGATCTTTAGCAGGCTGCAAAGGCTTTGTGTGTATTCCACACTGGAATGCACACCTACATCCTGGGAGCATGGGGAGAGGTCGTACCTTGTCTTATTGTTTTATGGTAGGATAAACGTGGCTATATCTGTTTTAGGCTAAGTGCCTTTTGTTTAGATGAACTGTTGGACTTCCAGACCAGCAGGTTTAGGGAAGTCATTTATGGGGTCACACTCTGACCACACACACACACACACACACACACACACACACACACACACACACACACACAACGCACAGGCAAGGTACTCTTTGTGTGTATGTAGACGTTGTATGTTAATGAACCTATGCATATTCATGTAACCTCAATAAAAGAGCAGTGTTACGGGGGAGCGGACGAGAGCAACTGGGGTCAAGCGAAGGAACGGCGTTTGTCCGGTTCTCTCCCATGCACGAGAAACATGAAGAACTTTGCCTACTTTGTGTCTTGCTTGCTGTGTAATTATATTGTCTTCAACGTTCCAGCGAATAGGTTCAAGCTACAAACCTATCAGCTACTGTAATTCATTATTATCAGGAAGTTTTAAAAACTCCCTGACAAGCCTTCAGTTAATCCAAAATGCTGCAGCAAGAGTACTGACAGGCAATGTTCCCTCTAATTTTTCATGTGTCTGAGCGAACACACAAACTCCCTGAGCGGTCCCTTGGACCACTGTGAGCAATAGCAGATGTGTGCACTGTGGTCACGCCAGCATCGAATCCATCCAAGTTACACGGTTTATTAAAATAATCAAATTACAGCATTTACATTTATGTTAGACCACTTTTAATTAACTGCTTTAGCCCACTTACAATGAAAATTTAAAAAAAAATCTTGTTCATGACCTGTGTAGTATGTTAACACTGTTGGAAGTAAAAATAACTTGAACTCCAATTTTGAAAACATAACTTTATTTTGTTATTAATTTATTTATTTTTTGCGCTGACTTGTATTATGAGTCTGTGGTCTGGGAGAGAGTCCTGTAACTCTCTGTCTGCAAAATACAGTATATAATGACCAATGTTGGGCAATTAATTATATAGTTACTTCTTCAAAAAAGTAAATTAGTTATGCAAACAACAAAGTTCTTTGCAGCTGAAATGTTTATTTTTTTTAAATAAACATTTCAAACTATTTACAGAACAATCAGGTGTTCTGCATCAAATCTGATCCCAAAAATAATTTCTGGCCACTATGGGATAAAGGAGAACAACAACCTGATACCTGCAGGCCTGACAACAGGAGATGTATCACTCCTGTAACACCTGTAACATTCAGCAGTCACATCATTGTTCTGACACACAACAAAACTATTGATTACACTACACACTAACTACACAAGATTTGCACTAAACGTCGCAAATCTCTCACATCTCAAAACACCGCCGTCACTCCTAAAACTTCCTTCCTTCCTTCCCCCCTTCCTAAACAACTAAATGCCTTGTTGCCATATCATTTTTTGATTGGTCGACATGGTACATTTTTCCACCAATAGGAAAGTGTGGGTTTGTTTTGGTTTTGTTTTTGCTCACCGGTGGAGAGTGCTTTTGAGCGTTTTCCTTATAAAACGCAGTTGTTACCGTTTCTTCCCACAGTAAATATAAACAACGATAGTATTCAGGGAGAAAAACAAACATTGCATATATTTTTATCATAACCCTGGCCTACCAACACAATTTAAAAACTGGTATAAAGTCCACACTTCCGTCAATTGTTCCGTCTGTCCTGCTCACATTTCCAATGGTTGTACACGTCATTAACGTGACTTCACTCCACATCAGCCACGCAGCTGTGCTAGCTAAAACACCGGTGTCGGCACATAAGGACGCTGTCATAGCCTTTCAACCACGTTGATTAGCTGCGTATATACGAATGTGAATCGCATTATTGGCTGGACTATGAGATAAGGTAGCATCATTCTAATCCCATACAGGAGCCGCCAGTCACTCACTGACTAACACTGCAAAACAGAATTGTTAAAGTATTAATTTTAATTTCAACTCAGGTTAGATTTTTTTTGTGCGCAACGCAGATTTTCTGTGCGCAGAGACTGTGCCAGCAGTGCGCAATTGTGCACGCACGCAGCTTAGAGGGAACATTGCTGACAGGGACTAGAAAGAGAGAGCATATTTCTCCTATTTTGGCTTCCCTTCATTGGCTTCCTGTTAAATCCAGAATTGAATTCAAAATCCTGCTCCTCACATACAAGGTCTTAAATAATCAGGCCCCATCTTATCTTAATGACCTTGTAGTACCATATCACCCTATTAGAGCACTTCGCTCTCGCTCTGCAGGCCTACTTGTTGTTCCTAGAGTATTTAAAAATAGAATGGGAGGGAGAGCCTTCAGTTTTCAGGCCCCTCTTCTGTGGAACCAGCTAGTTTGGATTCGGGAGACAGACACTATCTCTACTTTTAAGATTAGGCTTCAAACTTTCCTTTTTTTGCTAAAGCATATAGTTAGGGCTAAATCAGGTGACCCTGAATCCTCCCTTAGTTATGCTGCAAAATTCAATGCACCAGGGGATTCCCATGATGCATTGAGTTTTTCCTTTCCAATCACCTTTCTCACTCACTATGTGTTTAGAGACATTGAAACATATCTGTTATTAATCTCTTTCTCTCTTCCACAGCATGTCTTTGATCCTGCTTTCTTTCTGACACCCCAACCGGTCGCAGCAGATGGCTCCGCCCCTCCCTGAGCCTGGTTCTGCCAGAGGTTTCTTCCTGTTAAAAGGGAGTTTTTCCTTCCCACTGTCGCCAAAGTGCTTGCTGATCAGAATCAGAATCTGAATCGTGTTTATTGGCCAAGTATATGTGCAGACACATACAAGGAATTTGGTTCCCGTAGACGGTGGCTCTCAAGCACAGCAATGTAAATCACACACACACACACACACACACACACACACACACACACACACACACACACACACACACACACACACGTGTCTATATATACATTACACATGCATACACATACATACACAAAGTTGTGTAAACCAACTATAAATAACTAATCTAAACTTATATACATAAAATACAGAAATGAATGAGGTGGAATAAATACTACAGAATGTACACAAGGGGCAGTTGCAGTCTGGCAGTGGGAGCAGTGTGACATGTCAACTGTTTAGAAGGGAGATGGCGAGGGGAAAGAAACTGTTCCTATGTCGGGTTGTCCTGGTCTGCAGGCTTCTGTTCCATCTGCCAAAGGGCAGCAGTTAGAGAAAGTCTGTGTCCAGGGTGTGAGGGGTCTGTGATGATTTTCAGTTTCCTGGTTCTTGAGAGGTACAGATCCTGGATGGAGGGCAGGGGGCGGCGATGATCCTTTCTGCTGCCCGTACAGTCCGCTACAGTCTGCTCCTGTCCTGTTTAGTGGCTGCACCATACCAGACTGTGATGGAGGGACAGGACAGACTCAATGACCGCAGTGTAGAACTGGATTAGCAGCTCCTGTGGAAGACTGGGTCTTTTTGAAGATGGAGGAGATGTTGGTCTCCCACTTCAGGTCCTGGGAGATGGTGGTAATGGTAAATGTATAGCGCTTTACTTAGTCCATAAGCGCTATAGGACCCCAAAGCGCTTTACACTTTTTGATTCAGTCTTTCACCCATTCACACACACATTCACACACTGGCAATGGCAAGCTACGTTCTAGCCACAGGGGCGCACTGACAGACGAGGCTGCCGGACACTGGCGCCACCGGGCCCTCTGACCACCACCAGTAGGCAAACATGGGGTTAGTATCTTGTCCAAGGATATTTGGCATGCAGCCAGGAGGCAGCCTGGGATCGAACCACCGACCTTCTGATTAGTGGCTGACCTGCTGTGCCACCTGAGCTACAGCCACCCCAAGAACTTGAAGATCTTCACAGTCGACACAGGGCTGTCTGATATTGTAAGGGGGGGGCAGAGTTGAGGGATGTCTCCTGAAGTCCACTGTCATCTCTACAGTTTTAAGAGTGTTCAGCTCCAGATTGTGCTGACTGCACCAGAGTACCAGCCGCTCAACTTCCTGCCGGTATGCAGACTCATCACCATCCTGAATGAGGCCAATGACGGTGGTGTCATCTGCAAACTTTAGGAGTTTAACAGCCGAGTTCTTGGAGGTGCAGTCATTAGTGTAGAGGGAGAACAGTAGTGGTGAGAGGACACATCCTTGAGGGGCACCAATACTGAGGGACCGAGTTTCAGAGGTGATCTCCCCCAGCCTCACTTGTTGCTTTCTGTCTGTCAGGAAGCTGGTGATCCATTGACATGTAGCTGGTGACACGCTGAGCTGGGAGAGTTTGGAAGAGAGAAATTCAGGCACGATGGTGTTAAAAGCTGAACTAAAGTCCACAAACAGGACCCTGCCATAAGTTCCCGAGCGGTCAAGGTGTTGCAGGATGTAATGCAGCCCCATGTTTACTGCATCATCCACCGACCTGTTTGCCCGGTAGGCAAACTGCAGAGGGTCCAGCTGGTGGCCTGTAATGTCCTTCAGATGGGCTAACACCAGTCGTTCGAAGGATTTCATGACCACAGACGTCAGGGCGACAGGTCTGTAGTCATTCAGTCCTGTGATGGTGGGTTTCTTGGGAACAGGGATGATGGTGGAGCGTTTGAAGCAGGAGGGAACTTCACACAGCTCCAGGGATCTGTTGAAGATGCGAGTAAAGATGTGAGCCAGCTGTTCAGCACAGGTTTTGAGGCAGGAGGGTGATGGTGGTGGTGGTGGTCATTGGGTCTGGATTGGGGAGGGTGGGGGTGGTCGTTGAGACTGGATTGGGGAGGGTGAGGTTGAAGGGGGGAGAGGTGGAAGGTGTATTGGGGTCAATGTCTGAAGCAATGTCTCTGGGGAGGGGAGGGTGAGGCGTGGGAGTCTGTCCGTCTTAAACCTGCAGTAGAATGTGTTTAACTCATTGGCCAGGTCTTTGTTTGCTTCAACAGTGGGTGGGGGGCGTCTGTAGCTGGTGATTTCCTGCAGGCCGCTCCACACTGACGCAGGGTCGTTGGCTGAGAGCCGTTCTTCCAGCTTCTGGGATTAGATCCTTTTGTCTGCTTTGATCTCCTTGGTCAGTGTGTTCCTGGCTTGCTTGTACAGGGCCCTGTCACCACTTCTGTAGGCGTCCTCCTTGGCCTTATGAAGATGTTGGAGTTTAGGAGTGAACCATGGTTTATTGTTGTATGTGCAAAAGGTCTTTGTTGGCACACACATGTCTTCACAAAAACTGATGTATGATGTCACAGTGTCCGTGAGCTCATCCAGATTCTCAGATGCAGCTTCAAAAACAGTCCAATCAGTGCAGTCGAAACAGTCCTGCAGTTCCTGCTTTGCTGCGTTAGTCCACTTCTTCACAGTTTTGACTACAGGCTTGGCACGTTTGAGTTTTTGCCTATAAACTGGAATAAGATGGACCAGGCAGTGATCCCATTTTTCTAAAGAGAACATTTTGACTCATTAGTTTTTTGTGAAGTACAGCTTTGAAACAAATTCATTTGGAGTCATTCTGCCAAACTTTGTTGCACAACTTAATTAGTCATCAGAAAAAAAAGAAAAAAACAGTTGTTAGCCTTAAGCTATCTTTGCTTCACCTGTTTTCCTACTACTGCTAGTGGAGGAGCTGACTGAGACCCTCCTGCAGTATATGTCCCAATGGAAAAGAGTACTGTTTGAAGCAGCTCATTTAGAAAAGACAACAAAATGAGAATCTTTTGAAACAGCCGTCACAGCTCCTCTGCTTGCCGTAAGTTACTTTAGCGCACCTCTGTTTTCTTTTTTTCATCCGCCATCTGTTTTTACAGTTACAGATAGTAACTGTCAAGCAATGGATCTCTCCTAGCTGTTCAGTAGGATTACCCAAATGCCATTATGTGGTGTGATTAAAGAAAACTGTGGGTATTAGTATTAGGGATATTTTGTGCTTCATAATTATTGGGTGCCATGATGCTGACCGGAGTAGTTGTGGATTAGTAGATGCTGTCTTATGTGAATATATATCACTCATATGATTAGAACTGTGATTTAAGTGTTGCTCAATTAATATGGGCTAGGCATTTTAAAATGTTGTTGTTTGCAATTTGGCCATAGATAAGTTTGGTTTTTGGAGCTAAAATGGATGAAAGGGTGAAGTGCTATGGTAGCAAGTTTCCTTAGTGAGCTACATTTATAAACTCTTTAGGATCAATGCACAGGCACACGTTTCAGTAATTAAATGCCAAGTAACAGACTAAAAATACTAAAATTTGACTCTCCAAAACCAGGTCTGTACCACACTGGCAATTAAAAATACTCCAACAAGCACCAAAAGTATACCCACAGTGAAGATGTCCAGTTTAATAATTACAAATAGTACCAGCACCAGTAGACTATGATCGTCTCCAGAGGTACATCCCCGACTTTAGGTTGGCTGTGGGACCCAAAGGCAGTACTTGGGGGTGAGGGTACTTTATTGCAAAATAAAACAGAAAGTAACAAACACTTTGACCAAGACTAAGATATGTGAACTTGACACAGGGATAGGCGATAAACAAACATGGAGATATGACTGACTGTGGAGACAGAAAGGGATCACAAAAGATAACTAAAAATTATGTAACCTAATGAGGAACACAGATTGGAAACTGAGAGAGGCTAAGGAAACAATATGCTAAAAGGACTATTTACAGAACATAAACCACATTTTAAAAATCCAAAAGGACAATTACTGAGGTCACAGAAAACTCAAAACATCTGAAAACTAAAAACGATGGGTCAAAGACTGAAGACTAGTCTTATAAAATAAAGTTCTTATGAGGGGGAGAAATATCCAAACCAAATAATCATTTCTGTTTGTAGCCTGCCTCAAATGGCACCTTGACGAACTGCAGTTCCATGTTGGCTTCATTTTGCAACTCTGGGTATTGCTCCATTGTAATATTCATATATATGAAAATAGAACCAGTATACCATCCAGCACTACATATATGCAGAGGATTCAGAGCAGATGCTTGATCAACACATTTCCAACATAATCAATGAAACTGGCCACACCAGGGATGAAAGCAGAGTGTAAGCGATGCATATGAATTGCTGCTATGATTAGCTCTGCAAATGTAAAAATAGACCTGTGCTTATCTTAACACTGTTTGCTGAAAAACAGCAAATTCAGAAATAATGTGCTTCCATGATGACGTGTCTGAGTATTATCCAGTAATTTTAAGAATGAATGTTGTAGCTCCTCTGCCGTAGCACTCAGATTTGTACATAAACATGGCACACACTTGTCAAAGAACTTAGCAAATAAAGGTCCCTATTCAAGTGCAACACACAGCCTTGTTTGTCAGTAATGCTGAGTTGTGCTAATCCTACCCTTTTACTTGGTACTTGGCAAATGAATTTGTATTTGTAGTAAATGCAGTATGATGCAATGTATGGACCACATGTAATAAATAACCTTCAGCCTTTCAATGTTGTTAGGGGAAAACTCTGTAAAAGACCCAGGAGAAATAAAGACACAATGAGACAAGATCACTTTTTATGCTTTAACGTGCACACGGGTAAGCTGTTCAGAACAACTCACAACGTGTACAGAGGCTGGGCACTTTTTATAGGAAAGACAGTGAGAACAGGATAAGAAAATACAAAACAAATAAAATAAACAACTCCATATGTGGCGCTAGTCTCGTCAGCAGAGAGCTGGGAGAAGGCTGTGAGAGATAAAACAATCTAAAACAATATGTCCCAAAACAGTATGTCTTTGCTGAGAAAGTCTAAAAAGATAATTCTAAACTAATCTAACCATAGACAAAAGGGCATGCTTGCACATTTAAAAGAAGGTAAAGAAACATAGAATCATTTTTCCTGTAACATTCCCTCCTGTTTTAACTTATTTTAAATGTATACAACAATTGTCTGTGAAGGTTATTTATTAAGTATCTTAAGCAATTTTTTAATTTTCAAAATGTCAGCATAGCAGAAATGGAAGTCATTTGGTCTAAAGATTAAAACAAAATAAAATAATAAAAAGAAAAAAGAAAATCATAGTAAATGAAAATCATAGTAAATGAAATAACAAGTGGAATAAACAAGAAAAAATAATAAAACTAAACTACAAAAAATAAAGGATAAAAACCTTATATTTTAAAACGAAAACTACAAAAAATAAAAGGATGAAAACTAAAATGAAAACTTTGTATTTAAAAATGATGAAAACCTAATATTTAAAATGAAAACTTTATATTTAAAAATGATGAAAACCTAATATGTAAAATGAAAACTTCAAAAAATACAAGGATGAAAACCTTATATTTAAAATGAAAACTTCAAAAAATAAAATGATGAAAACCTTATATTGTACCTGCATAAACTACTAATGTGTTAATCAGTGCATGATCACTTGAAAAAGGCAGAAGTCATTTTTAATCACCACGTCATTCATTAGCAGTTATTACAAGTTCTCCTCTAACAGAATTGCAACAGGATGCTGGTCTTCTTGAGGCACGGCAACATAAGCAGTCATTGTAGTTGTTATCATCTTTGAAATCATTACTCTTAGACATGGCGGTGTAGCTGCTCCAGATGTGTGGTCAGTGACATATTTTTGCAGAATGGACAAATTCTGCAAAGCTTCATAAATGTCTCCTCCAGCTTTGTATCCATCAGGGATAAAAGTGCAATATGTCTCCCCGATCAGCTTGCAAACTCCTCCTTGTGATGCTGTTAGCAGGTCTAGTGTCAGTGTGTTCTTCAACACCATCGTTCTGATGGCCTTCTGTTCTCCTGCTAAGGCCGTTCCCAGGGCCTTAGTTAAGTTGATGTGTCGTAGCAGAGCATATCGGTTGATTTCCACGTGATCCCGCACCTCGGCAACTCCAATGCCGGGGATCAAGCTCTGTAAGAATTTCACTCCTCCTCAGATGCGAAACTCTGGTTCCTTTACTGCTTGGTGCCGTCCGTGCACATCCTGTCTGGTAATGAGTCTTTGTTTGTAGTATCATTCGGTAGCTGTAGTTGGAGCGACAGTTGAGGCTCATCAGTGTCGCGTTACTGGCACAGGTTTCGTTGAGTGAACAGTCAATACACTTCCTCTCGTTCCTCGGTGGGCAGAAAGTGTATTTGCATAGCAGTCAGTTTTATTATTCAAGTGAGCTGTAGTGTTCATAAACTGCCACCAGAAATTAGTGGCATAGCCATGGGGAAACTTGGTGTACTTTCCTTTGTCATACAGTGTCTGCCTTTTCTTCATATAGCGTGACTTATTGTCCCTCACGGAAGCAAAGATGAGGAGCCCGGCCATGGTCAGGGCCGCTGCAGTTATTAAGAGCCACCACCTCATGACGACGGGACACACCCTCCTGTCGCGAATAGACCCCCCGGCCAGGAAAGCTGACCCCTCCACCGGGCGAGATCACAACAAGTGGGCAAGCCTGCTGTCAGCTGTGTTTAGATGGCTTCACTTACTGGCTCTGATGGATGCAAGATGGTCGTTCCGCTATTTTGCAAGCTCCAGTTTTTCCTTTGGAGCACTTTGATCAGAACCCAGTCACCGGGCTGTGATCTGCAAGATACTTGATAGACATCATTACATTCTTCGTCATTTACAATCATCTCTTTATTTTCCTACAACTTAGACATACATTTTGCTACTGAAATTGTATCTGCCTTTTTCACTGGGTAGATTTCTGGCCACTTTGAGAATACATCTATAACCACTAGGGTGTATTTTTACCCTTGGCATTCATTTAGCTCAATAAAGTCCATATGGATTGTGTGGTCTCAGGTTTCCCTGAGCATTATATTTTTGACACGTCATGCACGTTCTGACAAATTGTTTTGCTGAGGTTTCAAAATTTACAGTGTAGAATTTACAGTGTAGAAATGAGAGTTGACAATACTGGTCAGTCCCCCCGTTGACAAATGCGTACAGCCATGAGTCACTAATGCCGCCATTTTGTGGAGGAATTTTGGCAACACTAGCTTGCCATAACACATCATTAAGTCGTTTGTCAGAACTGCACCGTGTTTTAGCCATTTTGCCTGCTCTGCTGTGCTTGCTGCTTTTGTTCATTTTTCAACACATCCAGTGGAATCTGATGTGTGTTCACTGCCATCAATGTGATGTTTGTCTTTTGTGCCGCCTATTTTGCTGCTCTGTCAGCAAAATTGTTGCCTGTAGTAATGAAAGAGTCAGTAGGCGTTGTAAGAGGTTGGCATGGTGAACCGGTTTTCCAGTTGGTGTAATCATTCCTCTGTTATGCCAAATTTTTTGCAAAATGATGCACAGCAGAGAAAACATACTGGCTGTCTGTATGTATGTTTATTAGTTTGTCTTTGTGTATTTAGCTTTCGCGTATCACAGCTATCAGCTCAGCGCTCTGTGCAGAACATGAAGAAGAAAGGGGTTTTGCTTCTATTATTTTACTATCTGTGGTTACTGCGTAACCTACACAATTTAGGCCTGTGCTGTAAGGTCAAATGCTGTTCTCCTAGCTTCCACACTTGCTGATCATAAGGTGGATCTGGGCCTGGGGTTTGTTTAAATCTCAGAATGTTGTGATACTCGGTCGGTTTCTGGAAAGTGGATGTGGCGGGTGTCATTTAGCATGCACTCAGGTGTAATGCCAGAAAAGAATGGCATGACTGCTATCTTAAGTTTTGTCAGAGCGTCTCTACCTAGCAAATTTACTGGACACGACGGGTCATATATGCATTTAATAAAGCACCTGCGGCCACTTGCTGTATGTACTAGTTCTAAAGGGGCAGTTAATTGTTGTACAGTTGTGTGGCCTGAAGCTGACTTTACAACTAATTTGTCCTTTGAAAACTGTAAGTTTAAGTGGCTGCCTCAAAACTGTTTTGCGTTATTTCTCTGTGGCCTACTCCTACAATCTCGTGTGAAGTGACCTTCCTCTCCACGGTTCTAGCAGGCGTTGTCTCTATGTTATCTGCTGTTTCTGCGTGGCTGTCTGCGGCCTTGGTGTTTGTGACTTTGCTCGCCTCTCTGTTCCTGATAGCCACCTGCGAATTAGTGTTTTAGTCTGTTGTCAACAGTCAGCCTTATTTTTAAGTTACAGAATGCTTCTCCTTTTTTTTTTTTTTTTTTTTTTTTTGTTTGGGAGAATAGATGCAACTCTACATTTTCACTTAAGGCAGTTTTAGATAATTTCTAGTTCTTCAAACAATGCATGGATCTCACACATTTCAAACTTTCAAGTTAGGGTTGTTTCCCATTTATACAAATATATATATATATTTAACTTTGCATTGCTCACAGCTCATAGCTCACAGCTCTAAACCTAGGCATTTTTCAATCATATGCCTAATCACTATGTGTCATTGTGACTCTCAAGTATTGTCACAAGTTCGTTTAAAATCGTTTCCAAAACCAACAAAATAATCAAACAAAAACAAAAAACATAAACGTGTCAGGACACAAAAGAAAAAGAAAAATGCTGCCACCCGAACAAGACAGAAGTCTCCATATGTTGGCTTTTAATAGCATGCAGCTTGTAACATGGTAGACTAATGTGCCTGTGTTAATTCAGCTCCATATTATTGTGTGAAGTTCCACTGGGTTGGGAGTGGTTTTGTGTGTGTCACATTTTTGGTGAGCCAATGGCTGGAATGAGGTTGGACTAATTAGAGGCAGGTGTACTTGATTGCACTGATACACTGGTCTACTTATAGCCCACACTACAAACACTGCTGTTTCGTTTTGTCTCTCTGTGCAGGTATGTAATGTGATGAAATCAGATATGTTTGGGATGGATGGGTTTTTCTATATGCTTACAGGGTGGTGGGTCTCCAAGGACAACTTCTAACCCTGTTAAAGGCAACATGTGGAGTGCAACTTGGCTGTGTGGCATAGCTGGCTCTGGCCTTGGGACTGTGTGTTTTTATACAATTCTTAAGTGGGACACTGGACTGTTTTATCTTTTATCTCTTGATATATTTTTCGTCAATAAATTATCTTTTAGAATTTTATTGACTGACATCTTTTTGCCCATGACTGAAACGGTTGGTCAGACCTAGAGTCTTTCTTTGGGCAGAATAGCAGCTTCTGCTCTAAAAGAAACAAATAAATAAAAAGAAAAGAAAATGTGGAACATGCTCATCAGCTTAGCAGTGTCTACATATTTAATTCAGCTTCTCAATCCTGTAGTTTTAGCTGTTGTCTACAGGGTTTTGCTTATTGGTTGTTATTATAGGTGTGCTCTATATCTCAGCAATGTGTCATTCTAGAATGATAAGTTTCAAGCTGGTCAAGTGCCTCTATGCACTTCATTAGTTTAGTTATTCTCTGTATTGTCTTCATCTCACATGTCATTACACTGAGTTTCAGCAAACCTTAAGCTTGATGCAGACTACTGCTTAACAATTATCCACCTCACATCATAACCGATTAAGGTGCCTCTTCATATTAATATTATGTCATTGTTAATATTATCCTCTTTGTCTTATATAACAGCAATAGCATATTATAATATTTTATTAGTGTGTACCATTATACTACTACTGAGCCAATTTGTTAGTTAGGATCATCTTATTCAGCAAACAGATAATTTAGAATTCATCCAATCTGCGGTCACATTTGTTCTCGCTGTTGCATGGCGCACCAGGCAGGTCTATTATAATGTATTATTTATATTTTATTTTGTATCCATCAAGGGCTTCAGGTGATCTGCAGTTATCACCATTTTCCCAAGGTGGAGACAGTTACCTTTTCACACACTGTCCTTGGCTGAACAGTGACACAGTCTAAATATACCTTAATTATTTTATTAAAATATTTTCGTGTGAATTATTTGCTTTATATTCATTTTATACATTGTGGGCATGGTCATCATGCCAACTGTGTTTCAATGTTAATATCACTTTACAGGTTGCTATCCTTGCTATTATTAATTTCAAATACTCTAAAGATAATTTCTACTGTAATTTTCCCTTTGTTCATCTTTATTTCGTACTTTTTATATTTATATCTACTCAGTGGGGTCTGTTTTCAACCCTTTTAAACTACTTCAAACTACTTTGATCTCTAGTTTTCACTTAATAAGGGATTATTATGTTCTTCCTGATATGGGTGTTGCTGCAGATGCGGCTGCAGGAATGAGTGATGGTTTACTAAAAGGATTGTGGGAACTGCAGTGTCTCGTCTTCTGGTTTTACTAAACTGGCAGTTGGATTCTGTTCTCCTGACTGTTTATATTTTGTTTTCTTAAATCTCTCAGTTTACAGACACTGTTTTTGTCCGGCGTCTGGACTTTTCTTTTCTCACCACTGCTCGTCAGCAGGAGTGAGTTTTAATTTCACTTGCTTGATTACCCATCTTATTTATGTATTTACTTATTTTTTGTTTAAGTAATACACAATACAGCTGCTATCACCTTCACTGGTATTAGAGACGAGAGTGGTTGCTCACACGCCCTTCTACTTTCGGACTATTTCCAAAAGCGGTGTGAACTTTACGAGACGGAACTCGACCGTTCTCTCAACTCACCAGCACGTCAGTGAACAGCAGTAAAAGAAAAACACAGTAGGAGCAGCTCAGTCTCTTATTGGACCGTGAAAATTCAGCTTGCTCCGTTAATTAAAACAATACACACACACACACACACATTCACAGCTTCGACGCGCGCGCGACCGGAACCCTTAAGATAAGGGGAGCTCCCAGAGCTACTTACTCCCTAGACCCAGTCTAGACCCAGCTGGGGGAGCTACCCAGAGCTCCAAAGCTACGAGTCGACGAGCTCCCAGAGCTACCAGTCGACGAGCCACTTCCGCTATTTTAAATTCCCTGAATTCAAAACGCGCTTTTACGCAAGATTGTGTCAGTGTGTCTGTATCTACCTGGTCAGTGTCGCCGGGTCTGGTCCACCTCGATTGGGTCCCACCACCGTGGGTCGCTTTCTAAGACGTTGGCCAAGACCCGAATTTAAACGCTCTTGGACTTTTATCACACACCTGGTGTGTGAGCTGTCGACAGACGAACAACGTGGACTGGTCACGGAGATGGGACACGATGGAGGCGCTCCGGCTCGAAGGACCAAGAAATGTTAGGGGAAAACTCTGTAAAAGACCCAGGAGAAATAAAGACACAATGAGACAAGATCACTTTTTATGCTTTAACGTGCACACGGGTAAGCTGTTCAGAACAACTCACAACGTGTACAGAGGCTGGGCACTTTTTATAGGAAAGACAGTGAGAACAGGATAAGAAAATACAAAACAAATAAAATAAACAACTCCATATGTGGCGCTAGTCTCGTCAGCAGAGAGCTGGGAGAAGGCTGTGAGAGATAAAACAATCTAAAACAATATGTCCCAAAACAGTATGTCTTTGCTGAGAAAGTCTAAAAAGATAATTCTAAACTAATCTAACCATAGACAAAAGGGCATGCTTGCACATTTAAAAGAAGGTAAAGAAACATAGAATCATTTTTCCTGTAACAAATGTCTTACTCTGCCATTAGGTTGGAAATGCTGGCATCATACTTAAGGGATTTTTACATAATGTGTTTTGGTATTGTGTTTTATCTAATATTTACACATGAAGAAATTTATAGATGATGTATAACAACATAATTTCAGTTGGGTGGCTCAAATTCCGAGTTGATTAATAATGAAAGACCTCAGTCCACATGTTTGAATATACCAGGTGATCAAATAACCTTTCAAGTACTTCTAGACAGTATTTAGTACAGCATCTCAGCATTCTTCAGCATCAGAGGAGCTGAAGAATGTCTTCACAGACATCTTTAACACCTCCCTGAGGCAAGCCACTGTCCCATCATGCTTCAAGACTGCCACCATCATACCTGTGCCAAAGAAACCATCCCCAGCCTGTTTCAATGACTACCGCCCCGTGGCACTGACACCCATTATTATGAAGTGCTTTGAACGACTAGTCATGTCACACATCAAATCCACCCTACCTCCCACCCTGGACCCACACCAGGTCGCATACAGAGCGAAACGATCCACAGAGGATGCAATCTGCTCTGCCCTCCACCCAGCCCTAACTCATCTGGACAAGAAAGACTCATATGTGAGAATGCTGTTCATAGACTTTAGCTCAGCATTCAACACCATAATACCACAACAACTCATCTGTAAACTGGACAGACTGGGCCTCAGCACCTCCCTCTGCAACTGGCTGCTGGATTTCCTCAGCCAGAGGCCTCAAGCGGTGCGTGTGGGCAACAAGGTCTCAAACAGCATCACCCTGAGCACGGGGGCTCCACAAGGCTGTGTGCTCAGTCCTCTGCTCTTCACCCTGTTGACACATGACTGCACACCAACCTACAGCTCCAACCACCTTGTGAAGTTTGCGGACGACACAACGCTGGTGGGGCTCATCATCAAGGGCGATGAGACCCACTACAGGAAAGAGGTTGAGCTCCTGACCACGTGGTGCAGAGACAACAACCTCCTGCTAAATGTCAGTAAGACCAAGGAGATTATTGTCAACTTCCAGAGAGGCCACACCTGTCACCCCCCATTGACCATCGACGGCGCTGCGGTGGAGAGGGTGAGCAGCACCAAGTTCCTGGGGGTGCACATCAGTGAGAACCTCTCTTGGACCACCAGCACAGCATCACTGGCCAAGAAAGCACAACAGCGCCTCTACTTCCTGCGCAAACTCAAGCGGGCAAGTGCTCCACCACCCATCCTGACTACATTCTACAGAGGCACTATTGAAAGTATCCTCTCCAGCTGCATCACTGTGTGGGGCGGTAGCTGCACTGACTATAACAGAAAAGCTCTACAACGCATTGTGAGAACAGCTGAGAGGATAGTTGGTGTACCACTCCCCTCCCTGCAAGACATTTACACCACTCGCCTCACCCGCAAAGCCATCACAATTGTCAACGATGCAACCCACCCCGCGCACTGTCTGTTCAGCCTCCTGCCCTCTGGAAAGAGATACAGAAGTCTCCACTCCCGCACTACCAGGCTCACCAACAGCTTCATCCACCAGGCTGTGAGACTGCTGAACTCTCTTCCCTCCCGACTCCCAGCCAGCAGAATCACCAGATTGGCAGAAGTATAGGAAGACAGATTGGACTCTACTCCCCCTCACCCACGCACACTCTCCAACAAAGAAACACTCTCTGAACCAAGAACTGAAAACATTCCTGACTTGCATTGCAATTGCACACACCTGCAACTATATATATATTTTTAGTATTTCTTTTAGCACTATTTATATTATTATATTACTATTTATTACTTTATTGTTAGGGCTGTTTTTGTTGTGCATCTGCACCTTATTGTTGTCAATGTCTACGCATGGGACAGTGTGAAACGTAATTTCAATTCCTTTGTATGGCAAGTACATTTGAAGAAATTGACAAATAAAAGTATTCTTCTATTCTTCTTCTTCTTCTTCTTCTTCTTCTTCTTCTTCTTCTTCTTCTTCTAAGGTATCTCAGTAGAAGTGCCTTTGCAGCTGGTGTTGGATCTCCTCCAGTGAAAAAAGCTGATCTTCTACTTGATTTTCATTTCATTTCATTTTTGGGAAGTGGACAAAGTTTCAGGAAGGAAAATCCGTCGAGCAGGATGAGTACTTTTTTAGCACAGCCAAAAAAAAAAAGTATTTTCAATGTGCTTTGAGCCTGTGCATCATGGCACTCTGGCAGGCAGCAGACTTCGACTCACTTGCTCTGAATGTTTTCTCCCCCAATCTCTCAGGACTTTAGAGTAGACATTCTCCCCTTATTCAGACCTACTGTATCCATGTTGCACAACCCATACTCATATTCACATTCATTTCAAGTCAGTTTGGAACCAAATTTCCTTCCTGCACAAGTCTGGGGTCCATGATGAAATTGCAGAGCTCACAGCACAAGCAATCAGAAAGCATCTTCCAGGGAGTGGTCTGGAAACAGCAGCTGTGCTTCTAGAGAACACGCTCCATACTGTTTTTGATCATACCTCATATGTTCATGGACAATACACTGGAAGGAAAAAAAAATGTGTGTCACATGCTTCCTTTTTCTTAGCCCTCCTCTCTCTGACATCTTTTCTCCCTAAAAGACTGAAAGACCCACCAAGCAGGGTAAAGAGCTATTATCACCACCCTTTCTTCATCTTAACTACGATGCTTAGGCAAGCATCAACATTAATCAGAGAGAGAAGGAGGGTGGGAGACGACAAAGCAACAAAGAAATCAGACCTGAGAATACACAGGAAAGGCCACCAAGTGGACTACAAATCACCCTCTTATCTCTGAGATGAAAGACTTGTTTTCCCTCAGCCAGTAAACACAATTATGCATCTGAACATACTCTCAGAAGATCATTCAACAACAAATCTTCACCATCTCTAATTACTGTATGTGCAATATAAGCAGATAAAACCAATGCCCAAGCAGTTTGTTAATCAACTACATTCATAGTAAACACAGACAAAATATGACTCACCTTTTCTAACAAGTGGCAACCAACATGCTAGAATTTGCTGATGCATAGATACAGATAGATACAGATGACAGCATACGATCAGTCACGTGGTGGAATGATATTGTCACCGCAGCTGAATTTAACATGAGTTCAAAACACAGTTTTCTAAGTACCCAAAAAGGTGATTCTGTTAAGCCTAAACAATATGGAAAAGAAGTAGAAAAAATATGTTTCTTAGGTTTGTTTCTTGGTCTAATGAGGAAATAAGTCTTATAAGATGTGCACTCCACAATGCATAAAGCATTTGTCTGCCATTGGCACTCAAACTGTTGGGGTATATGCATTCTCGCTACTACTGTGCTCACAAACTGACACAGTAAAGACATCATTTCTTGGAAAACAAAATTTGTAGTTAGTAATTACTTGTTATTTCATTTTGCAACTAAGCCCAGCATTATCAAGTGTGTGATTAAACACTTAAATCCTTCATACAAATCTCTCGTGCTGTCTCATATATTTAAGTAAAAAGCCAGACACTCTGGTTAATAAAGCAGGCAGCCCTCCAATTTCAAGAGATTTACTAAGAGCTGTGTGAGTAACTTTGCACTGCTCCCCAGAAGCCCCAAACTTAGCTGCGCTGTTCAACTGTTCAAAAAAAGTAGGTCACTCCTTAACATACAAATATCCGTAACAACTGTCAGGATATGGCAAGGCATTCTAATATTTATTAGCTGAGTTTCTACTATCTAGAATTAACTTTACAGATACATTATAAATTAAATGTCTCTTGAACTGGAATTATAGAGATTCCACACAAAACCTTAAACAGCCGTAACTTCAGCTGCCACTTGCCATAATTCAGTAAGAGATACCTGCAATGTGAAGTGTAAACATATGCAGATGAATTGCAGATACCTGTTATGAGAAGCTTCATGCATAAAAATAGCAGATGTGACATCATTTGTTGCTCAGTAAATGTTAGTCTTCATATGTAATGGGAGTTGTGGATGAAAAAATTAAATTTCCATTGTGGATATGCAAAATATGTTATGTGAGCATTCAAAAGAGGAATCAAATTAAGGACACAGGATGCTGCAATTAAAAAAGAAAAATATGAATTTAGAAGATCACAAGATCAAGTTAAAACACTGACAGTGTTTTAAGGGGTACTTTTGCAAATTCAACGATTGATGTGTTTTCTTCTAATCTTTCCAAAAAAGCCACTTTGTTCTTCATTTGTACATTCACTCTGCCGCCTCTCTCAGGCAAATGCAAATGTGTTAGGTTTGGGCTTCGAATTATCACTAAACACCCGTCCCATCTCAGCTTCTTCAGCTGGGTGACACCCTCCATGACACTCCTATCCAGCATGGACTAAGCTCACCATTTGAGCTTCCATTAACATTGCAGTGTGAAGAAACCGGGGGCCGACTAAAAATCACGGGCATCTAATTCATCCTCTCTACATGTGCCATTGAAAAACCAAGCCTCTGGAGAGAGCAGACGGCTTCTTCTTCACAGTGTAATCTCTCTCATATGCGATAGCAGGCAAGCTACCCACTTCTCCAACTGCACATCCCCTCGGGTGAACAAACCGAAATGTAGGAGGTGTGCTTGACTCGCAGCGTGCGCTTTAAAGAAAAATGCTTCTTGTTAGTAAAGTGGTCAATGAACTGACAGAGGAAGGGTAGAGGTGAAAAAACTGGCTCTCGTACACTTCTAAAATAACGCTCTGGTTCAGTGACAAATGGGCATTAAACAAAAGCTCCATAAATTCTTACACAAGGCAAGCGCTACTAAGATCGTACAATCGTTCTTAGTCTTGGTCTTTCTTGTGCACTTACTTTTCTTGAGATATTTCTGTAATTAACAAACAGTGACATATCTGTCTTTCTTTGTGCAACAGGCATCTGTGGAGAGCCATGATGATTATTCATAAGGATGTGCATGAGAGTATAGGTGTAGAAGAGTTATGTGAATGTGGGAATGTGAGTCATTCAGTGTAAGTACTGAAAGTAATGGCTAAAGGACAGTAGAGTTTAAAATTAGAACAAGTAGAGATACGTCTGGACCTCTAAATGACCTCTAGACAATAATGCATATATGTACCGCTTGTTCTTTGCAGTTTTCTATTTGATGAAAGGTTTGATCACAGTTAAAGCTTACTGTGTCTCTTAGGGTTAGCGTCTGGCTGCAATCCCTGACTTTCAAGTAGGAATGTTAATGGTTAGCTGTACTTTACATGACTTTTTCTTTGCCTCATTTCATTTAAGTGATACGGTTCTTCTATACACTTAGCCATTCCTGGTTTTCCTGTTCTGGGTCTTTTGAGATTTAATGAGGTTTGCTGCATGAGGCAGCTTCGCTGAGCCTTCAGTTTGGTTAACTTTATCCACTATTCAGTGATATATGGAATAGGTTACTGCTTGAAATCAATGAGTGAGTCTTAGCTAGTGTTCCCTACAGTTATTGATAGTTTCAGAACAGAAGTGGAGATCTGTGCTTCAGTCATCAGTGTCATATATATATATATATATATATATATATATATACAGTGGGGCAAAAAAGTATTTAGTCAGCCACCGATTGTGCAAGTTCCCCCACCTAAAATGATGACAGAGGTCAGTAATTTGCACCAGAGGTACACTTCAACTGTGAGAGACAGAATGTGAAAAAAAAAAATCCATGAATCCACATGGTAGGATTTGTAAAGAATTTATTCGTAAATCAGGGTGGAAAATAAGTATTTGGTCAATAACAAAAATGCAACTCAATACTTTGTAACATAACCTTTGTTGGCAATAACAGAGGTCAAACGTTTACTATAGGTCTTTACCAGGTTTGCACACACAGTAGCTGGTATTTTGGCCCATTCCTCCATGCAGATCTTCTCGAGAGCAGTGATGTTTTGGGGCTGTCGCCGAGCAACACGGACTTTCAACTCCCGCCACAGGTTTTCTATGGGGTTGAGGTCTGGAGACTGGCTAGGCCACTCCAGGACTTTCAAATGCTTCTTACGGAGCCACTCCTTTGTTGCCCGGGCGGTGTGTTTTGGATCATTGTCATGTTGGAAGACCCAGCCTCGTTTCATCTTCAAAGTTCTCACTGATGGAAGGAGGTTTTGGCTCAAAATCTCACGATACATGGCCCCATTCATTCTGTCCTTAACACGGATCAGTCGTCCTGTCCCCTTGGCAGAAAAGCAGCCCCATAGCATGATGTTTCCACCCCCATGCTTCACAGTAGGTATGGTGTTCTTGGGATGCAACTCAGTATTCTTCTTCCTCCAAACACGACGAGTTGAGTTTATACCAAAAAGTTCTACTTTGGTTTCATCTGACCACATGACATTCTCCCAATCCTCTGCTGTATCATCCATGTGCTCTCTGGCAAACTTCAGACGGGCCTGGACATGCACTGGCTTCAGCAGCGGAACACGTCTGGCACTGCGGGATTTGATTCCCTGCCGTTGTAGTGTGTTACTGATGGTGACCTTTGTTACTTTGGTCCCAGCTCTCTGCAGGTCATTCACCAGGTCCCCCCGTGTGGTTCTGGGATCTTTGCTCACCGTTCTCATGATCATTTTGACCCCACGGGATGAGATCTTGCGTGGAGCCCCAGATCGAGGGAGATTATCAGTGGTCTTGTATGTCTTCCATTTTCTGATGATTGCTCCCACAGTTGATTTTTTCACACCAAGCTGCTTGCCTATTGTAGATTCACTCTTCCCAGTCTGGTGCAGGTCTACAATACTTTTCCTGGTGTCCTTCGAAAGCTCTTTGGTCTTGGCCATGGCGGAGTTTGGAGTCTGACTGTTTGAGGCTGTGGACAGGTGTCTTTTATACAGATGATGAGTTCAAACAGGTGCCATTCATACAGGTAACGAGTGGGGGACAGAAAAGCTTCTTACAGAAGACGTTACAGGTCTGTGAGAGCCAGAGATTTTCCTTGTTTGAGGTGACCAAATACTTATTTTCCACCCTGATTTACGAATAAATTCTTCACAAATCCTACCATGTGAATTCATGGATTTTTTTTCCACATTCTGTCTCTCACAGTTGAAGTGTACCTCTGGTGCAAATTACTGACCTCTGTCATCATTTTAAGTGGGGGAACTTGCACAATCGGTGGCTGACTAAATACTTTTTTGCCCCACTGTATATATGTGTATATATATAGGGTGGGGCCCTTTATATGGATACACCGTAGTAAAATGGGAATGGTTAGTGACATTAAAGTCCTGTTTGTGGC
Organism: Diplotaxodon limnothrissa; assembly: GCF_057381915.1. NCBI lineage: Eukaryota > Metazoa > Chordata > Actinopteri > Cichliformes > Cichlidae > Diplotaxodon > Diplotaxodon limnothrissa. The sequence continues at coordinate 36,967,986 of NC_140610.1, forward strand.
ACATTAGTATATGGGTGGGGTGCCCTCGGCCTCTTGGCCTGGGGCTCGGTCACTCTGGCACAGCTGGCTGCCGGCGGAGCTCACGGGGGCGTCACTGCAGCCCCCCATGGCTTCTGCTACGCGGCTGCTGAGTGAGCCCTCATCTGGGACTCTCCTCAGCTCTTTCTGGGATAGTGGCGCGGCTGCCCCCTCTGTTGGTCTTCCTTGGTCTCTTGTGTTCTGAGGACCTGTTGATGTCTGGAGTTTTGATCTCCTCCATACCTGCTTCATGCCCTGGTGGACGGGGCAGTGGCTCCCCACACCCTCTAGCAGATCATTACATGAAGGAACCTTTTAAAAACAAGCACGTTCATGCTTGTACACATGGGTGCTCACACACACAAATGACACCCTTTTTGGCTCCTACCCCAAAGCACACTGTGCGCTGTCGATCTTGCATGCTGCACAATAATGTTTAATATTTAGTATTTACTGTTATATTCCCATATATCATCGTGATTGTCACGGTCCTGGGCCATGTTGGCCCAGTATTCTTAGTTCTCATGTATCTTTGTATTCAGTTCCCTGTTTAGGCTCTGTTTCCTGAGTTGCCCTGTTGTGTTGTTTCCTGAGTGCTTTCCCTTTATGACTCTCACCCCCTGTGTGCCCCTCTGTGTATTCATGAGCCCTCGTCCCCTTTCGTGTTTATTCCGTGTCTCCCCTGCCCGTTATGTTGGTGTTCTACTCGTGCTCTCTCTCCTCCTGTCTGAACCTCTGTACTTCCTGTTTCGCCTCGCCCGTCTCCCCGCCAGTGTTGTGTTCACTCCTGCCATGTCTCGTGATTATTATCAGTGTCACCTGTGTTCCCCATGTGCTCCCACTCCGCTCGTTAACCCTTGGTGTATTTATGTCTGCGTCTCCCTCAGTGCTGTGTCGCGTTCTCCCTCATGTTGTGTGGATCTTCCTGTGTCTACCTGCGAGTGTTAGTTTACTTTTCCCAGTTTAGTTTTGTATTTCCTGTGTTCTGCCGTGCCAGCATTAAAGCTGTGTTTCTCGAGTTCATCCCCGTGTCTGTGAGTTTTGCATTTGGGTCCTCCTCCTGCTTGCCACACAGCGATCCATGACAGTGATGTTGTTTATTCTATTGCTCTCGTTTTCTTCTGCTTTCTTTCTCAACAGGTGATCCAGGTGATTGATATATGTATTTTTTTTTGTCTGCTTATTTTGTTGGTTTTTGTTTTTTGCCCTTTATCCCCGTCCCTCTTCTCTGCTGTTTTTCCCCCTCTTTCTTTCTCCCTTTTCTTTTCCTCATTCAAGTCTGTCCCGTATCTAACAAGTGAAAATAAAAAATAAAATAAACAATAAAAGGTGAATCAGATAGACCATTACGGCAAGGCTGGGATGGTCCATTTGGTAAAGTAAATCCGTTGGGCATCTTTCTTCGCCTTTAGACAATAATTCTAATGGCAAAAGAGCCAAACGGGGACAGGCAAAAAAAAAAAAAAAAAAAAGTGAGTGAGTATATGTGAGGGGGCAACCTTCTCAAGATGGGTGGTGACCATGGTGGCCATTTAGAAGTCGGCCATCTTGGATATAAAGAATAAAGTTATTTTGAAACCAAGCACACCATTGTTTTTCTTGTGACATTACAAATAGGTTTGATGTGTCACATGGCCCTCTTCCTATTGAAAAACCAAAAGTTGTATCCAAGATGGCCGACTTCTAAATGGCCTCCATGGTCACCACCCATCATGAGGAGTTTGCCCCCTCACATATACTAATGTGCCACAAACACGACTTTAATATCTCCAACCATTCCCATTTTATTACGGTGTATCCATATAAATGGCCCACCCTATATACATAAAAAACACCCAGCACGCCCCTGCGGGCGGTTTATCCTTCAAGCTCGGGTCCTCTACCAGAGGCCTGGGAGCTTGAGGGTCCTGCGCAGTATCTTAGCTCTTAGCTGTTCCCAGGACTGCGCTCTTCTGGACAGAGATCTCCGATGTTATTCCCGGGATCTGCTGGAGCCACTCGCCTAGCTTGGGAGTCACCGCACATAGTGCTCCGATTACCACGGGGACCACTGTTACCTTCACCCTCCACATCCTCTCGAGCTCTTCTCTGAGCCCTTGGTATTTCTGCAGCTTCTCGTGTTCCTTCTTCCTGATATTGCTGTCATTCAGAACCGCTACATCGATCACTGCGGCCGGCTATACTGTATATATATATATATATAAAAACACCCAGCACGCCCCTGCGGGCGGTTTATCCTTCAAGCTCGGGTCCTCTACCAGAGGCCTGGGAGCTTGAGGGTCCTGCGCAGTATCTTAGCTGTTCCCAGGACTGCGCTCTTCTGGACAGAGATCTCCGATGTTATTCCCGGGATCTGCTGGAGCCACTCGCCTAGCTTGGGAGTCACCGCACCTAGTGCTCCGATTACCACGGGGACCACCATTACCTTCACCCTCCACATCCTCTCGAGCTCTTCTCTGAGCCCTTGGTATTTCTCCAGCTTCTCGTGTTCCTTCTTCCTGATATTGCTGTCATTCAGAACCGCTACATCGATCACTACGGCCGTCTTCTTCTGTTTGTCTACCACCACTATGTCCGGTTGGTTAGCCACCACCATTTTGTCCGTCTGTATCTGGAAGTCCCACAGGATCTTAGCTCGGTCATTCTCCACCACCCTTGGGGGCATCTCCCATTTTGACCTCGGGACTTCTAGGTTATACTCGGCACAGATGTTCCTGTACACTATGCCGGCCACTTGGTTATGGCGTTCCATGTATGCCTTGCCTGCTAGCATCTTGCACCCTGCTGTTATGTGCTGGATTGTCTCTGGGGCATCTTTACACAGCCTGCACCTGGGGTCTTGCCTGGTGTGATAGACCCCAGCCTCTATGGATCTTGTACTCAGAGCTTGTTCTTGTGCTGCCATGATTAGTGCCTCTGTGCTGTCTTTCAGTCCAGCTTTGTCCAGCCACTGGTAGGATTTCTGGATATCAGCCACCTCCTCTATCTGCCGGTGGTACATACCGTGCAGGGGCCTGTCCTTCCATGATGGTTCCTCGTCTCCCTCCTCTTTCTTGGGTTTCTGCTGCCTGAGGTATTTACTGAGCACTCGGTCAGTTGGGGCCATCTTCCCAATGTATTCTTGGATGTTCCTTGTCTCATCCTGGACTGTGGTGCTGACACTCACCAGTCCCCGGCCCCCTTCCTTCCGCTTAGCGTACAGCCTCAGCGTGCTGGACTTGGGGTGAAACCCTCCATGCATGGTAAGGAGCTTTCTTGTCTTTATGTCAGTGGCTTCTATCTCCTCCTTTGGCCAGCCTATTACCCCAGCAGGGTACCTGATCACGGGCAGGGCATACGTGTTGATGGCTCGGATCTTGTTCTTACCATTCAGTTGACTCCTCAGGACTTGCCTGACCGTCTGCGGGTACTTGGTGGTTGCAGCCTTTCTAGCGGCCTCTTCATGGTTCCCATTTGCCTGCGGGATCCCCAGGTACTTGTAACTGTCCTCTATGTCTGCAATGTTGCCTTCTGGTAGTTCAATCCCCTCAGTTCTGACTACCTTCCCTCTCTTTGATACCATCCGACTACACTTCTCCAGTCCGAACGACATTCCAATGTCATTGCTGTATAGCCTGGTAGTGTGGATCAGTGAATCGATGTCTCGTTCACTCTTGGCATACAGCTTGATGTCATCCATGTACAGGAGGTGGCTGACAACTGCTCAGTTCCGTAGTCGGTATCCGTAGCCAGTCTTGTTAATGATCTCACTGAGGGGGTTCAGGCCTATGCAGAACAGCAGTGGGGACAGAGCATCTCCTTGGTAGATCCCGCACTTGATGGTGACTTGTGCTATGGGCTTGGAGTTGGCCTCTAGTGTTGTACGCCACATCCCCATTGAGTTCCTGATGAAGGCTCTTAGGGTCCCATTGATCTTGTACAATTCTAGGCATTCCAGTATCCAGCTGTGGGGCATTGAGTCATAGGCCTTCTTGTAATCAATCCAGGCAGTGCACAGGTTGGTCAGTCTGGTCTTGCAGTCTCGGCTGATTGTTCTGTCTACCAGTAGCTGGTGTTTTGCGCCTCTGGTATTCTTGCCAATTCCTTTCTGTGTCCCGCTCATGTATTGACCCATGTGCCTGTTCATCTTAGCCGATATGATGCCTGACAGGAGCTTCCATGTAGTACTGAGGCAGGTTATTGGTCGGTAGTTGGAGGGGACCGGTCCCTTCTTGGGGTCCTTGGGGATCAGGACCGTCCGGCCTTCAGTTAGCCATTCCGGGTGTCTCTCGTTAACTAGCAGCTCGTTCATTTGTGCTGCCAGACGCTCGTGGAGTGCAGTCAGCTTCTTCAGCCAGTAGGCGTGAACCATGTCGGGCCCTGGTGCTGTCCAACTCTTCATACTGGAGACCCTTTCTTGGATATCTGACACTGTGATGGTTACTGGACCCTGTTCAGGGAGGTCTCTGTGGTCTGCCCTCAGATCCTCTAGCCACTGAGCATTGCCGTTATGGGTTGCGTCCTTCTCCCATATGCTCTTCCAGTATTGCTCCGTCTCCAGTCTTGGTGGTGCTGTTCTCTTATTGTTCCCTTGCCACTGAGAGTACACCTTTGCTGGTTCTGTGGAGAACAGCTGGTTTATTCTCCTGCCTTCGATCTCTCTGGTGTACCTCCTCAAGCGGCTGGCCAAGGCTGTGAGTCTTTGCTTGGCAGTTTCCAAGGCCTCAGGTATGGACAGCTTGCTGTATTTCTTAGGCACCTTATTTGTCGCACCTTGCTGCAACTCCGTTAGTTGGCTAACCTCCCTCCGTGCTACTTTGATCTTGCCCTCTAGCCTCCTTCTCCATGGAGGGTACTGCCCCTTGTGGCTGTTCAACTTGTAGCCAAGCATCTCACTGATCACTGCTGCCGTATTGTAGATCAGCTTGTTAGTGTCGGTAATCGTGGTTGTAGGTATTGCCCGTAGTGCTGCATTAACATCATCTAGCAGACCTTCTGAGGGTACTTCACGTAATCTTGGTAACCGGCTACGGGGGATCCAGGTTTCAAGCTTGGCCATGATCCTATTTTTCAGGTCTCTCGCACTCAACGATCCTTCTCCTATCGTACTTGGGGCTATGTCCGCGTCAGGTGTTGAGGAACCAGGGCACCCTGACGAAAAGTGGGCTACTGGAACAAGAAGGCATCGGTGGGCAAGAGACGAAAACAGGGCGTTGTTGGAATGCTACTACGCAAGTAACTCCGGCGGAAGGGGCTACATGAATAGGATGAGGGACCTATGGATTCTTCGATACCCAACATCCACAATGACGGCGAAACAACTAGTAGCTCAGTGTTCCAACATTCGAAAGAAGGGACTGCTCTCACAGCTAGAGATTGACGAGGTACAACACAAATGCTACGGCAAGGAGGAGTCAGGACGCCAGGTCAGGGGGGAGATATCATCACCCCCACCCGAGATTGGGTACATAGCCCCAAGTGCGATAGGAGAAGGATCGTTGAGTGCGAGAGGAACTGACCTGAAAAATAGGATCATGGCCAAGCTTGAAACCTGGATCCCCCGTAGCCGGTTACCAAGATTACGTGAAGTACCCTCAGAAGGTCTGCTAGATGATGTTAATGCAGCACTACGGGCAATACCTACAACCACGATTACCGACACTAACAAGCTGATCTACAATACGGCAGCAGTGATCAGTGAGATGCTTGGCTACAAGTTGAACAGCCACAAGGGGCAGTACCCTCCATGGAGAAGGAGGCTAGAGGGCAAGATCAAAGTAGCACGGAGGGAGGTTAGCCAACTAACGGAGTTGCAGAAAGGTGCGACAAATAAGGTGCCTAAGAAATACAGCAAGCTGTCCATACCTGAGGCCTTGGAAACTGCCAAGCAAAGACTCACAGCCTTGGCCAGCCGCTTGAGGAGGTACACCAGAGAGATAGAAGGCAGGAGAATAAACCAGCTGTTCTCCACAGAACCAGCAAAGGTGTACTCTCAGTGGCAAGGGAACAATAAGAGAACAGCACCACCAAGGCTGGAGACGGAGCAATACTGGAAGAGCATATGGGAGAAGGATGCAACCCATGACGGCAATGCTCAGTGGCTAGTGGATCTGAGGGCAGACCACAGCGACCTCCCTGAACAGGGTCCAGTAACCATCACAGTGGCAGATATCCAAGAAAGGGTCTCCAGTATGAAGAGTTGGACAGCACCAGGGCCCGACATGGTTCACGCCTACTGGCTGAAGAAGCTGACTGCACTCCACGAGCGTCTGGCAGCACAAATGAACGAGCTGCTAGTTAACGAGAGACACCCGGAATGGCTAACTGAAGGCCGGACGGTCCTGATCCCCAAGGACCCCAAGAAGGGACCGGTCCCCTCCAACTACCGACCAATAACCTGCCTCAGTACTACATGGAAGCTCCTGTCAGGCATCATATCGGCTAAGATGAACAGGCACATGGGTCAATACATGAGCGGGACACAGAAAGGAATTGGCAAGAATACCAGAGGTGCAAAACACCAGCTACTGGTAGACAGAACAATCAGCCGAGACTGCAAGACCAGACTGACCAACCTGTGCACTGCCTGGATTGATTACAAGAAGGCCTATGACTCAATGCCCCACAGCTGGATACTGGAATGCCTAGAATTGTACAAGATCAATGGGACCCTAAGAGCCTTCATCAGGAACTCAATGGGGATGTGGCGTACAACACTAGAGGCCAACTCCAAGCCCATAGCACAAGTTACCATCAAGTGCGGGATATACCAAGGAGATGCTCTGTCCCCACTGCTGTTCTGCATAGGCCTGAACCCCCTCAGTGAGATCATTAACAAGACTGGCTACGGATACCGACTACGGAACGGAGCAGTTGTCAGCCACCTCCTGTACATGGATGACATCAAGCTGTATGCCAAGAGTGAACGAGACATCGATTCACTGATCCACACTACCAGGCTATACAGCAATGACATTGGAATGTCGTTCGGACTGGAGAAGTGTAGTCGGATGGTAACAAAGAGAGGGAAGGTAGTCAGAACTGAGGGGATTGAACTACCAGAAGGCAACATTGCAGACATAGAGGACAGTTACAAGTACCTGGGGATCCCGCAGGCAAATGGGAACCATGAAGAGGCCGCTAGAAAGGCTGCAACCACCAAGTACCTGCAGAGGGTCAGGCAAGTCCTGAGGAGTCAGCTGAATGGTAAGAACAAGATCCGGGCCATCAACACATACGCCCTGCCCGTGATCGGGGTAATAGGCTGGCCAAAGGAGGAGATAGAAGCCACTGACATAAAGACAAGAAAGCTCCTGACCATGCATGGAGGGTTTCACCCCAAGTCCAGCACCCTGAGGCTGTACGCTAAGCGGAAGGAAGGGGGCCGGGGACTGGTGAGTGTCAGCACCACAGTCCAGGATGAGAATACATTGGGAAGATGGCCCCAACTGACCGAGTGCTCAGTGAATACCTCAGGCAGCAGAAACCCAAGAAAGAGGAGGGAGACGAGGAACCATCATGGAAGGACAGGCCCCTGCACGGTATGTACCACCGGCAGATAGAGGAGGTGGCTGATATCCAGAAATCCTACCAGTGGCTGGACAAAGCTGGACTGAAAGACAGCACAGAGGCACTAATCATGGCAGCACAAGAACAAGCTCTGAGTACAAGATCCATAGAGGCTGGGGTCTATCACACCAGGCAAGACCCCAGGTGCAGGCTGTGTAAAGATGCCCCAGAGACAATCCAGCACATAACAGCAGGGTGCAAGATGCTAGCAGGCAAGGCATACATGGAACGCCATAACCAAGTGGCCGGCATAGTGTACAGGAACATCTGTGCAGAGTATAACCTAGAAGTCCCGAGGTCAAAATGGGAGATGCCCCCAAGGGTGGTGGAGAATGACCGAGCTAAGATCCTGTGGGACTTCCAGATACAGACGGACAAAATGGTGGTGGCTAACCAACCGGACATAGTGGTGGTAGACAAACAGAAGAAGACGGCCGTAGTGATCGATGTAGCGGTTCCGAATGACAGCAATATCAGGAAGAAGGAACACGAGAAGCTGGAGAAATACCAAGGGCTCAGAGAAGAGCTCGAGAGGATGTGGAGGGTGAAGGTAACGGTGGTCCCCGTGGTAATCGGAGCACTAGGTGCGGTGACTCCCAAGCTAGGCGAGTGGCTCCAGCAGATCCCGGGAATAACATCGGAGATCTCTGTCCAGAAGAGCGCAGTCCTGGGAACAGCTAAGATACTGCGCAGGACCCTCAAGCTCCCAGGCCTCTGGTAGAGGACCCGAGCTTGAAGGATAAACCGCCCGCAGGGGCGTGCTGGGTGTTTTTTTTATATATATATATGATAGATTGATTGATATGCATGAATCTGATAATTTGCATGGAGCAAAGGGCACAAGAACATTTGGTTCCCTGTGGGAGTCTATCCACCTGCACTCGAAAAAATGAAATTGGGTGGTTGTTAAATTTACAAAATTCAAACTTGTAATGTGAACAAAATAATTTCATGTTTCTTTGGTGAATGTAATTAAATCATGTAGGATCTGCATGAAATCCAGCAACTTAATTTATTCTTGTTGAGATGATATGATACAATCTAGTAAGAGTGGTTAGTTGCCTGGATTCACGAAATTCACAAGATCACACAAGATTTCAAACCACAGGAAAGGTTAGAAGAGACAGACAACCATGCACACACTACGTATATGCCTCAGCTATTTATTGTGGTTTTTAAAATTCTATATAAAGCCTTGTAATCATAGTTTCCCTATTTTTTTGAAGTCTAGATTGACAGCTCGGTGGCACAGTTAGCACTGTTGCCTCGTAGCAAGAAGGTCTTGGGTTCAAATCTGCAATGTGGCCAAGTTTGCAGTGGGTTCTCTCTGTGTAGCGGCGGCACTCCGTCCCTATTTCACTCTTCTGTACCGCCGTTAGGAGTCAGTCCGGCAACATGCATTGAAACGCGAGCAAGTCCAAGTATCCTTCTTGCAAACAATATGTTTATTGACACTTTTAGTTTACATGGCAAGACTCGGTCAAAAAACTGTGTCGCTTCCAGCTTATCCAACTCCTCAACTACGTAACTACAGTGCGCCGGAAGCTCAAAATACTAAAAAGCGCTTTAGAATGTTGCACTTCTCTATTCTATACATTTAACAAACAGTATTTTAAAATCAACTAGAATTATATTCTTAACATCAAACATATATATTTCTCCTCTAATCATTTTACCAGTACCAATAAAATTAACCTTTAATTGGCTCTTACACTCTGGGTACTCTCGTTTCCTGCCACAGTTAAAGTCATGCAGTAATTGGTGTTTCTAAAATATCTGTGAACATGAGGGCAAATGGTTGTCTGTCTCTCTGTGATAAACTGGTGACCTGTCCAGTATTCTGACTCCCACCCTATCACATCTGGGATAGGTCCCAGCCTCACTGCAACCCTGGTAAAGATAAGAGGATGGATGGAGTGCAAGTTATTATAAATCCATTAACATTTTATGTTAACTAGACTCTAGACTTTGTTGAACACTCCAAAAAAACAACTCTTTAAATTAACTTAAAATTAATGGATTAATAAATGGATTTCTATTACGAATAAGCGTGTTTTGTTGCACTAACGTAATTTGCATGGGTTGGATCAAATCAATTAAATTAAGTTGGGCTCAACTGTAGTAAAACAGTTGATTCATCATTAATTAATCAAGTTAGTCCAACTCAAGTATATTAAGTTGGAATAACAGAATTGCATAATGCTAAAATAAAGCAATTTAATTACATGGAATTTCTTTCCATGATTTTTTTTATGTTCATTCAAAGAGTTATTTTTTTGAGTGTCCTTCTCTAATATTACTCAATATGTTACTTGCTCTCTTGTAATTTGGCAATGAGACAAATACATCTTTTTTGTTAAGCAGATGTCTTCAGCTGACTAACGAGCACTATGATGTGACACTCTGTATGTGTATTAAAATATTAAAAATAAAATAAATGTGCACTTTAATTTAAAGCATTGTGCAATGTAATGAGTGAAAACACTTAAATCATTAGAGAACCAAACCAATAAAAGTATGAGTATCACACTTTCCACACTGTGCAGCAGATGTTCAGTGCACAGCAGCACACTTTACAGGGGATAATTGAAGTAGGTAAAGTTTTTATAACAATAATAATGCAGAGAGCTTTCAGCTGATTCAATACATCTGTTGGTAGCTAGATAGAGGTAGGTGTAGGTGACAAACAAAGGAGGCCACACATAGTCTTCAATGATGGGAAGTATTTTATGAATATAAACCAAACATTTTACTTATTTAACCTTTTTTTATGGGGTACCCTTAAATGAACATTTGTTTTTCAAGAAAAGAAGGCACAATATTATAAAGTCACATCTTGACAATAAATATCAGATCAAAACTCATAAAACAAAGCAAAACAAGTCATAGTCAACATTATATGAATACAAGGTCTGGCTTATGGATAACAGTTGCACTCTTTACTTACAGAAGTCTCTCAGAGAGCTCTGAACTCTCAAAGGAAGACACAAGCATACATCTTTAGTGTGCTCTGAAGGTTATTCTATGACCAAGGTGCAAAATAATAAAATTTTATTCTATTGAGTTCTGAAAAATCCTGAGTACTCTACAGAGAGGGCTGCAAAACATAGGTGCTTTTTGAAGGATATAAGAGTTTACATAAATAAAAGGGAGTCTCTCCAGTACGGCTCGGTAACCGCATCCCTTTTTACTCCCTGTGAATTTAGACACCACTTTTTATTTAGTCATTCGTTATTATTTATCTCTGCATCTCCTCCACAATGTGTGTGGCTTTTTTGTCCTGTTTCCCTCACCCCCACCAAGTCATGGCATCCCCTCCCTGGGCCTTGCTCTGGCAGAGGTTTCTTCCTTTCAAAATGAAGTTTTTCCTTCTCACTCTTGCCAAGTGTAGGGTCTTTACCTGACAATATAAGGTACCTTGAAGTGACTGTTGCTATATAAATAAAACTGAACTGAATTACGTAAACATAAACCAGTGCCATTGTCTCCTTAGGCCTAATAAAGGCCAAGAAACCAGATTATATGCACAGTTATGTGTACTGGACAAGCTGAATTCATACAATTTCAAAATGAATGAACAAGTGTCTGAGTGAATGCATGAATGTTAAGTGCAAAAAAACCCCTAAAACAAAACAAAGTGCACTCCGCCCCCCACTTCCAAAAGACAGTGAAAGAAACAAGCAAACAAGAAGTCCAGAAACAAGCAGGACTGTCAATCAGCCAGTTGAGGAAAGACCAAGAAATTATTTTGCAGAGGTGTTTCATAGTCTCCAGAGCCCAGCTTGTTCAGGTGTGCTTCATGTCTAACCAGGTCAGTTCCACCCACACATTTCTTGGAAGAAGTGGAAGCACAGTTTAATGAGGCAAACAAGAAAACAAGAGCCCAAGTGTCACAGCACACATACACACACAGCTACTCTTAGGATTAGACTCTTATGGACAGATGCTTTGTTGTGCTGACCTAATTAAGTACCTTAAATATTTTGGCTCCTGAGTTAGATAGTTAGTCATTTTAAATTTTCTTTTTGGATTTTTATTACATTTAAGTTAAAGTAACTCCTTATTGCTTCTCCAGCAGATGCAGTCCAGCATTCACGCATCTTAACAGTTTACTGTGTGTAGCTATCTCGAGAGTTTCGCTAAATGTTCTCATGTTTTGTTCTTCTTAAAGGCCTAAGATACTGTCCAAATTCATATTTAGTGTTAAAACTATTAAAGGCATTTCTAGGCATTTTTTGATCATATCCGAAATTCACAGATTTTCACAATTGGGGTGCCCTAGGAATTTCAGGGGTTGAGTGTAATATGTCACTAATGAATGCACACATGTGTCTGCTTATGGAGACAGCTTAGCTCCACCCTCTGTTCCAAATATGGAAATTTATGGTTACTAAAAACAATTTATTAAAAAAATTATAATTGTAATTATGATAATAACATCTGGGTTATTTTTGTTACTAGCAATTTGGCTGCCCTCCTTGCCAAATTACTAGTAACACTAACATCAACAATAACGATGTCTTAAATTGCAGAGGTCAAAATCTTATGATTACAAGCTGTTGACATATTGACATTGCTCCAGGTATTTGATAGATAGTATTTGACTATGATGAAAGGTAATTTGTGAGCATTATTATTATTATTATTATTATTATTATTATTATTATTATTTATTTATTTATTTATTTATTTATTTAGTGCTGAGAGCTGTCTGGAAGACACAACCTTCAAAAGGTTCTCTCTCACAGCCAGGGGTGTGTGGATTGGTGAGAAAGGGGCACCTTTGCTGATGCAAGTTGGCGTCAGCGTTTCAGCCCCTTTATTCATGGGAGCTGGAGACAGAGGAGCTCCTTCAGCTCCTCTGTTTCCATTAATCGCCCATTCTCCTCAAGGAGTGGAACAGGTGAATATTTCACGCTGACTGCCCAGAGAGAGGGATGAGGCATACGGCTGACGTTGGAGTCCATTTATAATGGATGGATAGAGAGGGCTCAGCTTGTCTCATAGAGGGTAAAGAATGGTCTCAAGGGGGCTCCTCCTCATATGTACATTTGTATGCCACATGTTTGCTTTGACAGGAACTCTGGACACTTATATGTGTGTGGGGGCATCATACTTGGTCATTTCTTTGGTTCAGGCTGCTCTGCTGGATTTTGCTTGAGTGGAGAATTAACTCTTACCACCGGCTGGTTCTTAGAAGTGCATCAGCAATTTTCTGTTTATTTATTTCTTCCCTCTTTGGCAGTTAGCCTAGTTAAATTTGAAGGACCTGCTTTGTTTTTAAAATGTAATTTTAACACTTTCTTACTTGAATTAATCAGCCATCATTTCTCAAATGAAAGTGGCTTTGTTACATAGACAAACTTGATGAGTTTGACAAAATCTCCTTTGTTGCTTTTTTACTTAATGTAATTTTTTGGACTACTGCCACATTTTTGGGACAAACTGGTGTGAACAAGAGTCTATTTTGTCTTACTTTGAATCATTATTTGGTGTCTTTCATAGAGGATAGGTGCCACGATTGTTTTCATGTTACCAATAAGAATTCACCGCTAGAGGATTCCCCTTAGCTATCCTGTCTTTGGGCTCATAAATTATTGAAGTATCACTGAAAGTGAAGCACTGCAGTTATTGTGGCTTCACACTGAGCCAGTTTTTGTGTGTATTTTGTGTATCTGTGTGTTTCGCATCTCAGTATGATGTGTGTCCATGAAAATGTTTGCAAGTGTGTCCTGGCTACACGTGTATGTGCGGGAGCAAGGATAACGGTGGGAGGGGTGTCTTTTATTGGTGGAAGTTTAAATATATTCAGGCTTTGGTCTGAGTGCCAACATGCCAGTGTACAATGTCACAAAGGAGTTTTTGATGGAAAGGAAAGGGAGAAGAAAAAGAAACGAGTGGTTTTGGGTCAAAGCATTGGATATCCTTTCAAGCCTGAACACTCCACTGGGTGTTTCAGCAAATGTCAAAGTCACTTCTGGCTGTGGACAGACAGCCTAATGGACCACAGCACATAGGGTGTGGGAGGGCGATAGAGGAGGAGGAGGAGGAAACAGAAACCAAAGACAAACATAAATGAAAAATTGTATATGCAACTTTTTCTTTTTTCTCGCCATGTCCAAGAGACCCTCAGTTTAGAACGACTAAACAAATTCTTGAGCTGGAGCTTGAGCTTGCCAAGACACTTCTCACCACCTTTCACTCTCCGCTTTGGCAGCTCCTGTGGTTTATTTTCCCTTTTTTATGCTCTGCTTTGTTGTTGAGACATGGGAGAAACGACTCATGAATAGGAGTACAGCCTTAGCCATTTCTGACAAACACTGGAGACACTCAGAAATGCACAAAAGCTTGAAGGATGATGGTGATGAGCGGAAAGCTTCCTTTTGGCTCGTATTCCTAACACGTAATGTTTTGACATGACAGAAATTGAAACATTTTAGGATGTAAGCCATGGAGGAAACATTTTTTAAACACTTTTTTAAAACAAACATCTGACATTTATACTGTTGGAATAAGTTCACAGGCAGTACAATAAGTTAATTCCCCTTATTTACTACCATACTGCTGCTATATTAGGTGTACTTGTTTAATCCAAATATGTAATCAGCTAATCACATGCAACCAATTCACTGCATTTAGGCATGCAGACATGGTCAAGTTGACTTGCTAGAAGAAAGAGTCAGAATGGTTGTTGCTGATGTTTTTAAAAACGACTGGGATTTTCACACACAACTATCTCTAGAGTTTACAGAGAATGGTTTGAACACTAAAATATATATCTCGTGAGCGATAGATCTCTACCAATAGATAAGAATGACTTGTTGATGGGCTCCACAGTAACCAGACCTCAATCCAACATGTGGTGGAGGCTACACATCTCATCACAAACGTTTAGCCAACAAATATGCAGCATCTGCATGATTCTATGATGTCAGTGTGAAGCAAAACATTCCAACAGTTTGCTGCTGTGAGAATTATGACAGAAGGTTGACCTGGTACTGGTGGCCAGTGAATGCATATGCATTATGTGTACTATGTGCTTTAATCAGCTTGGACTGACTGGAATTCACTGGAATGAGTTAAACAAGATACTTGATATCCTTGATATCCTATAATTAGAGCAATGCTGCGCTCATCATTTTTATTATAAATGCTACACAATGTGATTACACATAAAGCTGCAAATTTAGTGTTTGAGCCTTCACTGTCACATTAATTAAATTGAGACTGCAAGTGTTTTTGCAAATGGTCATAATAATTTTGGTTGTCTCCAGCCACTATTAGCTTTGGTTTCTTTTCTCTTTTATTTTAACAAGGTGAGATCATTTGGAAGAACTGAACATAATTTACTGAGACAGAGACATTAATGTATTTGGTGATTAGACTTCGATGACCCCTCTTGGCAGAACGGAATCCTGGCAGTGATGGGATTAGGACACGGCCCCCTGGAGTTTGGACAGTGGTGGTGGTGAGCTCTGGCTGAGGTGTTTAAGGTGGAGATGGGGGGTGGTGGGTTGCACGAATGAGAGAGAATCTGATAGAATGATGCTGAGCACAGATTTAAACCCTGCAAAGTTGAGGCTGTCTGGCTCAAAAAGATGGGCCAGATGATGATTGGACCAGAGTAATGATGTCAGTATTGAGATTTAAAGCATAAAGCAGTAGACATGTAAACAGAAAAGCAGCCAAACACCCAGGAAAGTGGGCAGATGAGTGATTACAGATCTTCCTTTAACTTATGCATAAATTCATTTTATTCTGTCATTTAAGATAACCTGTATCACCCAGTGGTTAAACAATAAACACTGGTCGATGCCAGATACATTGTGTCATTGTATCATAATGGGTGATAGCATGTGGTTAAAAGGACTTCCCATATCTGTTTCTGTGGCAACAAAGCTGAATTTATGTGCTAGTGAAGATGCATAGCTGCCTTTCTAGTAAGTGGTGCAGAGGGCACTCAGGATTCTCCGTGATGGAGATGTTTGCTGAGTGACCTCCTCACCACGACAGGAATGGAAGTATCCAGTTTTTAGTCAGTCACCGAGTCGGCCTTTCTAATTGGTTTATTCAGTCTGTTTGGTGTTGCCAGCTCCAATGATGCTCCTCCAGGAGACATCTATACCAACATATATGGAAGATATAGTAAAGCTAAAGTTGAATTGAACAAGACATGTCACAGTTGAAATTATACATCTCTAGCTTCACTGATATAAGTATGGGTTGTGTAAAAGCAAATTTAGGACACCTGGAAAAAGAAACCAAATGCAGATAAATCTTACCTCAAACTATCAACCTAAGAGGCCAACTTTAAAAAAGAAAAGAGATAGACTGTTTGCACAACTTCCAATTACCTCAGCCTGTCTAATCTGTAATTATATCTTCACTCAACAAAGAGGTGTAGCAGCCATAAACTGCGCCCATCTGTTTATGAGAAAAGCAGTCGCTTGAAAAGCACTGTTCCACCTGGTCGCTGTTTACAGTGCTGTCAACAATACTCTGCGCACATCGTCTCAATTTACCCTGACGTCACTGCAGTTGCCCTTCACTTCCCCTCAACAGTCACACACACATACATACTTGGTTCTCGCTAATTGTGGTGTTCTCTGTGCGCTGTAAGGGACTGTTAGGCATTGTGCTGACTGTGTATATCTGGCCTGGAATATGTTCCTTTTTCTCTGAGCCAGTGGCAAAGAAATGCACCAGGGATCTCTTTTCCCCTTATTTTCCAGAGAGGTAATGAAGTCAAGCTTAGTATGCAATGTCTTCACTATTAATGGGAATAATTTAGTATAGTTACAATCTTAAAATGTTATATAACTTACACAGTGATCTTTTCATTTAGAGAGATTATTTTAAAACCTTACACTTATTTAACATTATGCATAGACACACTCAAATGCCAAAAAAGGGTTGGAGACATAAACATTTCCAAGGAGACTAAACATGTTAAAATTAACTCTGAGGAAATATATTAAAAATGATGCAGAGGACATATTGAATATTATCAATTAATGAAAGAAATCTCCGACAAGCAAACAGTACTCAATATAAATGTCCTATAATTTTATGAAAAGGTGTAAAGAGGTCATGTAAAGGAACTTGTTTCTCTCAAACAAACTTAAACTACAGCACAAAAAAAAAGCTCTTCTGGTTGAAGGTCATTTAAAGTAGCTGCTTTTTCACTCATTTTTTGTCCAATCCTTGTACCCGACCATTTCTGGAGGAATATTTTTTGGATTTTTTTTGTTTGTTACGCCACTGAACAATGATCTATGAATCATAAAATGAAACCAGATTTGTCTAAACATAACAGACAGCTTAAAAAGAAGCTATCTTAAATTGCATCTTTAGGCATTCTGTTAATAGCAGACTGTCACAAAAACCTATATTGTGCTCCCATTTCTTTATATGAAAAAATGCAAAAACTAACACAGTCTGACAGGTATAAAACTGTATTTTGCAGCAACAAAGTTATTCCCATAGAGCTATAAGCTGCAAATTCTGCATATCTCAGCACAGTGTGCAGTGTGCTCTTAAACATTCTGGACGAATAGAGGACAAAAATGAAGTGTCAAGCCTAAAAAAAAATTATCTACATTGGATCAACAGTGTCTGAAAGTCATGTCCTTAAGAAACAGGAAAAAGCAAAGACCTGACACAGGATCTAATAGATGTATCTGGCACTTCAGTTGGTCCATCTAATGTTTGCCTCATCAGAAATTGTTTCTGTGGAAAGGGTGGCTGTCAAGAAGTCATTGTAAAAGAAAGAAAACAGGGAGAAACAGTTAAGAACTGAATTGAAGATCAGTGTGTGGTGGGGTGTGGCTCGTGGCTCAGTTGCAGGGGAGGGGTGGAGTAGTGGGCTCAAGGTGCAGTGTGAAGGGAGGCTGGCACACACCTGAGCTCCATCAGCTGATCATGTCTCCTCTGTAAAAGTGCGGGACCTGAGGTGGTGTGTTGTGTGTGAATGGCAGCTGGAAAGCTGCGACAAAAAATTCCAAATGATAAAACCTGCAGCAATGTGCAAGCTGTGTGTGTGGGCCCTCATTCGTGTCACACAGTGGAAACAGGTCTTATGGAGTAATGAATCCAAATTTTAAATTTGAGCATTATTGGGAAATGTGGGATCATGCTGACAGAGTACAGAACCAAAACATCCAAAGATGAGCTTTGATTGTCCTCTAAGAAGTCCGAAGAACTATTCCTGAAGAAGAAATGACTAGAAAGCTTGCACAAGAGAGTTCAGGCTGTGTGGATGAATAAAGATTCATACAAAATATTGACTTCCCAGTTCATTAGAACTGTGCAACTTTTGCAACCTTATATACTGTTATACACTGTTACACCTGTTTTTCATTATCCTAACAAAACACATTTAAATGAGGGATGGCTCAGGACTTTTGGACAGTATGGTACATAAATGATACATTAGTGTACACAGGAAGGGGATCGATACTGCTCTGATAGAAAAATGAGATTGCACTGGGTCTTTTATACTGGATGTTTGTGGGATTATGTTGTTGGGCCCTTTTGGAGCATTTTTACTACAATAATCTGATGAGTAGTACAGCCTGCTGTGTGCTTAACTGTACTTACAGCTCTTCCAAGGAGTTTCTGCCTTCCATGTTTTAGAATGCAGCATGTTATGTAGCACTAATTAGTGGGTATCTGTGACTGTGTGATAAATCTGTGGTTGCACATTACTAACCAAACTTGCTAGTGTCAGCTGATCCACTCTCTGATGTAAATATAGTGTAAATATGGTCACTTATAAATAAATAAATACTAACTGAATAAATAAATAAAATTAATAAAAATACAGTTAATACTTCAAAGGGCTTCACAAGCCAGTAGATGATTTCACAGTGGGTGCTCTTATATGGGCAGTCTCTGATATACATGTAATGGTGTTTTTTTTTACTCCCCATCACACACACACACACACACACACACACACACACACACACACACACACACACACACACACACACACACACACACACACACACACAAAGAGAGAAAGAGAGAGAGCTCTGACCTTGCTGCATTGCCTTATAAAGTCTCAGAAATGTACATTAAGCTTATGGTCAATGATGCAGCGCAGTTCTTAATGACTTAAGGTGTAAACCGTCACACCTTGTTTTAGCTGAACACAGTCAAGCCAGTGTGTAGATAAGGGATCTATCCTTCAGATACACAGTGATGACTTTGTCTGCTTGTCTGATTGTTGTGCAGAGACCCAGGCTTTGATGGCTATGGCTGGGGGGGATAAGAAAAGGCCAGAGTGATGGAAATCTAGATTCTGTTTTTGCCAACACTCTCCGGATATCGATTTTGTCTGGAGACCTTCAAAGAGGAAGCATTTATGTCTGAAGCACGAGACAGTAGAGAGGTGTAGAGAGGATATTGAGACAGCTGGAGTGCAACTAATGCAGATTTGGCTCAGTCAGAGGGCTTGCCATTGGAAGGAATGTGTTGCCAGGTCAGGAATCACTCTTATGGACAAGCAAGGTGATAGACTGATTTATTGATCTGGCACACTGGCACACTTCCACACATAAGCTGGTAGACACACCTGGTTTAACTGAGAAGGTGATATGACTTTGTACTTCTTTTTAAATTTAAAGATGATAGTTATGTAAATTTTAGTTATTGCTTCTTTTTTTTTTTGCTTAAAAGTTACACTTTATCTGTTTTGTAGCAAATTTGCATTTACTAATCCATGATCTGTCCGTGACCATTTCTCCAAAAGTCATCTGTTCATCTAAAGTTGGAACCACAGTAATAGTGTTTGTATTTATTAGCTCAAGAATTACTGGGGTACAACATACTAAAAATCACATTTAATTGTTTTATTACTGACAATAAAAGCATCATGTTGTTGCTATGAAACAACTTGTTGCTTTTACTACATGTCATATTGCTAGTGTAAGAAGATTCTCATGACATTAGAATATGTTGTTTTTGCCATGCTGCCTAACATGACCTGAATGATTCTTATCACATGTAAAACCCTCCCATCTGTTAGTCAAAACTGGTTTAAGAAAAAAAACAAACAATACACAGCCATTTATTCCTGCACAAAGGGTGTCAATCTCTTTTCAAAATGATACTGGCAGCAGCAACACCTCCACACCAACCAGATCGTGCTTTTAGATTTCATACAGAATCTGTGAGAAAAGATGAAAGTCAGGTTCATTTATCATGTATCTGAGTGGTTCTGTCTTTGCGGGGGACAGGAAATGTGTCCTGTGACATTTGGCCACATCATCTTGAATTATTAGCGCCTTCTCAGAGGACACAGGATTTATCACCACTTCTGTCCCAACACCCTCTGATGCCACACCAAGCAGGACTTGTGAGTCTCCTCCAGGCGAGCTGTGACAGGCAGCCTGTTTGGGGCAAAATAACTAACAATTAAAATTTCACTGCAGATTGGATTATGATAAATCTATATTTGACTAGATTTAGCTGATCTATAATCAACAGTAAATCATTTTCAGTCCAGTTACTTTAATCCATCTCAGTATATATGTTCTGATGGGAATAGCAGAAGATTTTGGATAATCAGAAGTGAATTCTGGTTCCTTAGAGTAGAAGTATAAAAACATGGTGACAGTATCAGTTCACCCCGGAATCACACTCAATCAAGTTTAGAGAGCCAACTAATCACAACCTTGCTGAAAGTAGGCTTTGACAAATCATATTATTATGGCATAAATGAGAGATTTCCGATACTCTTCAAAGTTTCACTTTAGATGTGCTAACTACAACAAAGGTTGTCAGTATGTGATCTTGTCCTGATCACAGTGATCTTCCACTTTTGGGAGTATAAATGTATAGTAAAATAGTAGGTATAATTGTCAATCCTTTGGCTTAAATGCTACTTTTACCTAAATTATGGGGGAAAAAAGACAAAAGTTGCTGAAAGTGAATTTGTCTCAGTCCCTTTCTACAGGACATGTGTGTCCCCTTGTTTGAAGTAAAAAAGTTAGCATGTAGAGGGAAGATATTTTTATTAACTCCTTTGTCACGTTGGCAAAGAAAGCTTAGATCGGGATGTTTAAAAGAACAAACAAAACAGGCGAGTTGAACCGTTCAGATTAGCATCTCTGAGAAATCACTTGGTTGAATGTACAAAGTGTAACCAACTGTTCCAAGTAACTAATTCTTTCAATCCCTCTATAGATGCTATACAAACAGTTAAACATGTCACACATTGCTCAAGCTGTTTAATTCAGCTGTGGTTCTATTAACACATCAAATGTACTTTTTAAAAATATAATTTAGGCATCATTCATTAAAACCAGCTCATTAACAGTATTTTCCTCTCAGATATGTGGTTGACACTAAAAACATATGATTTTAGAGAATATGATGCATTATTAGATATTAACCAGAATATAAAATATTTAGTGTTAAACATTTACACTAGTAATATGAATCCACATAACACAGATGAGGAACATCTTTTCTGTAGATGAATTACTTTTACCTTTCATACTTTATTTACAACTTGCCAATAATGTAGTTTTATGTGTAATGAGGTGCTTTTAGCGTTTTATTGCTCCTTTTGTTAAAGGAATGGTTCTAAAAAAAACACCTTCACCACTCATTATTGTTAGACAATAGCAAATATTTATCAAGACAGAATGTAATAATATTTTACAATTTTTTAATTACAATTTTGAGTGCAGAGAGGGGAATATATCCAAGAGTCTGTCAGCATACATGAAATAACAAAAGACAGGCAGCACAAAACAGTATCATGGTCTTTGCTTACCTTTCTGCAAAAGTCACTGCATGGCACTGGTTCTCAGGATGTTAACATTAGTTCTGAATAGGTTACTGCAAAGCTGCAGATCACAAAAAGTTGTCTTGCTTTGGATACTTTAACAGTATAAACGGGCTGTAATTGTACCTTAACTAATAATGTATTTATCTTATCACTTTGTGCTGTTAAAGCTTTTAGTTGCCCAACCTTTTATCATTGAAACCTAATTCTTTTGCTGCTTTTGGTTATCAGCAACGCTTTTTTTGTCTTCACTTTTTCTCGGTGCTATTTATTGATCCAGATGTGTGTCTGTACTTAACCGATCCTTCTTAATATGTCTTTGGTAATAACTCTAGCTAAATCAACAAGGGAATCACAGTGAATCTTTAAAATGAGAACTTCTCTTTGCTGGATGTAATCTGCTCAGATAAACCTGCAGAGGTCATTATACAGTAACAGTCTGAGGATAGATAATCCTGCCTGGTGTCACATCAGAGGATGGGAAGGCTGTCGAGGTTATCTCTGCAATAATGATCGCCCGTGGGACTCTGTTAAGGTTCAAAATATTGGGGATGGAGACAAGAGAAAAACCACAATAACAACACTGGTCCGGTCGGGTTGAGTCAAACGATGATTTAATGATCACACACGTGGGAGATGGACACTGATGCAGACAGCCTCAAAATCTCAAAATGGTGGAGCATTGCTCAAACTTTTATAGCCTCTGGTGCCTCCACCTTATCATACAAAGCCTAAACATTCACATGCTTTCTCTCACACAGCGCCTAAGCTACGACCTTGGCTCCCTGTTTATCTGCTCCTGCTGAAATGGGGCAGAAAACTCCAGCACACTCTGTTCTCTTCTACTCAGACAAATTAGACAATAACCTTCTGCGAACAGTATTTCTTATAACTCAGCAGTATAATGCATCATAAAACAATATCATTCATTCACAACAAGTCAGCAATTTAATGTAATGCAAATCAGTTTAACTAATGTAATAGTTATCAGCTTCTTCTAATTCAGGAGAATAATGCAAACTAAAACTACATAATAATTCACAATCTTTAATTAGGGGTATAACATGGCCTAAAATAATATTATAATCTAACAATTCCCCCTGATGAGATCATTAGAATAATGACCTCACGAACACCCTTCAATTCAGTGTGGCCGGGTTCATCTCTTCTCACTCCTGAGGTCCTTTGTCCCCCTGAGGGGCGAACCATATGTGGGATGACCTCTGTGTTTGCGCAATTCAGATGCAAGAAAAACTATGATTCCAACAGTAGCAGGTCCAGATGACACTCTCCTTGTCTCCCACTGCTTTCAGCCTTTATTCTATTGCTGCAGCTACCAGTGTCGTCCAGTTGGGTGATCCTCTGCTCTTCATTCTTCAACCTTAGGGGTTAGACAACCCTTCAGTCGTGACACAGATCAGGGGATTATTCTGCCCCGATTTCAAACAACGATCTGTGTATTCTCCAGAAAAGGAACAGGAAGGTGTCCCCTTTTTGCCCAAAAGCCTCTCGAACTTCGTTGGTCTGGTGTTCCCGGATTTCCGCCAACCCCTTCATGGTTATTGCTGTGTTTATGGGATCCATCCTTTTGTGGTGACTAGCTGGAGCCCAAACGCCATGACCCTTGGACCCAGTTGATGTCTCGGCAGTCACTGTGTCTGACTCTGCTACGGAGGATCCTCGCATCTCTGTGACCTCGTCTGGTGTCTGTTCCTTTCTCTGTAAGAGACAGAAAACCAAAACACCCCTCTTCCTAACCCTAATAATCTAATGTTGTTATCTACTGACCTTCTAGTGATTCAGAATTGGTCTAAACATTCAGAATGTCCCAGGGACTTATTCTAATCATATCTTATGTGTGTGTAAGCGTGTTTGCATTTAGCCCTCTGCACTCAAGGCATTTCCTACACTTTATCAGTCCGGACAGTCACGCCGAACGAAGCTTCTGACCTTCTAAAGGCCGAGTGCCAACTCGTTATAAGCACATTTGCAAGGTGTGTCTGAAAATTATTGAAACCCCTCTTTTTAACAAAAGACAAAAAATTAACAAATCTTCTAAACGCTATTCAGTTCATTTCAATGAGTAATGATTAAACATGAAAGTGATAGTTTATGCTTTTTCACTGATTCTCTAAAAGGTCCGTCTTCTCGGACCGCTATTAGCTTAAGCTTTATCATTCCTAAGGTATTAAAGACACAAATGAAGTTATAAAATGTTCAAATAATCCTTGTTTGATGTTAAAGCTCAACCTTCCCCCCCTTTTTTGACACATTCCAATGTGTCAAATCAACGGAGCTAGAACATTCAAAAAAAAAAAGTTAGGCAGCTACAAAGTTTCCCAGACTCTTAAGGTGATCCACGTGTAACGTTCTGACTCAGGTATTTAATATTTTAATAAATCTCGTTTAATTAACTGCCACTATTTAAACTAACTTTAAAGACATAATTCAAGAAAAGATCACAAAGAATAACATGATATCAGTGTTTTGTAAGCGCGTGCGGCCCTCCATGCTCGAAGCCTTTTCCCTCAATAGATCAGTCAGACATTCGCGCTGACTGTAGCTTTTAACCCTTATTAACTTGAGCACAACTCTACAATGAGCAACAAGTTGCAATATGTATAAAAATGATCATGGTTACACCTGCAATGAAAAATTATATCATTATCCTAACACCTGTAAATAGAAGATTCATCAGAAGTTATAACAATCACAGGAACACAGATGTTAGTATAAGGTCAAAAGCTTCAATAAATGATCATCGATGCAATGTTTGTTGCATGATTCTCATACAATAATAATGCTGACATTGAAAATAACAGTATAACACCCCCTTTTGTCCCGTTTCACTTGACACCTAAACGTTTATAAATTCCTCTTTTATTCTTGATTTTATTTCCCCCTTTTCTCCCCTTACTGACCACAGCAGGGGGATCTTAGTTTTGAATCAGCCATGAATCCAGCTCACCTGATTCATCAGTGAGCTCCACCATCACTTGCGTCTGACAGGGTGGCGCTGCATATTCTTCCTTTAATGTCACTATTTTCAACCTGTTAATGAGAGTGTTTAAACCTGAAGTCGACTACGTCCACAACAAGTCAATACAGCTGTAAATGTGGCCAATTATCAATCTATTACCACTCAATAACAACAGATAACTTCTATTTTATACATGCTTTTAATCAACCACTCACCCAGAGGATCTCCAATCCCAGCAAGTTCCTTCTCCTCCTTTAATGAGTCTGTCCTCCTTCCATGCCCTGGTAACTGGTCCATCCATAGCCATATGATCTCAAATATACATACAACAAGCCAAACCACACCTTGGTCACACCAACCCTCCTCCGCCCCGAAGATGTCCAATGCCATCCTAGTATGGACTGTCAAAAGTGGCTTTAACGCTGACTGTCCTGACAATCCATTTTATAACGTTTCCTGGTCAGATTTGCCAATCTCTGCACCAGGGTTTTAAACGTTTCGCCATTTTCATTAGGTTTTATTTTTTATTTAGTTTCGATTCCAGATTTTCAATTTTTTACCAGTTGTAATTAGTTTTTACCAATTCTTTGCTAGTTTAGTCTAGTTTTTATTTTCTGAAAATCCTTAGTTTCAGTTTAATTTTATTTGTGTTTTACAAAAATTAAGTGTAACAAAATCCCAGTTCCATCATATCAATCATGCTCTTCTGGTTATCCTTGGGTATTGAGACTATTAACTCTTGCCGCACCGAGTGGTCCTAATTTTGGTTGAAGTGAATTGATAACCTTTTGAAGGCGATTGTTTCACACCTTTATTTAGATGTCCCAGTCCTGTTATCTCAGGATGCATCACGCTGCCTTATCTGGGGTTAGCTGTTTTCTTGGGATGCGAGTTAAGTGGGGGAGCTCTTCAAGGAGGGGGAGTGTGCTCCCCCTGATGAGGTCTTCTAGGTAAGCTAGGTTAACCTTCTTGTGTGAGCTTTTCAAGTGCACTTTAAGGTTTGTGGGATTTTTCGTGTCATAAATGTCCCTCATGACCCCCTGATGACCCAGTAATTCATTTTTTGCGCACTGTAGTACACATTTAGTTTTTGCTTGTAGCTCTCCTACTCTACTTGCCACTCCTCTAAGTCCTGATGTTTCTTAGAGAGGACAACAGTACCTTTAAAATTATGTCACATGTGTGGGGGTGTGGCCTTGCCAATTGTTTTTCCCACCTTTTCAAAATGGCTGGCGTGCCCACCAGCACATTTTATGGAAGAAAGAAAGGTAAGCTTGATATTAAAATGTTTTGTTAAACTCAGATTTTTATTTTATTCAAAAAATAAACATCTAGTAAATAATTTCAGGGGTCTTTAAGAATTAGGCTCATTTACTTTCACAGGGAACATGACTAATTTATTAATGTGTGCTCTACACATTGGGACTTTATATTTATATTTATTTCACTTTTTCCTAATACCCAACTTTTGACCAAGGCGGAGAGAATTCTTAACACAATTATTAAGGGAGATTCAAACATAGATTTTTCAAAATATGAGAGGGTCAGGACCCACTAGAAGCCACACAAAGATTATCGAGATGCAGTGGCAGATGTAATAGAGAAAGACACAGGGCCACCTGAAATCTGTCATCCTATCTGGTGCAAAACCAACATGTAGTAGAATCTGGAATTTTGATTTTGAGTTAAAAATAAAATATGGATAAAATGCAGAAATCTTTTCCAGTAAAGTAAAAAATAAGAGTCGCAATTATAGTTGAATCCATAACACCTAATTGTTTCTACGAGATCACGTCGTTGCTGAGAGTTATCAGTGATCTCAATGTGTGAAAAGAACTCACAGTATCTGGGGTTTAAGCTCCTCTTAGCTGAGAACCCTGGGGCAAACATGTGAACAAAACCTGAATAATACCAGTAATGAAGACTTCTCTCCAAAGATCAATAAAGGGAAGCCCCAATGTGATGAGAGTCTAGCAAAATATAGTTCACTCCACTTGCCTGAAATGGTTAGCAGTCCAAGGCATTTCAGTTGTAGAATGATTGGGTGCAACAATGAAACAGATGTGAGATGAGGGAAGTGCCAAATGTTCCTTTGTGTCTCCAAATAAAATCAGTACTTCCTCAGATTTCCTAAATAAATTGACTTTTGTGAAGTAGAAAGTCCAGTGCCATCACTTATTCCTGAACCAATAGTTTACAGCTAGTGAAGTGTCAGTGACTTCTGGGTTGGTCCCTGATCTTCATCTTATGAGATTGTTATTTTAATAACACTTGATTTATTTAAAAGAAAAAAAGAAAAAAGAAAAAACGAAAACATTTCTCCCTGTTTTTTCTTCTCTGGGTCTCAGGAGGACATTATGTCCCTCTCCACTACAAGACTCTTGTCATGTCTACAAAACAGTCATATTAAAATCATCCTCAATTCTATTCTGGCGCTGTTTCCCGACTTTTCCTGACCTGATTCTGCGCGTGGACGGAGCAGCAACACAGACGACTCGACTAACGTACTGCCTTAACTTTACTATTGCAGGGCACGCACACATCAATGCAACCAAACACATTTTGCTATAAATCTAGTTAATTTTAGTTAGTTTTGTGAACATTCAGTACAGTTTTAGTTAGTATTCCTTTTTGTTTTGATTTTATTACCGTTAACGCAAATTTTTTCCACTTCTAGTTTTCGTTATTTCATTTGTTGTCTTTAATAATAATAATCTTCTCTGCACCCTTGAATAAACATACTTAATATGATCAACATTTTGCTGCTTGTTATTTCACCATGTTATTGAATCAAATACTTCATCCTTATCTGGTTTACGACATTATATTTATCTAAATCTCCACTTTGTCTCTAAATGTTTGAGGAATTTTTCGAGTTTGGGGTCAAATTTTGAGAATTTGACCATAAGTGAAAGTTATGGCGTTATCACCCCCTTTGGGGATTACCTTTTTCCAGTTTTGATGATATTCCTCCCCGTTCTTTATTCTTTGCAAGTACCCCTCCTTGGTGGCGAGAAACCATTGGTGTGATCAAGCGGGTGCTGTAAAAACAAAAGCTCAGGACAGAACAGTCACCAGTCATGTACTTCATTCAAAATTAACAAATATCAAGCTTCATATTGATCCTCTGAGTGTAATGGTACATTTTAATTTGCACTTCTCAAACCTAAAAACAATATTTTCTTTATTTTACTCTTGTTCTTGTGCAGCACCACCCCTCAACACATGCCCCTGTTATTTTATCTTACTTTTAAATTGTTGACTACTTCAAGAGAGCGCCCAAAAGACGGGGACCAGTGTTTATCATTACATATCTCCATTTTGAGTGTGGCTGTCTATCATTCCCCTATTATTCATAGACCTCGGTGGAGGGCTTTTTGTTTGTTTTTTCTTTATACAATTAATTGACTCTTTACAGTGACCCACTATGGTTAATAATAACATGCTCAGTCATGAATGGAATCAAACCTTTTCTTCACTTTAGCATTTAATATTCCCAACAATATAATGTGATACCTTAATTAAAACACAGCTACTAAAACACAATTTCCTTAATGCAAACATCAGTAGCTCAAAATTAGCAACCAAAGGGTTCAGTCTGCAGTTCACACTGCTGTGAAGCTACAGCTCTTTAGTCTCTGTCATTCTTCTGTTCTTGCAGACAAAACAAAGCAAAACAAAACATCCACCCTTCTTTTACAGGCTGGGTGAATTGTCTGTGGACATTCAATAATCCTAAAGTCAGCACCGTTTTTGTCTCAGTATCAAGTCAGTTAAACTTTTAGTCGTCAGTCCATGACTTTTAGTCGTCAGTCATATGCATACATCCACACACATTCATACCAGAAGTTGCTGATAATGGAGTCTCACGCGCAGCCTATTCAAGGCTCCATCACCAGCAAGATGACGTCATCATTTTAAAGGAAAACAGTTACTTGTTTTTTGGACCGGATTGGCTCGCTGCAATCCTTTTAGGCTCAGGACTTCTCATCCGACCAGTGTCCCATATAAGTGAATTTCTCCCAAGCTCATTATAATCATGGAGAAAAACACTTTGCGACTGTTTTCGGTAAGAATATTTTATAGCGCTTTAAAGTTCAATCTCTCAGGCCTGGATTAAAGAGCTGATTTGTTAAATCAGAAACTCACAAAATACCAAAATATCACCACCGGTGGATCACACCTCTCAGATGTTCTTATCTCAGTGCACTGTAACAAAAGCAAAAAGAAACGTAAACAATAAAACACTCATATAATAACAGATACTGGGGCCCATTGCAAACATGTCCAAAGTTCAAACCATCTTTCTCTCTCTTAGAGAAAGAGAACAATCCAAACCTCACTGATAGAATCACCCTAGTGTCAAACAAAACCCAAAAATCAACCAAAACTTCACACACTGTATTGTGTAGGCCTACAGGCACCGTAACTCCTTTTTTTTTTTTTCACTGACAAAGACATGTTGGATTGACTTGATTCAATAGTAGACACTGGTTACACACAAATGTTTTGCTTTGGCGGAAACTTAAACAACTGAGTCAAATCAACACAACCTTTTGATATTCTCTCCGAAATAAAACTCACATCATTCACTCATCATTTTCACTCTGTACCACTGCTCCTTATCAGGGTGTGTGAAGCACAGTACACAATTCAGTGGAGGCCTCAAGCCATAAACAGACATCACGCACAGACATTGTTTTCACAACCAAACTACTTTAAACCTTGTCCCCTAAATCTACACAGATGCCCTCTGTGTGGTATGAAATGCATTTAACCCATAAACAATCAATGGCTTCTTATTCTTGTACCCGACTCCATATTCGGATGTTTGTGTGCAGCATTTGTTAGTAAAGCATTCTTCGTTGCATCAGCGTGTGTGTGTGTATCACTCTTTATTGCACAAGCTTGTAGATGTGTGTGTGTGGATCACTTTTCAGTGAAGTGAATCAGCATATTGATTTTTTGCAGGTGTGTGTGTCATTTCTCACTCAATCAACGAGTGCATATGTTCGTATGTGTTTCTCTCCATTCTGAGTCAATGCATGTAGATGTGTGTGTTTGTGTAGATGTCTGTGTTCATCACTTTCCTGTTCTGGTGTTCTGGGTAAACCACGGCCTGAAGCGTGCCCTGGGGTCCTGCCCTCCTCCTTTTCAGTCCGTTTGCATCTGTTGGTGCTGCTGCTCAAAGTTCTGTCCATACTGGTTCTGGCCCCAATTAGGGCAGTGCTTTTCTCCAGTATCCTGCATCTTCTCCTTATTCCACTCCTCCTTAGCTTGACCCTTTTGCTTCTGTAGCTCCTTCAGGGTTTTGATACGCAGCTCAATCGTCTGGATGTCAGTGTCAAGCTCCAGTCTACGCTGCTGCTCCAGCTCTTCCTCTGTTTCTCCCAGCCAAGTCAAGATTTTATTCAGGTCAAAGTTCAGCTGCTGTCACTGCTGCTCGTTCTGCTTTGTTGTCATCTCCTTGCTGAGGTCCTGAGCCTGCAGAAGCTCCCAGTGCTCCATCACTCCTGAAGTCTGGGGGTCTGAGCTGCTGGGATCTGCCAGTCCAGACACCGTCTCCTCTTCCTCCTCACCGTGTCGATACCTCCACGACACTCGCCCCTCAGTCGCAGATATCACATGTATGAGGAGTCCGTTTCTATGCCTGTACAATTGCAGCTGCTGTCCATTTGTTGCAGGCAGAAACGGCTGACATCCAGAGGGTGTAAATGAGAGTCTGCAGCAGCAACTTCACCAGTGGAAGACCTCAGTGTTTGTTCTGTTAGCTTAACAAAGGCCTCAAGGACGTTTCTGGGATGCTCATCTGGCCCCGGCAAGCTCCGGCCTGACTTCACGTCCAGCGTCTGGGACTGCAAGTCTGATGGGTTCCATTATCAGCCAGCTCCTCTTGAGCCATGCTCAGTTTCTGCTCTGATGTCTTGAGTTCTTACTGAGGGGCAGAAACCTCACAATCT
Organism: Diplotaxodon limnothrissa; assembly: GCF_057381915.1. NCBI lineage: Eukaryota > Metazoa > Chordata > Actinopteri > Cichliformes > Cichlidae > Diplotaxodon > Diplotaxodon limnothrissa. The sequence continues at coordinate 36,998,290 of NC_140610.1, forward strand.
TTTCCGTCCACTTCAGATTGAAGTACATCGATGTTTTCCTTGCTTTGCTCCACGGCCTTTTGCGGCTCTGCTGTTCGGCTCTTCTCAGAGGTCAGCTCCTGGCCGAGCCCCGACACCTGTGCCTTCAGCTTATTTTCTCCTGGTGTTTTGTCCATTCTGAGGTGCCTCCTGACCTCAGTTACTCCTCCTGTCTCTGGCACGCCCTTCTTGCTGCCCGATGGTCATTGTTGGTCCGTCACTGTCCTGCACAGTTTTAATGCAGAGTGGTTAAGGTCAGCATGGTTTTGCTCGGCCTCACTTTTCATCTGGGCTTAATGGGCGTCTCGTCACAGCTCTGTCAGCTGAAGCTGCCTTTTTCCATATGGCAAGAGTGTGAAGAGTGTGTGAGAGGGGTGTGTCCGATCAGGCACAATGCTGGTGGCTTTGCGAGTGCCTCGTTTTCCAAATCCAGATGTTTATTTGTCACGTACACAGCAACAGAGAGAACAGTCTGTTGTTGGGATGGCTGAGGTCTTTCACGATCTTCCTGGTCTCGGTCCAGCACCGCCTGCTGTAGATTGAGTGCAGGTCAGGGTGCTCGGAGCGAATGGTGCGCTCAGCTGATTGCACAACCCTCTGTAGAGCTTGTCTGTCCGGCATGGTGCTGTTCCCGAACCAGACAGTGATATAGCTGCTCAGGATGTTCTCAATAATTCCTTTATATAAGGTGGTCAGAATCGGTGGTGGGAGGCGGGCCTTTCTCAGTCTTCTCAGAAAGAAAAGACGCTGACAGAAATCTCCCCGTGTAGTGAAACGGGCCTTGGATTACCGCTCTCCGTCTCCGCTGCATGAGATCATTTTCCTGCAGCACTGTTGACATTTTCAAGTTGTTGTTGTGGGTCCAGCTGCTTTAGCATTTGGTCAGGGTCACATCAAAGATGGTGGAGGAGAGAGCAAAGATGGTAGAGGGGAGAGCAGGAGTCCAGGGTCAGCCTCGGCTTTTCCGGGCCGACAAAGCAGCCTGTAATCAAGCATAAAGAGAAAAAACAAAACAAAACAAAACAAAAACAAACGAACAGGAAAATGATGTTGTATTGGCTGTGTTATTCAGAGGGGGAGAAACAACGGGACCAGGCCCTGTGTCAGCCTTCTCTCCCCCTTTTTTTTGTTTTTTCTCTCCATATAATCCACTCATGACCCATTAAGCTGACAGGACAACACAGGTACATGTTAAAATTCTTAAGATCATGTTTAAAGCACAAAAATGGAATTTTCTTTCATTCAGTAATCACTTGTATTAATCAATCAGAAGAAAACATGTCACAATTTGACTTTTATTAACCACTAAATTTGTCGTGTTATCACTGGTTGTGATTTTTTTTTTTTTTTTTTTTTTGAAGTTAAGTTGTTGTCCTGCAACCCAGAGGGTTTATTTGTTAGTAGTGGATGAACTTTATTATTTAACGGCGGGTGTATGTTAAGTTTCACTGCTTTACTTGCTGGAAAATCTTCACGTGTTCATGGGTGTAAGCTGTTTCTTCATTGCGTGTATGTGCGTTTGTAGATGGGCTAATTTAACGTTTTTTTTTCTCAAACGAGGCATTCCTCTTGCATGTGCCTCTCTCTCACATTTCTCTGCTTGTGTGTGTTTTTATTTCACCTTTTTGTTGTGATGCTCCAGGCGCCTTCCCAACCTCCACAAGTCTGTTGGCCGCAATTTTATGTGTAAAAACTTCTCTTAACTTCTCCTTTAATTCTCTGCTAGCTGCTATCTTTTCCACAGCTGCTGATTTTTGCTGAGTTTGGTTTCCATTACTATAATTTTGCTTCGGCCGCTGTGCTTGTGGGGGCAGTTGGTCCAGCCCCGTAGCCACCTGTATCAACACACTGAGAGATTTATTTAATATCATTTTCATCACTGTTAAATAGACTAGCAGGCAAGACGCCCACCTTTGCACTGCAGACTACATGCCAGTCTCCCAACACACTCCTCTCTGAGTTTCCGCTTTAAAATCCAACATCATTCACACCCTAGTCATTCAACACCTTATTTGTAGTATCATAATCAGCAAAATCAGCGTTTTACTTACAGGCATGTATCATTGTTTGCAAATCAAAATTATAAAACTCAAAAACACGCTAAACAGCAACAAAAGTCCTCTGTGCGCGTCACCGCTCATTTGCATGTTCACACGCCGTCTAAAAATAGCTCGCAGCGCTGCAGCTGCACGTCACACAGAGTCTCACACAAAGCTCAGGCAAAACTCTATTATTTTATATTACAAAGACGTCTTATATTTACAATCACTGACAGGCCTGACAGATTCAGCACCTAACAAATTTCGACAAATTTAAAATAACGGGTCTCACCGAAGAAAGTCCAACTTTTTTGTAGTCAATCAAACAGTATCTGTTACTTCTGGGAACAGTTTCTGACCTAACTTCTAAAGAGCGCCTATACAATTTCGACAAATTTAAAATAACGGGTCTCACCGAAGAAAGTCTCACTTTTTTGTAATCAATCAAACAGTATCTGTTACTTCTGGGAACAGTTTCTGACCTAACTTCTAAATCCCTAACTCAATTTAACTTTGTCCAAACAAGCACATGACACCGTTTTAAACGATGAGGAGACTCGGTAACTCCTAGCTTATTTCAGGATGCCCTGTACCCCACAGATAAGCCAAACTGAACTAACCCTGTTCGCCGACAGGTCAAGACCGCGCGTCCACGGCCAGGAGGGGGCGTAACCCCCGGGCTATGTGCTTCTTAGCAGACTTCTGGGCTGCCGTCCTATAATAATTTTAACCTAACCGATTTTGAAAAATTTTACCATAACGGGTCTCACCGAAGAAAGATAACTTTTTTACGACCAATTAAACAGTCTCTGTTACTTCTGGGAACAGTCTCTGTCCTAATTTGTAAAACTATTAACCAGTCTCTGTTACTTCTGGGAACAGTTTCTGTCCTAATTTCCCTACCAAACTACTTGAGCCTTCAGCTCAATATCCAGGGACTCAAACCCAACATTATTACGTTCATATTTACTTCAACTTCATTAAATACTCTTAAGCAACTTTAACTGCATAACACACGGTGATTCTCATCAAAATCAAAACAGACACTCTACCAGTAATTTCAGTGAGTGGACTTTAATTTAGTCATATCCAATTTGGCACATTTTGGAAATAATTCAACAGGTAGTGCCTTACCTTTAGATAAGCCGGCTTTTGTCCACTCAAATCAGACCACTGGCTCGTGCCTGTCCGTTCGACAACCTCGGACCGTCCAAACTTTTAAATTCCACCCCAATACCACCGGACGAGCCCCCAAAATGTTAAGGTTCAAAATATTGGGGATGGAGACAAGAGAAAAACCACAATAACAACACTGGTCCGGTCGGGTTGAGTCAAACGATGATTTAATGATCACACACGTGGGAGATGGACACTGATGCAGACAGCCTCAAAATCTCAAAATGGTGGAGCATTGCTCAAACTTTTATAGCCTCTGGTGCCTCCACCTTATCATACAAAGCCTAAACATTCACATGCTTTCTCTCACACAGCGCCTAAGCTACGACCTTGGCTCCCTGTTTATCTGCTCCTGCTGAAATGGGGCAGAAAACTCCAGCACACTCTGTTCTCTTCTACTCAGACAAATTAGACAATAACCTTCTGCGAACAGTATTTCTTATAACTCAGCAATATAATGCATCATAAAACAATATCATTCATTCACAACAAGTCAGCAATTTAATGTAATGCAAATCAGTTTAACTAATGTAATAGTTATCAGCTTCTAATTCAGGAGAATAATGCAAACTAAAACTACATAATAATTCACAATCTTTAATTAGGGGTATAACATGGCCTAAAATAATATTATAATCTAACAACTCCCTACACCTGAGACGCTGCAGCCTGATAGCCTGGTCAACTGTACTCTATCACTGTGTAGTCAAAAAATAACCTTTGCTATTTCTTTCCTTTCTCCAATTCCTAGTTACTGTTTCATGAATTACCTTCTTAATGCTTGTAGCTGCTCATCATGTTTTCAGTAAAGTGTTTTGTGTGTATGCACACTTTTTATGCCCATATCCTTTATGTGCGTACATTATATAATTTACAATTTGTCAAGTCAATATTTGGTACGACAGCCTTTATTCTTCACCACAATCTAAACTTTTTTGGTGTTTTTTCTTCTGTTCTTATCAAGATGATCCCACAGTGCTTAGTAATGTTGGGGTCTGGCCAATCCAGTGTTCTGGTATCCTTTAATTGCAGCGGTGATGTGTTTGGGATCATTTTCATGCTGAAATTTTTAACTGTTGCCAATCAGATGCTTTCCAGATGGTATTGCATGGTGGATCTGATGGGACTTTTCTGTGTTCATGACTGTATCGATTTTGACAAGATGCCCTACACCACTGGCTAAAATTCAGCCTCACACTATGACAGAGTCTTCAGCGTGTTTTACAGATGGCTGTAGACACACACCATTGTAACTCTCTCATGACCTCCTTTGTATATATTGATGATGAGTTGAGCCAAAAGTTCGTCTACATCAACCCATTCGACCCGTTCTTGTGTAATCTTGCACATCACAGTCTTCACAACCAGATTTAATTCCACATCCTTTTTGTTAACTGTCTGGTTGAATTTAATTCAATTTGTTATTTATTCTTTACTTTTTCTTTCTGAATGTTCACTACCTTTTAAAATTGGTTAAAAGATTTACTGACTATATTATTATAGATTATAGGCTTTTAATTTTCAGTGTATTATATTAATTGTGACATTCTACTATAACACTATTCTTTTCACAAGTTTAATAAAATAAAGCACACTGCTGGTACAGTACCTGCTCTGCTCTCCTTGGCTGCCCTTCTCCTTCTTCTGTACTGTTGCATGGTGACAAGTTGGACCAGAGTGCTGGCTGACGCCGAGAGAAGTAATGAAAACAAATGGTTGTCATTACAAGCACTTCACATCATATTGCACACGCTCCATAACAAAGCCAGACAAGGAGTTTTCATCATAGCCAGCATAGTATAGAGGACAGACACTCCATTTCTGCTTTTTTATATTATAAGACTGTGATGTTGTGACTTACAATTTAACTGTTCCCGAAGGAAAAAAAAATGTGTCAGACGTGGTACTATATAGCTGGGTACAGCATCATAGTAGCACTGCCACAGTTAGAAAGTTATTTCCCACTGGGCCTACTACTGCTTACAATGAGTGCGGTCACATTACTAATGATTCTTAAATAAAAGTTATGAAGTGTCAGTAGTTCCTTTTATATTGTTGCAATAGTCATGTTCATATAAATAACATAATGACATAAACTTCCTGTGCTGCTATATACTAGACTAGTAACTACAACATCATTGAGTGTGAAACATTTATTATAAAACTCATCATTGTGTCAAAAAACATCGTTAAAAAACTACTATTTATCTTGTGACTGTTTCGCCTTGTTCTTAACATCTGTGAACAATACATAACAGGACATAAACAACAAATCCAATCACAAAGACTCAAAGTCACTCATCTGAAGCCAAACTGCCTCGCAGTTGCAGTTCAAGACAGAAATTAAAGTTAACTTTGGTTTGTCATCAATTAAATCTAAAAGTCAATTTCATTCAAAATAATGTCAAGAAAATTAAATTTTCATGCGCTGCATTTCTTTGAACTGTTCTTTCTCCAGTGTATAGCATATCTATTATCTTTAATGACTTTAAAAAAGAAGACTTGACTGCAAAAAATTGAGTTTATTTTGGATTTTACCAAACCACACACCATGAAAAGTATACATACAGGCTTAAATATATGCAGGAAATTGGTCTTGAGTTTTAGGAACAAACTAAGAAAGGCTTAAGCCTGAAATACAGGGATCACTGTGCACAATGAAGCCAGTTTTACATCATCACTGGCAGAGTTTCAACCAAGAAAGAAATCAAAGGAAAAGTCAACCCCTTCAAGTTCCATTGAAATTTCAGCTGCCCACATTGACGCTCCAAATGCCTTGTGAAGAAACATTTTATGGTCAGATGAGACAAAGATGAGAGAACACTGTGCTAACAGTCAAGCATGGTGGTGGTGTCATGCTCTGGCACGGTTTTGCTGCAAGATGAGCCACAAAGGGTCATGTAACATGGACCCCTTATTTTTCAATTTATAGTTTAGTAAATTCATAAAGAACAAGAAAAAACAACCTTAAAACAGCACATGTCAACTGATCACAGCCTAAAAAGATCTACAACAAAAATTATTATGTGGCTTATTTCAAATTAATTCATTTGCTCCCACTACCCTACTACACTGGAGTGTAGATTCCCCTGACAAATCCAACTTATTACCTCTTGCTAGCATATTTAGAGTGTTTAGCAATTTAGAATACAACTCTAGTGTCAGTCTTATGCAGTGTTGGGACTAACGCGTTATTAAGTAACGCGTTACAGTAACTACGTTATTATTGTGGTAACGAGCACGGTAACTAGTTATTATGCCAAAATCAGGAACGCGTTACTCGTTACTGGGATTTAGATAGGGTCGTTACTCGTTACTTCGTGTGGTGGCTATCGTGGAGCTTCCACAGATTCAGTAACATTAGCAAGTGGTGGAGGCCAGCAGGTGGATGAAGGAAAGGGGACGCAGAAGGAAAAGAGACCCGAGGCAGCCGCCGGTCCAAGTGTGAACTGAACTTCAGGTAAGAAGTTATGACCTGCAGTCTCTCTGGGTCAGATATGAACCAAGTTTAGGTGGAGTTTATTTTCGTTATTCTGACTTTTTACGTACTGCGTGCTAGCTAGCATGACGGAGTTTCTATACAGCTGGGTGGTGCTATGAAGTTAATGATGTTGAACTTTATTTTGTTCATAAGTTACTAGAGTTGCCAACCGTCCCGCCTGGTATTCAGAGAAAATATTACGCGTTTCTTATTGAGGTGAAAAGGAACAGTTTGTCCCGTAATTCAGCTACAATGAAAAAGGCACAAAGCTGGAGTTATTCTGTGTCTTTGCTGCACAGCTGCCTCTTCTCCTCTCATTCTCCCCCCTCCCTCTCCCGTTTCTACTTCAATCATGAAAACTGATCAATGATCAGCTGATCGGCTCCCTTGTTTGTTTATCGCTCACTTTGCGCCGAAAGAGGAAACCAGCGGATGTTGCGCTAAACAACAGCAGCACATTTAAGCTTGATCAGCTGTTGTTAGAATTTATTTAATATTAATTTCTAGTATCAGCTGATGTTTGCTGGAGCCACAGCTGCAAAAAAGCTGCTGGTCATGATGTCGGTTTGGTTATCTGGTGAGAGGAAAACATGAAGATGAAACCAGGAGATGTCCTTACTGGATCATCAGAGCTGTGATGGAGAAACAGGTTTACCTTTTAGGTGACATGAATGAGTTGAAGGGAAGTTATGAACTGTTTCTGAGAGACAAATAACCCCAGGATCCTTTTTTAGGTAGCTGACAGCTGGTAACTGTGCAGGTGCGGATCTAGCAAAGTGTGGCCAAGGGGGCATGTAGGGCATTAACAGGGAATGGGGGGCACAAAGAAATACTTTTCTTTCTTATTCTCATTTAAAATGTCTAGCTTTTAAAAAATAATTATCTGAATCTTACAACAAACGATTGATAGATTGATGCATATATACCATCAAAACAGTGTACATCACTGTCACAACAGTGTTTGTTTTCATTCAAAGGCTTTAAGATTTTTCCTATAATGGTGGGCCGGTCTCTAGTCAAAATACCCGGGCCAATTTTTTGTCCCAGTCCAGCCATGTATGCAGCTCATCTGCAGTCTGGTGTTGCCTACATCTTCCTATTCAGAAGGCAGAATTTCAGAGTTCTGAGTACAATCGAAAGCACCACGACTGCAGTTTTTGTGTTGGATGTAAAAGGCGCACATGACTCTGTGACGTAGGCTAGAATCATGGCAACAGTCAATGACGGTCCAGGCGTGGGATTTCTCTCGTGGAAATATACACATTATCTTTTCCTTTCTATTGGTAGGTGGCACAGTGCACTTGTGGCAAGTAAGCAAGCTAGAAGACTGGCAACGTTATGGAAGAAACACATTAACAAGAGAATTCTGAGTAAAACCAAAGTTACTTTCCCTAGTAACTAGTTACTTTGAAAGTAACGAGTAACTTGAAGTAACTGAGTTACTTTTGAGAGAAGTAACTAGTAATGTAACTAAGTTACTATTTTAAAGTAACTTACCCAACACTGGTCTTATGTTTCTGCTCACTCAGCCTAAACTCTCTGTCACGGTCCTGAGTCTGTGGACTCAGTGTTTTTCTGTTTGTATTAGTTATCTTTGATTTCATGATGTGTTTTGATTCTCCTGGGTTTGATTTCTGTCACTAGTATTCCTAACTCCCTAGGTCCTTGGCATTTCTTGTGTTCTCCTTCTTAGGTCATGGTTCTGTGTTACTTCTGTTAGTATACAGTCATTTCTGTCAGTGTGTATCTTGTTCTGTCACTGTATCCCCTAGTTTATTCCACGTCTGTTCAGTATCCTGTTTTACTTTGAAAGTCTGTGTACTTTCAATGTGTTGAGTTTTGCCTCCCCTTGTCATGTCTGATGAGTCCCAGCTGTGCTCTCCTCCTGTATCACATTCCCTAATCACCTCAGTATGTATTTAAGCCCTGTGTTTTTCCCTGCCAGTTGTTGCGTCCTCCACGTTTGTTGCGTGTGAATTCATTGTCGTCTACCTTCAGCATCTCCAGTCTAGTTAGTTTAAGTTGTTGTTTATGTATCGCCAAGGGTGACTCACCAGCAAATAAAGCTGTCGTTTAAGTAAATGTTTTTTCTCCGAGTCCTGCACATAGGTCCAGCCACTGACAGCCACACAACTCATCGTGACACTCTCACCCTTAACACATATTATAGTTGGAAATATTTTCCTTGTGTTAAAATTGCTAATCCTGTTAAGCTCCTTCCATGTAAATGCTGCCATTGTATGTCCAAAACTGGTAGCTCTCATTGGTTTAGGTGTAACTGAAGTTTCACTACTGATCGTTTGATTGTGTGTCTAGCGGTAAGACACATAAATACAGATGTCATATCTGACTACAGATATCACATCCTTTAAGTCAGACACAACATAAAAAGAGGAGATGGGGAAGAGGTGTGTTGCAAAGTATTTAGCAAATTTTTCAACAACTATGGGGACTTAATTTACATTATTCTCTAACATTTTAGAATTCGACGACAATTATAAGACTATTTAAATTTATCTGGGTAAAAATATTGATTATATAACACTACTTCCTCCCATTCTTGATAATATACAAAGTGATTAGATATTAATTCTTCACATACTACTTTGTGCACACACACAAGTTCTCCAGCACGCTTTTTAGTATCACAACATCTTTAAGATATGCAGTTGTTCTTCTCTTGGAGCTTTGCTGCCACTTCCTACACGGGAGAAGTCAAGTTTGCTCACCCTTTGATGTGGGAGTGTTGACTCATGTTCCACCTCCTCTTCTGCTGGTGTATATCTATAACATCAAACGTCCACGTGTACTTTAACTGTACTCTTTACATCCTTGTCTAATGCCCCAGCTTGGACAAGAAGTTGTGAACTATCATTTTGCTTTGCTAATAAAGAGGTGGATCAGTTTGGGGTGGTTTAGCAGGCAGCAACAATATAGGGCATCTCGTATTCAAAGTAAAACTCAGATATCCCTTTGTCAGCTTTACTTAACAACAATATTTAAATCTTATCGTTACTTCCAGGTGCCTTGTGAGCAGCACTGTTATTGCATCCAGTATGTTAAAGGAAGAGAGGACAGCAAGGTAAATTACTCACTAATGAGGATGAATTGTCCATTTCCCTCCCACATATTTCCTATCTTATTTTCTTTCCTGTCTTCCAGTGATACAGGGAATAATCAGTGTTTGTGCTTTCTTTCGATGCGTGTTCCACAAGCAATAGAAATATGTTTTTTCCCCTTTAGGCTCATGGGCTGACATGGGCATCATGTCTGTCTTTATACCCATATCCAGTAGCAATATTTCAACCAATTGTGTGTACACAGTGAACTCCAGCTAAATTTAAACAACTCTCCACAGCACTTGTATTATCCATGTTGTGCTCTGCCACTGGGGGAGGAATCGTCAACTGTTGTACTGTAAGTTTTTCTAAAGTCCCCCCCCTCAACCAAACTTCCCTGTTCCAAACATACTACCTCATTTGATTGTTTACTTTGACACACTCTTGGCTCGCCCACCTCTGCCCCCCCCCAACCCCCCTCAAAAAAACATTAGTGGTCCCCACCGTTAACCTTGTTATTTCTTACCCTGTCCTTTTATATCTCTCTCACACAGGCACATGCACACACATATATACACACATGCTTTTTACTAACAGGCTACTAGTGGGAAATAAAAAAAAAAATTCCTTTGTACTGAGCTGTGGCCATGTTGGATGTCTGTGGATGGGAATGTATGATAAGAGGAAGAAAGGTTTCACTGGGGAGACTCTGGGGAGCAAAACCCACTCTTACTTTCACAGGAAATGGCACTTTCAGATTTCCTCTGAGCTGCAGGACACGGCTGTTTGCCTAGAGAAAGTGACCCTGCTGTAACGGTTTGTACTGAATGTTACATCAAAGGGAGCTGTAATGTCACAATCAACGGATCTGAAAAGTCAATAACAAGCCATTCGAACACATACCACACAGTCACACTGGAAAGCAAATAATAACTCACTGCTTAGATGTTTTACAGAATAACTTAGCAACTGACTGAGCAACTTGATACAGTTTCTATAGCAGCAGAAAATAAGAAAGCTGAACAGCATCAGATTCTAATAGCTAAAATCAAGAATGTTTAATGATTTACACAAAGAATGAAAACGTATAATGTGACTGAGATCTCGAAACATAAAAAATAATCAAATGGTAGATAGAATAAAACCAAAGTGACAATCATCAAAACGCAGTCATTTTTGGTCCTGGGCGAAAATACTTGGACCATCGAATACAGTCAAAGTATTGCTTTTGATTACAGACATATCAACTCATGAAGGCATCTGCATCATCACAAGGAAGCAAAATCACTCAAAGGGGTTCTAGGCAGCTTTACTACAGGAACTCTATGTAGCCTTGTAAAGTTTTACACACTGAGTTCATACTGCAGTCAGAGTTGATATCTGACTGCAGATATAAGGCTATATATGTATAAGGCTGAAATTTTAACTTCTAACCACTGGATTCCCTGAACTATCCTGATTTCTCTCCACTTTTAAGAACTTTTTGTTTAATTTAGTTGTTGTCTAAAAATGTTAAGTTTTATTAGCTTCAGTTGTTTTAATTATTATTTTAATTATTATTACAATATTATTATTACAAATCTCAATGAACTGACTCAAAGCTGTAGGGGCCAGTGGGCCAAAATACCTCCACAATTATGTGGGAGAATGTTGATGCTAAATGTGGCTCAACATTTAGCAGCTATATACTCATAAGGAGTAATGAAGTTCTTTAATGAAGATCACTAGAAAGCATCACAGATCAAATAAGCCATGGATCACAAAGGGGATAGAAGATGCATGTAAAAAGAAAAATAATCTATATAAGAGATTCATAAAACAGAGGACAAAAGATGCTGAAATAAAGTACAAGTTATATAAAAATAGATTAGTAAATATTATAAGAACAAGTAAGAAAGAATATTACCACAAATTATTGGAGCAAAGTAGAAGTAACACACAAGAAACATGGAGGATATTAAATAGTATAATCAAAAAGGGCTCAAAAAATAAGAATTATCCAGATTATTTTAAAAAAGATAAAGATATTGTGCTTGATAAAACTAAAGACATTGCAAATGAATTTAATGATTTCTTTGTAAATGTTGGCTTTAATTTAGCAAAAGAAATTCCAGAGTCAAGAAATAATAACGACCTAAATAAACGTGTTACTCAGAATGTGTCCTCCATGTTTATTGGTGCTGCAACCAGAGAAATAATAAACATTGTGAAGACATTTAAAAATAAAAAGTCCACTGACTGTTTTGGTATTGACATGATATTAGTTAAAGGTATTATAGAATATATAGTGCAACCTTTCGCATACATTTGTAATCTGTCCTTTCAAACTGGTGTGTTTCCCTCACAAATGAAAATAGCAAAAGTTATTCCAATCCATAAAAACGGAGAGAGATGTCAGTTTACCAATTATAGGCCAATATCACTACTCCCACAGTTCTCAAAAATTTTAGAAAAGTTATTTGTTAATAGACTTGATAAATATATTGAGAAGCATAATCTCCTAAGTGATAACCAATATGGCTTTAGAGTGAAAAGGTCCATTTCGATGGCAGTGATGGAACTTGTTGAAGGGATATCTAATGCTATAGATACTAAGGAATATACTGTTGGTGTTTTTATAGACTTAAAAAAGGCGTTTGATACAATTGATCATTCTATATTAATGAATAAACTAGAGAGATATGGCATAAGAGGGTTAGCATACAAGTGGATGAAAAGTTACCTGGATGAAAGATATCAATATGTCGAATTCAATAATGTAAAATCTAAGCAGTTGAAGGTAACTTGTGGTGTTCCTCAGGGCTCTGTGCTGGGCCCTAAATTATTTATATTATATATAAATGACATATGTAGCATTTCCAAACTGTTAAAATGTGTATTGTTTGCTGATGATACCACTCTGTACTGCTCAGGCAAAAACCTAGAACAGCTTCTGACAAGTGTTGGTCAAGTTACTTGAAAAAAGTAATCAGTAACTAATTACTGATTACTTCCCCAAAAAAGTAATACCGTTACTTTACTGATTACTTATTTTCAAAAGTAATTAATTACTTAGTTACTTAGTTACTTTTTAAAAACAAGATTTACAACCTGAATAGGTGATAAAGCGATAGAGCTTTCAGCCCAATTCTACTTTTTCTACATAATCCATCATACAAAATGTAATCAAATGGAAAAGTCTCTTTTTTTAACTTGTTTTATCAGTTTTAATCTTTTAACTTTATGCATCAAGCAAAAATTTAATTATATGCAACATTCTCTGACTTGAATAAATTAGTTTAACATTTAAACCTGTTTTCTACACATTCCAGCACATAAAATAAAATATTTTTTGTGTTTACACTCACTCTTTCAAATAGATGCAAGTAAAACACAGCAGAAAATAAATAAAGTCAAAGACTAAGCGGTCCTGTTGCTCTATTTTCACCTGTAAAGCAGGACTGAGGGTAGGCGGCGGTTTACCCTGGTGCAGGTGTGCCGCGGTCAGTTGCGCATTACGTCGTAGCGCACTCGGTGCTTGCTCGGAAGTTTAGGGTTTTTTTTCGCTGTAAAAAGAAGTTTTCTTCCCACGCACGATGGACGCTAATGTTTTTGTCACTTTTTATGGAATCAAACTCAAAGTAAGGTCAGTACTTCCACGCTTTAAACGCTGCACGCTCATACTCTCTCCCACAATCGATATGTGATCCACTGTTAATCTGCACACAGCTGTTGTCACTAACGGCGCACTCGCTTATGTCACTGTCGTGAGACATTCTCGCAAAAAAAAATCACGGTTTTAGTAACGCAGTAACGCAGCGTTCCTACGGGAAGTAACGGTAATCTAATTACCGTTTTTGCAATAGTAATCCCTTACTTTACTCGTTACTTGAAAAAAGTAATCAGATTACAGTAACGCGTTACTTGTAACGCATTACTGCCCATCTCTGCTTCTGACTACAGCGGAAAAGGAGTTAAATATATTAAAAAACTGGTTTGATGTAAATAAGTTATCATTAAATATAAAGAAAACAAAATGGATTATTTTTGGCACTAGACAAATGAAAAATGTATCTAAAATAAGGGTTAATGGAATTGAAATTGAAAGAGTGTACGAAAATAAATTTCTCGGAGTGATAATTGATGATAAGCTGAGTTGGAAGTCTCATATAAACCATGTGAAAACAAAAATGTCAAAAACCATTGCTATTCTCTATGAAACAAAGCATGTCCTGAACAAAAAATCCTTATACACACTTTATTGTACTCTGTTGCTTCCATATATGACTTACTGTCTGGAGATATGGGGTAATGCATATAAAACGAACACTCTTCCTATTTTCAAGTTACAAAAAAGAGCTATAAGAATTATAAACCAATCAAACTATATAGAACCAACTAACATTTTGTTTATTAATCTGAATACCCTGAAATTTTATGATTTAGTTGAATATAAAATGGCACAGATAATGTATAAAGCACAAAATAACTTGCTTTGCCCCAGTACTCAGAAGCTGTTCAAAGTCAGAGAGAGTCAATATGACTTAAGGGGAACAGATTTCTTTAAAAAAAACAAGATAAGGACAAATATAAAGCAGAGATGTGTTTCTGTTAGAGGAGTTAACCTGTGGAATAGTTATGACAGCGATTTAAAAAGGTGTAGTTCATTTTCCTTGTTTAAAAATATGTTTAAAAATAGAGTATTAGAAAAATATATATATCAAGAATGAAAAGAGCAAAAAAAAAAAAAAAACCCAAAAAAACCTCTTGATTCTTTTGCTTTGATGTAGTTACTTATCTAAGGTGGAAAGTTTTTTTTTCTTTTTTTCTTGTTTGTTTGTTTGTTTTTTTGCTTTGGTTTATTATTTGCTTTGAGCCCTGTGTACAGGAGCTGCATGCAAAACGATCTTTTGTTAAAAGGGTTGGCGTAATAAGCAAATGCTTCAGCCAATACCTTTTGATTAGCCTTGTCTCATGCTTTCTTGCTTTGTGGTAGATCTTTGTTCTGTCTTCACTGAGATATTTGAATGCTAATCAATCAAATCAAATCAAAATATAGATTTTGACAGAAAACCATAGAGGCCTGTAAAAACTCTTTTTACATGACTTGTGTTTTATTTATTTTATATATTCATTTATTCTAGAGTAAAGGTTGGTTTTTAGTCTTTGTTCGACTTCTGAATTCTCTCTCAATTCCTTTTGTATTCTTTACAAGTAAGTATTCTTCTTATTTTTAGACTTTTTTACTTTTGATTCCAAGAATCCTGAGTTTACTTTTGATTATTATGGTGATGGGTGTCAGTTATGCAAATCAGTGTTTTGGTGTATTTTATTGGTAGTAGTTTTAATTTCCTGCTTTCCTGTCTGTTCCTCCCTCTGTTTTGTCTTTCATTTCAGACCTGTTCTAGTTTTTCTGTCCAGCCTATTCTCTTTTTAGTATTTTTTTTTAGGTTTTTTTTTCCTGTTTTACTTTGAAGGTTTGTTCTCTTCAAAGCCTTGTGTCAATTTTACTTCCTCCTTTGGGATCCTCTTGATTATTAGTCGTGTCCAAATTCATGGGCTGCATCCTCCTGAGGACCCGCCCTTCACGGTCTACGTGGGCCGGGTCCTCAGAAGGTTGGGTAGGCCGGAAGTAAACGGCCTTCTGATTAGCGTCACCGCTGTCTCGGTGGACTTTAATAAACTCGGCCATCTGCTCCTTGCTATCTAAAATATAACAGGACACTGGCGTAAATTCTCGACTATCTCACACTTCTGTTTAATCAGTTTTCTGTTTGACGTTTATTCAGCTGTGTGAAAACCAAGGAGGAACCCACCCAGAGGATTAATAAAGTTTTATTTTATTTAATCTAATCTAATAACTTTAATCTCAGCCAAACCGATTTACTCACGGACAAGTAAAACACTGAAAAAAGACAAACAATAACATTTTTAGGTTGTCTAAGTGACTTATATATAACGTTTAACCTGAGTAGCAAAAGTACACGGTGATCGTAGTTGTGCCGTTCTCGGCGGCTTCAATGACCCTCAAGCTCCCGGCTAGCTATCGAGCTCGTGGATAACAGACGTCTCCGAAAACGTCGAAGCGCTTTTGAAAATATGCGATGTCTTAATAATCCGAACAGATATTTGAAGTTTACACACCAACATTCTCGCTTGAAAATATGTTAAAAGTTTATTTTGTGAACCAGAAAGATTAATATGAGTAATTTTAAAACTTAGTAGCGGCCGCCATTGCCGGAAACTGGAGTTTGGCTGGGCCCCGCTATGAATTCTGGGATATGGTAGGCCACGAAGGACACACCCGACCCATCCTTCAAATTCGGGGAAAAGGAGGACGCATTTGTTGGCTGCATTCGGAGGAGTCTATGAATTTGGACAGCCTTCGGCGCATTGCTGTGACGTAATCGGTCTACAAATGCGTCCTCAGGAGGATGCACCCCATGAATTTGGACACGACCATTGTCTTCACCTGTTAGTAATTACTTTCACCTGTGTCTCATTCACTATCTGTTTCAGCCAGCCCTCTGTATATAAATACTGCTGTCTCCCTTTTTGCCCTTGTCAAATCATTTGTCTGTGCTTCTCATGGTACCTTGTATATTCTCTTGATTTCTCTGTGTGTTTTGCTGGATTCTGTTATGATTTGGGAGGCTTCGGTTAAGCAGGCAAACAAAGCCTTGTCTTTAGTTCTGCCTTTTTGTCCTAAATTCAGTTTCAATACCTCAGTTTAGCCATTTTCCAGACCCCTTATTTATCACGCATACCCTGGCTATTTTGAGCAGCTTTTTTTGTTGTGTCCATTCATAGCTGATTTTCAGCCATAAAAAAGAGACAAGTCAAACCAGTACATATGCCTAAGTATATAGCCAACTAGCTATCCAGGCACAGTAATAAAAGCAGGGATAGAAAAACATGTCAGCTGACAAAGGATTTAAATGGTCCTGGAGAACTACAATACATATGATTGTGTTTAACATGTCAGAAAGGTACTGCATTGTTATCTAGGCCAAGATTGCTCCAGCCAAACAGATTATATTCCTCTCACTTCACAATTGTTTTGTTATAGTTTTGCTGTACATTTTTTCTTTTGGTAGCACAAATGTCCTCACAGTACCACTTGACTTCTTCTCAAAATAACAAAAAAAAGAAAAAAAAATACACTGTACATATGATATATACAGGTTTTAGTTTACACTTGAATGTATTGCTTTGCAATTATAAATTAGGAAAATCAAAACAAAAAATATGTTTTTTTCATTGCTTTTGGGAGACAGTTTGCTCCCATCTTGGAGAAATAAAGTATAGTAAAGAAATCAAAGGTTTTTGAAGCTGCTCTTGCAGGAGTGTCTTATTCTACTTTCACAGCAGTAGTAAAGAGATGAGTTCTCTGCTTGTACATCAAAGAAGGCTTGATTTGCCTTATACAACCTTTACCCTAAAACCTAACTCACTTGTTGTTACCATGACAGGCAAAGTGATAAAGTTACAATCTATTCTATTAAAAATGCTTTTAGAAGGAGAAAGCAGACAAATACAGCAAAGCAGAAGAAAATAAAAGGAAAAATTACATTTTTTAAGAAATTGGGGAGTACATGGAAACTACACATAGGGGTAGTGAGGGGATTTGAACAAAGGCCATTCTTCTTGTGAGGCAACAGAGATAACCACTGTTCCACCATGCTGGTGCCAGTAGTTTTGCAGTAATCTGGAAATAAAGTGGCCAGCAAATAATTCAATCATTCTTTGTGCTGTCCCTTAGTGTTTCTTTTTTTTTTACTCATGATGTCCCTAACAGCATTAAAGCAGCATCTGATTTTTAATCCTCATATAATGGGACAGCATCTCATTTCATGCTGCTTTAATGCAGTGTGGTTTTAAAAGTTTGTACTCAAACATGTGCTTTTTTTTTTAAATGCTTGGACAGCATTGAGTGTTCCTGAGCTGAATATTTTTCTTCCCCTTACTGTGCCCTCACATAATCCTATTGTCTATTAGCAGCAATACCATTAGCACTTCAGTGAACAGCCAATAAGGAAGCAGCGTATAACCCTGACCCAAGGTTCAGCTTATTGCTTGTTCTTGAACAGTGGCTAAGCTGCAACTGAGGTAAGAAGGTGGGGCCAATAAAGATTGGAATCGCCTTGAAGAATAACTTGCTGAAGACAGAAGAGTGAACAACGAGGCACTATTCACAGTTTTGTACAACTCAACGTTTTTAGAATTTCTACAAGTTAGCATGACCCAAAGAGCTCCAACAGGAATATAAATGACAGGTTAAACTAAACCAGCATTATACTTTTACTGCATGTTAGGAAAAAAAATTCCCCTATATCGCCTCTTGTTTCCTTTTAATGCCGTGTGAGTACTTTATGTGCTTTTGTTTGGACAGAGGATCGTTGCAAATACAGTTTATCAGAACACGCCTCTTGTATTTAGACATTTCAGTACCAATTCCCCACAGAGCACTAAGCATTACCTTGCAGGAACAAATTCAAGTGCTTTGCCCACTCACTGTAAAAGCACAAATTTATGGCTTAACATCTGTCTGACTCCCACTAAAACATTTTGCACAGCCTCTCCTTTGCCCTGATTACATCTATCTAAAAGTGATGCATGCATCAACCAGTTGCTGACAATACGGCTGGCGTTTGACATTCGACAGAAATGTTTTGGATCATAGTTTGACATGTTGTCATGCCCATTCTGGATGAAGCTTCTGACTGATCTCTTCCTTAATCACACCTCCTTCTCCCTCCGATTGCTTTCCAGATTTTCCTTCTCTGCCCTTCCTCAACCATTCTTGCTTCACTCCCTTCCTATCTTACTCCAGTGCTCCATCACCTTAGCTCCTCATTTATTCTGTCTTCCTTCTATCTCCTCTAGCCCGTCTACACGATTCACACTCTCCTGTCCTCGTTTCTTCCTCACAGCCTGTGGTGCTCATTTCAGAGAAGAATCATCCAGCCCCCTGGAGTTCCAATACTTTGTGTGCAGAATCGTAAATCAAGAAACCTAGAAGACAGATTCCTCTCCAAACTCTGCCATTTGTAAACAGCTGACTGTAAGTGATGCAGTGTACCAACAGGCTGAAACTAACACAAAACTGAGAGTTAAACACAGGTAGAGGATGTAGATGATCAGTCGCGAGGGACTGCACGGATGTTCCCGGCCTCAGAGTTAACAAGGCGTGACAAGATGCTTTTCAGAAACTGGTTCGATATGTGCTGTGAGTTTCCCCTGGTACTCGGCTGAAGTTTATTTATAAAATGTTTTTAAAAAAAATATGGTTTAGCACAAAATGCTTTATTGAGAGCAAGGGACATAAAATAATAATGATATAAAAGAAAGAATGATCACATCACTCAGCTCCAGATGTAGGGCAGAGCTTATGCGTGTTCTCGTCTCTGCACACACATACCACAGTGGAAACTAAATACTGGATCACTGCAGGGCCCACCAAGTAAACTTTGAAACACATGATCTCACACAGCTTTGTCTTCCCTTATGTTCTGTGCTAGTTTGTTGCATTTGCCATGAGATACAGAAAAATTAATGGTTTAGTGTCATTTGATCAAACGTTACTTCGATCAAAAGTCAGATCACTGTGTAAAGTCCTATGAAGTATTTATGGCTGTAAATGCTGTACCAGGGGACCAGGAGGCATACAGTGCTGCCAGGGCCAACCTGAGAAGAGGCATCAAGACTGCCAAGCAGCAGCACAGGAGGCGTATCGAGGCCAGGTTTGAGAACAACACAAACCCAAGGCAGGTCTGGGAGGGGATCAGGACTATCACGGACTACAAAAGAAGAACACCATCACCCTCAGCCGACAGTTCTACTCTGGCTGAGGATCTAAATCTCTTTTATGCCCGTTTTGACAGGGAGAACACCGACCCTGTCCTGTCCCCTCTCCCCTCAACCGACCCTGCTCCGGTCCTGAGCACTCATGAGCTGAGGCGTGTGTTCCGGAGCATTAACACCAGGAAGGCGGCCGGGCCGGATGGAGTGCTGGGCCGGGTGCTAAAAGACTGTGCTGCGGACCTGGCGGACGTCTTCACCTCTATATATAACACCTCGTTGTCCTGTTCACTGGTACCATCCTGTTTCAAAGCAGCAACCATCGTTCCCATCCCAAAACAGTCAAATGTCACATGTCTGAACGATTTCAGACCTGTGGCACTCACCCCCATTCCCGCCAAATGCCTGGAGAGACTGGTCATTAAACACATCAGAGCTGCTTTTCCACCATCCCTGGACTCGCACCAGTTTGCATACAGGGAGAACCGGTCAACCGAGGATGCGATCGCCACAGTGCTGCACACATTACTGAAGCACTTGGAACACAGGAACACCTATGCACGGCTCCTCTTTGTAGACTACAGCTCGGCTTTTAATACCATCCGGCCATACAAACTCCATCCCAAACTCCACCAACTGGGACTTAACTCTTCTCTGTGCAACTGGATTGTGGACTTCCTCACTAACCGTAGACAGAGTGTCAGAGTGGGTAAGAACACCTCTTCCACCCTTGTGGTCAACACCGGTGCCCCTCAGGGGTGTGTTCTGAGCCCTCTGCTATACACTCTCTTCACCCATGACTGTATTTCCTCCTGCGCGTCCAATCTCATTGTTAAGTTTGCAGATGACACTACAGTGCTCGGACTTATATCCAACAATGATGAGACAAACTATAGGACAGAGGTGCAACAACTAGAGTCATGGTGCCACGACAATAACTTGGTCTTAAACACCAAAAAGACCAAGGAGATCATTGTAGATTTCCGGAAGAGGGGTCATAACAACCATCTGCCTCTCTTCATTGGCAGTGAGGCGGTGGAGAGGGTGAGCAGTTTTAAATTCTTGGGGGTAACTGTGACCGAGGACCTGTCCTGGGGCAACCATATCACCTCAGTTGTACGGAAGGCCCAACAGCGCCTCTACTACCTGAGGAGACTGCGGAGCGCACACATTCCCAGATCTCTGATGTTGAACTTCTACAACTGTGCCATCAGCAGCGTTCTGACGTATGGATTTCTAGTGTGGTTCCCCAGCTGCACCAAGGCCGATCAGCAAGCACTCCAGCGGGTGGTGAAAGAAGCTGGCAGAATTATTGGAACAAGTCTGCCAGAGATCAGTAATATCGTCCCCACTCGCTGTCTGAGGAGGGTGCACAGTATCCTGCGGGACCAACATCACCCTGCGCGCCACCTTTTCCATCTGCTGCCCTCAGGGAGAAGGTACAGGTCTATACAGGCCAGAACATCCA
This sequence comes from Diplotaxodon limnothrissa, assembly GCF_057381915.1. Lineage (NCBI taxonomy): Eukaryota > Metazoa > Chordata > Actinopteri > Cichliformes > Cichlidae > Diplotaxodon > Diplotaxodon limnothrissa. The sequence continues at coordinate 37,019,311 of NC_140610.1, forward strand.
GACTGGCCAACAGCCTGTATCCACAGGCTGTGAGGCTCCTGAACTCTCTGCCCCCCTCTCACGGACAATAACCATATCCAACTTCTTAATAGCAATGAACTGGTCTGCATTGGTGCATCATATCTTTATTCTCTTCCCCCTCCTGCCCCCCCCCCCCCCCCCTCTTTCTTAAATAGATAACTATCATATCTGATATCATATCTCACAGTACAATAATATTGAATGGGTTGCATTGTTGTATTTTGTCATGTTTCTCAGGTCTTTGTCTGAATTTCTACGAACATTATTGCTAAGGATTGTCTTATTGCATTGGAGTCACACTGGGTTAAATATGTACACTTGGGTTTTAAGGGGTATTTATTATTTTCTTCTTTTTTTTGGGTTGTATGGAAGCCCCAAACGCAATTTCATTGTTCTTGACAATGACAATAAATAAATAAATACTAAATACTAAATACTAATACTAGACATAAAATGCTAAATTCAATGAAATAAAATATAATCTGGTTTAAGGGATTTGTACCGAATGTCGTGTCAATCATGGATACCTTTCATGTCTCTTTGCAGTTTGAATGCGTGGTGAGCATTAAACTGGATTTGGTTTAACAGTTTATTGACATCTATGATCTCAAATGTTGGGGATCATTTCAAACATGAGGGATATCAAAGGCAGAACTTCCAACAGGGGAGCCTCACGGCCCAGAAGGCAGGAAAAAGCACAATCAACGTGACTATCAAGTAGGCCCTCTGCTATACACAGGATACATATAGTTGGTGAGCTTAAGTTCCACTATTAGTTTGTTTCTTTATTTTACCTTGTGAAAACAAAAGATTTAATTTATTTAGGGAGTATGCATTTTCCTTATAAATTGCTGCAAATATTTACTTAATTACGTAAACACCAGTGATTAACAATAAGCACATTATAGGAAAGGTTTTAATGTTAGAATGCTGGGAAATTACTTATACTGAGACTGAAACACATGCAGGGTCAAGAGATGATTAGAAATGGGTGGAAACACAGTTGATAACAATAAAGGGAAACAAGACACAGCAAGGAAAACTAAGCAAAGTACAAATGAGAAGACAACTAACAACATAAAGCAGGATGTCACAGAACACCAGACACTGTGACATCAGATACAGGGGAGGCAGGATGACACAGGGGAAATTAATACAAAATACAAACAAATAACTAAAACTAAGAAAACCTTCCATCCATCCATTTTCTTCCACTTATCTAGGGCCGGCTCGTGGAGGCAGCAGCCCAAGCAGAGAAACCCAGACCTCCCTCTCCCCAGCCATCTCCTCCAGCTTATCTGGGGGAACACCAAGGTGTTCCCAGGCCAGCCAAGAGATATAATCTCTCCAGCTTGTCCTGGGTCTGCCCTGGGGCCTCCTCCCGGTGGGAGGACAAGAATGCACTCAGGGGGCATTCTTGTCAGATGCCCGAACCACCTCAACTGGCTCCTTTCGATGTGGAGGAGCAGAAGCTCTACTTTGAGCCCCTCCCGAATGGCCGAACTTCTCACCCTATCTCTTTTTTTTTTTTTTTTTTTGTGTCCTGTTTGGATCTTTAGCCATCAGAATTGTTGTCTTAAGGCCAAGAAGGATGCCAAGCGGATTTATTTTACCAAGTGGATCATCATGGCCTTGCCATATTGGTCCCTTTGATTGACCTTTATTATAATTATGAATTTATTTTATTTTCGGTTGCTACAAACGGGACAGTTCTCACCCTATCTCTAAGGGAGAGGCCAGCCACCCTTCGGAGGAAGCTCATTTCCACCGGTTGTATTCGCGATCTCATTCTTTCGGTCACTACCCACAGCTCGTGACCATAGGTGAGGGTAGGAGCGTAGATCGACCGGTAAATTGAGAGCTTTGCTTTTACACTAAGAAAACCCGAGAATAGGAAAACCAGATACAAACAAGATGACAAGAACAAAGAACAGCACTGAGGTATTTTGATGTAAAACAGCGGTCCCCAAACTTTTTTGCGCCACGGATCGGTTTATGCCCAACAATATTTTCACGGACCGGTCTTTAAGGTGTCGCGGATAAATACAACAAAATAAAACTAGTACCGGTACCAAAAAAAAGAAGATTTATTCATAACACACGTGAAAAGACCCAGGAAAACTGAGTTAATGATAAAAACAATAACAAAATAACGCTGAAAACCGATAAAAACCCTGAAAACCATACATTTCAGACCTGAGCCTCAACTCTCGCGGCCCGGTACCAAACGACTCACAGACCGATACCGGTCCGAGGCCCGGGGGTTGGGGACCGCTAATGTAAAAGACAAATGAGGAACCTAAACACAAGTGAAAAGAACTCAGATTTACCAAGAAATTAGAACTGACAACTCGGATGCAAGGATACAAAAATAACATGAATACCAAAGCACAAAATACTGGAGGAGGTTGGATTCAAGCTGTGTTGTTAAAGTTTGACACATTTTTACCTCTTATGGAGAAAATATGCACTGTAGCTAATAGGCATCTCTTTTTTGTTCCATGTTTGTCGGCACATTACAGAACACTTTACGTTAGTTTAGCAAGGCTACACTACTTTGGGTTTATGGTAACCTACTTCAACACTATGGTATGAGTGTACGGTTTTTACTAAGCTAACTACCTTTAATTTAGTAAACTCCCACCGTGAGGGTGTGTTTTAACTGATGAAACTGTGTCGTACTCAGGCTCGGACATCTGATTGTTGCCTGCTATTAATGACAGTACAGTTTAGTAATAGTCATATTTATAGCTTTAACACATTACTTAGTTAACACAGAAACTCACCAGCTCGGCTTCATCAGTCATAACAGCAATATCAATGAAAAGAAGATCCGGCAGGTAGGATCTATGAGCGGCCGTTAACACGTACCATCCCAGACTTAGATAAATTCACTCCGTCTTAAATAAATTTGTCATTTAAAGCAAATATGGGTCTGGCTGATAATAAATCACAACAAACAAATTGGCATGTTAGTAATATGGGAAAAAACCACACAATGAGTTTATACGATAAGCTTGGATATATATGTATATATGTACTGTGTATGAAGTTGTATACATTTAAAACTTGTAAAAGGTGCAAAAACACGTAACAATTCCTTTTAGTTAACTTCTCATTTACTGTTTTCAGGGCTTTTCGAGAGACAGAGAGAGTAGTGCTTGTGATACGTGGTCATCTACAACAGTTACTGCATAATATTACATAGTGATGCATAATGCTGGATTCTGACATTTAACAAAGCTGCCACCCTACTGCTGCATCTGTCAGTGGAAGCCTTTTGGTGATTAAAGTGTAACGTATCACTGAATATTTATATAGTGATTCACATGTGTGAAGAAAAATACCAGAAAATTCCTTTCTTTTAAAATGTAACACACACAAAAACACCCATAAAACATACTGCACAGAATATTCTCCTTTTTATAAAGGGGCAAATGTTTAATGCTAGTCTGTTCCTTATACATGGTGTTAAACACTTTCTAGACATTCTGTCGGGTTTAGTCATATTGTTGATTGCTGTGCACTTAGTCAGGAGTGGGTCCTCAGCAGATGTGATATGTGGGCCTTGGTGGGAAGCAGCAACTCCCTCTCTGTGTGAAAATATCCAAACGGCAGGTCCTGATCGAGTGCCAGAATCTCCTGCCAGTCGATCACCAAGCTTCTCTCACTCACAGGATTGAAATGTGCCTGTCATTTTTCAGGTGGGAGGGGATGGGGCGTTTGGGCTTGAACATGCTGTTCTTTTTTCCCTCAGTGTTGGATCCAAATCCAGCACTGAGGGACTGTGATAAATAAAAAGGCAAAAGGAATGAGTACTCCAACTGAGTTTGTTTGGAGCTGTTTGGTCATATTTGTGATGTGAACAAAATTATAACCAATGAGACTAAAGAGCTACGTAGTTAAATTTTTATGGGTCTCAAAGAAGTACACGTGTCTGGAAACATGTCCAAGCTGCTTAGGAGGCCAAAGTTAACGGCACGAAAGAAGAGCAAGCATCACTCTGGACTGATTGCAAACCTTTTCAGTAGTTAATGGGTACTTTTCAGGCATCTAAGCTTGAATCATGCTACAAGACCCACAAATATAACCCTCATATCATCTTCATGGAACAATAGTTTTCAAAATTGCTATCAAGACACACATTAGGAGATGTGAAAATAGCCATTGATGCCCCATTATCTTACAATAAAAGCTTAACAAGCTCTTTGGGTGCTTTATTGTGTCCAGTGTTATGGGCACTTAACCCTGGCATAGAATAAAATGTCATACTTGGCACACCTTTTCTGCAACAATCACAGGTTAGGATCTGATCATGAAGAAATAGTTATTCACTTATTTATTCATTTTCTCTTATTGAGTTGTTGGTGTTATGCAACCATAAGATAATGTCCCAGATGCAGAAGTGCACAAACAAATCAGGAAAGAAATGATTACTGAAAGCATTACAGTGCTTCCAAAACAAAGAGCTGATCAGCCATTCTATACACAGAAAAGCAAATGGCACAATAAGTATCAGTCATTTATTGTGGGGCCTACCGACACTGACAAAAATAACCGTAAATATATTCCCACTACGGATAATACTGCATTCAGACAGTGTTTCTCACTCAGAAAAGACCTCTAAATGACTACCACCATCAATGGCACCACATAGTATCCTCTACTTTGTAATAAAGGGTTTCTCTTTTGAGTACTTCACTTTGGAAAATGGTTGCTTTATGGCAACCTTCACTTTTCTGTGGCCTCCTGCAGCTCCATGAATCCAAGAATGTGTTTTAATTCTCCTCAACACTCTGCCTTTGACTCTAACAGTGAAGGGGCTGTGGCAATGCTGGTGAGGGAGAGGTGACTGCAAATTCCTTGTAATGATTAAGAATGCATTCAAAGGCATATTCAGCCTTTTTTTTTTTTATCTCAGCTTGGAGCTAAATTGCTCTCTTTTTCCAGCCCTCTGGATGCTCAAGTGCCACTGTATTATATGAGATGTCCCCCTAACAGGTGAAGGGGCATTCCATTACTTATTCATTCACTTAGCTTTTTATTTCTATTTGTGGAATCAAAGAGGCACAAAGGGAAGATACAAGCCTGTTTCTCCACCTCTTCTTCTTGTAGCCAAGTGAAAGCAAAAACATCATGGATAGCAAGATGTGTTTGGGCTCACACAATGTGGCTATGATTAACATTTAACAGGACATAATCAAGCCGCAGAGAATAAGAGACATCATGTTGCCTGACTCATTGTTTTTCAAAATGAGACTTTGGTGTAAACATTTTGTTGGTAAGGATCTGTTGAGATGGCAATTAAGAACACTTGCTACCCCTTAACATTTTTTGTTCACTGCCTATTGTTAATATTAGGTGTTAAAATTGTGAAGGGTTGCAATGGCCTGTATGTCAAAGGAACGCCATCACAAATAAGTATTTGTAATCACAAGGCCATCCAGTCTTCAGAAAATTCTTTGAGTTTATCAGGATTATTGTTTATTTAATGATTCTCAGCACTTACAAAGGATATATTGTATAAACACTGCATATGCCTTCTGGGTGTTTTCCAGTTATACATTTTAATCTTCGAACATCTGTGATTGTGACCTTTGTGCATTTTGAACAGCTACTAACTGATTATGTCATTTAAATGTACCAATGCATAGAGTTACCCAGCCAATGCGCACACATTTGCATGTGTGCATCAATCCTCTCTTGGATCTTTTATTTTGCTTGAACAGCATGAAGACTGGGGGCATCCTTGCCCTTCAACTCTCACTCCCACCGAGGTGGTATGTGGCTTCCCGGTGCTCCACTATGCCATACTGATGTAGTTCACTGGGGGGGGGGGGGGGATTGTGGAGCAGAGAGAGTTGACTTTTAAAATACTCTTTTTTCTAAGAGATGCCCCCCTTCTTTTTCTACTCTATGCATCACTCTACTCCTCAGCTGCTTTGAGAGAGAACCTCAGACTATTATAGATGTCTGGTTGATGTACATGAAAGAGTGGGAAAGTTTCTGTGATTAAGAGGCCACAAAGTAACTCTTTATTGGTGGGCCTTTAAGGTGCATTCTAACAGTGAAGGACAACTTAAAAGGCAATATTCTGTTTTAGGAGTGACGCTTTTCAAGCTCAGGGAAAAGTGCCACATTTTTTTGGCCATTAAACAACAAATCTTGGGAATTTAATAAGTCACACTTGCCACGTTCTAGTCAGACTGATATTTGCTCCTTGCCTTATAGACTTATAGATATACAACAACTATTGGAGGTCAGAGTAACTTAATATTTTAGCAACATAGCGTTTCTCAGGTTTTTCGTCTAGCACCAATCCTCCTTTCAAAATCACGCTCCTTTTTAAGAGTGAATCATTTATCAAGAGGGTGTCTCTCCACCACCTCAAAAGAAGTAAAAAGGCGTTAATAGAAATTACAGTTAAATCCTCATCCGTAAACCCCCAGCATTAAACAGCAGAAATTATTCTGAACACAGTTGTTGACAAATGGTAATTAAAAGATTTGTTAATGTCGAGTGATTAAAAACACTGCGAGCATTTCACAGGGAAATTCAGCGTGCAAATTGCTTTCTCTGCTACTGCTGGGGCTGCTTGGTTTGTTGAATGAAAAGCCCTTTTTCCACTGTTATCATAATATTAAAGAGCTGTCACTTCTCCTGCAATGGAATGCACAATGTGAAGAATTAGCATTTTTCAACAGCTATCTTGTTGGTGCCAGGATGTGCAATTATTGGCTAGATACTTATTTTCTCCAAATGGTAAGATAATTCTCATTCCTCCAAGCAAGATGTGGTCAGTCAAAGCCTTGGTGTGTGTGTCTGTGTGTCTCTCTGTGTGTTTCTTTTTCTTTTTTCTTTCTGTTTGTGAGATTTGCAAGAAATAAAAGTATGGACCATGATTCTTGTGGAAAGCTTTACTTGTTGAATCTCCTCATTCTTGCATCTTAGCTTTTAGCTGTTGAATGCCAAAGTCAAACTTTATAGAATAAATTATTTTGCTTTAGAACATCTGTGTGATGAAGTATTACACTACTTAAGCCTCATTGGTGTTGTTTTCACTGAGTACTTCAGGATTAATTATCTCCTTAATACAAGTTAATACCTGGTTGAGCTACATTATGTAATGCAAATACTTAACACTACATTATGAACTGTTGACTATGACTGATTAATCATTACATATAATTTTGAAATCACACTGTTTTCTTGAATATCTACAAATAATATGATATAACTAATAGCTCTCAGTTGACAAAATGTATTATATTTTCTACTCAACACTGAAATATATTATTAGCAATGTTAGTAGAATATGACATGTTACCTTATGTTATGATGTCCACTTTGTTATGCACACACACACACACAATGTAATAACCTGTTTTCCATCCAGGACATGGGCAGTGAGCCAGGCTTGATTGTCCAATTGGACATGGTATACTATGAACAAAAGAATCCATCCAACCAGGACTTGTCCTTTCACAAATGAAATGATGCGTAATGATGGAATATAGTGTGCAGTCAAATAGTGTGAGACAATGATATGCAGTAATTGTTGCTCGATAATCTGAAACTAAATAACGCATTCATCTTCCGATGATATAGGTTAAATATCCGTTATAAGCACCAACAGCAGGTAGTCACTTTATTTAAAGATTTATTCATAACACACGTGAAAAGACCCAGGAAAACTGAGTTAACGATAAAAACGTTAACTCAATTACGCTGAAAACCGATAAAAACCCTGAAAACCATAAATTTCAGACCTGAGCCTCAACTCTCGCGGCCCGGTTCCAAACGACTTAAGTTTTGTTTTGTTGGTGTTCAAAAACATGAGCCGAAGACTAGATGAGTTGGTGACCATTTTAATTCTTTTTATCAACATTTTTAACTACTGGGCAATTTAGATAATTGTTGGGGTTTTATGGTAACAAAAAAGTAATGAAAAGCAATCATCTGAATATATGAGCACCTATATCCTAAAGACACAACTGTGGTTGGTTATAATATTTACAATTACATACTATTTAGGAGGTTTGGATGGAAATAATCCATCTGTGACTTAAAATTCCTAAGATATAACACTACACCATTATAAAATTTAATGTGGCTGGATCTTTGAAAATACAAATTAGCCCCCATCTCACTCTTCTGCTGATTGCTCGCAGTCTGCCCCCAGTCTCCCTCAACATCTGCAAGTTTTCATGTTTTGCTGTTTCAGCTAGATGGGCTAAAGTGTTTCAGCGCTTTTAAAGAATTACAGGAAAACCCAACACCTAATTTGGAAACCTGAAGGTTCTGGGGCATAGAGAGGGTACTCTCTGGCAAGTATACTTGAGGGTCCTTAGGAGATTGCACAACTGGTTTAAATGTGGGCAGGGCATTGAATTATGGCCCTCAGAGTGTCCTGTGTGATGCTGCATAAAAAGGTGCTATTGCCACTTGTGCCATGTAAAACCATAGTAAAAGCTCAAACTCATTTCCAGTGGACGTTGAGCATCAGGATTGCTCGTTGCCATCAATTCTGTTCACAAATTTTATGGAGAGAATTCCTTGGTACAGCCATGGGGTGGAAGGTCTCAGAGTATTTAAAAGTAGAATGGGAGGCAGAGTCTTCAGTTTTCAGGCCCTCTTCTGTGGAACCAGCTTCCAGTTTGGATTCGGGAGACAGACACTATCTCTACTTTTAACTTTCCTTTTTGCTAAAGCATATAGTTAAGGCTGGATCAGGTGACCCTGAATCCTCCCTTATTTATGCTGCAATTGGTGTAGGCTGCTGGGGGATTCCCATGATGCATTGAGTATTTCTTCTTCTGTCACCTTTCTCACTCACTATGTGTTAATAGACCTCTCTGCATTGAATCATACTTGTCATTAATCTCTGTCTCTCTTCCACAGCATGTCTTTTGTCCTGTCTTCCTTCTCTCACCACAACCGGTCACAGCAGATGGCCCCGCCCATCCCTGAGCCTGGTTCTGCCGGAGGTTTCTTTCTGTTAAACGGGAGTTTTTCCTTCCCACTGTCACCTTGCTGATAGGGGGTCATATGATTGTTGGGTTTTTCTCTGTATCTATTATTGTAGTGTCTTTAACGTACCATATAAAGTGCCTTGAGGTGACTGTTTTTGTGATTTTGTGCTGTATAAATAAAATTGAAATGAAAATAAAATGATCTCGTCTTTCCTTTTTGTGGATTATTTGATCCTGTTTTCTTCATCAGGAATGACTCCTACTGGAACCGCAGCTAAATGTTAAGTAGCTGAGATAAGAATAAGCACTTCCTAGTGTGGGACAATGGTCCTTGGCTGGAAAAGGATGGATTGCCCACTCTGCATTAGGAGATTTGCTTCAGTTGGCAGAATTCATGTATCTTGGAGTATTGTTCAGTGGAAGAAAAGAGGAGCAGAAGATTGACAGGTGTCTGCAATCATTACTGGTGAGAGCTGAACGTGAAGGAAAAGCTGTCAATACAAAAGTCAATCTACATTCATCGCATATGGTCACACGCTGCTGATCGTGACCAAAAAAATAATAAATAAATAAAGTAATTCTGCACTTAAAAATGGCAGAAATGAGTTCCCTCCAAAGAATGGTTTTGAATTGAATTGATGCCCCTCAGTGCATGTTGGATGTGAAATGACATAAAATTGTGGGCCAGACACAGGGCATGATGGTGACATGTACGTAGCTGGGTTGGACTGCATAGTGTCCATGAATGGATGGACTCTTATCTTTGTTTGATGTGGTGTTAAATCAATTGTGCTAAGGGCTAGAAATGAAATAATGAAATAATGTTTTTGCTCAGTTTTTTTCCCATAACAATACAGCTTGGACTGCCACTTTTCTGAATCTGATGTTTCATTCGCTGCCACTTATATTGAATGATATCCTGTTCCTCCATTGCAGATACACATTAGCTCGCCTGAAAGGGCCTTATGAAGCTCAGTCACATACATATACACTTAAACAGTGTATATGTACTTTTTCTAATCGCTTTAATGACAAAGTAGTGAGATGAGCAAAGATGGCCTTGCTTCCTCCACACATCTTTTGTTAACTACAAATAGAGGGGGAAAGGTCTGAAAGAACACATTAAAAACAGAATCATCGGTCCCATATGGTCATGAATGTTCAGAGGACATTGATTGCAACAGAGAAACAGTCTGTAGTGTCTGCAGGCTTTTTCCGATGGGAAGATGCCATCTTGATGTACCGTAGTTTTCGGTTCATAAGCCGCTACTTTTTTCCAACACTGTGAGCACTGCGGCTTATACTGACGTGCGGCTAATGCATTTTTTTTTTTCATGCGGCCAAAAACATTTTGCCTGGTAACAGTCCACATTATAATACAGTCCATAAAAAAATGCGCTTCTATTTCTAAAACAGATAGCTAAAGTTGCACTTGTGAACAGAAGCTTTAGGAAAGGTATTGGGTGGGACTTAGTTGAAGGCATTGTTATGAAAGGTTTTATTATATTAGCGTTTAACTAAACGCTAATATAATACGTTTTATTGGACTTTAACAAACACCAGTCCCCATCAGGGTAGATAAAATGATCAGTGAGTTTTATGGATGTTTCAAAAGGACAGATGCTAGTGTGATTCTCCTTTCTATTATATCTAAAACTGACACATTGAAGTTTAAGCTGAGGTTTGTCTAAAGGTAGTTTCAAAAATTGCAATACTTTTCTTTTTTTCCTGTTAAAATCTTTAAACGGCTAAATAATGGAGAGGAAAGGAATGAATATCAACCCTACATTCAATGAGGCATTGAGGAGTAAATGAAATGGTAAAGAATGCCATATGACGGGACATCTGCCAGGGAAGATGCTGTTTTCTTTTATTCCTTTTTTAAGGGTTGCAGGAGGCCTCTAGGAAATAATGTAATGGTTTAAAGGCATATTTGGCCTAGAAAGTCAATTAAATTAACATATGAATAATTATGACAAAAAACTGATAGCAAAACACTAATTCTCAAGCTGCACCACCATATTGCCACTATTTGGTCTTTTGTCAGTACTTCAGAATGATGAAGTAGTGGATGTCTATAACGGCATTAATGCATAAAATATTCGGTATGTCTAACAAGGCATTTAGGTTGCACTTTCTATTACAGCTCGATAATAAAGTGGTAAATGTAGGGTAACAATGCAGAAAGAAGAACGTAATAATGTGGTAATTTATTACTAAAGTAATAACCAGTTAATATCCAAATAATATCATGATATCAACAGTGGTTACAGTTAAGTAATATAACATGGAATTTTATATAATATTCTGAGTATACCACACCTCCAACCTCCTCACTTAAACCGCTGATTACTCTTATTTAAAAGTATAACTAACATTAGCCAGTAAACTACTGTTAGCTACGCTCTCAGTGGTGTAAGTTAATAACTACACAAGACACAGTCCTAAATATAACTTAAGGAATAATACAAGATGTTACTTACCTTGCAGTCCTACAGCAGAAGCTAAAATGTGGGTTTGAGAGAACAGTATGAAAATATACTGTTATAATCTATTGGTTTATGTAAGCATCAATCTAAGAGGCAAGCCAAAAAGGTGGCAAATGGTGGCTAAAGTTAGGAGTTTGTGCATCATGTCTTCTTTGTCTTTATTACTCACTCCTTAACTCTCTGAACCTTTTGAGGGAAGTTTAAGATGTGTCCTTGTCCAACAGGATTCACATAAAAGACCTACAAACAATGTTCCCTCTAATTTTTCATGTGTCTGAGCGAACACACAAACTCCCTGAGCGGTCCCTTGGACCACTGTGAACAACAGTAGACGTGTGCACTGTGGTCACGCCAGCATCGAATCCATCCAAGTTACATGGTTTATTAAAATAATGAAATTACAGCATTTACATTTATGTTAGACTACTTTTAAATAATTGGTTTAGCCCACTTACAATGAAAATTGAGAAAAATCTTGTTCATGACCTAGTATGTTAACACTATTGGAAGTAAAAAATAACTTGAACTCCAATTTTGAAAACACAACTTTTTTTTTTTTATAAAGCTCTGACTTGTATTATGAGTATGAGTCTGTGATCTGGGAGAGAGTCCTGTAAAGCTGGGCATACACTGTGCGATTTTTTCAGTCGCGCGATTCAGCTCCTGCTCAAACTGTACGATTGACTCGCAGGGGTTAGAAGTTCGTAGGTCACGATGCAGGTCTCACACTATACAGCCTAATGCTCTAATGCGACCAGAGTGCTCACACTGTGCGTCCATAAAATGAATCTGTCGCTCGCTCTCCCTCTCCGTCTTTCACTCACACAGACACGCACACCACCACCATCAACTTTGCTAAATTGCTAATGAAAAACATTGATCAAGCAGCTGTAAATCCAACTATTTTCACGGTTGTTGTGGTCATGATAATTTTGGGAGGCCACATCAAAAAAGGCTCGGATGAGCTTTCCAAAGTTCTACAAGTTGTGCCTCCATCGCTTGTGTCCAGATCAAACGCTACACTGCTGTGCTACTCCGTCTTTTTCACCGACGTTTATGTGTTTGCGCGTGCGCAGTGTGAGCGGCTGCGGCGACACCCTCACGACGGTCTTGAAATCCTCACGACCAAGCGATTGATGATCGGGAGCTGGTGCTAATCGCATCTCGTTACCCCACGTATACTACACGATGCACGACGCACGATGAAGGCCAAACTCGGGCCGATCACAAACTATTTACAGAACAATCAGGTGTTCTGCATTAACCCTTGTGTGGTGTTCGTATTTTTGTTACTCAGCCAGTGTTCATGGGTCTGGTGGACCCGCTAGAGTTTTGGCTTTCCAACTTAACACTATCAAACAATTTTATGTTAAATTACTCAACAGATGTTTACTTCATCCCAATTACAAGACATATGAACAGCAAACATGGTTAATTTTTTCCCTTTACCTTTGTTAGATCACATTTATGAATTAATGTGCTTCTCGTTTTTCTTTTATATAAAATGTTATAAATAAATCAGTTATAATCAAGTGGAGTGAGTGGAAAGACACAACACATTTACACGTGAAAAAATAATTAATTGTTTAATTTTTCTTTTGAAAAAAACTGAACACGGGTCTCACAGACCCGAACACCATACAAGGGTTAAATCTGATGCCACACAAAAAATCATTTCTGTCCACTTTTGAGATAAAGGAGAACAACAGCCTGACACCTGCAGGCCTGACAACAGGAGATGTATCACTCCTGTAACACCTGTAACATTCAGCAGTCGCCTCATTGCTCTGACACACACAACAAAAAAATTGATTACACTACACACTAACTACACAAAATTTGTGCTAAATGTCGCAAATCTCTCACATCTCAAAACACCGCCGTCACTCCTAAAACTTCCTTGCTTCCTTCCCCCCTTCCTAAACAACTAAATGCAATGTTGCCATATCATTTTTTGATTGGTTGACATGGTACATTTTTCAACCAATAGGAAAGGGTGGGGGGTTTTTTGGTTCTGTTTTTGCTCACCGGCGGAGAGTGCTTTCGAGCGTTTTCCTTATAAACACTGTTTTTACCGTTTCTTCCCACAGTAAATATAAACAACAATAGTATTCAGGAAGAAAACCAAACATTGCAGATATTTTTGTCACAACTCTGGTTTTACGTGGCCTATCAACACAATTTAAAAACTGGTATAAAGTCCACACTTTTTCTGTCAATTGTTCCGTCTGTTCTGCTCACATGTCCAATGGTTGTACACGTCGTCATTAACATGGCTTCACTCCACATCAGCCACGCAGCTGTGCTAGCTAAAACACCGGTGTCGGCACATAAGGACGCTGTAATAGCCTGTCAACCACGTTGATTAGCTGCGTATATATGAATTTGAATCGCATTATAGGCTGGACTATGGGATAAAGTAGCATTGTTCTAATCCCATATGGGAGCAGCCAGTCACTTACTGACTAACACTGCAAAACAGAATTGTTAAAGTATTAATTTTAATTTCAATTCAGGTTAGATTCTTTTTTTTTTTTTGTGCAATTGAGCACACACGCAGCTTAGAGGGAACATTGCCTACAAATGAATTTGTTGGCCCCTTTTGCGATTCTTTGACATCTCAGCTACGAATTCCATCCATTCTATTCACCCAAGCAGTAGTCAAACAACGTTTAGTATCAAATAAAACCCTGTAACCACTACAACATTGCCATTTTACAAAATTACTGTCTTCTATCACACGTGTGACAGTATGTGACACACACACACACACACACACACACACACACACACACACACACACATTAATTATTATTATGAAAAATATTTAATTGGTATTAAAGCAACCTGCAAATATCAAACAATTATTGTCTGCAGTTTATAAGATAGATGAGAAAAAACACTGCAATACTCCCTTATTTGTAAGGGGTCACCACAGCGGATGGATCTGCATATTTGATGTGGCATGGATTTTTATGCACTTCCATTTGTGTCTGCCAACAAGAGGGAAAAACAAAAATACAAAAAATACAAAAATACAAAAATAAGGAGAATAGTTTGTGAGAATTTACTTTAGCCCCACAGCCAAATTCAATAATCATAGTGGCTATAAAGTAACCAGTTAGTGAGTTTTTACTTTCTGGAATGACAAACCTAATTTTAAATGTACAAACCTATTTTCTTGGTATGCTGTTTCAAAAACAGACACACGCACAAACAAACAAAAACACCTAGCAAACAAAAACTAATAAACAAAACAATGACATAATGTCATATTTCAGTGATAGCAGAAAACATCAAATGCTCAAAAGTCTGATGGAAGTAACTTGTTCTTAAAAAAAGTTGGAACACTGAGTAGCATCCCCTCTATAAATTAATGTTCTACATTATTTCATTGCATCTGATGAAAGTCTCCTGGACTGAAACGTTGCAATTTGTATTGTAATAAAAAATCTTTAAAAAAAAACAAACAACAGTTGCAGAAATTGAAATTTACTTGCACCTGATAAAATCATTTTTTTATTAAAACCTGAATTTCTTTATTTATTACTGAATAAAATATGTGTTACTGTTATTTCACAACATATTACGGCAAATAATTGTACTATTGATTTATGTTTATTTAGTGATTTATTATTTATAATATTTCTTTCTTTTTTTAATGGTCTAAAATTTCAGATGGATATAAAACTGAAAGGAAAATTAGAAAGCAGCTCTGGTCTTTGTCAGCATTCAAAATGTTGTTCTTGGTCATTTTCTAGCCAGCTAAAAACAATTAGAAGTAATTGGATTGGTTCATAGAGGCCTGAAGTGGCACTCTGGGGCCATGTTAACCAGGGCAATGTCCGATTAAGAAAACAACACCCCCATTACATCCTGGGCTGTGGTAACGAAATAGGAAGGATGTACTAACTAGGCAGCTGAAATTAGTGTGTATGGACTGCTCCTTGTCTCTTTCTTTCACTGATTTATTAATTCATTTGTTGAAATTGTATTAATGGATTCAACATTTATTTCTAACTCAAAATCCATGAGAGACAACATTTTGTAATTAAAATGTAGTCAAAATTTCAAAAAAGAATATCCAACAGAAATGAATGAAAATGTTTCTAATTTGTTAAAAATGAAAAGGGTCAAACTAAAAATAAAGATCTTTTGTAAGATGAACTATAACTCATAAATAAAATACATTTAGTAGGAAATTGAAATGTAGTACTTCGGTTGAGGAGTATAACAATTGCATATCTTGAATGTTAAGATTGTGGTATTTATTGGTTTACTGATTATTGATCTCGATTCTATATTTGGACTCAGGAATAAGTTGCAATATCCATCCATTCGCTTCCGCTTATCCTTTTCAGGGTCGCAGGGGGTGCTGGAGCCTATCACAGCTGTCATAGGGCGAAAGGCAGGGTATACCCTGGACAGGTCGCCAGTCTGTCGCAGGGCTAACACATAGGGACAGACAACCATTCACACTCACATTCACACCTAGTGGCAATTTGGATTATCCAATTAACCTATCCTCACAAGCTGCATGTCTTTGGACGGTGGGAGGAAGTCGGAGTACCCGGAGAGAACCCACGCAAACACGGGGAGAACATGCAAACTCCACAAAGAAAGACCCCAGCCTGATGGTGGAATTGAACTCAGGACCTTCTTGCTGTGTGGCAACAGTGCTAACCACTGTGCCACCGTGCTGTTGCAATAACATTAAAAAATCTCTTTTTAAGGTGCAGTGGTGGTACCATAATTAAAGCAAGTAAACCTACATTCAGCACAGCACCATAAAATGACTAACAGTCAATATAGAAGAACAAAAAAGGAATTTATGTATTTTATTATTTTCGTTTTTAATTTAGTGACTTCTTCTATTTTTCTTCTGAAATGTCACATAATAATACTTCAGCAAGGACTTTAAGATTTGCATATATATCATAACTCTCTTGTGAGGAAAGCTATTCAACCTCGTAGCATGTAAGATACCAGTTTCTGTACCTTTAAACATCACATAGTAAACCGTCAAGCACAGTGACAGACAGGGTCCTACATTAAAACGTATACATGCTTATCACATTACCATAGTCCAAGGCTGACTTAAAAACTACATCCACAGCCCATTTCCTAAAGAAAATATGATAATTTTGTTTCTCTATGTATAACAAATCTTTTACCAGAATTGGCAAATTCATTTATTTATGGAATATGAATGTCAATTTTTCATTAAGCCAAATGCCAAAATATTTATAGTCTGTGACTCTCTCGACCTTAAATAAATACCAAGATCATTATAATCTCTGACTCTGGAAAATAGCATAGTCTTCCATCGTTAAAAGAGTCTTGCATGGGAGAATGTGAGTTTTGGTCCAACAGAATCAGGAATATAATAGAACAATGTGCCATCTCCATGTATAGCTTGCCAGAGATTAAATAATATTTGCCACATAAAACTGAACCAAATGGAATATATTTTTGTTCAAACACAGTGAGAGAGTACATATGATTCATTATCAATATCTTTGCAAGAGCAACAAATTCTTTATATTACAAAAGTCTTTGAAGAACTGCTGCACAGCAAGCACAGCATATCACTTTGAAAACATAGACAACAACTTCCAGGTCACAACATCAGAGAAGATGGTTTACTATGTAACAATCTCAACCTAAAAATGACATTTGAAATTAAAAAAAGTCAGTACCTTTTCCTCAATTTGGTTTATAATTCTCTGTCTTAAAATTGGGTTTAATGTTATAGCTGGGACAGCAATCTAGGCACATTCTATGCTGACATGTCTGATCCCTGGGAGCCATCAGCTGGCTTAAATCGGGCATTTAGCTTCCTTTTGATGCCAAAAATAAAAGAATTCATTGTTTCAAGATCGTCTTGATTCAATAAAATCATAAGATGAAACATATTTATACTTTTTACTTTTAAAATTACACAATAAAATTAAAATACACTGTTGTCTGAAGTACAGGCTGAGTGAAAGCTGTCTCCCCACAAGAGCAATGAAGTCATCCATTATGATTTAGGTGACAGTGGATCGGGGGGTTCTGCCTTCACAAACCATATGCTCAGACCCTTTTAGAGCCTTGACTGATGGGGTCATGAGGATCCTCAAGCATGACGTGCACTGCAGATTCAGCCAACTGTTGGTCGAGTCCTGCACCATCTGTCTCACTTTTCTTTGTTGACAAAGCAGCACCTGAATGATGCAACAGTGCGAAATCTCAACATATGTCATCCACAGGTGAAATTAGTGAGATATCTTTGGTCTGTCACAGACTGATTACTTGCAATATTTTGATTAAATACACAAGAGGAAAGCAGAACACTGGTTCATGGAAATATGCATTTTTCTTTAAAAGACAAACAAACAAACAAAGAACTGCAAAACTCAGTTGATTATAGCACAGCATGTTCCCTTACTAAGAGTCAAACAGACTCTTGTGCACATTTCCATAACAATCATTACTATTAACAAAATTCTAAGTAGTTTTGCTTGAGTCCATTACATTTGATGTTTGAGGGATATATAAAGGGGCACTGAGGACTTTTTATGATGTATTATTGAATGGAAAATTAATAGCAGCTTGTTTTGTCAGCTATTATTGGCTATCTCATCCACCATCTGCTGTCATTTACAGGAAGAGAGACCTTTATTTTTCTGCCTTTCTTTTTCTCTCAGTCAATCAGAAGAACAGATTGAGGCAGAGGCTCTCAATCAAGGATTGTGGATTTACTTTTTAAAAAATGTTTCTTGTGCAAGGACCTTTTATCAAAAGTATAAAAAATGAAACATTGATATAGTAATGTAGTAAGCTTTTTCTTCTGAGTTGCAGACACTATTCTGTCTACCAAACAATTAATTGATTCAACTAATAAAAAGTCCAGGAACTCACCTGCTTTCAATAGGCAAGGCAAGGCAAGTTTATTTGTATAGCACAATTCAACAACAAGGTGATTCAAAGTGCTTTACAGAGACATTAGAAACAAGAACAAATAAAAACATGATTTAAAATTGATTAAAACAAGCAAATAAACTAACTAACTAATTAACAAACAAACAAACAACAGTATATAAAATCAAAACAGATAAAATCAGAACAGTAGATAAAATCAGTAGTTAAATGTAAGTTTTGAAATTTAAGCTTAAAGTGTGGATTTGGTGCTTTATTCAAATGCAGCTGAGAACAGGTGAGTCTTCAACCTGGATTTAAATAAACTGAGTGTTTCAGCTGATCTGAGGCTTTCTGGGAGTTTGTTCCAGATATAAGGAGCATAAAAGCTGAATGCAGCTTCTCCGTGTCTGGTTCTGACTCTGGGAACTGATAAAAGACCGGATCCAGATGACCTGAGGGATCTGGATGGTTCATACTGGGTCAGGAGGTCATTGATGTATTTTGGTCCTAAACCATTCAGAGCTTTATAGGCCAGCATCAGAACTTTAAAGTCTATCCTCTGACGGACAGGCAGCCAGTGTAAGGACCTCAGAGCTGGACTGATGTGGTCCACTTTTTTGGTCTTAGTGAGGACTCGAGCAGCAGAGTTCTGAATGAGCTGTAGTTGTCTGACTGATTTTTTAGGTAGACCTGTAAAGATGCTGTTACAGTAATCAAGCCTACTAAAGATGAATGCATGGACTAGTTTTTCCAGGTCCTGTTGAGACATCAGATCTTTTATCCTTGATATATTCTTGAGGTGATAGTAAGCTGACTTTGTTATTGTCTTAATGTGTTTTTCTAAGTTTAGGTCTGCATCCATCACTACACCCAAATTTCTCGCCTGGTTTGTGGTTTTTAGATGTATAGATTGAAGTTCTCTGGTGACCTGTAATCGTTTTTCTTTGGCGCCAAAGACTATTACCTCAGTTTTGTTTTTGTTTAGCTGGAGAAAATTGTGGCACAACCAGTCATTGATTTCCTCAATGCATTTACCAAGAGCCTGTACAGGGCCTCGGTCTCCTGGTGACATTGTGATATATATTTGTGTGTCATCTGCATAGCTGTGATAGTTTATTTTGTTGTTGTTTATAATCTGTGCCAGTGGGAGCATGTAGATGTTAAACAGAAGGGGTCCCAAGATGGAACCTTGGGGAACTCCACATGTGATACTTGTCTGCTCAGATGTGAAGTTACCTATTGATACAAAGTATTTCCTGTTTTCTACGTATGTTTTGAACCAGTTTAGTACAGTTCCTGAAAGACCTGTCCAGTTCTCCAGTCGTTTGAGTAATATGTTGTGGTCAACTGTATCAAATGCTGCACTGAGATCCAGTAAAACTAGGACTGACATTTTTCCACTGTCTGTATTCAGACATATGTCATTAAACACTTTGGTCAGAGCGGTTTCAGTGCTGTGGTTCTGTCTAAAACCTGACTGGAAGGCATCGTAGCAATTATTCTGTTTTAAGAAGTAACTGAGCTGTTGAGAAACTGCTTTTTCAATGATCTTACTTAAAAACGGGAGATTTGAGATCGGCCTGTAGTTGTTCATTTGTGTCTTGTCAAGATTGTCCTTTTTCAGTATAGGTTTGATTACAGCAGTTTTTAGTGATTCTGGAAACACACCTGATAATAAAGAAAAGTTGACGATCTGTAACAGGTCTGACTCTAAAGTCTTTGAGACCTTTTTGAAAAAACTTGTTGGCAGGACATCTAAACAGCAGGAGGAGGAGTTCAGTTGACCTAAGATGTCCTCCAGGTCTTTGCTGTTAATAGGTTGAAACTGTTTCATGGTGTTTAAACAGTTTTTTGGTGGACACAGTACATATCCTGGATCTGCTGTTGATGTACCAATTGCTTGTCTAATTTTTTGGATTTTTTCAGTGAAGAATTTGGCAAAGTCATTGCAGGCCATGGTCGAATGAAGTTCAGCTGCCACTGACACAGGGGGGTTTGTTAGCCTGTCAACTGTAGAAAATAAGACCCGAGCATTATGGCTGTTTTTAGTGATGATGTCAGAGAAGTAGGACCTCCTTGCATTCCTCAGTTGTAAATTATAATTGTGAAGTTTCTCTTTATAAATGTCATAATGAACCTGGAGGTTTGTTTTTCTCCATCTGCGCTCAGCTTTCCTACACTCTCTTTTTTCATTTTTCACCAGTGTGGAGTTTCTCCATGGAGACTTTTTCCTTCCAGAGATAACCTTCACCTTAATGGGAGCAATAGTGTCCATTACATTTAACATGTTAGCATTGAAGCTATTGACGAGCTCATTGACTGACCCTCTGGACAGGTCAGGTGTTAATGGGAAGACCTGGTTAAAAATTGCACTACTGTGTTCAGTTATACACCGTTTTGTGATCACTGTTGTTGATATATTTGTGTGGGCTGAGATTTTACTTTCAAAGAAAACACAGTAATGATCAGACAGGCCCACATCAGACACAGTAACCTTTGAAATGCTCAGGCCTTTGGAGATCAGTAGGTCAAGAGTGTGTCCTCTATTATGTGTGGCCTCTGTTACATGCTGAGTCAGCCCAAAGTTGCCCAGAGTGTTACTCAGGTCTTTAGTCCCTTTGTCCTGAGGGTTGTCCACATGAATGTTAAAATCCCCAGCAATAATTACACAGTCAAAATCAACACAGATCACAGACAGCAGTTCACTGAGGTCATTAAAAAAGTCTGTGCAGTATTTGGGAGGCCTGTAAACATTAAGAAACACAACTTTGGATGGGGCCTTCAGCTGTAAAGCCACATATTCAAAAGACTGAAAACTTCCAGGAGATAGCTGCTTACATTGAAATGATTCATTAAATAAGACAGCAACCCCTCCTCCTCTCCTGCTCGCCCTGACCTCACTGATAAAACTGTAGTTAGGAGGGGTCGTCTCGATGAGAACAGCTCCACTGTTACTTTGGTCCAACCAAGTTTCAGTTAAAAACATAAAATCAAGGCTGTGCTCAGTGATTAAATCATTAATTAAAAATGTTTTCCCAGCTAGAGATCTAATGTTTAATAAAGCCAACTTAAGTGTTTTAGAGGTATTACTTGTCCCCTCGTGTTTGGGAGCAGTCTGTGGCACACAAGGTATGTTTACTATGTTTAAAGATCTTTTAGAGTGCAGCTCTCTGTGTTTTGACCAGGCCACATGTCTCCTGTCACCTAAAAGTACAGAAATTTTAAAACCTTCTAGTAAACAGGGTCCCAGCTTCTCCTGGGAAAAGTCATCACTGCCATAATCCTCACAGCCCGGACCCTTCACACATCACGCATCAGACTGCGGAGACAGGGCATGAAGAGGAACTAAGGGGGGCGAGGCTGGGCAATGTGACTTCGATTGCTCTGTTGAGGGTGGGGCTCGATGGCGAACCTTTGGCCGCTCTGGTGGGGGGTTTATGGGGGACAAAAAGGGATTGGGACGGGGGGTAGATCTGAGCCCAGCATTGACCCGCTCCATCATCTCCTCAGTGAATTTCAGGTGTGGGGAGGAGGGAGAAAGGGAGGGGGAGGAGGGTGATGGCCTGTCAGGGGTTTGGGGGACTGGGGAAGGTCGTGGTCCCTTGTCCTGGTCATTGGTGTTGTTGAGAGAGTTGGAGGCAAATAGGGACCCCTCTTCTTGCCTTAGATGTCTCTCCTTTCTGAGGCTCTTCCTCAGATGCCATGGATGTCTCTCCTTTCTGAGGCTCTTCCCGGGTGGGGGCAAATGGAGCTCCTCCTCAAGGTTTCTGCTGGGCTTTGTCTGTTCTTGGAGTACTGTTTGTTCCTCTTTATGAGATAACTCCTCGTTTATCTCAGCCTTGGCACCAAGCACGGATGGATGACGTATGGAATAAAACAAGTTGGAGGTGAACAGTTTCACCCCTGACTTGTTAAAATTAAATCCATTTGCTTTGAACAGATGCCTGCGTTCCCAAAAAATATTAAAGTTGTCGATAAAATGCACTGAGTGGTCAGCACATGCTGATATAAGCCATTTATTCAGTGTAAACAACCTGCTGAATCTCTCGTCTCCTCCTCTGACCGGCGGTACAGGTCCACTGATGAATACAGCTGCATTCAGAGAGTTTACAGTATTTAATAATCCAGTAAAGTCCCGTTTCAGAACCTCCGACTGTTGTTTGGACACATCGTTTGACCCTGTATGCAGAACAATGTTTGTCACAGTTGGATATTCATCTGCAATTTGAAGAATTCTCTCCTTCAGGTTGTTGACCATATCGTTAGGAAAGCAGAGGACTTTAGTGTTCTTACCGCACATCCTTTGTACATCCTTTACGGCAGAGTCACCCACAATCAGAGTTTCAGGCCTAGCCTTTAGCTTTCCCTGTGGCCTTTCACTTTTCAACAGATTTTCAGACCTTATTTCGCTGCTTTTAGATGGATGGTTGTCCGATATAGATCCAGGGTCCTTTGATAGTGGAGCAAATCTGTTCTGCAGTTTCACATTCAGTTGTTTTGGAGGTTTGTTGTTAACCTTCCTATTCACGGTTGTCCAGTCCTGTTTCCTCCCGTATACAGGGGTAGAAGAGCTTCTCTGTCTCTTAGGAAGTGAAGGCCAGTCGGTTTCAGAGATTTCAGCTCGCTGTGCCCTGCCTGTGATACGTCCTCCCCCTTCCAGGAGACATGATTTATGTCTTGGTTTTGCACCAAGACAGTCTAAGGGGGGATTATCACTTGAGGATTTATAATAATGCACAGAGTCTACTTTCTTGGTCATGTTATCTGTGCTCCTTAGCTGTGTACTAGCTTGCTCATCGCCATTGTTTTGAATCAAAGGCAAGGTTGTTTCATTTCCACACAGTCCATTTACCTCCACGTTTACTTCTAAGCGATGAATTTTTGTCTCCAGTACTGCAATCTTCTGCAGGAGGCTGTGGTAGTCATCTGTGGAGAGGGAAGGCATCTTGTTGCTAGTTAGCCTAGCGGTTAGCACCTTTCCAGGCTATTGAGGCTGCTCGGTGCCCAGACGCTGTAATCAGGCTTCAGCTGTGTCTAGGCCACAGACACACGGAGCGCTGAGGACAAGGTAACCATAAAATGTTGCTGTTTCTGTTAAGAACACTCTAGTCCTAATGATCTACAAGTGTCCAGAAGTTATCGCAGGTAAGCTCACACGGAAAAAAGGGAAAAAATCAGCATAAAAATCAATAAAAATCAATATAAGAAGCAAAGCATTCAAGAGCAAAGAGATGAAGCGTCCACACTCACAAAGGGGAGGAGCAAAGTTCCAATATTGGAAAAGAAGAGAAAACAATTGGTTCATCCTCATTTTTTTTTTAAATTTCTTTTGGAAACATCATCATTGGCCTACAAAGAGTGCCATGAAAGGAAGGAACCACCCACACCAGTATGACCAAAACATTCTGCACATGGTGTCATTGCTGCCTGAGCTTTACCATGAGTAACCTTGATTTTTCTCTCATGATCTCTTTTAAACTCTCAGATGTTACCTTTTTCATCCCCGCTTTGACCAAAAATACCGTTCACGGTGCCTAACCGTTAAAAATCCACTGCAGAAATTTATGAAAGATACCTCAAATTGTAGACCATGGTGGAGAGAATTGATTTTTCACTAGTCTCTAGCCCCAGTAGTCATAGCATTGCTCCACACACAAAAGGGCCTGCTGGGAATCGGAGAGAAGCAAGGAGTAGAGTGAAAATACCATGGATTTAAATACCTGATAATCAAATTAAGTTTCCCAGAGTGCCATGGAACAACTGCACAGTGCCGATAAGATAAAGAACATAAGGGAAATAGGAGAAAGAATAATCACGAGAGAAAGGAAACCCATAAAAGCTCAAACAAGGTGGTGGATAAGCAATGAATAATGTAATGAACTTGTAAAAAGTTCAGAAATAATCTCCCTTCTAGTCTCTTGTTTTAGTTCCTTGTTTCTTTTCCCCCCCTTCCCTTGCTCTCAATCTTTCTTTAGAAAATTCTTCATGAACTCGTTATATATAACATCACAGGAGACCACTCTTCAAAAGGATTTAACACTGAACAAAATTAATGCTATTTCCTCAAAACCCAACTCCTACAAGGTCACAGAGAAGGAGTGAAACCTGTGATTGGCAATTTAAACTTAACTTTTAAGTATTTCCTCACAAAGCTACTCTTTATACAGTATTTGCAACATAAAAAAGCCTTGTCTGCAGCTCTTAACAGAACTGTTTCTCTTATTAGTAAGGTGTCACCACGTTAGTAGTTGCAACAATGTCAGCTGTTTAACTTTTGTATGTATTAACTGAAAAGTATGCTTGTCGATATCAGAATATCCCTTTTCTTTGACTTGAGAAACTCTTTTGTCTCGTGGGTTGCTTTTGCAGTATTATGTATTTCCACTCTGAAGCATTTTTCAATCAGATCTGCAGCATTTGACTGAATCTGAGCACAGAGTATGGCTCTGTAAACTTCAGAATTCATTCTACCACTTATATAAGTAGTCACATCATCAATAAAAAACTAATGACTGGTTCCACTGCCTGTGCCATAGCACTGGCCCCACATGGATGAGAAATAATGACAGGTGCTTTCCTTTCCTTTCCTTATGCATACATTTCTCACCCCATTATTCAGGTACAAGTTAATCTTATTTTCACCTTTGTGGAACTGTGTATATACATAATAAAAACGTATTTTTAATGTCAGCTTAAAAAACTCAGTATTGACAACCTTGGTTACTATGGAGTGCAATACTGTATTATTTGCTGGCAGCACCAAGTTAACTGTGTGTCTGGTTGTTAGTGAATTAGGGTAAACAAACCTGGTAAAACTATCCAGGGGCCTGTAATATGAATAAAGTTCAATAAAACCCTGAGTATCTTTTCTTTTCTGACATTGTTTACTCTAACAAGGCTTAATATTTTAAACAGTCAAAGATTGGCATGCAAATGTTTAACTGATAAATTATTTGATTACTCTGTGAATACGTTATTTGACTTTTTTTCTTTTTTTAATAATTCTATGCAATGTGTTGTTTTTGTCCAGGTTACCCTTGTAACTGAGATTTTACATCCCAATGTTTTTTTTTCCTGGTTAAATGAAGTTATTAGAAATAAGGCTATGCAGATTGTGTTCAAATGAAAAGGCATAGGGAGCATATGACTAGTCACGAATAAGGATAGGTCTATTAAAGAGGTGCTGATATTCCAAATAAATCTAAAATTAGTTTAGAAAAGTATGAAGAGATCAAACATGTAATAGAGGCAGAAAGCAACACATCTGCTGCAGCTGAAGCAATTGTGTTTGTGTGTGTGTATATGTGTTTGTGAGATGAAAAATGCACTAAATGCTACGTGTGAATGCTTGGTCAGTAGAACTGGAAAGGCCCCTGCCAGGAAGGAAATCCTGCAACAGCATCAACTGTTTAAGCAAAGTCAGCATTTTTTGACTTAGTAGTTCAAAAATACAGTGCAACAACACAAAATGAGCATTATACCTCACCTCCAAGTGAGTATTGAACCTCATTCATTAAAATAATTCAGCAAACAACTATTGCATATTTGATTAAATTAACTTGCAAAAACCTGCCCTACAGGTGGTTTTTGCCAGGCCTGCGGCATAATCATAATGCTTCGCTCGTGTATAAAAACACAGACACGTATGTTAATTTATCATGTAGTTGTTATTATTTTGATTTTATTACAGCATATACTGAGTTGACATAAACAGCAAAAAAGTATGTTCTTCTGCTCTTATTCATTGTTTGATGAATGGCTATTTAAAAATATTCAATACAAAACATTCTTAAATTGCCACTGCAGTAAAAATTGTTTATCAAAATATATTTACAATGTACATATACAACGTAAATGCAATTTCAACAGTGGAACACGAGGAATGCAGGACAAATTCAGAGATTATAACATGAATAAAGCTGGCATAAAGGAAAAAAAGAGGTCAAATTTTAACAGCGTGGGAAACGGGATTAGCTGGTATAGTCGGGAAACCTCTTTTTAAATTTAAGGTAAGACTTACATAAACAACAGAGGGGAGGGGTTGAAACAAAACCATAAACAGGAACCATGGGGGAACTGTGCATTTTTGTTTCTAATCGAGATGTGAGGTCCAAGTTTAACTCTGACGACTTGAAAGCTTAAGAGTGTCACAGTGTGTGCTGCGTGGCAGGCAGGAAGGATGACCCAAGTCCAGGACTCACAGATGGAAGGTCAACGTAAGGCGCAGCTTTATTCGCTGGGAAAAACCAACTCATCAAAGAAACAAACTTCACAAAACAAACCAAAACCTCAAACATGAAACCTAAACTAAACTGACACTGGAAACTTGACACTAGGAAACACTGGCTTGAAACAAGACGGGAGAAAACAGCACAAAGACGTGACAACAAGCAGAGGATGACAGAGGACTAAAATACGCAGCAGAGTAATCAGGAAACGAGAGACAGAAGGGAAACACAGCTGGGACTAATTGGGCAGGATAAGACAAGGGAAGCAAAACTGAATACATTGATATAAGACACGGACCTTCAAAGTAAAACAGGAAACGCACGACTGAACTTACAGACACAGACTCAGAGACACGAGCTGACACGATACAGAGGGAACGTAAAGACTGGGATGACCAGACAGGGGACGGGAGACCCAGACAGACACAGAAACATGAGGATAGAGACTGAACGCAGAACAGGTGATGGCAAAATAAAACAAGGAGCACACGACAGGCACAGAGACACAGAACAGAGGAAGCACGGGAACCAAAACCTAAGAAGTAGAAATTCTCCAGAAGCACAACAAGAATAAAACTGAAACAAATATTAACAATACTGAGTCACCAGACTCAAGACCATGACAAAGTGTCCATTTGATCTGTGTTTTTATAAAGTCATTCAAATGTGATTTGTCAAACTAAAAATTTAAATAAAATCCTTAACAGCTTGGCTAAACCATTTGGATGAGTGAAACAAGGTAGCAGTATAGAGTGGTTTAGTAGCTGAGGAGGAAGATCCCTCAAATTTTGCCAAATCACACATATTATCGCTACACTTTGGATGCATTTCTTTTTCAGCAGCAGCTTGTTTATTAAAATCCTAAAATTAATATTGTGCAGTTGTTCAAAACGTCAAAGCAAACTCTGGTTTGGACTGTAAACTGAATGTTTGAGTGAAACATTTTCCCAAATTATACTTTCCTATGTATCATCACCACTTCTCTCTTGAACATTCTCCTTTGGTATTAAGCCACAGCACTGCAGGCACTACAGCTCCAGCCATCTGGTCAGCCTGTCTGCTCCTCTTCTCTGCTGTCACTCACTCCTGCCCCCTCAAGTGTCACTCAGCAGCCTGGTGGGCGCTGTGGTTGTGAAGCAGCAAGAGAACATTAGCATCATAAACTCTAATTACTGAGGTTAATAGTTGACAGTTGCAGCACAAATACTTCAAGGGTCCTCAATTAAACTTTACTCAGTAAAGCAGCCTTACTGACTGTAATGCTGCACCAGGAAACTGCTGGGAATGCCAGAGAAACTAGAGAGACTCAATAATGAACTTTACAGACAGCCTTAAAACCACACACAGCGCATTCATGTTTAAACAACCCAGCCTGATTTTAAAATGCATTTGAAGTCTCTGTATCTTAACAGACCCCTAACATCTAATTTGAAATTAATATTTAACAAAGCTGTTGTAAAACGTTGTGCTTTGAAAATGGTATTAATCTTTAGTTTTGTTTATCTGGGTGGACGATAACTATTCGTATAGCTATGTTGTATTTCAGCTTTGGACGCAAGACCAAAATCACATTTGCGTCATTAACATTCTGGGTACTTATTTGATCTACATTTCTGCCAAGCCATTTTCACTATGTTTAAAGAAACACATCTCGCCTATTTTATAGTTTTTTCTATATTTGGAATTTGTACTAACTACTGCTAAAATCTCTCAATCTTGATTCCATCTATGCTTAAATGGGATAACAATGTGAAAATTAATTAAACACCAAGTGGACTGGACAAGACTTTCACCATGCGAGGGACACCCCCCCCCCCCCCTCACAAAAAACAACAACAAAAAAACAGCTAACTGTCTAAAAACACTGTTAACGTTAAAATCATTGCTCCCTAATATATCCAACTCACTCACACGTGCCATGATTAACAGATAATAAGTACTACTTATTCATCCACTGTAAAGATGCCTGCTTTTTTTTAATATTTATTTTTTTCTTTTTGCCTTTTCTTGAATATAATGGAATAAAACATCAAATCAATACATCACTTGCATAATGTTCCTCAGAGAACTGAGTGGGGAAAAAGGCAGTTTCCAGAAATTATCTTTTGGTTGATTAAAAATAAATAATAAAAAAATTGTTTACATCACCCCCAAAAAAAAGAAATATGCAGCTAGCTAACATCACAGCTTAGCTCCTAGAATTTTTGAAATTGATACCATAAGTGTAGCTGCTAAAAATGTTGAAGAAGTCTGCGGTCAGAGTTTCTGAAAAACCTGTAAATGTGATAACTTGAGAACAAGGTTACTTTAGTTTTTGAAATTCAAACCACTGGTGCATCTACTGGGAGGCTGAAGGATAGCACTGGCTGCCGCCAACTTTTTTAATATGACATACTGTTGATTTCAGAGAAAACAAGGGGGCACAGGTTAATGAAAAAAAACCCAAACTGCAGATCCCTGATTCGTCTCCTCAACTTGTGTTAAAAATACTAGGTATCACATTCATTATTCATTATGCATTATTCAGTTACATTTTTTCTGTTATTTTACATTACGCATGATAATCTTCAGTCTAATTTTGAAACCGTATTTCCTGTATTTTAGAAGGAAATCCTGCCAACAATGCAAGAGCTTCTCAACATGAGTAGGAGTGCTTCCTTCTTTTATTAGAAAATTAGGGTTAGGTTAGACGTAAGAAGCAGTGGAAGAGCTGAAACTTAGTTCTAAAAAACAAGAAATAAAGATAAAAAAAAATCTAATAACTCACTTAATCAAAAAGTCCAGTTAATTCCCTACTGTAACATATCAATTTATTCAATTCAGTTATTAAAATTTATTTCAGAAAAGTGATTCCAGATGTACAGAATGAAATTGTTGTAACACTTTCAACCCTAACAGAGGATTTAAGTTCTAATTAATTATGAAAAATTAAGGAGGAAAACAATTTTGTTTGAATGTGTCATTGGCAGAGTGTATAGATGTTTTAGGACACACAGTAACACAAATACTGAGAGGAACCCTTAAATGTGACTGTTATCTCTTAATAAAGCACCTACTGAGTGCTCTCTATTGAAGTCTTCATGTCAATGAAATTTAACACAACAAATTCATCAGTCACACTGTTTTAAAGTCTTCCAGGCAAATTCCACACCATCTTTCTCTTTTATCTACAGTACAGTAGCATGCTTTTAACACTTGTAAACAAAGTCTGTATGTGCAGTCACGTGTATCTTTTCTGAAACACTAGCAGCCATCTGTACTGTACAGGATAGGTACTCATGCATGGGAATCCTCACAAAATGCACAAGTATATTTTACACAGTCATCAGATTCATTTATCTGCTGATTTTTCACGTCTCAATTTTTCTTCCCGATTTCATCTCGGCACCATCTTCCTCTGTCTGTCCTATCTCTCAGTGCGTTCACATCCTCGCCCACCTTTCTCTATCTACACTACCGTTTCACTTTCATGAGTAACATATATAGAAAATAAGACTGAGAGTTAGTGTATTTGTGTATTTCAGTGCGTGCACCAATCTGCGTACAGTTCTGCATGTGTGTCCAGTTTCTACTTCCCCCATCTGTCCCTTCTGCCTTGATGACCAAACACTCTTCTAATGTGCTGTCCAATAAGCTGGTGATTATCATATCGGTGCAATATTAGCTTCTATCACTGCCTGGCTGAGGATCAGTAATTGCTGTCCGTGCAGAGGAAATGGGAAAGGAAATTACATCTGCCTATACACAGAGATCGTTTCCTTGTTAGTCCTAAGAGACTACGATGACCCTCTGTATATGTGTTCATGCACTTGTTTGAACTTGAAAATGTGTGTGTTTGTATATGGGTTGTGTAAGCCAAAGTGTTTTTATGCATAATACACATTCTCAGTATGCAGTACATGGCATCAGTATCAAAGCTGTGTAAGATAGAAGATTAGGAGAAGGGTATCAGTGGTGTATAGGTGTCACCTGCCATCTGAGAGTGAGGTCTTTAAAGGTCAATAAACACTAAAACAAATGCTAAAAAAAGACATCCATATCAGGTGAGAATGTTTAGGTGGATTTATGGATGTGTACTTCATAAAGAAAGGAACTCGGATTGTGAAAAACAACTAGGGATCGTCCATACTCTTATTATATTGTATGTTGCACACTTGAGTCATATATCTGAAAGTGATGTTAAACTCAAACATGAGCTAAAATTGACTTCACTGTGTCCATATCTTCCCACATGGAGTGTAAGCTTAAGGATTTGAGCAACTTTAACTCGGGCGAAGTTGCGATGGCTAGACAACCGGGTCAGAGCAGCTGGGGGTAAGGTGTGTTCCCGAAACAGGAACACCAACGAAGGAACAGCTGTCTAGCTCCGGGGTTTCTTTCCAGATACTTTAACTTTGAACAAAAAAATAAATAAACCTTTGATTTGTAGCACCAAAATGTCTCATGATTCTGCATAACTGGAAATGCATTTTGACAGCACAGCAAATGTTGTTTATTATTAACATATACCATAAAACATTGTCAGACCCATGTAGATAGAGATGTGCTTGTGTATTTTGGCAGAGAGGTGGATACATTGATAGGATTAAATTAAAGCCCAGTTTGGCTTCCATGTTATTACCACTATAAAACGATGTGGGTGTTATATTAACACTGATCATACTTGAGTAGGATGAAGTAGAGAAGTGACTTTCTCCTCCATTGTAAAATCATTCCAGCAGCATCAACTAACCCTCTACCAAAGTGGATGAACAACATGAAAATGTATGTATATATCTGTTAAAAGTACCCACACATTATTATTCTCTGTGTTTTCCTCTCACATTTACTTTGAAAGTGACTTCAAACCACATAAAATCTAATTTAAGATGTTCACATATTAAATCACACTAAAAGCAGGTTGAGCTACAGTAAAGAACTTTGTTGTCTTTTATCCATATAGATGTCATCATTAACTTCTTGTGCTCCGTATGCTTGACAATGACACCCAGAATAGTGATAATGATATCTAATAATATTTCATTTGACTATGTTGACTAAAACAAAAAGTTTTTCAGTTATCGTCAGATGCATCTTTATTTCCTCTCCTCCTTTACACCCTCTTCTTTTGCATTCTCTGTTTTTCTTTAGTTTTTTTTACTCCCACCTACTGCCTCTTCTCAAAGATGGCACTACAAACTGTTTTATTACCAGTGTGTTTTATCTTGAAGTTTCTTCCTCCGTTGGATTCCAGAACAGATGTCAAACTAAGTGTAAAGCGATTATTGTATTTAAAAAGAAACATTTAAAAGCATGCGCTGAAAGTCTTATGATAGACCCGCACTGTAGCATCATCCTAAAGAAAGGGTTTCTAACCTTTATCACCATACAGGCAAGATAATAGTTGTCATATTTCAGATAATGATATAAGAAAGATGGGGAACAGCATTACAGATCTGCTAGTAATCTACTACTACTGTTATATAAAGCTCAGTAGAAGCAAAATTCTTCCTTAAACAGTGCACAGCCCACATGAAAATCAATACTAACTCACCAACGATGCAAGCCCTCGGCCCTGATTCCTGTTTTCCTATCGAGGAGGTGGTCATGGCATGGTACTATGTTTGTGAGTGACAAGTGCTTTTAACATCCACTTTGCTGCAAAGGCTTGTTTTGGTCGCTGTCAAAGCAAAAAAGAATTGTATGTGTCTAAGTATGTGGATGGACAATGCAGTTAGTGGATTTGTGGTATTTCATTTTAAGTTTAATCCAGAAGGATTGGATAGCTTGAGCATCTGTGGTCCTCTATTATTTTTTTAAACTCCGGTATTGTTTTAACATGTATGAGATGATTCAGTTGATAATTTAGGGGAAAACAAGGATCACATATCCACTCCTTTCTAATTCTCATGTTGTCTGCATGGAGAAAACATATTTTAAACACAGCTGATAATGAGTACAGGTGATGGATTATACAGCAGGTCAGGTGCTCGAATGCCTCCTATTCCATCTACTTTGTGTATGTCTCAAACAGTCTTTTTGTGTATAAATTTAACTTTGCTTTAAAAGCAACAGTTTTATTTTATCTATTAGTCACAAAAATACAACAGTTTTGCTACACAGTCACAGTTTTTGAAGCACTTGGTCAATGGGGCACGTTTCTCAGAGAAAAACACTGATAGCGGCTGACAGAGCTCAAGTACACCTGTCCAGCTGAATGGCACACCACTTGGAGTCTTTCAAACACCTGGTTCATTTCTTTTCTTAACTGTGTTATCATAAAGAGGAATGCACCCAAAATGTTCTAAACAAATGTTCTTTTGTCCCTGGAAGAACCAGCTGCTCTCCAAAGAAGCCTTTGCAACCTCCACTTCCACCTTTGGAGCTTGCAAGCATTAGCACTTTTCTCTGACTGTCTTGTTCAAATTTTTCTCTAAATAATCTACAGGCTTGTCCTTTAGACTAGTATGTTTATTCTCTAGGTGCCAAAGTAATTTTGAAGCATTGCAGCACCCTCCCCCAAAGCACCGAAACCATATTTTATGTAGGTGTTGTTGCAATTTCAGTTGAATTCTTCTTCTAATTCTTAATTTCTTCTTCTTTGTCTCTGTATGACCTTTTTTTTTTCAGCAGCCCTGGTTTAAATTTTTTTTAAAGAAAAGCTTCTTTAAAATTTATATTCAATTAAATCAGTTTATTAAACATTTTAGTTAAAAATTCCTTTGGGATATGTAATTTAGTTTGATATTTCCAGAAAAATAAATAACACAATACACTGCAATAGACCTGCATTTATCTTCCCCTTGTTTCCTATGGGTTTTCACAGTACCAGGTTGGGACCCCTGCCCTCAGACATTGAGTTATGGTGACACTGATTTAATATTGATTTGAAAAAACGGTCAGTCACACATAGAATAACATTACATAGAATCAGAAACATTATAAAGGAGAGACTCTCCATTTAAGGTATCCTGAATATGAAGAATCTTGAAAACAGTGAAAAATAACCGCCTACTGACATTACCAAGACTTGAACTTATGAGGACGTGCAAGACTTTCCTTGAAGGACTTTAATAAAGTATGGCATTATATTTAATCATATAATATTATAGTACTATAAAATATGACATGATTTAAACTCAAAATGATCAAAATACATAGATTTCAACCCAGATGTAAACATGTACAAATTATTCACAATAACAACAAGCTCCTATATGTTTTTGAAATGGCTCTTGGTGTTGTTACAGATTTGCAATATTAAAGTTAGGTAAAAAAAAATGTATTCAGGAGGAAAAGCAGCCATTAAAACAATAGCTTTTAAACCTTGGAAATAGATTCATGCAAAACTTAATATAGTGCACATGCTGTCCACATGACCTTCGTTCCACTTTCTGTCTTCTCTTTCTCCAACATTTCAGTGAAGACACCCAGCAGAACAGTTGAGACTGTATGACCTGAGGAACCACAGGGTAGAGAAGGTGGTGAGAAGAGCTGAGAACCAAGTGAAGAGATACTGAGCCACACTAATCCTGCTGGCAGCTAAACATATAGTGTATCCACCACTCTGTCTGTTCCTGGCTCTCTTTCGTCTATTGCCTCAGTTTCCACTCACCTGCGGTTTGCACCACAGCCGGGTCACTGCAGATATCACATTGTGTCACAACACCAAAACGTTCACATCAAATTGTTCTCTCTTCCTAGAAAGACATAGGTACAGTTTTATTCGTATCCACACACACACTCAAGGATGAACACACACACACACACACACAGACACACAATGATCCGGGTCCTACTTATAAAGCTTTTTCCTTTCTCTGTTTCTGATTTTTGCTGGCGACAGACAGTCTGAATCTGTGTATCATCTGGAGTTGAGTGTGAATGGTAAAGGACAGAGGGTCGGCGAATGTGCAGAACAGTGCTTGGCAAAAAAAGCACCTTTGGGAGGTTCATGTGAATATCTGTACTTCATTCATTCTTATGAATTACGAGAATAAATTAATTATCTTAAAAGTTAAGCACTTTTTTATTTACTATTCAGTAAATGCAAAAGGAACTGTCACAGATGACACGTAATTAAAGTTACACAGCTAATTAACCTGAAGAATCCAAATTCTTAGATTATCATAACGCAACAATAAAAGAAAATATGAAATATTTATTAAATTGTTTGCCTATTTTATGATTCTGTGTACTCAAAATAGTCACAGGAACAGAGGACAAGTGAAATGGTGGAAAGATAAGTGGAACAAGGACTGTAAACTATGCAAAAAGCAATAAAAAGAAAATGTAGAAAGTGAGCTGCACTCAAACAGAATAAACTGCATTATGAAATAAATTTAATTCACAGCACTCAAATCGATTTTAACTTTAAAGCAACGGTAAAATAAACAAACATTTACTCATATATGCTTCATTTTGTGCAAAATACTAACACTAAAAGCCATCTAACAAAAACATCTTCCAGCAGGAATACTATCACAGGGATAAAGGACTTTAGAGTATCATAAGGAATATACTTTCTTCTTCTGGTACATGAGCAAACTTTATTGGTTTCAAAACCCTCCACTGAGCTCTATAGTATTGTGTACATGAAATGTGGAAGGCAGCAGGTAGATTATGGTCTTGGGTGCAGTTAGTTGCATTACAATACATCAGCAGTAAACACCTATACACACTCTAAAAAATGATTCATGGGGTTAGTAAGTAAAGCTTAAAATGAATAGCTTTTTCTGCATAAAAAATTAAGTTTGTTGCATGTACACATTGTAATCAGTTGATAACTTAATTTAATGAGTTGGTCGAAATGAAAATAAAGAAAACAGTCTTAGCTCAGTAATATATCGATTTTGAACAGACATTTCTGTGTTAACTTAACATGAAAGTGTATTCAGTTAATACAACTTAAAAATCTCGTAAGCGTCCTTTAAAAGCTGAGTACAAGGCTGACTTGCCCGGACATGTTGTGCTCTCAGACCACTGATCGAAAGAAACGGAGGCAAAGAGAGAAAGCAGAGAAGCGGCATTTTGTACGGAACATTATCAAACGTTAAAGCTTTGTGGTGAGTACAATTTTTTGCCTTGTTTTATTCACAGCAGCTAATAACTCTAACTTTAACTCTATCAACACGCACTGCAAGAAATCCTTTTTACACAACACTAAACTCTTCCTCGGCGAGTGGTGGTGATAAGCTAGTAACGTTACACTTCTGGCTAACTTGTGAAGTAATTCAACCGTAACATTAGTCTTTGTTAAGTTTTGTTTTACGGTGGCAGCCAAATGGTGTTAATTGACACTGAGCTTCTGTAGCAGTAGTTTTAACTCTTGCAAAGACAGGGTAATACACGTTTTTCTTCTTTCTACTTTGAAATCGTTGCAGCGTTGATGAAGGTTTGACCAGCAAAAGGCTGGGCCATTTTACATTCATGACTAAACAAATGTAGGTTACTGAGTATACATTCGGTTTAACATCGATGCATTTTGATGTTTAAGTCCTAGAGTTATTTTTATGTGAGATTGAAGTTTGTTAATTGAGCCCTAGCTGAAGAACAGCCTGTGTCAAAGTTCAGTCAAAAAACGCGGGCGAGGAAGCGAACGCCATGTTGTAGAAACGCCACAGGAAAGATCTTAAGTAACATTCATAAACTAGTTGTTTTAATGACATTACATTGAGTGTGCATTAGCACATAAAATATAATTTTGCTCTTTTGGGTGTTAACTGCAGATACATAAGCGCAGTTGTATCACTTAAGAAAAAATATCTTTGATTTGGAAACATAACATAACATTCTCCATTCGCAGGCAGGAAGTTGTCAATCAAGCACCAAAAATCAATGACCTGAAAGAAAGATGGCCTGCTCTTTTTGATGCAGTTCAGGTAAATATTTTTCCATAAGATAATTTGCAGTATGTATTCTTTTAAAGTAAATTGTATACATTAACATGTTGTGCCTATTTGTGCCTTTTTTTTTTTATACAGATAAACCAAGAATTCAGAAGGATCACCACTGTTAACCTGGAGACAACATTCATGGCAAAGCTGGACCAGTACTCTCAGAAAATAATGTCCTTGCTGTCCTCAAGAGGAGGGGCTGCAAAAATGCGCATTCGGCGCATCCAGAACATGCTGCTAGAGGTATGAATGAATGAAATGTAGTTTATTTCAAATAGGATAATCCACTTTTTTTTTCCAATAGGTGATATTGAGTCTTAAAAGGTAGCTGTTTACAACTCAACTATGTCAAATTATTGTTTAGAGCTTGAGGCACAAATATCAATTAAAACTATAAATACTTAATAATAAAACAAATTATAGGTGATGTGGATCATGATTGGCAGAGTAATTTGCAAGATTTTGCAGTTTTTCTATTTGTTACCTGGATTTTTCAAGTTCATGAATTGATCATTTCAGAGAAATGGCTCTTTGAAATGATCAATTCATTATTTTGATTATCACTGGAAATCTATAATTGGTACAGTTCAGGCCATATAAAGTCAATCCTTTTTTTTTTTTTTTTGGATGTAATTATCAAAAACCCATCCTCCTCGAAGAGCAGTTCGACATTCTTTTTCTTATTCACAGGACGATTCTGTGGAGAGAAGGCGAGAGGTCGCTATCCGTGGCTTAGTGGTGTATCTCAGGGAAAAGGAGGAGGATCTCTTCAAAGAGCAGGTAAATCAGACATGACTATACTTTGTATTAGAGCTACGATCTAATCTATTATTAATTGATTTCTAAATTAATCGGCAACTATTTTGATAATTGATTGATCGGTTTAAGTAATTATTTTAGAAAAAGAAGTCCAAATTCTCTGGTTTCAGCTTCATAAATGTGAATCGTTTCTGGTTTCTTTACTCCTCTATGACAGCAAACTGAATATGTTTGACATTTGAGGTCATCATATTGGGCTCTGAGAAACATTGACATTTTTCACCATTTTCTGACATTTTCTGGACCAAACAACTAATCAGATAATCGTCAAAGGAGCTTGCAAAGAGAACCTTCACAGACATAATCAGATAACTAAAATTGTTAGTTGCAGCCCTATTTTGTGTTACTCTCATGTATAAGTATGATTACTTAAAACATTTATATTGATTCTGATCTACCAGGATGGTGGCGGCGATATTACCAATGAAGTGATGAAGATTGTAACCAGAGGTGCCACAACGTCTGATCCAGCCAGCGCAAGGATCATACTTGAAGGAACAGAAGTCCTAGCAGACCTGGATGTACCCAGAGCCTGTGCCTTGCTAATGGGGCTGATATATGCACTCAACCTCAGCTACCCAAAAGAACTGAAAAACACTTTTGAAAAACACTTTTGAAGTGTTTCAAAAGATATTCCTCGAGCTGGATGATCTGAAAGCCAGTCCTAAGGTAATGTCACTAAAAAGTAAACTGTTGTACTAAAAAATGCGAAGAGTGAGGCTATCCTCAAATTAAACGGGAAATGTTCCACTGTTGTTTGCAATGTGTTGTGTTACATACTGTACAGTAGGCAGTAGGTGTAAAGTTGAGCGTTGAGCATTAAGTACACCTAGTTAAAAATAATGCACTTTAAAAGGATAGCTCAGGTCTTTTGAAGTGAGGCTGTATATGAGGTACATATGTATTGTGAGTGTATTACACACAGTAGATGGCAGTCAGTAAGCTCCACCTACGGAGAAGCAGACGGGGCCACCGGCACGCAAGATGAGCCTCCATCCTAATAAAACTGATGTCAGTTTAAATGTACATTATATCAAGAATATGTGTACTGCTTTATTTTGCTATCAGACAGCCTTTTCTGTGAGGAAAGAGAAGTTCTACTGCTTGTTGTTTCAATCGCTCTGGCCCACCAGCGTCCATGGACAAAAACAGCAATTTTACCTGACAGCACACAGGAGTTGCTGGTCTCCTGCTGCCTTGATCAGTAAGTGTAATTGTGTTATTTGGTGACTTTGGTGTTAGTTCGGGTTAGTTCAGATTTACCAAAGTCACACAAACAAACTGAGCCTATCGTGCGTGTTGGTGGCAGGAATGTGCTGACTGCTGTCTACTGTGTGTAATACACTCACAATGTACTTCATACTTAAAAAAACCTAAACTATCACTTTAACACAAACAAACTTGAATCAGAGCATGACTGTCAAAATGTTCAGTCTTTTTGAGACAGATTTACAGGGGTGTTTTATGTCATTTATTTTATGGAGGCAACAATTTTGTCTGCTATTGAAATGTCAATGAGTCTGGAATGGTGGACTGGTGTTCTAATAAACAGTTTGATCGTAAAACTGGAATTTCAATGTGTAATTTATTGTATAATTGTAAGTTATAAGTTATTGTAAGTTATTAGTACTCAAAAAAATTAAGGTAAGGTAACAATTTGCATGGATATTTCTGAGTAGAATAAAAGTAAAAAAATAAGTTTTAATAACTAAATGGAGTAATTTTTTAAACAATTAAAATTAAGTTGGTTCAACTTAATTAAGCTTGTAGAGGACAAAGCAAATCATGTTGTTTGTACGTAAGGAATAGAGTTTGCCTAACTAGAGAACTCTTGTGGCATTTACGCTATAGTGGCTAAGCTGAAGTAACTTAAAAAGATCCATGCAAATTGTTACCTTAATTTTTTTACGTTAAGCCAGCAGATCTTTTTTTAGAGTGCAGCTGTGGTACACAACAAGTAGAAAAACCCGTGTTCATCAGCCACCATCTGTACTGCTAGCTAAACTAAACTTTGTCACACTGCTTAAATTTTAATGGTATTTTTAAGTCACAAAGTATTTTGTTAATATAAAGCAGAGTTGGCAGGAGCAGGACTGACTTACTAAATAGGCTAACTAGAAGGTCACCCAGGTTGTCAGTATCTAAATGAGGGAAAATAATATATATAATCTTTCAGCTTTCTGCTTAAATTTGAAGGCAGAGTAGTGTAAATATTTTGTCTGCAATAATATTTGCTTTATTTATAGATAACATACTGCATGTATACATGCAGCATGGATATGAAGATGGGACACAAAGGGAACATAATAGACAAGAGAAAATAAAAGCAGAAATAAACAACAAACTCTCAATCAAAAAGACTAAGCTTAATGCTAAATTGTATAAAACTAAATCATTACAACACCAAGAATCACAAAAATATAATAAACTCAAAAAGCTGGGTCAAATGACCTAGAACCATGACAGCATGGGTTATTGTTATTCTTCAACACAGTCTTTCTTGTAATTTCATGTAACAAAATGTGCTATGTGCTAACTTGTCATTGTCATTAAATAGTCTTCAGGAATAGTTTTTCGGGCTTCCTGAATGATATTCAAAGCTTTATTTTGCATGTTGACTTGCAAAATACAGTCTAAATAAAGTCTTTTGTTCTGTCAAGATGATCCCATGGTGAAAATCTGGGATCTGGGGAGGCCAGTCCATGACTGAGCGTGTTCTATCCAGGTATATTTTTACTGAATTGGCTGTATGTTTGGAGTCATAGTCACATTGAACAATGAAGCTGTTGCCAATCAAACTTTTTTTTTGCATGGTGGATCAAAATCTGACTGCCCTTCTCTGTAATAATAATTCCAACAGTTTTGACAAGATCCCAAACACCACTAAACACCAAACCATGACAGAACCTCCACAGAGTTGTACAGATAACTGTACTCACTTTATCACTGCTCTCCTGATCTTTTCTGTACATATTGCCTATCGGAACCAAAACATTTCACATTCGGAATCATTACTCCACACGATCTGTTGTCAGTTCTTGTGTAATTTGACATATCTCAGCCTTTTCTCCCCCTTTGCATTTCTTAATAATCGCTTCTTGACTGCTATCTTTCCACTGAGACCATCTGATTCTTGCTCGCACTCACTTAGCCCCTTAAATCCTAGTGTGTCAAGTTGGATACATGAGTTTTTGAGACTTCTACATCATCAGTATGATTTTTTTTTCAGCCAAATAAACCCCAAATTAAATACATTTGTAAGCAATAAATAAAGAACATTAGAGTCTTCTGGAAATTATTTCATTGTTCTTGCTTTAACAGGTTAAAAATGACAAGAAAGTCTAGATCCTATACTATATTTTATATGTATTAAAATAAAGTATAAGCTAATAAAGTAACACAGGCAACCAGTAATTCAGACATGTTTAGTGTATTATTGTTGGATGTAGGCTTAATGTGTTGTAGGTAAACAGTTTTCTTCTCTCAAATACACCATGGCACTTTTCCTTCTGGATGTATAAGGGGTAATTTATTTAAATGACTAAAAATAACTATTTTGCTAAAAAAAAAAACATTGTGATATTAGATTATATATCCATTTACCTGTGTGGGTGGGCACCAAAATGGCTGGAGCTAGCCCCGGGCTAGTCGAGATGAAAGACTTTTTTTTTTGATGTACACTAATCCGTGGTGCTACATTTCATTCCAGAGCAGCCTCATGTATTGCACCCCTGAAAGCATCATCAGAAATATTCTCTTCATTTTCATCTTTTTCAATCATTATTTAACAGAGAAAGAGACTCCCAATTGCCCAAATCAAACAACTTTACAAAATTAAGGATAATCACACAGTGTATGTTGTGTTTACTGGTCTGTAAGGGACCAGTGACACATCTGTCTCGGTGCCAAAATGTATTTCTTTTTTTAAATGTCTCACCACACTCTACACTCTTGTGTGAAAATGTCAGTGGGCTAGAGACTTCTACTCAGTTTACAAACTAACAGGGCAAGAGGGTCCAGTGTTATCCATCTCTTGATTCATACACTGGGATTCTCTTTCCCTTGAGTGATTGAATGCACTTAGGTGCGTCTTTGGCAAAGAAAAAGTGCTTTAGAAGAGTTAATACAATAATTAAATATTTAGCAGTAGCTTTATTGCAGCTTTATTTCAACATGTCTATCACCACCTGAAATTTTGACCTTACTTATCTTTTTATTTGCAGCTTGTAGTGTGAGTACTTATCTGCATTTGTTGTCAGCCCTAGTCTTTTTCTGTATCCTAAAAGAAATGTAACAAATATTTTCATGCCAGTGATTGGGTTTTTTTCCCCCACTGTTGCTAAAGGAGTGTTTTCTTTTTGTCACCTTCTCTTTTTTGTATTTTTTTTTTCTCAGCTTTATCCTCAATACAGACAGACATTCCCTAGCATCCCTTACTTTTGTCCTGCGAACACCACTCACTGTCACACCCTCAGAGAGCGAATCACTATTGACTGATCCTGGGGATAATCAAAGGTCCCGGCGGCCTTTTTGTCCCGTTGGTTAATGGTGACCCAGCTACCCTCCTCTCTAAGTCTACTATCACCCGACCCTGTCCTATCTCTCCATTTCACCCCTCCTTCTCGCTCATGCTCTAGGATGATTCAGTGGCATTGATTCCTTCCACCTTTCGACCTCCTCTGAGAAGAAGATTTACTGATGCAACTGTCCCACTTTGAACACAAGCTTGAATCAGAATAAGGCTTGAGGTGTGTATATAAAAAAAATCAGTTTGTTTCTGCTTTGGACCAATTATAGGATGTGTGAAAAACATGGTTACAAAAATGGTTACAACCAATTTATTTTTGTGTATGCACTTATGTGCTTTTATCCAACATTTGCAAATGAAGTGCCTGAAATTAAAAGAAAATGTAGTTCTAAATGCATAAATAAAGCTTTGCCATTAACTTAGGTTAACATATTGACAATTTAAAGAAAAATGTAATAAAAGTCAGAGTTTGTAGTTCAGAACAAAAACAAAATAACAAAAACAACAAAATAGCATTGCTTTAAGGCAAAAAAGACCACAGTGAAACATGGGGTGTGGGTGGCAGAAAAAAATAATTTCAGATCATTATTCTCTCAGACCTGATTATTATTTAATGTATTTGTTTCTAACAGGAAATAAAATGCATTTCACAATTAAGTTCATATATCTGGATTGGCTGACCTGAACGCGGAGCTACAAAAGATTTGTTTAAACAAGCAATCATGAAAATAATAATAATTCCAATTCTTTTGAGAAATTTATTCCCAATCAACAGGAGGTGAAGCTTGGTAACAGAAAAACTAACAGAGATGATACTAACTTAGAACTAAAGAAATACACAAAGGCAGTTTAGTAGATCCA
The DNA here is from genome assembly GCF_057381915.1 of Diplotaxodon limnothrissa. Classification (NCBI taxonomy): domain Eukaryota; kingdom Metazoa; phylum Chordata; class Actinopteri; order Cichliformes; family Cichlidae; genus Diplotaxodon; species Diplotaxodon limnothrissa. The sequence continues at coordinate 37,062,007 of NC_140610.1, forward strand.
AAGCATAGGGTAGAACACATTGCTAACTCAATAGATCATTTATTTCACACATTTAGTTCAAGGGGACTTACAACCTCTTCGGCAAATGGCTTTCTACACTTTCCCTCATTTGATTGTTTGACTCATTTGAGCCAAGGTTTACCTTCAGACTCTCACTTGGCCAGTTGATGGAGCAATAGTGGTGTGTTAGAAGAGCTTATTTGATGTTAGTTTATTCAGCGTCAAGCTTGGAAACAAACCAACAGAGGAGACTGTGAAAGACCATTTGTTCATTAATTCATAGTACATGTCGTATTCTGAATCCTATTTATGTCATTACTTGGATGCTACTTCCATGTTTTTTTTTCCTTCCAAGCCTTGGAACAATTGCATGAGCTGGAAGCCAAGCAATCTGTTAGTGTTCTTCAGTTATGGATGGCTGCATAATGACATTCTCCTGCAATCGAAACAACTTTTTAATCAAGTTGATCTGTATTCCAAATCATTTTTACTTTTGCTAAGCTGTTTTCCCTGTTACTCACTCTTCTTCTGCCTTGTCACCACACATGCAGACACACTGAACATGGCTCATCTGATTTTTTGGGGGGTATATTACCGAGTCTCCGCTAGAACAGTTCAGTTGTTTTAGCTGAAGACAGGGGCCATAAAGTGCCATTAAAGATGTATCACCATAGTAGCTAATGTTTCCTTATCCATTGTCAAAGAACCTCCAGGACCGCGGCACTAACATATTCTTTTCCAGGTCATTTGCCGTCCTCTCGTCTATCCGGGTCTGCCGTAAATGACAGTAAATGGCAGATAGGACACTTTCAATTTTGTCTTCATTCCCTGACTCTTTAGGTTTGAAAATGGTATAGGTACTCTCAAATGTACAGTGCTTCATCTCTAGGACACATGTGACTAATGCTCAGAGTCCATTGTCATCCTATCTTGTTCGCTTCAGTGAGCTCTATAATATTTTGGGCTGCACATTTCATCCTCAATTATATTCCACAGAACAAAATGAAATCAGTTATTGAAGAGCGATTGCAGCAGTTACATGTTATCACTCACGAGTGTGGTTAATGGCTTTAAAAACTTACAGTAGAGATAGTTAAAACAAAGTAGGCGTCAAAAACTTTTTGAGCTGTTTGCATGATTTATGCTGCCATGATTTTTCAACTTTCTTCTAAACTTTCTAATCTCATTTCAAGACATACCAATAAACAGCATAATAATGACCACTGAAAATTCATGTGAAAGACAGGGTGAAACAGTTCTGATTTGGAGTAGACTACACACTGTAGCATGGGGCATAGTTGATGCATCAATTACATCAATAAAAAAGCTGTCTGAAAATAGTAAAAAAAAAAAAACATTCTTTAAATACCATACCTCTGCACATCCTCACCCTGTTTTTTTTTTGTTTTTTTGTTTTTTTTACCACTAAACATATTTTAGCATATCAGGCAGATTAATTACTTTATTACCACCCCCCAAGCCCACGACCCCATGATGATCCCCAGTATTCTACTGTAATGGCAATTAGGGTGGCTGTAGCGCAGGAGGTAGAGCAGGTCATCTACTAATCGGAAGATTGGTAGTTTAATCACTAGCTGCTTGCAGTGTGAATGTGTGTGAATAGTAGATAGAAAGAACATAGACAGAAAAAAGTGCTTGTGTAAATGAGACATGAGGTATGTTATATAAAGTGTTTTGACTGCTCAAGTGAAACAGGAAAGCATTATATAAGGTCCAGTTCATTTGAAACATGTACAGTACTAGCCTGATGGCCTTAGTTATCTGCTGAAGATCAGGCTCTGCGCGGTGTGCTCAGCATTCACTCAGCTTTAACGTCGCCTGCTAGCTTTGTGATAGCATGCCATGTAAGCACATGTTTTCAAAGAGACGTTGATGAATCATTGCAGAAGATGGTTCTATAAACTGTTGCTACCTTAAGCCTATGTAGCTATATTGGCTGATGCCAGAATAATGTTACAGCTGTGAGCAAGTCAAACAGTAATAAACTAGTAGTGATCCTTGTTGTATCAATGCTGTTATTGGTATTGGATCGGTACTTTAATTCTGTGCTCTACGTTCAGTAAGTAGTCCAGTGAATTCTTTTATTTAATTATTTATTTAATTTATTTATTTTATGAACAAGAAATATATCTCAAAGATTAACTTAAAACAAAGACAGGAGCATTTACATTCCAGGTCTCAGAAAAAGACAGACTTTCAAAATATATGCTGTGTTAAGTAATTACTGTGGAAAGTAAAAATCACTGACGTGATGTTTTTTAAAACATGTTTAAAATTTGCAAATTGATGATGATCCATTTCACAAATCAGGTTTTTCCTACATAAATGTTCTTTATAGGGTAAAAGTATCTGTAGATATCTGTAATACTGAAGCTGGATTAATACCAAAATCTGCAGTATTGCATGGCACTACTACAAAGATCAAACTCCTCTTTAATCACAAACAAAAGCGCACATCAGTTGGAGTTCTCCATCAAGAAATGCTTGAAACAAAACTGTTGAATGTTGTTTTGCTTTTTAACGCTGAGTTAATAGCCATAGTGCTAAAATGCTGAAGTACTTACTGAAAAGACACTTGAGTTTGAATAAATAAATCACTGAATGTTTACAGATATACAAAAAAGCCCACAAAAGATAATTAGTGACTTAGTTGTCATCAAAAAACAAACAAACAAAAAAGATCACAAGCTCAACCCATTTTGTGAAATATTTGCCTTCCCCCTTATACAGTAAGACAGCACAACTTCCAAAAATGATATGTGTTAGTGTGCATTTCGTTACACCTTTCCCATGAGACTTTGGGATTTATCTCCATGGAATTTCCTTCAAGCCCACTTTAATAGCTCTATTCTCTATCAAACTTCCCCTTAATTATAAAGGCTATGCAAACAGAACCTTAACAAGATGCTCAGATCCGATCAATCAACGCTCCATCACGCAGCCACGCTGAGTGATACGTGATGTGTGACAACTCTGTAAGCCCACTGAGAATTTTTGTCTTTAAAGGACAGAATTATAACTGAGGTCTGTCGGGATGCTTTGTCCTACCCCTGTCTATCTAATGCTGTTATTCCCTATTGTATATACCGATGCTTCCACTTTTCCTCTCATCCTCTCTGTTGTCTTATTCTAACTCTTCAGGTTTTTTCCCCCCATTGGCTGTCATAGCTCCTTACTCTGCCTGACTCTGTATTAATGCACTTTTTTTCTATTTGTCTCAGCTTTATTTAGTGTTCATACAAGTCTGGCATATTTGGAAGATTTAGATAACATTAACAGATGAGTTCAGAATATTCTTATGGGCGTTTCTCTCTTCTTCAGTTCCTTATATATATATATATATATATATATATATATATATATATATATATATATATATATATATATATATATATTACATTTCAAATGTAAATTAACATAAAATCACTGTAAATGTAATAAAACATAATTTTCTTGTTTTTTAAATGTATTTGTCTGTCCATGTGCATATTTAGATTGTTAAAATACATTCACAAATGTATCATAATTTCACAAATATTTGTCCGTTATTTGAAAGATTGAACTGTTAAATTCAAATTTAATGCTATGGAAAAATATATAAAATTATTCTTATAAACTTTTGTTACATCAAATAATAATAATAATTATTATTATTTTTATTTAGGGCGATCGTGGCTCAACAGTTGGCAGTTCACCTTGTAATCAGAAGGTTGCTGGTTCGAGCCCCTGCTCGGACACTCTCTGTCGTTGTGTCCTTGGGCAAGACACTTCACCTACCACCTACTGGTGATGGCCAGAGGGGAATTATAAAGTGGAATTGTAAAGCGCTTTGAGGGTCTCAAAGAGCGCTATGTCAATGCATTCCATTATTATTTAAGTTAACTGTATATTTCTGTACATTTAAGTATTTTTATTCATATTGCCGCATTCATTGACCTTGTTTATAGGTAATTTCATTGTTTAATCACATTAAAATGTTCCTAATTTAATGTTTAAAAGCACTTGAAAAAGGCAAAATCCCATGTAAAATTAGGGCAACAAACTGTATTGTCATTACTGAAAATAACCGTATTTTCATGAGAAAGTTATTTTCTGTTATTTTCTGGTATTATTTTGGCGCCCCAGGGGAGAGATGAAAGCCAGAGTCAAGAGAGAAGAGAGACGAGGGGTTGGAAGGCCTTGAGATGGAAGATGATGAACCACTACAAAGGCAAAGAGAAATCAAAATGGAAATGAGGCGCCACCAAAGAGCACTCCAGCCTCCCTCTAGACCAGTTGAAAGCCAGGACAGAGCGAAGAGAGGGAAGAAGGAGAACACGATGACAAGTTGTCATCTACGTTTGATGAAAATCAATATAATTATCAATAGCATTTGCATAAGTTACTGTAGTATAATAAAGATAAATAACTATACCAATAACTAATTAAGATCCACTAAAAACAGACATTTAGTTTTTAACATTAAGTAGATTACATAAATAATATAATGCATAGAAGCAAGATGTAACTTTTTGTAGATATGAAAACAGAAAGCAGGTCTGTGTTGAAGAAGGTAACACTCAACAGATTAGGTAGTACAGTATGTTTCCCTTTGCATTTACAGGTCTCGTCTATTTTACTGGGATTTATTATTTACTTATTTCAATGTATGCAGGTTATTGAATATTTGTAGCCATTTTATATCACTCTAGTAGATATCAGTATGTAATTACTAGGGGTGCAACGATACACAAAATTCACGGTTCGGTTCGGTTCGATACTTTGGTGTCACGGTTCGATATTTTTTCGATACAAAAAAAATGTTCATGCCTTTTTAATTTGTCATTTATTAAAATTATAAATATATATTTTAACTCAAAAGTACAGTTTTTAAATTTAACCCTAACCCTTGTGCGTGTTTTTTATTTTGACAGTGAATGCGCACCTGCGGACCACTTATGTGCAGCCCTGGTTATTTAGCTCGTCATATTGCAGCCACAGAAATTATTTTGTCCATGAAACTATAAAGCTGCACTTTCTTTTTGCCTTATAGTCTGATTTGTCATAACTTCTCCGTTTTGTGGTAAGCTTTTCTTTGGCTGTCACTTCTTCACCCTGACCTGTCTTATTTGGCTCAGCAGAACTAAAATATATATCTGTCTGTGAAGGTTCTCAGTCATCCAGGTCATCGTAGTCAAATATAAATCCTGCTGCTTTTACACACGGACTCACATAAGCTCAGCGATTCTCTGCGCGATCAACCTCTCACATGTTTAAGCTGCGGGAGATTTCACTTGTCATGTTTGCATAGTAAGCTAACGATTAATAAGACGATGTCAGAGGAATTGGTGCACAAATTATCATCACTCACAGATCAGTGCTGTCGCTCTCTATACACAGTTCGCACGATTGCAAAGTGAAAGCAAAAAAACAAGCGCAAATTCAAACGCGACTTCAATATGTCACATATTGACAGTGGCTCACCGATGCCAATGACATAATTACCCAGCTACATTTCTGAAAGAATGCAAAAGCATTGACATATATTTTTCCTTCTTACAATAGCCCGACGGGCAGGGAAGAGATAGATTTTGGTAGCCCGACTGAAAAAATCGCTAGCCCCAGGACGTCAGGCTAGCGATATTGCAAGCCCTGTATCTGATTGAGGAATCATGCATCTTTGGAAAAGAGAGTTTATTACAGAGAAATGTCTCTTTCCAAAATAAAAGCTATACTATCCGCTTCTTCTGGGCTATATTCTCAGCAGCATAAGGAGAATCATGTGCTAACAGCTGTCTAAATGACTCGGCTAAAGTTAGTAGCATGCTTGCTTTTTTTTGTCTGCTTCCACTTGTCTTTGCACTAGGATGATGTCGGCGTAAATGTGCAGTCATATTCGTTGTGTTCCCACTAGTGCTTTCAGGTTAATCTCGTTGAAATGACCTTAACACCACAACATGGCAAATCTCCGTTAACGAGCTACCGCCGATCGCCCCGTGCATGGGGCTAGACGGCCAACACGTTAACGAGCTAACTGCGCTAACACACTAGTTCCCACCCATGTAATTGAGCATTGCATGGCACATCCAACATACTGTTTTACTTTAGTCCATGACTCGCTTACCTTCAGGGTCATACGTCACATGAAAACCAAAATAATTCCAAACGCCAGATCTGAATGAGGGTGGGGGAGGTGCCCTGCGCTCTTCCTTCTGACTATGCTGTCTGTGTTGAGCGCCCAGTGGATCTGCGCTCGACAGTGCAGCCTAGGCGGAGTAGTCGAACGCAGATTCACTGAGCGCTCCACACAGACAGCATCGTCAGAAGGAAAGTTGATAAAATAAATTACAAATTTTGTATTGTTCGATACATACGCGTACCGAACCGAAAGCACTGTATCGAACGGTTCAATATCGATACGAATATCGTTGCACCCCTAGTAATTACATACTCACTGTTTACTGAGCCTGCTAGTCGGAGGATGAGGCCATGACCTTCTTGGATTATTAGATTAAGTAAGCAGTTAGCACTTTATTTTAATAGTGGTAGTGTTAGTTGAGCTCTTCTTCCACTTTAAGGTACAAATTTCTTGAGCAAGGCAGCATACCATAAGGCACCACCAGTGGGAGTGGAAAGTTTTGTGGGTATTCTATTAACAGTGCACAATTTTTATAAAAGCCAGTTAATTTTACTAATTCAGAACCCAGTCAAGAGCATCACTAATGGGTCACAAGTAAGACGACCAAATCAGTAATCTACTACAGCTTGTTATAGTCTGACAAATACAATTCTCAAGTGTATGTTTTAAGTATAGACACAACAAATAACATGGCAATTCAGACCAAGGAAGAGGAAGCACAGGAATAAATTATACGTTCTACAAACCCATAAAGGTCCAATGAGTTGGGAAATTGTGTAAAATGTAAATAAAATAGAATGACTAGTCATGTGCAAATCTCCCATGAAACATATCGAATGTTGAACTGAGAAAAATTTTTAAGAAGGATGTTATCTCAGTTTGAATTTGATGGAATTAGACACATCTTAAAAAAAAAAAAAAGATGGGAACAGGACAACAAAAGGATGAAGAAGTAATTGGAGTTAATTTCTGGGATCCTGACAAATCCAGTGTTAATGTGTTACTGCATGTGTCCTATGTATGTATGCACGCATGTGAGATGTTTGAAGTGTTTATTTAAATAATCTTCCCCATTGGTTTTATTCTGGATAAGTCAGTGGATATATCATTTATGTTCTGTCCACTATCTGTTTTTTATCCTTAGTATTTTATTGTATTTCCCTCCTTTGTCATTTTTTAAAATAAACCTTCAACAAGGTATGACATGTAGACAGAAAACAAGGAGACTCAAGGCCGAAGATGGACACAAACGCAAGAACGGCTACAGATAATGTAACACTTATGAACTAATGTCTAGTATAAATCGTAATTCATTTTTCATATCAGCGTTTTAGTTTTTTTCTGCTTCAGCAGCTCTCTATGGCCCTTGTTAGGCATTTAATAAAAAAAAACAAAAGATTATTATCACTACTATCACTATTTGCAAAGACAGCATGGCAAAAAGATCGTGTGTAATAACTGATTCATTCCAGTGTTTTCAGTTTGAATAGTTTAAACCAATGCATTTGTGTCAATAAACTTAAAGAAAAACATAATTTAACTTAATAAAGCTTTATTACAATCAAATGAACAGTGAAATATTAAATAAATCAAACAGGTATAATTTCAGGACCATGGACAGTTTTCGCCATCCTCTAATGAGCTGTGAGCTGTTTCTAGTGTTGGACCCACACAAATTCAGATTGAGCATGTCATATTGAAATGAACTGATGGCTCACGTATTTACAAAACAGTTAAACTTTTGTAAATCACTGAAAAAACATCACCACACTCATCAGCGCTATTTAGGGATTGTGCTCTTGTGTTGCAGCAATATTCCCAGTTGCTATGGACATGTGTGTCCATGTGCGTACATGAGCACATCATAAAATATCATAATTTAACACAAATTAACTAAAAAGCTGTAATTAGGCAGATTCACTTGTATTATCTTCTATCATTATTTTATTTTTGTCTAGAAACATTAGGACAAAGAACACAGATGCTCTATAAGCAAAGCATTATCAGGACTGAGCCAGTCAGGTTCATCTAAGGTGCTCTGACAGCTGACAGCATGAAATCAAAGTGCTAAGCACATATTAAATGTGACGATACATAGTGCATATGAAAAAGGCTTGGGGTTTAAGTGTAACGAATGTACTTAGAATTTGTGCTGGTGACAATGGTGCACAGACATATCGATAGCATATAAGGGCAAAAGACAGTCACATAAGCCAGTTGTAAATTTGCATGTTTGATTTCCTAAAAATACCCTTTATATCTTCACAACTACGGGAACTGCTTTGCCCAGTGTAACCTAAAATAACAGAGACTAAAGGCATCTTTACATTTCATTTTTGTGAAATTGACTCTATAGAGAGTTATATTACTCTATTTTATAAGTTTGGTTTCTTTTGGGGTTTTTTTTAAATCTATTTTGTTAGATATGTGTTAATGTTTTGCAAGCAAAGCATTTGTTAGGTAATACTAATGGCATGACAATATTAACTCTCTTAAAATTGTTAATTTAACACCTCTATAGTGGTTCCTGTGTAAACTACGAATGAGTGGTAATTTTAGCACCATGACTGACAATTAACATTTTTATATTTGCTGTGGTTTAATGTGTAGGGTCCTCTAAAAATGCACACAGAGTGCTACTGAGGTTACCAGGCTTTGAGGCTTTAAATTCTCTAACTTAATTTCTATATTGACATGTCTGTCGTGGGCCAAGGACACAAAACTGAGCCAGTTCTTCATGAAAAGTGCAATAAAATCCTTTGTAAGACAATTATTTCAAATTTCATTATTGCCATGCACTATGCTGTATAACACTGAAGTGTTCACAGTTCCAACACTGATAAAAGCCTGTTACATGTTCGCCTTTAGGCCATATCTAATAGCCTAGCAGAGTCTTGGGGCAATGATGACAGTGTTTTTAGGACAGAAAAAAAGAACATGGACTGAAAATGAAGAAAGTACCAGCACACATTATGGAAAAAAATAACTTAGAGTGATGTATATCTCATCTTCTCACAGGGATTTGTGTGTAATGTATACAAAATTAGTAGCAAACACCCCAATTACATCAATTACAACACATTCCACTATATGTCTTGTTGCCATAACAAACATTCCACATGACTGAGATATATATATTTAGTGTATATTTTCATGTGTTTGTGTGTATTTGGGAGAAATGGGAGATATTTACTGTAAAGGCACCAATATTAGCGTGCTGGCTGAGTGATACAGATGCCCTAAAGGAAGTGTTCTTCTCACTTTCCAAGCCTCTTCTACAAAAAGATGGCGAGGATATGAATGCCTCGCTCAAGTACACATTTGCATAGTGATCCTAATAATCAGATTGTCCTCTGGCTGCTATTGTGTTTCCTTTTCTAAAAGTGGTTATAAAATGTTTATTCCAAAAGTCCCCGGGGCCAGGCTTAGTCTTCTCAAGATTCTGACAGAGCCACTTGAACCTATTGCCAGTCCTTTATTCTTTCAGAATCTCTTTCTAGTATTATTTCAAGACACGGTGATGTGAAACGAAGACATTTATATATATAATATTATATATTATAGAATTACAAACACTCAAGCTATATCCTTACATCTATCTCTTTGTTACAGTAGAGGGAAGGAATTTGTTAAACATTATATTAATAAGGTGTATTTACTATTAGTGAGATACTGTTAAATTATTAAGGAGCACCAGTTGCAGATAGGATGCGTTTATATGCATTCAGTTTCCCTTTACTGGTTTTAATTTGAGACCCATGTTGAAAGTACAATTAAATAGTCTGGTGTAAGTGACAGTATAAAGTTATGTATAAGGGTATCCACTGGCAACAGAGATTGGAGCACTCTGCTTTGAAGTAGGTGGTGGATGGAGGAGGGAAAAAAAGGGACATCAAAGAGAAATACACACACAATTGTCAGTTATCATGGCACGCACACACACCCATTAAAATACATTCAAGGTTTTCTCATTGTTACTGCACAGACAAAAAACATGCACACACTAGCCCTCTTGTCGTGAATGATTGACACACACACACGCACACACACCTCCACCAGTACTATACCACCCCCCCAAAAAAAACCTCCTTCATGGTCTTGTCTTTCCATCCACTTCTCACACACATAAAAAAAGTGCACTGTCCACAATGAAGACACGTGCATGTACAAATCTGTGTTGTACATGCAAGATTTAAATGCAATGGATAAAAAAAATGTCTAAAATTGTGATAACATTTCTGAAATTGTGAGCAAAAATACTATGCTTCATGTAGTAAAGTAATTATATAAAAGCTGTCAACTGGAAAGCTTGTCAGGCGCAGTAATTGCTGCTGGTTTGGCTCAGCTGGGGGTGTGCAATTAAATGGGTAAGGAGTTTAGAAATATGTTACACTAGACTAAATATCAAACTCTGGATTATTGTTGGACAAATGATTTATCATGATAGGGAATATTTGATGAGTTTAGCTAGCATTTAGCACGAACACAGAACCAGTCTCCACCACATTCTCCCATTGTCAAGCTGTTCCCTTGGCTCCCTGTCTGTATGTGCACAGCAACCTATCTGCATCCCCGATTCCTCTTGTTCTAACCGTAAACACCATTTTTAAAACAAAAATAAACAAAAAAATATTTGCATGCATTTAATCTGTATTTTGAGATGTTTAGTTTCACCATTATATAGACAATTCTGTTAACGTGCAGCTTTTTATTTTAAGCACATTTTAATCTATTCCTATGACGCATAGTTTTAACTACAAATTTTGTGTTTTCAGAGCCTCCCCCTCCCCTCCCCAAATCCTTCCCTATGTTTCAGCAAACTTGTAGCACTCACACCGAATTTCTTTTAGAAACAGATTTACAAAGTTACTGGTAAGGAAAGAAGTCAGAAGATGAAAGTTCCCTCTACCCTCATGAACTTGAAATGTAGCTAAAGTTATGTAAAAAAGAAAGTTTTCACAGGACTACATATGGCCCTGTGAAAACTTTCTTTTTCAAAGTGCACCCCGTGATTCAGCAGATTCTAGAATCACTTTTCGGAGGAATGAGTGGAAGTAGTAATTTTAGAGGAATTTTGGCTCATTTTTCTATACAACAATGCTTCAGTCTTATATAGAAAGCTCTCTTAAGGTCCTGGCACAGCTTTTCAGCTGGGAGAGGTCTGGACTTTGGACCATTGCATCACCTTAATTCTTTTATTTCTCAACCATTCAGAGACATATGGCCTTACGTTTTACTCCAAAATGCTTTGGTATGGCTCATAATTGACTCTGTGACTGCAAGGTGTTGTCCTGTGGTTCTGTGGCTGTAGAACAAACTCAAATCAATACCCTCTCTGTCCTACATTAATGTTGATATACTGTGTTAGGTTTTCTCCAAAAATGGCACTTTGCATTTTGGCTTAGGATCTCCCCTTTGGTCTTATCTGTCCAAAGGACAGGAGTTTCAGAACTCTTGTGTTTTGTTCATATGCAAGTTTGCAAACCCAACCGATGTCGCCCTGTTTTGGAAACCTGTCCAAACAAGCTGTATTATTCGAATTAAACTTTACCATGTACCACAGGCCTGCAAAGTATGAGATATATTTTATGCACAGGCTTGGGGTGAATTTGAGGGGCCTGCAAAATTATTGCACTGTGTTTACACAGACCTGAATGCTCCAGACTAGCAAATTTTTAAAACGTCTACTTTTATAGAGGGGCTCACACTTGCTGACAATCAGTCAATCAGTCGCATTTGATTAGCAGCACCTTGCTTGTCCTATGGAAACCATACGTTTTTTTTTTTAACAATACTGGATTGAGTTGTGTGAAAACTTTCTTTTAACTTGCTACGACCCGTCTAGGGCCAGGCAATAACATGAGTGAGGCACTCGCTTCCCCCTCAAGACCCAAGCAGCCACAGGAAACAAATTCGTTCTTTATAATGTGATTTATTTACAAAGTGAAAAAAAGAGGAACAACAAAACGGGAGTGTCAACACTTCAGTGTGAGCCAAGACCAAAATAACAAACAAAAACTAATCTACACAAATCCCTGACCTTACCAAAACAAAGTCCAAAAATAAAGACAGAGTCTGACCTCCCTAACTAATTCAAAACAGGAAAAAATGGGTGATCAAAAGCAACAGCAGCTCACCCCTACCCACTCCACTTCCACAACTTTTAAGCCGCACTGCAGCCAGCGGTTGCCACAGGTACACTGCTGGGTCATGAGGAGAAACGCGAGGACCTCTCCCGCCGTAGCACTCCAGCCTCTTTTTAATGGGCGGGTCCTCCAGCTGGGACCAGTCACGTCGGGGCGGTGTATCCACGCACCAATCGGAGCAGGGCCCTGGCACAGCTGAATTAACATAAAAAATAACATCACCTGCGCAAAACAAAACACATGAACATGCAAGTTCGTAACAAACTAATCTTCACACATTATAAAACCAAGTTTAAATTCTAACGTAATACCAAGCAACCTTCCCTCTTCATGGGAACTATTTTAGCTTGCTAATATTTAGAATATTGCTTTGTTGATTCCAGGAGTTGTTTCTAGTTGTGGAATTAGTGAAAACACCAATGCAGCATACTACTGCTGTAGGCAATAGCTGTTTTTAAAGTTCAAAGTGCTTTAAATGTTAAACAAAGCCACGTATTTTGTCTCTCCAAATTTCATAAAGGCACAGTATCTTTTCCTGCATCGCAACCTCATTCTGCCTTTCCATACATGTCAGTATCAAACAATGTCATGCTACAGAATAAAAAAGCTCTACCACAGAGCGCAAAAGATACAGCGTGATTTAGTATCCTCACTAAGGACTGGGGATGTTTTACAAAGAAGTGGTAGAATTACAATGTTTTACACACCAGATGCTGTGTGCTCCAAATTGCAGCACACAACACCACTGCTGTGGTATAGAGACTAGTGGTGTCAAAGCTTTGGCAGGAAGCTTAGTGTTGCACATGATCCTCTAAGCAACAGTAGATGGAGAATGCTGTTAATTGTGCCTTTTAAAAAAATAAATAAATAGGCATTCAGCTATTATTGTCAAATGCCTAATGAGATAAACGTATGAGAGGTCATGAAAAACTTGCAATACTGTTACTTCAATCCATATGAAGAGTCATTTGTTTGCTACATATTGTATCACTCTCACCCAGGTCACAGCAACAGTTCTCACGCCTTAAACCAATACACATTTTCTATCAAGTGTAATGTTCAAGTATGTGAAAAAGACATGGGAACATTCTCAGAATCAGGGCATAAATAGTTATATTTTGATATCAAGCATTACAAATCATGTGTCATAGACTTTTTCACGCCATTACATTGAAGTCATCCCATAATGCAGCCTACACACATAAGAATATGTCACTGTCCCAAGCCTGCTTATTTGGAACTGCTCAGGGATGTTCACAGCCTCTGTGTGCTTATGTGCACAAACTGACTGTGCTTTGTTCACAGATTCCTGTGTGTGCATATGGATGACACCACCACCTGGCTGTGTCCGTGCGTCACAGTCGTGTAGTGCCGTTTTCCAGAACAACACATATGCCAGGGTGTTCAGTCCACTGGCCAGAGTGGCAGCTCCGAGTTTTGGGCTGAGCAGCCGGCATTGTGCCCTTCATGGTCATGGCAGATGGAGCCAATAGAGACGAAAGGCTATTACAGGGAACAGGGAGGGAACAGGAGGAGGAATGAAGGAAGCAGAAATAAGTCAGGGGTTCAGGACAAATACAAGTAAGAGGAAAAGTGGAGAAAGAGTATGATTGAAAGGAAAGAGGCAAATAGAAGGGCGTGGGCAACAGGGAGAGGAAAAGTAAAAACTGAATGCCGACTTGCAAGCAAAGGCTAAAGGCAAATGAACAAAAGGGAATTTTAAAGATGCCTATTAAAAATGACTTGCTGGAGCTTTGCCTCATGAAATTCATGTAGTATTGGCAAGTTGCATCCAGGACATCCACAAGCACTTGTTTGTAGCAGGGGCCACCTCTGCTGTGAGCCGATTAGTCTGCACAAGTGGTTTGCCTCCAGTCTGCCTCCCGCTGCCTAGTGAATGGAATGACTGAAAAATAATTACTTTCTGCTTAGTCTAATAAGCAAAAAAAGGAATACAGATGGAGGTAGAGGCAGGTAATATGGGCCTCAAGTCAAGGACACAGACAGGCACAGAGGCCAATAAATCTGGATCTCACAGTGTTCAGCCCAGTCAAATCCTATTATGAACAATAGCCAGTTGGGCCCATTACCAAGATGGCATATCATTATGATGGCTGCCCATTAGGAGTAAATTGGAAAATTGCCAAATCACTGTCAATGATGAAACCGTACAGCAGGTAAAGAAATGTATACTCAAATCAGGAAAACTTAATTAAAACTGGAACAGGAAAAGATCCTTTGATGCTGTTCTTTTATGTATACGCTGTATTCAGTATAGTCCTGGGGGCAGGATTTGTGGTTTTGTAAGTATAAAGGACCAGAAAAATATTCTTAACCTTCAGCAGTAATCAAATAGCTACAGGTGCCTAACTAGGTTTTAAAATCAGTGGTGAGAAAAAGCTCTAGCTGTCATTTCCTGTGGAGAGTTTATGTGGTTAGATTGATGTAGCATTTATATATTTTACAGTATCATTTGTGTAATATTTATTAATGTAATATTGACAATATTACATATTTCATCACAGTTTTTACTATTAAAGATTATTTCATTTGGAGCTGTTATTTTCAAAAACAAGACAAAAAAACACATTTCTAAATCTTTTCCCTGTGTATTCTGCATTATGAAATGTGATTCCAACTACTGTATTCTTTAACTATATTTTTTCATGTCACATGAAGTTGTTAAACTATAATATTCATTATTCTCAGGTACCAAGCTAAGATGCCTCCTGTGTAATAAGTCCAGTGTTAAAAGTGGAAAAGTGACTGGAAATGGCAGCAACTCAGCCCCAAAGTGATAGACATGAAAATATCACAGAGAGGGCTCAGCACATTCTGAGACACATAGTATAAAGATGTCACTAACTTTCTGTAGAGTCTATCAATACAGACCTCCAAACTTCATGTGGCCTTCAGATTAGTTCAGAAACAGTGCATTTCAATGGACGAGCGGCTTCATCCAAGCCTTACGTCACCAAAGTGTCGGCTGTAGTGGCGTAAAGCACACCTCCACTGGACTCCAGAGCAGTTTTTTGGAAAATTTCATGCGTCCAACTTTGTGGGAATAGTTTGGGAATGGCTCCTTCCTGTTCCAACATGACAGTGCACCAGTGCACAAAGCCAGGCCCACAGAGACATGGATGAGCAAGTTTGGTGTGGAAGGACTTGATTGGCCTGCACAGAGTCCTGACCTCAACCTGATATAACACCGTTGGGCTGAATTAGAGTGAGGACTGCGAGGCAGGCCTTCTCATCCAACATCAGTGTCTGACCTCACCAATGTGCTTCAAGAACAATGGCCAAAAAATGTGTGAAAAAAAAAAAAGATTTGAAGCTCTTATAGCTACACAGGGCGGGCCAACATCATATTAGATCCTACAGATTAAGAGTGGGCTGTCACTGAAGTTTGTATGAGTCTGACGGCAGACTTGCAAGTGCTTTTGGCAGTATAGTGTATGTCCACAAGGCGACTGGTGGAGGACATACACATCAGAGGTTATTGTTTATGTTGGGGTTTGTTTTACATACCTGGTAAACTTGCAATTTCTCTTTTTTTTTTTTTTTTTCCAAATCAAATTTCAAACATTTTGGCAATAAAGTTTTCTTGTTTATAAGGTCTTTTGGGGCATTCCAGATAAGTGAATTTCTATAAAACAGCTGGGCATTCTTTAAATTCAAAACCCTGTCCTCACCCCTGAGCCTACAGAGCTCACCAATGACCTGGTGGATTTTATGTTAGTGAGAGTCAAGCGATGCAGTGTAGTGAATAACATATAGCTGTGGGAATCATGATACACGCACACACAAAACTGTCTTACAACTACATCAGAGTCGATTTCCACTGTTCTTTTCCTGTCCTTGTTTGCTCACACCGAGCCCCAAGCTGCATTCGTCTTTGCCCTTTGTACTTCCTATACAAATGCAGCATGTACAACCTCATGCTCTCCCCTCACTGCTTCAGACAACATCAGTGTTCCTGTGTCATGACCTATTTACTCTCGATGTCTCTCAACCCTGCTGCAGCTCATGTGCTTGGGGTGAAATGCCACTGAAACCCGATGCCCCAAGCTTTGGTCATCACTCAGCAGTTCAGCTAGGATTAATGTCACAGTCAGAGTAAGAGCGACAATTTGTAAACCAGAAATAGCGACATAATGGAGCAGGATGTTTTTTTTATTATATTTTAAATCTTCTTTTTTTGGTCACATGACAGCAGTCAGAGGTTAGTGAGAGAGCTTTTCAATTTGCCATATTCCTTCAGTGTTAGGCAATTATGCAACAGCTATCACAGCAGTAAACACCTTTTGTGACATTTTGCCTTAGATGAAATCAATTACATTTCATGTTTACAGCATCACAAGTTGCGCTATGGAAAACCTTTCAACCCCACGCTATTAAAGCTACTGACCCCCGGTCCTATTAAAGAAAGAGAACCAATACACAGGTAATGATATAGGCAGAAAATTACATGTGGCTTTGATATGTTGTCATGTATATAATATTAAGTGTGCAGAAATATGAAAAGATTGCTTTATTTGCCCTTAGTCAGACTATTTTTTGTATTGCCTAGTTTGTTACTACAGTCCAGTGATTTATTATAGATAATTCAGGTGTCATTACTTATATAAACTACTATATAAACACCTACTGTACTTATATAAATAGTACAGTTTATAGTGTAAGACCTGCTGTAAAACAAAATACAGCAAAATTAACCAGAATAAGAAATACTTCATTCATCCCAAAAGCTGTAGAGTACAGTTATTTCAGTGCATCAATTACTGACTCTCCTCCAGCTCACACCAATAATTCTTATGTCCCACACAAATGTCCCATTTGCCAGTCTTTGCAGACAGGGATTGGTCCACAATGGCCTCCTCTCCTGGCCGCCGCCCGGCACACAGTGCACCCGACCCCTATGATGTCTCCTGCGGGTGGTAGGCCTGCTGGTGGATGGGCCCATGTCCATTTTTTGGGCTGTGCCAGGCCGGGACCCATGGGCTAAGGCCCGGCCACCAGATGCCCCAGTAGCCGTATCCCAGGAAGATTGAACTGTTCCCTTGGTGTTCTGCTCATATAGGTCTTCTGAATCCCTCTTTGACTTGTCCCTTACTCAGGACCAATTTGCCATGGTAGACCCTATCAGGGGGCAGAAGCCCCTGGACAAGATAGCCCATGGGATCCCTGGAATGCACAAACTCCTCCACCACAATAAGGTAGTGATTCGCAGAGGGGATCTCATCTCTGCTTTTCACGGATGATGTGGTTCTGTTGGCTTCTTCGGGTGATGACCTCGCACTGGAACGTTCGCCTGCCGAGTGTGAAGCGGTGGAAATGAGAATCAGCACCTCCACATCTGAGGCAATGGTCCTCAGCTGGAAAAGTGTGGAGTGCCCACTCCGGGTCAGGTTTCTATTGTTCTATTCTTCTAAGCCCTTTTGAATTGTAGCTCCAGTTTCTGGTTTTTAGCAAACAGGACTTCAGCTTCTGTAGAACAGATTCTGTTAATGTTCCACCTGCCATGCATTCGGAGATGCTCTTCTACATACTGTAATGAGTGCTTATTTGAGTTAATATTGCCTTCCTCTTTTCTTGGAGCAGCCTGGCCAGTCGAGGTAACCGGATATTTTCTCTTTTTTGGACAGTTCTCAGAAAACCCTAGAGATGGTTGTGTGGGAAAGTCCAAGCAGACCAGAAACTCCTTAAATATTCAGAACAATCTGTCTGACACCAGAAACTTTCTTCCCCCTTCTGATGCTCAATTTGACCTTCAGCAGGTTGTCTTCAACATGACTATATACATATATGCACTGAGTTGCTTTTTTTTTTTTTGCCTGTCCTGTTTGGCTCTTTTGCCATCAGAATTGTTGTCTAAAGGCAAAGAAAGATGCCCAACGGATTTACTTTACCAAATTGACCATCCCAGCCTTGCCGTAATGGTCCATTTGATTCACCTTTTATTGTTTCTTTTATTTTCACTTACTGAATACGGGACAGACTTGACTGGGGGAAAGAAGGGGAGAAAGAAAGAGGGAAAGAGAAACAGCTGAGAAGAGGGACGGGGGAGAAGGGCAAAAGACAAAAACCAACAGAACGGGCAGAGAGAAAAAAAATGCATATATCAATCACCTGGATCACCTGCTGAGAAAGAAAAAAGAAAACAAGCAGAAGAGAACAAGAGTAATAGAATAAACAACATCACAATGATATATGGGAATATGACAGTAAATACTAAATATTAAACATTATTGTGCAGCACATAAGATCAACAGAACACAGTGTGCTTTGAGGTAGGAGCCAAAAAGGGTGTAGTTTGTGGGTGTGATCACCCGTGTGTACACCTGTGAGCATGGACGCGCTTGTTTTTTGTTTTTTAAAAGGTTCCTTCATGTAATAATCTGCTAGAGGGTGTGGGGGGGCCACAGCCCCGTCCTCCAGGGCATGAAGCAGGTATGGAGGAGATCAAAACTCCAGACATCCAGAGGCCCCCAGAACACAAGAGACCAAGGAAGACCAACAGAGGGGCAGCCGCGCCACTGTCCCAGTAAGAGCTGAGGAGAGTCCCAGATGAGGGCTCACTCAGCAGCCGCGGAGCAGAAGCCAGGGGGAGTTGCAGTGACGCGCCCGTGAGCTCCGCCAGCAGCCAGCCGCGCCTGAGTGACCGAGCCCCAGGCCGAGAGGCCGGGGGCACCCCGCCTCCGAAGTGGCCCGAGCGAGCCCCAGGCTCCGGGCCCTGATAAGCGGCCGCCAAGGAGTGAGCCGGTGTGTACCTGGACGCCCACCCCCGGACACAAAGAACCACCAACGCACCGATGTCTGAGGGGGTCCGCCACTGGCAGGGGAAGTGGTGGTAGGGGGAGATAGGCCTCCAAACCTTGGAGGGCCTGAGATGTCCCCAGAGAGGTGACGCCTGACACCCAACCTGACATATAGACACAGACATACAGGCACACACAGATACAAACATCCATTCCCACCCTCATGCTCTCAAATGCACTTACTCCACACTCAACCAACGTGGAGACAGACATAACGAGACGCTGTACACACGATCACACTCTCCAAGCGTACTCTACAAACCGGGTCTAGGTGCCCCCGCCCCTGGAGGGGGGAACTGCACCCAGACCCAGGTGGTGTTTCCCTTTTCCCTGCGGTGGGGGGAGGCAGACCGCCCCGACTCCGCAGCAGCAGGAAGGCTCCACACTCCAGACCGCAGTCGGACGGCCAACTCCTCCTCCTAGCCCCCCCGCTCCAGCAGGTCGCAGAGAATGGGGGTGAGAGAAGACTCCAAACCTCCCTCCACCCGCTCATTGTAGTGTTGATGCATGTGTGTTCTAAGGTGCATTTAAAACCCAGGAGGGCTTGGAGCTACCTGCCAGAGAGCAGCAGGTAAGCGCATGGTCCCTCCTGCTAGCCCTCAATGTCTACGTGTATTTAAAATTGAGAGGTGGGCAACGATGCCAGGGGTGGGGTGTACACCCTGATGGTACTTTGGACTCCGTGTATCGTGCCCACCCCCAAGATCCTATATGTATGTGTAATGAGAGTGTGAGTAATGTGAATGTCTAAGTTGTGGGATAAAATTGAGGCAGAGGCAGCCAGAAGGGGACAGAGGGGGGGGGGGGGGGGTAGCCTCCTCTGCACCCTGGTGACATACCCCTACTCCAAGGCCCTGCATGTGTGGGTGGTTGTGGTGGAGCGGGAAGAGGGAGGCAGCTGGAGATGGGGAGGGAAGGAAGGGAGGGGCAAGTGACCCCTCCCTGGGGCCAGCTCCCCCGCTGACCCCAGTAGGCACCCCCATACTCCGCGACCCGCCAGGGAAAGGGGGCCCAGGCCCATCCAGACCGGGGCCCAGTGCAGCAGCGCCTCCCGGCCCCACAGAGCCCGCATGCACTGAGTTGCTACCATCTCACTGAATAGATTTTTATATTAATAAGCATTTGAATGGGTGTACCTAAAGTGGCCAGTGATTGTATCTACATTAGGTATACACAGCAGGTGCACAATGGAAAACTTATTTTAGAGCTAATTTACTTTTTGTCAATAGCACTAATATTGCATAGACTTTATATTTTCCTGTGTTTCATATGTTTATAACGATCATAACACAAATTGCATTCTATTATGGCCTTTTGTTTTTTTTTACATGAAGTATAAAGATTTAATTACAGGCATAATCACATATTATGCCCACAATTAAAGCTGTTGTATTCATTTTGTAGTACTGAATTTGGATTATAGTAAAATAATATTTTTATCACAATAATTACAAAAAAAAACTGTGTTATGTTTAACTGCTTGAAGTTTTTTGTATCATCTGTCAACATGTCAGCCACAGTGCAACAATTCCTGTCAGTGTGGTGTAACAACTCTTTTATCTGCTTATCTTTTCATTTATTTATGATGATGACAGTGTACTGGCATGCACTCAGCATGCTCGAATATAGTAAGGGGACTAATTAGTTGGCGTTCCTGTAGGGGGTGGAGACCATTATACAGCCTCCAGTTTGCTTTAAATTCAGGTAATGACTACCAGAGTGCATGTGTGTGTGTGGTACTGGTGAAGGCTGAGCACTGACGCCCGTCTGCCAGGCACTGCTGTGATGGGGGCATGTTTAAAACCTGGCAAACGAGCCTTGTCACCTGGCACCCCAGTCCCTCGCCGGGCTCAAGGTCATCAAGCTTGGCACGCTGCATCGAAAAGCTGGAGGGGAGAGTGTGAGAGGCATCCCTGAACAGTCGTGATGGGCTGCCATGTTGTAGCAAAGGGTCCCTCTTCGCCTGCAGCAATCTAAATCTTGCCACACACATAGCCTCGGCATCCTTCTCCAACAGGCCGATGTTGCTCGCTAGTCGAGAAACTGAGAGACAGCTGTTTGAATAAGCAGCGAGATGTGATCTGATATACACGGACTATGAATTCCTGTGAAGTGTGTCATTGTCAGACACTTCTGTTTTATCAGACAATGTGATTTGAAGGTGGTTGGAACAAGGACATAGACTGGTTCAGAATTAAAGCTCAGCAAAGTCCACCTGGGATTGCTCATAATGCACTTTAATCACCACAGATTTCCATAAGCTTAATGAAGTGGATGTATGCACTACTGCATCCTCCACCAACCACAGCATCCACCCAAATTCCCCTCTCACATCTGGTATTAGCTTCTCGTTTAGCTCATTAGTGAACATTTCTCTCCTATTAAGTTAGTGGATCTGCTTAGGGTGTCTTATAGTTCCTTTCACTCTAAAAAACTGACTAAATATATAAAAAAAACCCAGTCCTGGATCTTGCATTATTTTAATCGTATTCGAAATATTGTATGGATGACAAAAACAGCCAATAGTGAAGAAGTGCTCAACGGCTCAATTTAACTTCTGCATGATGATCCACTGATCATATTCACACACAGGGGTGTAACACTTCAAATTAGAGAAACATTTTTACCAATGTAGGCTTCTCTTCCATTATTGGTGACAATTGATTGATTCACCAGAAATTTATCCTAAAATACAAGCATTACATGCACATTACATGTTTCTCTGCGAGAAAATGCAGAGACTGCTGTGATGCAGTAGGGAGGTTAGCAGGAAAGTATTTTGGCACACTTTCCAACAGGATTCCCGAGAAGATGTAGGAGACTGAAAAGTAAGTACAAAGCTATGAAAGCAACCACGAAAGTAGTAGCAGAGTAACAAGTGGCCCGAGTTACACTACCACAAGTGTAGGGTGAGGAGAGAAGGTGGAAGCTGAGCTTAAGTACTGTAATAACTGAAGATGGAAGACTAGTGCTCCGGCTGGATCTCCTGAGACCACACCCACCACTGCAAAAGAACTGTTAGTGACACCCATGTCCACATTCACACAGACAGAGGAAGGAGTGTAGAGAGCAACAAGAGGGAGAAAAAGAGAGAAGCCACCTGGAAGACAACAGAGACCATAACATGCAGTATTAGAGATTGTTTATTTGCATATAAACTCTCACTTTAAACCTGCTCTATTTGTTTCTTTTGCTGTTCCACACAGAGGACTGGCATGCTTCCGGTGTTTTAGGTTGCCGTAGCGAGCAAACTTCCTGTTAACACATATTTGTATTTCTGTAAACCTAGCAAACACTTTAATAACTTTAATTCTACTTCTGTATCAGTCACCATTAAATACAGATTTGACTGTCGGCTAATGAGCAATAAAATGTGCTCAGTTATGAGCTGTAGTTATTAGTGTGGTTTAAATTAATAAATAAATAGCCTAAATAAATACAAGGTTTTGTTTATGAAATAATCAAACACCAAATCTAAAATGGCAGATTTTCAAAAGTGGAAAGTGCCAGTACTCTTATCTGCATATATAGCTTTGGTGCAGAAACACAGGTACATCCTGGGCCTTGTCAGTGGATTTCAGTACAGTCTGACACATAAAGCACAAGACCAACAGGACCTCACAGTGGGCACAATCTGACAAGATATACACTGGTTAAAAAAAAAAAAAAAAAGTATTCCCAAGAATTAGGTGCTAAAAAACTGCGTTTTTAAAGATTTCTTTGGCTACACGCAGTAGTGGTTCTTGAAGATATGAGGGGGTTAAATTGCTTCAATTATCTCGTATTTGTAGGATCAACAAACTATTAAAATATAATACCAGCTGAATGCTTTGCAGAAAACAAAGTGTGCAACATTTGAAATAGCAGCTTCTTATGTATGTATAATACGTTTTTTTAACCACTGCCTTATGTTGAGCTTAATGGAAATGTTATTTTCCACTTCAGAAAATGAAAAACATAATGGCTATGTTGTTGTCAAAAGGGAGATGTCCAGAAACCCAGAGTCTGTGGAATTAAAAAAAAATATATAGGAAGAAATTGCAATGCACAATAATTTAACCAACTTGTTTATATTTTTTCTTGTTTTTCTTCTTTCCCCTGTCATTTCAAAATCAATCGTCATGTTTACTGGGTTGGAATTAAACCCTTCCTCAAAATCACAATAGATGTTATCTTAGTATCACTCTTTAATTTATTGTTTGTCTGGTGGTGGAGACTTGAATGATTATAGCAGAGGTGGGACCAAGTCATTGTTTTGCAAGTCTCAAGTAAGTCTCAAGTCTTTATCCTCAAGTCTCAAGTCAAGTCTCAAGTAATGTCAGGCAAGTCAGAGTCGAGTCTCAAGTCACTGGTGTAAAAGTCCGAGTCAAGTCACAAGTCTGAAACTTTGAATTTCAAGTCCTTTCGAGTCTTTAAAAAAAAAAAAAAAACGAAAAAATAATGTTGCAGTTATATGCTAAATGTAAATATTAGACCATGTAATTTTAAAATCTGTGTTTTTCTCAACACATGACAAAATAGTGAACTTAGAAAATATACACAAATTGTGAAATTGCACCTCTTTAAAATGCAGCTCAATTAAACCTAGCTCCAAGAATAATTTTCACCGACAGTTCTGAGATAAGCTGCATGTTATTCTTGGATGCGGTTGTAGGACTGGCTTTAAAATCGCATGACAAAAATATCATACATATTAAAAAAACTGTATCACCAACGTAGCCTGGACAACATTTGCTAGTTAGATGAAGTCAGCTATCTCATCGTAGCATATTTATATGCATATTTATAATCATACGGTTCTTGGAGTGAGTGCATACACTCATGAAGTTTAGTAACTTCAGGTCACTGCAACAAGCCCAGGTACAGTTTACCGACAGATGGGTGCAGGACCTTGAAATGCACCGTGTAGAACGAAAGACCATCGTACGTATCATACGTTTACCAGTCTCACAAATCGTCGTCATAAATACACATTCCTTAACCGTTTATTAATAGGACCTTTGAGCTCAACGGTAATTAATTAGTAGTGGAAATAATTTCTGGTACGCGTTACAGAAATGTAGCAGTGACAACAATATTGTATGCTGTAATCGTACTGGGCAATTAGTGATACAAAAAACCTGTTTTATCCTGTGAATAAAAGTATATGTTTTTGTCAATGTACCATAATAACAGAAGCGAAACGCAATATTGTGTCAGGACAATTCACTATTTATGCACAATAAACAAAGGAGCATAGCGCGACAATTTCTGTTCAGCGCCAGACTTGCTTGTAACCTATATCACCAATTATGTTATGAAAATGACGTATTAACTATTAAAAAATACTGACCTTCGTGTAAATGCTTGGAGCAGACTAACCTGTGAGCTGGAGTGTTCTGGGACGTTATATTTGATCTTTGAATGGCTGCAATCCAGGCCATCCGTCGCGTCTTTGTTACTTCGGAAACATGGCTCGAACAATTTCTCTTCAACGACGTAATCCGATAACAACCGATCTCTTTACCCGTCGGCTTCCCGTGGCTGTCATGCGACCGGCTATTGCAGTTAATAATACAACAGCTTCTTGACATTTTTGTGTTTCTTTTTATCGCTGTGTGACTGATTTTAATTGAAAGCCTGCGTGCGCTACTACCGCTTGCCACGAGTTCCCAGAATCCTTTGCGGTTCTACCCGTGAATGACGTCACATTTTCAATCTCTATATAATATGCATGTTAAATTTTATATTTGGGGTAAAATATCAAGTCTTTTCAAGTAAACCGGTTCAAGTCCAATTCAAGTCCCAAGTCATTGGTGTAAAAGTCCAAGTCAAGTCACAAGTCTTAGAACATTTTTTCAAGTCAAGTCTAAAGTCATAAAATTAATGACTCGAGTCTGACTCGAGTCCAAGTCATGTGACTCGAGTCCACACCTCTGGATTATAGGGTCCGAGGATGCCTG
This sequence comes from Diplotaxodon limnothrissa, assembly GCF_057381915.1. Classification (NCBI taxonomy): domain Eukaryota; kingdom Metazoa; phylum Chordata; class Actinopteri; order Cichliformes; family Cichlidae; genus Diplotaxodon; species Diplotaxodon limnothrissa. The sequence goes on from NC_140610.1 coordinate 37,087,052, forward strand.
CATTCCTAAACACAGAGCTGGTGAGGTAGAAAAGAGAATAATACAGGATGGTTAAATTATTGATATGACAGGACTACCGTCCCTCTGGGCGCACTTCATCAATACTTTCCATACAATTTAACACAAGGCTTACTGGGACGTGCTTACACATAAGTGGCCTCTGAATGATGCCTTACATTCGGTCATTTGCACATGCACATTTTAAAATATGAAATCCAGCTGCTCCCCCTCACACTAAAATGCATTATTTAAGACTGGACATCACTCTGCTTCTTGCAGCTAAGGAGGCCTCTATTTAAAATCACTGGTTCCTCTTTCTGCAGAGCTGGACTGAATTACTGGTGTTAGTAAGACTGAGAGTTTCCTTTTAGGAAACAAAAAAACGAGCTGGACTGATACTGTCTTCAATGTTGGTGAATGTAGAAGGGACATAGCAGTTTATTCAACTCCGAGGAGGCTGTCAGTGAGTCCTCCAGCTCATGCGTATGTATTCCCTCCATTAGGTTCCCTGCCAGCTGAAAAAGAATAAGAAGGCAAATCCCAAATATAATCAGTAAGCAACAAAGGGGAGGCTATATTGTTTGGAATCATGTGATGCTGAGGCTTCTGTGCTGGCTCTGTGGATTGCGGGTATGAGGTTGGCCCCCAGGTGCTTCCTGTCGCCAGGTTATGCCTTGTGCTTGCTGGCTGAAATATTGGACAGGCTCCTGGACATTTTTATGTCTCCACAGGCATATATGCAGGGCTTAGCACCATGTAATGCCAGTCTAATGTCAATCTATCAAACGCTGGGATAAGAGCTTTTTGCTCATGCTTCTTGTTTGTTGCACAACATGAGCCATTGTAAAAATCCATCCGTCCTGCATTAGAAAAACAGCACCCACTGTGTTGCTGCCAGTGCTTTATAACCACTTCCTAGGTCATTTGTGGAAGCCATGATTACAAGCTGTAGTTACATGAATGAGTTCCAATGATAAACTGAGTAAAAGCAAAACTTCAAATGGTCCAGGACAAGGATGGCTTCTATCAGTATCTTTCAGATGGTAGTATTGGTGGTATTTCAATGAAACACCTTCTAAAAAATGTTTAGACAGTCACCTGGAACAACCTAGGCCACAGGTTGCAGGAAATTGCTATTACTGGGATGCACTTCTGTCTGATGTGTAACACTGCTTTAAATCAGTGTTATTGTGGTGACAAAATCTGGGACATTTAGTTAGTTTGTTTTCATTTTGGACATCATAGTGCGACAAATGCTATGGCTCCATTTTTATTCTGGTCAGTAATTCGTGTTGCATGCCCTTTTTCCTTCCCCTCTCTATGTTAACTATGAAAGCTATCAAGCAAGTGCAAAATAATCTTTAAAAAAAAAAACATCTAGGAGATTTCTAAAAGAATCTGAGAGATTACTTTAGGCTAAACTGAGCATCCTCAAACTTCAGATGATGCAAATACATACTGATGGTGTCATGAAATAATGATTAGCCTGCAAAGCTAATATTGGCAAAATGCAGCTTGTGTTATGTGTTCCCTGAGGGTAGAATATTTAACAGAACCCACCCAGACAGTTACCCTTAGGGGTGGGATGACCTCAATACACTGCTAGAGATGCTTGAAGGCTGTAGTGCTGTCCGTGTATTTGTACAATTTAACAAAAACAGATGAACAAAAGGACTCAACATGTTGCACAACACAGGTCATTTGTCATTTGTCACTTGATGTTTTGGAAAATCACAGGTTTCATCTAAACTGCAATGAATGTGTCCATCCCAGATCTTGTTCTGTCAGTGTCCTTGGGCCAATATTAAATGCCTACTTGCGTGTGGTAAACTCTTGTCAGTGACAAAGCATAGATTGCCACCATTGCCATTTGTAATAAAACACATTGTAGTAAATTATAACTTTGTTAAAACCCAATTCTCTCCCACATTTAAATGAGATGTTTCACACCATTAACATAAGCAGTTGGACACATACATAATGTAAATGGTTGGTGTTCTTATTTGCTCGCTCCCTGGCAAAACCCAGTCCAGTAAAACCACCACATGTGTTTCAGCGATAGCTGTTTCAAGGTTACTTAACTAGTAAATTGCTGTATGTTGCCTGTCTAGCTGGGCAGTTATTTGTCCACAGTGCACTTCTGCTCTTGCTTGCTCTCTTATCCTGTTTCATGCTTCCAAAATAGCACACATATTCAAATGGCTGTATGGCTGTTGAGATGAATGAGCCGACAAAAAAAAATAACATCAACAAGAGCAAGAAAGGTAAAAGATATCAATTATTTTTCAGTCTTTTTACAATTTAATACACCTGATTTATTCTGATCAAAGGTCTTATCGGATCGAGATTTGGATACTTGCTTATTAAACTGTAACAGCAAATGGAGAGTCATCACTCTAATGCGGCATCTGTGCCTGAGACTTCGTAAGGTTGACATTCCACTTTAAGCTTTCCATCTAGACATGAAATAGGCCTGCATAAGTGGACAGAAAGGCATCTGAAAATTCTTGAAATATTTTTTAAGCAAAGAAATTTAGACATGACATGAACAGGACTGTTGTTGTTTTGAAGACCACTATTATCCCCATACCAATTCATTCTCTTACCTCTATGGCATCATATGCTGAGTTCAGGAAGTGTAGACTTCTTCTTTTTTTTTTTTTTTTGCCTGTTCCGTTTGGCTCTTTTGCCATCAGAATTGTTGTCTAAAGGCAAAGAAAGATGCCCAACGGATTTACTTTACCAAATTGACCATCCCAGCCTTGCCGTAATGGTCCATTTGATTCACCTTTTATTGTTTCTTTTATTTTCACTTACTGAATACGGGACAGACTTGACTGGGGGAAAGAAGGGGAGAAAGAAAGAGGGAAAGAGAAACAGCTGAGAAGAGGGACGGGGGAGAAGGGCAAAAAACAAAAACCAACAGAATGAGCAGAAAAAAAAAAGAAAAAAAATGCATATATTAATCACCTGGATCACCTGCTGAGAAAGAAAAAAGAAAACAAGCAGAAGAGAACAAGAGTAATAGAATAAACAACATCACAATGATATATGGGAATATGACAGTAAATACTAAATGTTAAACATTATTGTGCAGCACATAAGATCAACAGAACACAGTGTGCTTTGAGGTAGGAGCCAAAAAGGGTGTAGTTTGTGGGTGTGATCACCCGTGTGTACACCTGTGAGCATGGACGCGCTTGTTTTTTTTAAAAGGTTCCTTCATGTAATGATCTGCTAGAGGGTGTGGGGGGGGGGTCACAGCCCCATCCTCCAGGGCATGAAGCAGGTATGGAGGAGATCAAAACTCCAGACATCCAGAGGCCCCCAGAACACAAGAGACCAAGGAAGACCAACAGAGGGGCAGCCGCGCCACTGTCCCGGAAAGAGCTGAGGAGAGTCCCAGATGAGGGCTCATCGTAAGACTTCATGTTTATATACATATTGACACACTGCCAGGTGCACTTTTGAATATCCAGACTAGTCTAACAGAGTTCAACAGGACATGAAAATAAAAATATAAAGCGAGTCAGTAGCAGGTATTAATGTTGCCCTTGTATTTCACCCCGCAGTTTTGTGCTATGAAAACAGTGAAAGAGAGGTAAAGTCAAAAGTAAAATGAAAATAAAGTTTTCAAAACAGTAATAAATAAATAAATACAAACTGCACCATTCATGTGCATAAAAACTGTTTTTGGCTTTGTAGGTGTGCTGAAGCAGTGTGATCCAGTATAGTTTGGTCTGATTTCTTTAACCAGTATATACAATACACAACCTTATCAGCTGAGTGGATGTTAATGCAAATAGTGCAACCTGATCTAACCAGAAGCTTGAATCCTGTGGGATAATGATGACATTCTATTTAACATCCCTGAAGTGAAAAAAAGGGAAAATTTCTTCTGAAGGGTTACTTGAAATAGACAAACCAAACAAAACAAACTGAGGGACAGCAGTCATGATATTTCATAATATAAATTCCTCTGCTGCTTTAAACCATAGGAAAGTTGCTATGAAATAATGTTTGTCGAAATCTGCCTGTTAATCAATAATTAAGTCAATAAATACTAACAATCACATTACTTGGGTTTGCTTTACATCTGTTTTTTTCTTTATTTTGAGAAAAACAGGACAGGTGTGTGTGCCTCTTATATGTAAACAAAACCAAGATGTCCAAATAAATAATGCAAATAACTCCAAGACATCACAGACATCACAAAAAAATGTGCATGGTTTTGGTTGCTAGGCAACAGTGGCCAGTAAGGCAGTGTGCACATATGTACTTTAGGCCCGAATACCTCAACATGACATGTAGGTTTTATTTTGCGAAGTGTGGGTGATGCTGACGGAGCATGAATGCACACTGGAAATGGAACGAGCTTTACATTAGAGTATGCTAAATTGATTGAGTGTAACAACCCATCAAAGAATAGAATACAATTAAGTATGTTTTCTGGCATGTGTGTCTCTACCTGTTTGAGCGTCGGAGACAGACGTGATACTTCATGTCAGCTGTTTGAACACTGCTACCTGAAACTATGATTAATAGGAAAAAAGGTCTTAGAATTTCAGATAATTTCATGTTCAAATGCAATCTTCACATGGAGATGTGGTTCCCAGTATTTTCACCCCTTAAAAAAAAGCTATCCAACATCTTCATGTTCACATTTTTCATCCACCCATTTTCTAGCGCTTGTCCCAGCTGAGATGGAGGGTAAACTTCTGACAGATCACCACTCACTGATACACTGACAACCAATCATCCTTATATACACACCTTGATACGCACAGAGTATAGAATGAACAATCTAAATATGAATAAGTAATGCTGATGTCAAAAAACTAAAGACAATAACAGAACAGAAGGAAACCTACACAATACTGTGAAAGCTATTTCAACACTTCCTGATTTCTTTCTTTTTTTTTGTGATACTGACATCTTTCAAATCATCCAACAAATGTTATTATTAGATAGATAACCTGAGTAAATGCAAAATGTAATTTTTAAATTATGATTTTGTTTGTTAAGGGGGAAAAAGCTGCCTGGTGCTGTCTGAAATAGCAGTTGCCCTAATCACTGGTTGTGCCACCCTTGGCAGCAAGAACTGCAGTCAAGATATTTGCAATAACTTGAAATGACTCATCACATCACTGTGGAGGAATTTTGGCCCACTCTTCTTTGCAGAATAGTTTAATTCAGCCACATTGTGGGAAATTCAAACATGAACGGCCTATTTAAGGTCATGCCAAAACATCTGGATCTAATTTAAAACCTTCATTTTGTTTATGTTATTTTGTGGGAGGACATCATTGTCCTCCCACACAGCTCAAGAGCAGTTGAGCTTCAGTGGACAAATTGATGAGAGGCCATTCTCCTTCAGGATCTAATCCAGAATTCGTGGTTACATCAGTTACAGGAAGTCATCCAGGTCCTGAAGCAGCAAAGCAGACCCAAACCATCATATAACCACCACCATGCTTGACTGTTGCTATAATGTTCTTCTTACGAAATCCTGTGTTGGTTCTCTTAGTTCTGTTAGTGTGTCTCAGAGTGATGCTGAAAAATTAGTTAATGCATTTATTATTTCTAATTAAACTACTGTAATTTCCTATTAACAGGTCGCACTAAAACTCCCTGAAATGCTGCAATAAGAGTACTAACTGGGACTACAAAGTGAGACCATATTTCTCCCATATTAGCATCTCTTCATTTGCTCTTCAGAATTTAATTTAAAGCCATTCTCCTCACATACAAAATACTGAATAATCAGGTCTTGTCATATCTATTTTATTTACCTAGCAGATAACAGATCGTTGCTTTCAATCCTCATTAAAGACAGCTGACACACTTTAGCTTTCAGTCAATAAACAATACTTAACTGTCACCAAAATCAAACAGAGTGCAGATTAAGGGGTAGTACTTTCTTATTTAGGCATTCAGGTGATGCATTGATTCAGATTACACAATTAGAAAGTAATAAATGATTTCATCAGGATAAAAAGCGTGTTTACCTGGTGATACTTTTTTGGTTATGTTCAGAAAAACTCAATGATAGTATTTTTTATATTAGCAATATTATTATATTATTTGTAACCAGTGTATTATATTAAGTGAGAAAAAAATGTGTTGCATCCTTTATAGAGTCCTCTCCCATTGAAACAGCATTTACTTTGAAAGCCAACCAGCCAGCTGTTAGCAGTTACTATAATAAAATACAGCAAAATGAAAACGTTAACATTGTTTATTATGTTATGTCGTCAATTTTAACAAAAACTGAACAACATACAGAAATAAAAAAAAAAAAACACGTAAGAAATCATTTTTTCTGTGACAGACTGTTTCTGTCGTGCTCTTTGTTTTTCGATATAGTTAAAGCTCAGCTTTTTTATTATTTTGAATTTTAATATTTCTAAATTCTGCCTGTGCCATTTAGAATCAACTCTTATCTTTGTGATTATCCATTCATCCATTTTCTGCTACTCAGCGTGGCCATACCTCCCTCTCCCCAAATAACTCCACCAGCTCTCCTCGGGGACACAGAGGGGTTCCCAAGCCAGCTGCAAGACACCCAGTGTCTCTTGGGCTTGCCCCAGAGTATCCTCACAGCTGGACATGCCAGCAACCTCAGTGTAGCAGCACTACTCTGAATCCCTATTCTGTTCTAGTTGACAGACTTCAATGATGATTATAATATTCTAAAAAAAAAAAAGAAAAGAAAAAAAAAGAAGTAATAATGCTCAGGAAATTCTTCTTCCCAACCTTATGTTATTTTTTTTTACATGACAAATAAATAGAGAATGAAAAGACTTATTGCAAACTGTTTTTGTCCTACCCATCCTCAGCTTCCCTTTCATCCATAAGAGATGAGCTAAAGGAGTCTTTCTGCTGCAGACACACTGGCTTCCCACTCACATAGCCTCCACTGTAATTACCGAGGCTTTTCACAGAGCTGCTTTTGAACGTCAGGCGCCAACACTGTATGATCACACCTCACCAAGCTAACACCCTGGGATATGAGATTGTGGTCACAGCAGCCGCCAGCCTAGTGCCTGTTGTGTTACTTCCTTGGCATGGTACTCCTGCACATCAGGAGTTACATGGCACTGACCCTGTAAATACAGCATGACTAAATGAGCGAGTAATGAAATCCCTGTCTGGTGTCTGTACAAACAGCTTATCCCTCAACCTGGGCTTACGCTCTAACATGTTGACGGTCTCACTTTCCCTCCCTACCTGTCTTTCAACATGTGGCAGAGTGATAGGAATCTCCCCAAGCTCCTTCATCCCCTTGCTTGCGATCCAGGATCGACTCTGCTTTTGTCTGCTAATCTCTCCAGATATTTAGGTATTCATTGCTCTGATTCGTTACTCCTTTGGGCCTTGTAACCACAGCCTGCCTCCAGACAGTACCCCAGAGAAGAGACAGATGAGAAGAAAGAGGAGGTTAGGGAAACGAGCCACAGACAGTACAGAGCTTATCGGCTCTGAACACCCGAGTGTTAGCAGCTCCCTGAATGCTATGAATATCGGTGCCTCTATGTGTGTTTATTAAGAGACAGGAAAGGCTTTTTTGCAAGACATGCAAAGGGAATTGTGTGTGTGTGTGTGTGTGTGTGTGTGCGTATATGTGTATGTGTTTGTGGGTAGTTGCCACATTGTTTACACTTCGTTTCAGCATAGATGCAGTTTTTCTGCCGCAATACAAGGAAGGTATTAACGTTGCACTGGTGTCACTAAGAGGCTACAGAGCCAGACCACCTCAGATGAAAAGAGAAGGATATGTGTTATTAAAGAGAGCCAGCAGAGAAGGGAGAGCGCACTGCTGAGAGATTGCATGTAATGAAAAATTTATATTTGGCTCTTATCACTGAAGCACTTCCTATATTCAAAGTATCAAATGATTACCAGGCAATCAAAAGTGAATGGCTTCTTGGTAATGGCATTCTGTCTACAAAATAACTCATGCCTATCCAATCACAGACATTTGCAGGTTTTACATGAATGCAAAGCATGACAGGATGTTTAATTCACCAATCTGTGTTAATTGATATTAGGAGAAACAAAGTCCAGAATCATTCCCTCGTTTGCAAGGAGATTGCAATATTGTAATGTTGCTGCTCTGGCAGTGGCACAAAGTAGAATACAAAGCAAAAAATCTAAAGTTACCTTCTGATGTCATGTGAATGAGAAGGGAAGACAATAAGAAAGAAATGGATGTCCATTATAAGGCAGGGATGGTCTGCACTCGCAATTCTGGGTCCAATGTTTGCAGTTAAATTGTGCCATTGGAATCTACCTCTCTCTTTTTGTTCGTTAGAGGCTCTCACCACAAAGTATTTCTATGTGACTGCCAAAAGGCTGCCAACTTGCATTGCTCTATCTCAAGGTTTTGATAGCAGAATTACTTTGGAGGACTTTTGAGAAGATGTTACTGTTCTTGGCGATTCAAGGAGTTTAAACATCACTGGCTGCAATTGTAAGAGTGTTCACATGTGAGTAGATAAACAGGAAACAAATCACAGGGACGATATTTTGATGTATTAAAACAGACTTATTTGGCGCCGCTAGCCTATGTTTGTATTGTTTGAGCTTTAATTCTGACTACCAATCAAAAAATAAGAATAAATATTAATGGAAAATCAATAGTTTGCCAGTTATTGATGCCAACAGACTTAATAAACTGATCCGTAAGGCCAGCAATGTTGTGGGGATGGAGCTGGACTCCCTCAAGGTGGTGTCGGAGAGGCGGATGCTGTCCAAGATAAAGACAATGTTGGATAACACCTCCCACCCACTCCATGACATGTTGGTCAGTCACAGGAGCTCGTTCAGTGAGAGACTGAGATTACCGAAAAGCACCACTGAACGACACAGGAAATCTTTCCTGCCTGTGGCCATCTCCCTGTACAACGCATCCACTTAACACACTGTTTGCTGCTACAGCTACACATGTTTCTTTTCCAACTATTTATTTATAAGTGACTTATGTATGTATGTATGTATATATATGTATATATTGTACTATTCTTAGTTAGCGTATTGTCTGTCTTGTCTTAATGTTGGTTTAAAATGGAGCACTGTAACAAAAAATAATTTCCCCCAGGGATCAATAAAGTATTCTGATTCTGATTCTGATAAACCTTCAAAGCAAACTGCACAATTGGTCAGAACATCATGACCTTCTATTGCCATTTCAAGTATAATCTCAGTGACAATGGAAAGTCATGATGTTCTGACCAATCCTGGAGTACACTTCACTGTGCAGTTAAAAGTTGGATTGGTATTATGTAAGTAATATCATAGTTATAATTATGAAGCAAAAGCAAAATACACAAACTAATGGCTATATTCCTTTTTAGTAGAGGCAAAGGAGACAAAGAGGGAGAGTGGCCCCAACCAATAAATAACAAATAAACCAACCTACCAAGTTATTATTCTAATACAAGTAAGCGATCCAGGCAGTTTACTTTCACTCTGTAAAGCCTGAACCACAAAATAATTGCAAGAAAATTAAAATTGTTTGAAAGTGGAGTGCTTATCGAACCCATATAAATAAATATATGACTTTTCCTTTTTGCTACATCCAGAATTGTTGTGCATTTTTGGGTTAAAAACGATGCAGAGGTCTAAAATATGATGCCTTTTGCTGTGTTACATTGATAAGAAAGTGTGCTACTAAGCTCAAGTAATATTCTTCACTTGTTCTTACAATTGCAATTGCTATTACAGCTATGAAGTCAACAAACTACTATGTTGCACATTATCGCATCTCTGGTCTTCTGTAAAGCAAACATAAGTAAAGCTACTTTCAGTTGGTGGGAACATAAAGAGTAAATCTCTATAGTGTTTAAAAATCAACAGGGAAGGTAAGGCAGCTGCAAAGCCCCGTTGCCACATGATTTACGTTGATATCCACCTGTGTCATTATTTCTGCAACAACACCCCAAACGATCTTGACTCATCCCTCTACACTGACATCTATAACTTGTAGCTGAAATTTTCCTCAATCAATTTGTTGGATGTGCAGAAATAAGAAGCGTGCATAATACCGTCCTATCACCGGCACATGTTTTTTTTAAAATTGGCCCTGTGATTTGACACCTTGCCTCTGATTGCGCCTGAGCTGATTCTACTTATGAATTACACACTGGCCTCTAATGCAGATTAAACTATAAAGTGTACCTTCAGGATATTGCACTGTCTCTTGGTCTTTTTACATTGCTAAGCAGGTTTGTTAATTTCTTTTTAAAAGCCTTTGTCAAAGACCCTGCAGTGGGATTGCACAGATACACAGGCTGCAGGATTTTCATTAACAGATATTTTTTCCTCAGCTGGTTTAGTTTGAAACATTAAGGTCTTATGGCTGGAGAGAGATGCAGAGGTGGGCCGCAGGAGAGGAAGTAATAGTTTTTTTTGAATGAGACTCAGAGTGGCAATATCCCATTATGTAGGCTGTCACTTTGGATAACCCTGGGAGCATGTCAGCCAAAAGCATCCGACACGCTATACGCTTTTACAGCAGCAATATGATTTTCTATCATTTCTAAACAGAGGTCAGGTGGAGAAAACATGTTCATTTATTTACTCTCTGTCCGTGATGTGTTTTGTTTCAGTGCACCGCATGCACTTTAAACTCTGATATGACTCCAATATCCAGCTGGTATCTTGCCTAAATACCTAATGTGGCAATGATGCTTTTATTCTGAAACTTCAGCAAGTGGTACATGGAAATGTATATGAAGAATTTCAGTTAGATATTACTGCACAATCTTATCCCTGTGTTAAGACATTCTGGGTACAATAGAGGAAAATCCGAGTTATGTCTGACACCAAACAGGAGTTAATTTAGAATTTATTTGCCTGATTAAAAATCTTTTGGTTGGAGGTCAAGACATTTTATGTAATTTTCTGGAACTTAGCCAAAAGAAGAAAACTGCCTGACCTCTTTAGATAACTCCTGCTGCACAACCAAACCTGGAGCCGAGAGAAGAAAGAAGTAATACTTAGCACTCCAGACCTGAGTGTAGTGACAGATAAATTGTGCTCCCTGTCTGCCCTGCCCTGCTCAAACTGACCGCCTGCTGGCTATCTGCCACAGAGATATACTCGGTATTAACAGTACAGTGTTGGTGAGAAAACATACAGAATACTTGTATCTTCTGAGGGAAGATGAGTGCATCGCCTAACCCAACCTTTATTGGGATACGACAGTGGAGAAAAGACTGAAAGCAGGGAGAAAGGCACACAATGACACACCAATATGTCTTGTGGCATATGATGAGCTATACCAGCTCCCAGAAATGAAAATTTCCACCAATTTGAAACAGAAGGTTGAGAAGAAACGTAACTGCTTGTTTCCAATCCTTGCTGACAGTACTCTATAAGTTGCGATAGCCAGCAAGCAAGCTGCCCCCACTCTAGCAACGGGACGTTTCAGGCTTCTCTACAGGTCCACCCCTGTTTACTCAAGTATTTCTGATCTGTCCTGCACACACGTGCAAGCATGCATAAAAAATGCTCACACACATACAACTTCCTCCATCATCTTTCTCTTCCTGTGCCTTTCTCTCCATTTCCACTCTTATGCTCACTCCATCTCTCCTTTGCAATTTCCATCTGTTCAAATGAAATATATTTGGCATCCAGAGAATGCCCCTCAGCAGTGAGGGACAATATATCTTACAAATATCAGCCACGGCTCATGTAATATTTATATAGGGAATGTGGCAGTGGGTGATGTCAACAATGCTTATCATGAACAGGTTGAGCATCCCTCCAAAGTGCGCCAACACCTGCCAACTTTTTGACAGCGTAGGTGCTCGGCCAATCCGGAGACTCATTTACATGTTACCCAGCGATCGTGGTTGACCTGATCACATCTGGCATGCTTGTCCAATTAATTAATCATGTGTAAGTGAGGCCAACCTCAGGCTTTGATTATGACTGCCATATTGTTTTAAAGAGAAGTTCTGTCTGTGTGGTGGGAGGTTGGCAGACAAGTGGCCAGATGGACAGTGGCGATTTTGGAAGAAATGGCCGGCAATGTCCCATTTAATATACTGTTTGTGTCGGGAAAGAACCTACTGCAAAGTTTTCTAACCTTAGAAAAACAAACGCACACACACACACACACACACACACACACACACACACACACGCACATATATATATGTACGTATATATATATATATATATATATATATATATATATATGTACATACATATATTATTTATATATATATATAAATAAATTAATGAACATTTGTATGTTGTTATTAAAAAGAGAAGGAAAAATAGTTTATAATGCAAAGACGTATTTTCAGTAGTATGGTGTCCCTTAATGGTAATTGTAAGCAAGCATTTTATTCATTCTGACCATAGGCCACCATAGTAGATAATATCCCTTTTGTGCAACAATTATGAGAACCTCAGTAAAGATTTATTTTTCCTGAGTGAAAAAAAAACTATGCAACTTCAATTTTGTTTATGGAGCGATTTTTCATGGAGTTACAACCACCATGCCACCATGCATTCGACTTTTGCAATGCATGGTGTCCAGAAATGCAAATATGATGGTTTAATTTGCATATTTTCTAAAAAATAAAAATGAAAATAAATAAATCTATAAAATAAAATACTCTTAGAAAACAGCAGTTTTTTCAGTATTTCTGTCATTTACAGTAGTTCATTTCAGTCTGGCCTCAAGGAGATTCACTAAAACACCCAGGTCACAAACCAAAGACATAAAGTTTGCATTAATTAACAAGCACTATACATTGTCTTACAAAAAAGTATGTTGAACTAAACAAGGTGTATAAATTTTCTTCCTCCCCTCTGGTTTTATGTTATCTTCTCCCATCATCATGTCGGTCTCATTTCCACTTTCCATCGATCTTCAAACCATTATCATGGCAAAATGTGTAATAGACTGTCCACGGCGTCCATGCATTGGAGATACATGCAGAAGTTGCAGTAACTTGCAGTAAGCCGCCATACCAGCAGAGGAAGGTATTTTATTTTAAGCCAAAATTTAAATAATCACAGCAAAGTGTTTAAACAGACATTATTAAGGCGTGTGTGTGTGTGTGTGTGTGTGTGTGTGTGTGTGTGTGTGGAAAGGGTGCAGATACTTTTTCACAGCAATGTGTATATGTTAAGATGAAAGATTCTCATTGATATGTCATCAAACAACACAAATGCACAAATTACATCAAACTTTGGGGATTTAACAAAATCATATAAGGTCTATCCAGAGGAAAATTGTATAATGTCATTGAAACAGAGTGAACACATCATTTTGGCAACTTGCGCTGAGGAAATACTATAAGCAAAAGGGTAATCTTTCACTGTGGGTGCCTCAAGCTATCTTGATCTGTCAATAAGTCTGCATGGAGTTAATACTAAAATATCAATCACTTCTGTAAAAGTGATTTAACATGCCACAGAAAACCTGACTGCATTTGAAGATGTGTAGTGGAGTGAAAAAAAGATGCCATGTTTGCTGGTATTTTATCTACTTCATTTTAAATGTTATTGTTGACAGTCGGTAGTGAGCTAAACAGCAAATCAAATTATAATGATGTGCAAGTTATCAATAATTGTTCACAAAAAACATTCAGTAGTTTACTTACCACAAGGGGTGCTTTTATCCATGAACTTCACAGTACGAGTACTACGAGTGCATTTTTTAAAGCAAAGCCAAGTCAAGTGGGAATTGAACTTCTAACCCTGACAATGTTTTCACTATGCTTTAATCACTGAGCTATAGCAGTGTTACCCAGTATATACTTTGGACTTTAATGCTCAAACTTGACACTGTGGGGTTTTTGTGTGTGTGTGTGACAAGGGCAGTCAAAACATGTCTTCAGTGGGCCCAGTGGCAAACTAGATGTCTACTGTGTGTTGTAAGGTCAGCAGTGTTTGCAAGCAAAACATAAAGGCTTGAGGAGAGGGTGGGGAGTTGAGACGTAGCTTCAATCCAGAATTCCTGTCCTCTCCAGAGACCCAACTTGACCCTCCCTCTATGGATCTGTCTGTCTGTCATAGTTGTCTGTCTATGTCTCTGTGAACTTACAGAAGGCCTCTTAATGATTTTCTGTCTTAGAACATTTAAGAACTCTCCCACAATCATGGAATTCAATCTCTTGTACATTGTGTCTTCTTACCAGTAGTTTTTAAAGGAATATGTTAGCCATGCTACAGTGTAAGTTGGGTTTTAATACAGACATTTACACTGAAATAAAAAACAAAATTTAGTATCTTCTTTAGTATAGACAATTTAGTATTTTCTCCAAGTTTTGACAAAATGAAACACAGGACACAGAATCAGATCCTGTACCAATCTTTGACCTGAAATAACTACATTTTTTGGTGTCACAGCAAGTTAAATGATCCAGGATCAGAATGAATGTGAAACATATGTGTAAAAGATTGTAATATAAACTACTTTTTGCATGTTGTTTGCAGAAATGGGCCAACTTATTTTCCTGTTTTCATCTGTTATGTGGCATTAGCCTAATTCAAGTTAGCCTTTCTGCTTCACACATCCTGTTCTGCCTGATATCCCTCTGGCCATCACCTCACATCTCTCTCTGTGTTTTTGAATCAGGCATCAATGAGAAAGGCAGAGAGATGAAGAAAGGGTAGGATTGGGTTGGGAAATATGGGGAGTGGTGTGTGTGTGTGTGTGTGTGTGTGTGTGTGTGTGTGTGTGTGTGTGTGTGTGTGTGTGTGCAGAGGGAGTATGGGAGGTGCACTTCAGGGGGTTGCCTGTCACAGCTCTGTCATGTTGATAGACATGTCAATCATGAATGAGCAGGAGGTGGAGAGCCAGAGAGGGAAGGGAACATAAGAGATGGGAAAAGTGACACTAAGAAAAAATATGCGAGGAATGCGAGGCATGAGGTAAGGTGGTGTTGGGGCAGGTTGTTTTTTTTTTCCCTTGCATAATCATTTAGAGGTCGCATAGGTAATAAATGTAAGTTACCTCTATGGCAAACGTATTGTGACCAAAATAGACCCACTAACTCTATTAATTAAAAAAGTCTCAGCTCTCAAGTGTGATCGGTTTCTACATGCTTTTCTGGAAGCTGTTGAGAGGACGCTGTCCATGGTGCTTAAGAAGATGATGAAACAATTTCAAGCTTAGATCTGCATAAATGCTCATTAGGAAAATATAAACCATATAAATACAAACTGACATTCTTCACCTTGCATTCATTGGCAACTAATATAAAGAAATGAGTCTTCAGGTATCAGCTCTGTGAGTAGCAGTATCGCTGTCAACTCAATGCAGGAGTAAGTATGTAAGTATGTGTGTTCTTGCACACATTTTGAAAGTTTCTACAGTTTTTCTGTTTTGCACATTCATGAAAAGTCTTTCATGTAAAGAACATTTTGGAGTCAAGTGGGAAACATGTTGTTGTTGTTTTTTAAAAATGTCACTGACACTGCTCTGTCTGGGGTGCCCCTGTGAGTGCAAAGAATATTGGGGAACAGCACAGACACATTTACGTAGGTATTTTGTGTTGCGTTGATTCATTGAAGGTTTATGTATTTATATCAAGATTGTTATCTTGTGATGAATATAATTTGATATGATGATGTATTTTGCACTAATTAAAAGCTGATCAGCAGATAAATATTTTTAAGAGTTCAATTCATGTAGTGTATTTGATGTTGTCCTTGAGTGGTTAGATACTAACAAAAGTGTGGAAAATTATTTGAGCCATTGGTTGTGATCAGTGTTGGGCAAGTTACTTTGAAAAAGTAATTACTTATAGTTACTTCTTCAAAAAGTAACTGAGTTAGTAACTGAGTTACAAGATTCTAAAAGTAATTAGTTACTTGAAAAGTAACTATTGCGTTACTTTAAAAAAAACCGTTTAACCCTCTATAATTATAGAGGTATAATTGGCCATTTTAAACCACTTTTGTGGACCTCTACATTTCACCTTTACAAACTATTTACTTTGCCTTGGTAAATGGTAAATGGCCTGTATTTGTATAGCGCTTTACTAGTCCCTAAGGACCTAAGCCTTGTTTGGTATCATTCTTTTCAGCACAACCTCACATGTCTGAATTTACAGTTATGTTTTAATTTTGACATACTGTATTAACACAATTCATCTAAAATCAGACATAAAACATAAAATCCGAGTAGAAAAAGTTATATTTCTTATTGTAACAGTCACAAACATGTTTATTGAATCATATTTCATAACTTTAAATACCAATTTTAAAATCATATGGAGAAGTTTTGCAAATAACAAAGTTATTTGCAGGTATTTACGTCTACATCATGGTTTTGCGTGGCCTATCAACACAATTAAAAACTGGCATATATCACCTTGTTGCTTTGTCATCTCGAAGTCACCCTGTGATTGGCTTACCACGACTACTTTATTGTTCCTCAGTCAAACAGCAGCACTCATGCCATTGTTTTGCCCCTTAGCTCCAGGTGTTGTGCCAAAAAGTGATTGTGATTGCCGCCCACAGGAGTGCGCACAGCTGTTTAAAGCTGTAGCACCCAGATTCCTTACAGCTACTTCCGTGCAACTGATATGAGATGCGGTAAGCTGAAGACAGCTTCTACCATCTGTTTGTTGTAAAAAAGTAACATGACCGCACTGCATTTTCTTGTTAGTAATGGTAACCGCGTTGTAATGATAGGAATAGTAATTAGTTAGATTATTCGTTACTGAAAAAAGTAATGACGTTGGTAATGCCATTACTTTTATCCCTGTTATTCCCATCATTGGTTGTGAAAGAGGCTGAAGTGGTTATTTTCCTTATGTAATTAATATATCAATCTTCTAAATTGATGCAGTCAACAGTTTGCATGTTTTTGAGTTCACACATTTGTTGTAATATTTTTTAATTGCAAGTTGTGTGACTATGATGTGGTTATCAGGTGGAAACACACCTTTTGTAGCTCTATGTTTATCTTTGCATTAATAGTCATGGTCTTTAGACAACACTAGCTACTAAAGACTGGAACATTTGGATAATACAGGCAAAAGTCAGTTTGGTTTAACAGCGTTCACCTCCTTTTTATTTTGGTCTGAACACTAATTTTATAAGTCAAAAGATAATTTTGATAAATTTGTGTCCTTGGCTTGTTGATGTCACTAGGTTACATAAAAATGTTTCCTATTCCTTACTGACACTCTTTGCAGTGCAGCACACAGTTAAACAACAATGCCCTGTGTCTCTGTGCCACATCAGTCACTGCTGCCTCCTAGAGAGCGAGCATGAATTTAAAAGCTCCTTTTACTCCTCCAGGCGATAAAGTGGCACTATTTGTCTGTGGTGCATTACACTCTGCAACGAAGGCATTTCTTATGCTTTGCGCCCGATCCTTCTCGCTTTCGTCTCTCACCATCGCTTCCACTCCCACTATATTATACTTAAATACATTTCTGCTTTTGACAGTGGGTATCACAGAGATGATATCAAGTGCATGCTGGTCCCTCTCTACAGCTGTCATGGTCTTCTTAACATATGCTTACCGATAACATGACGGAGTAATGTGCAAAGGGCGCAGCAGCCTACGTAAGCAAAAGCCTCTAACACTGTTTCTCTTACTATCTTTTTTGGGAAAATGGTATTTGGATGCGTTAAGTGTCTGGCGTCCCGATTTACTCCTCTCAGTTTTCTTGGTCATTACATGCACAAAGTCAATGCGATGCATGCCTCTATTCTGTAATTTGTGTACATATTTTAATTTCTGCAGCTTAAAAACAAGAGCTGGAGGCATCTCACTTCCTTCTTAGCTTTTTATCCTCTTTCATTCTTCCTTCTTTATCTCTGTCTCTATGTCTTTCCCTACTTGCCTCCTTCCTTCTGTCTGTTACACCCCTCCCATGAATTTCAGCATTGAAGATTAAAGGAAGAAGCTGCAAAGCTCCCAGGTCTAAATTAGATTCATGCTTCCTTGAAAGAACATAGAAATTTGCAGGATGAAATGCGAAGGTCAGATTTTGAAGTCTTTTCCTCTCTCTGGCCGAAAAAAAAAATCATCATACTCTTCATGTGTAAAGTCAGTATGTGCCGCTTTCTGACAAGTTCAAAGACCTTCGCATATTAGGACCTTGAGTGCCACAGTTCTGATTGCAAAAGTACTTCATTTAGTTTTTTCCTTTTAATTTAGTCTCAGTAACACTAATTCTTTTGTTATTTTATGTATACATAGACACTATTATAACATGCATATATAGAACCAGACAAACAAACGAAATTATTTTTAATGAGGGGATAAAGAACAAACAACAAAAAAAAAACCCCATTAAAGTATTATGTGAATATCACTCTGTGATTTTCCTGCCAAAATGTCAACAATTGGATTTTATGTGGCCTGCATGTCAGTGTGCATTTGCATGTCTCTTGTTAGCTTTACCAAAAAAATGACACATTAACAACATCTCCTTTTAAAAACATGTGCGCTAGTATTTGCACAGACAAAAAAACCTTCACTGCTGATGAAGTGGTGATTGCCGTTTTGCACAAAAGCTACGAATTCACTTTATCATCAGACATTGTATGAGTAGCTTTTAATCTGTTGATGCAAAGCATGTCTGCAAAATGATAATTCCATTAAATTACACTCGGGAACCTACAATTAGAAATTCAAATTCAAACTCTGTGGGATGCTCATTTCCATGGAACTTCAGATGGAGATGTGCTGTGCTTAGAATTAAGATTGCAAAAGACTTTATTTACATGACAATTATAGTATATTGAGTTATTCAGTGAGGCACAAAAAACCCCACAATAAGTTGTATTTATGATATATATTTACACCCAATTTCTTAACTACCTATTCAGTTCCCCTGTATTTCTCCCAGTGGCATCAGTTAGAAAAGAAAGACAACCATTTACACTCACGTTTATGGTGAATCCAATTTTTAGTCCAGTTGTTCTGCAATTTACATACCTCAGCCTTTTGTCCTTGTGTCCCTCTGTTAGGAATGGCTTCTTGACAGCCACCTTTCCACAAACTTAAGAGTAGAAAACAACTTTGTTTTTTGCAACTGTTGTTTGGGGGCTTTAATGTAACCAAGTGCTGCTTTATGGTTAAAATAAACTCTAACTACAGCATCAGTACTAGAACATCAAATGTGTGTTCTTCAGCATGATACTGAACCTTTGGATGACCCCCCCGCCCCCCGGGAAAAAAAAAAGACAGATCCATAAATCCCACCCATAGAAATAATACAAAAAAACACTTAGCTCGAACGTAAAGCTAGCAACTGAGAAACGCAGGTGCACAATTAAAACATCACAATGATTCAAAGCAATTATCTTTGATTGCTCTTCCCCTTCTAGCTGACGAGACTGTCGCTAATCACTGTGCTACATCCAAACTTTTCCAAGTGCCTCCAATTATCTTATCTTATCTTAATTAAAGTGACTGTCTGATAAAGATGAGGTGCTTTAATAGTTTATTTGTCCATTTATATATCCCAGAAAATCCCATATGAAATGACAACAACGTTATCTGCAATGCACAACAGTGGGGGGGAAAAAGTGAATGACTTCTGACAAAATACAGCTGCAGTTAATTAAATATAATATGTTAACTTAAGTGTCCTGCATGAAATTAACAGTACAACATGCTATTGAGACTGTTTCAAATTTATCATCTTGTTTATTTATCATGTTCATCTAATAACTGATAAAGAAAACAATATAGTTAAATTTCATGTATGGTATTTTCTTAATTTTTAAGAAAAACTAAAGTTTTACATTTGCAGATCTCATCAAAGGTCGGTATAATCACTCAGTCCGTTTGCAGTGGGTGATTGTTGACACAGCTAATGAAATAGTAACAGGAGTGATTCATCACCATTGTGGCGTCATTACTGCAATAATTTAACTGAACATGGGTCATCAAAACAAGCCCAGGCAAACTGGAATCCATTCATCTTAACATTGCCTGTCTCTCGCCTGCTAATTTAAAGTGAGAGTGGCACTGATGTTTTTGTGTGAGCTTCATCAGCCTGTGCATAACCATATGCGATTGGCTGCGTGGTTAATTGATTAGTGTACTGGGGGAATGGATTGTTTGCTTGATTGATTGACTGATGGGTCATGCACATTTGTTTAGTGTTATGAGCCATAACATGCATCTGATCTGACTGCAGGGATAAAAATTCAAAATAGACTGCAGATGCATTTCATGCATTTATCAAAATAAAAGAAATGGAAGACTACAAGAAGCATTTCTCTCAGGTGTGCAAAGCTCCTTTAAAGTGGAGCAATTATATTGAAAAATTCACAGGACGATTGATCAGGATTTGTGATTTTTCCCATTTGTACTGTATTGATGTCAGTGTCAGCTAGCTAAGCTAGCCATGTGTTCAGACTCTATACTGTATCTCCTGCAGCTAGAAAGGCAAAAAAGGATATTTGCCACCAGTGTTGGTCAAGTTACTTGAAAAAAGTAATCATTAACTAATTACCAATTACTTCCCCAAAAAAGTAATCCCGTTACTTTACTGATTACTTATTTTCAAAAGTAATTAATTACTTAGTTACTTTTTAAAAACACGATTTACAACCTGAATAGGTGATAAAGCGATAGATCTTTCAGCCCAATTCTACTTTTTCTGCATAATCCATCATACAAAATGTAATCAAATGGAAAAGTCTCCTTTTTTTAAACTTGTTTTATCAGTTTTAATCTTTTAACTTTATGCATCAAGTAAAAATTTAATTATATGCACCATTCTCTGACTTGAAGAAATTAGTTTAACATTTAAACCTTTTTTCTGCACATTCCAGCACATAAAATAAAATATTTTTTGTGTTTACACTCACTCTTTCAACTAGATGCAAGTGAAACACAGCAGAAAATAAATAAAGTCAAAGACTAGCGGTCCTGTTGCTCTATTTTCACCTGTAAAGCAGGAGTGGTGTAGGCGGAGGTTTACCCTGGTGCAGGTGTGCCGCAGCGGTCAGTTGAAGAATCTGCGAGTTTCTCTGTAAATTTCCCATTACGTCGTTGCGCACTCGGTGCTTGTTTAGGGGGTTTTTTTCGGTGTAAAAAGAAGTTTTCTTCCCACGCACAACGGACGCTAATGTTTTTGTCACTTTTTATGGAATCAAACTCAAAGGTCAGTACTTCCACGCTTTAAACGCTGCATGCTCATACTCTCTCCCGCACTCGATATGTGATCCATTGTTAATCTGCGCACAGCTGTTGTCACGAACGTCGCACTCGCTTACGTCACTGTCATGAGACATTCTTGCAAAAAAAATCACGGTTTTAGTAACGCAGTAACGCAGCGTTCCTACGGGAAAGTAACGGTAATCTAATTACCGTTTTTGTAATAGTAATCCCATACTTTACTCGTTACTTGAAAAAAGTAATCGGATTACTGTAACGCGTTACTTGTAACGCGTTACTGCCCATCTCTGTTTGCCACAGTATTTATTCGTTTAGTGATTTTTCTATCCCTATATACCTTTAAAAAAAGAGAGAGTTTGGGGGACTTAATCCAGTGACGATGCTATTTGACTCACAAAGCTGTTCCAAACCTGCCAAAGTGCCCTATCCACCAAAGCAACTTCCCCAGCATGCCCCCCACTGTTAGTCCTAACATGACTAAGTAGCAGCATGTGTACTGCATTCTCATATGCCTCCCCCGGAAAAACAACATAGACATAAAACTAAGCCCACCTCGTTAGACGCACCCTGTAGGCTCATCGCCATTTTTTTAACTACTAAATGTCAACAGAAAAGGAACGCTGTGGTTTATGAGCACCTGGATGAGGAATAAATAAATTAGAAAAAAAGCTGTGAGAGATGGAGAAGAAGGAGGAGAAAAAACATTAAATTAATCCTCTAAAAGCCTTTTAGCAATATTGCCCTCCCACAGCGATCCGGTAGCACACACAGAGACCACTTCCAATCATTTAATTCCAGCTGAAATTTAATTTAGTCCGAGAGCTATTCATTTTGTTGAATGAATGTGCCGCCTACCTCCAAACCGCAGTTGCCTGAACATGCATACGTACGCGCTATGTACACCCTGTGTTCTGCACATACACACATCATCAGATGACTCAGTGGCAACGTTGTGTCCATTTTAATTTTGGACTAATGTTTTTATCACAGCGAATGACACATGTTTAATTAATAGCCATCAATACCTGCCTCTGCACTACGACAGAGACATTCAGACTCAGTCTCACACACACCTCCACAGACACACACGAAGCTCAAGAACTTTTATGACAATGACTTCATATGCTGAGTCACTTAGCCTTTTGCTGAAGTGCACTGTCAGTAAGGCTCTCTGCAGCTTGCCCATGTAATGCATATATGCAGCTTGTCACGTGTCCCACGAATCATAACTTCTGTGGTCTGTGTTTTTGTATGTTTGATTTACTGTGTCATCCACAAACCCATCCATTCAGAAATCAGAACAAAAAATAACTAAAGCTGTAGTCATTCAATAATTCATTCTAAGAATATGTATTTCAACTCTGAAGGAAAAATAGATTTGGTAAGTACTGTTATATAATTTCTGCAATGCATAGATAGAAAGAGAGATCTATATATTTAACAGAGGCTTCTTTTTAAATCTATATATAGACATTGTAATGGAGACCAGGGGTTCCATTACCTGGTTGGTATTGTTAATAATAAATTGTTGGATTGGGAATTTAAAATGCGGTAATAAAGAAAACACATTAGTTCTTATGGAGTCTTTTATTAGGTTATTTGACATACGATTAAATTGACAGCTTGTAACAGAAAAGAGACAGTGGGACTGGCCGTCCTACCTGTGTCGGAGAAGAGCCAAAGTTAGAGCTGCTTGCAGTTAATCATTTATCAATAACCTAAACATATGTGAAATGAGAACTTGTAAAGGTACTCACCTGTCCTGGTTGCTTCTTGCAGGATGTGGAGCAAAAGAGTGAAAGCGGCTCAATCACCTGTTTAAGAGCTCTTGGAGCAGACCAGTGTGCCAGGTTAGGGAGTGTGGTTAAAGAGGGTTTTAATTTAGATAGAAATGAGTGAAGCTTATGTTATTGGTTTGTTTATAGTATGTGTTGGAAATATGTATATGTTTGTGATGTGCTTTAATGTTATGGTGTGTTTGTTTGGGTGGAGGGTTATGTTTCATGTTGATTAGTTAACCCCCATACTTGGGCTATTCCGGATACTCACCTGAAAAGGTAGAGTATAAAAGGAAGCCATTTTGTTTAGTTGTGGTTAGTGTTTTGTGCTGTTATCATGCTCCTTCTTTAATAAAGTGCCAATCCATGGATGTCTTTTACTCCAGTCTCGCGTCATATTATTGGACAGAACCTATGACCGCCGGCCAAAACTGACAAGTGGTGTCAGGAGTGCTGCCTCTAATGAATGAGGTAAATATGATGACGAGAAGTGGAAAGAAGAATGACAGTAATGAAGTGGCAGAGGATGGTGAAGGTGCTACAGCTGATCCAGTGGCTAAAGCAGGAGCTAAACCTGGCGATAGACTGGATGAACTGACAGCTCTGGTGAAATCATTGATGCAGTCTCAAGCAACAAGAGACCAGAGAATGGACAGAGAATCAGCCCGACAAGAACAAAGATGGAAAAGTATGCAACATCAGTTTCAGCAAATGCAAGTTCAAGTAAAAGAAATGACAGAACAGCAGCAGGAACAAGAGGACAACCAAATCGAGGAGGGAAGTGAACCTGATGAGGGGCCTAGTCTGACTGGTCAGCAGATGTGGTCTCTGCCAAGACAGGAACCATTTCACCAGAGAGATCCCAAGTTGTTGCCACTCACTCCAGATGATGATATTGAGCATTTTCTCACTACTTTTGAGAGAATGGCTCAAGTTTGCCGTTGGCCGAGAGAAGAATGGGCTGTTCGACTCGTACCTCTGCTCACTGGAAAAGCACGTAGTGCTTATGTGCATATGGACATTGCTGATTCAGAACTCTATGATAAAGTAAAAGATGCCATTCTTGCTAAATACGAAATAACTGCTGACACATACAGAAGAAGGTTTCGAGCCCTGGATATGCACCCAGGTGAAACTCCAAGAGAACTTTATGTGCGATTAAAAGATATGTTTTACAAATGGGCGAAACCTGAAAAATTTACAGTGAAAGACATTTCTGAACTGATGATCTTGGAGCAGTTTCTGAGGATGGTCCACCCAGATCTGGAGGTGTGGATCAGGGAACGTGCCCCCAAATCTGCAGAGGAGGCTTCACAGCTAGCGGAAATCTTCATCTCTGCCAGAACAGGATCGAGAGGAACCACCTTTGGCCAGGACAGCTTCATGACTGGACAAAGTAAGTCTGATGGGGGTGTAAGGAGTGGTGGTATAGGCCAGAGTAGAAGTTATCCTGGAAGCAGACATTTTGTTTCTGGTAAAAGTAACAACACTAAAAAGTCACATTCAGGTTCAAAATCAGATGTTAGATGTTATCACTGTAACCAGATAGGCCACACTCAGTATACCTGCCCAGCAACAACACAAAGTAGGCCATCCCTTTTGTGCTCAGCCCCCAGACCCACATTGCCAGGTCCTGATCATGAAGCAGTAAGAACAACACCTGTACTTGTTAATGGTCAGCGTGAAGAAGCACTCTTAGATACCGGGAGCTTTCAGTCAGTGGTTTTGGCTAGTTTAGTACCAAGAGAGCTATGGAGTGACACAAGGACTAAAATAAGCTGTGTACATGGTGATGAGAAGGATTATCCCATGGCTGAGGTGTATTTGACTGTAGGTGGCCAGACATTTCTCCTGCCAGTGGCTTTAGCACCCAGACTACCATATGCAGTGATATTGGGCTTAGATATACCTACACTGCTAGATTTGGTGTCTAATGAAGTTCCGGGACATTTGCATACAGTTCATGTAGATCAGGACCACAACGTACAGAAGCAAGACATTATTCTGCAGGCACAGCCAGAAAGTGCAATCCCCAGTTTGATCACCACAAGAGCTCAGAGTGCAAATGACCCGTTAAAAGAGCTACCTTTCTATGATGAAGAATTAGAAGTAAGCCCAGCAAAACCAGCTAAATCTCGAGCGCAAAGACGAAGAGAAAAATTTAGGGGTTCATCCAGGTTAGAGGGTGTAGACCAGAGCCCCAACCTCCCTCTGGAACTTGATATCCCACCAGATATCTCTTCACTTCAATGGGCAGACCCATCATTAAAATCCTGGTTTGATAAGGTGTCGGAGGTTGATGGACAGGTGCGAGGGACAGTAGATGTGTTGGCAAATGCAACCTATGTGTTGAGAAATGGTGTCCTTTATGAGTGTAAAGGCAAGACTGAAGCCATAGCATTACCACAGGCACTAAGAAACAAAGTCATGGAACTTGGTCATTCTGTACCTTGGGCAGGCCATCTTGGTTTTCAGAAATCTCTACATAGGATTGCAAGCCGTTTTGTCTGGCCTGGCATGTACACTCAACTACAGCAGTTTTGTAAGTCGTGTCAGATATGTCAGCTCACCCTAAATAAAGGAGTGGCCCGTGCCCATCTTCAGCCATTGCCTGTCATAGATACACCTTTCGAAAGAATAGGAATGGATGTAGTGGGGCCCCTTGAAAGAAGCTCATCAGGTAATCGTTACATCTTGGTCATTTGTGATTATGCCACTCGTTATCCTGAGGCTTTCCCCCTAAGATCAGTGAAAGCGAGACAGGTTGCCAATTGTCTCCTGCAGTTGTTTTCTAGAGTAGGTATAGCTAAAGAGGTCCTGACAGACTGTGGCACAAATTTCCAGTCTAAATTCCTACAGCAGGTATATAGATTACTTGGCATAAAAGGTATTAAAACCACCCCTTACCACCCCCAGTCAGATGGACTAGTAGAGCGTTTTAACCAGACACTAAAGAACATGCTGCGCAAATTTGTAACAGAGACTGGGATCAATGGCTGCCTTACTTGTTGTTTGCCTATCGCGAAGTGCCACAGGCCTCTACAGGATTTTCACCATTTGAACTGCTTTATGGCCGTCAAGTGAGAGGTCCACTCGACCTGCTGAAAGAACAATGGGAGAATCCAGAGCCTGATGGAGATAATGTAATAGCTTATGTGCTGAAAATGAGAGCGCGACTAGAACAAATGACAATACTGGCACAGCAAAACATGAAAGTGGCTCAAAACAAGCAGAAAACCTGGTATGATAGGAAGGCCAGGGAAAGGACGTTCCAACCAGGACAGCATGTGTTGCTGTTGCTTCCTACGACAGACAGCAAACTGCTAGCCAGGTGGCAAGGCCCCTACAAAATTACAAAACGTCTTGGCAATGTTAACTATGAGCTGTACATGCCTGACAGGAGGAAGAAACATCAGGTCTTCCATATTAACCTGTTAAAAGAATTCACGCAGCAGCAGCAACCCATCACGCAGCAGCAGCAAGTGCCAATGCAGTCCACGCAGCAGGTAAAACAGCATTGTCTTGTTCGGGTAGTCAAGGATGAAGAGGAGGGAGAACAGATTTTCCCACAGGCAAATCAGGGCCAAGTTTAGTGTCACTGACCCATCTTAAGCCCTCCCAGCAGGGAGATTTAAGGGCTCTTCTGGATCCGAATTTGTTCCAGGAAAAACCTGGTTTTACAAAACTGGTACAACACAAAGTCCACTTGAGGGATAATGCTCCACCCTGTAGAAAATTCTATAGGATTCCTGAACGCCTGGTTTCACAGCTGAAGAAAGAAATCGACCTAATGTTGTCAGACATTTAGATTTGTATAACTGTTACAATGATTTTAAAAACCCTTGTAATAGTTTTATAGGACATAGAACATTAAAATGTTTAGTTTCACACAAAACTAGTTTGCTTTTTCTTTCTTTAGCTGTTTGCTTAAGTTTAGGCACCAAATTAATAATAAAAACAAAAACATTTCTATTTCTCCTGAAGCACCTCAGTGACAGGGGTTTGAAATTTAAGACAAGAATTTGTGATATTTCAGGAGCACTGGACTTTTTTATATACACCACCCGGTGAGGAATCTCCACATCAAAAACCTTTCTTGATGCCTCAAGAATCTCATCTTGCAGCACACCCACCCATCCTCCACACCTGCCTTCAACTAAATAAATAAATAAGTACAATCACAAACAAGCAAATACACGCACGCACGCACGCACGCACGCACACACACACACACACACACTCCATAAAGTGGATCAAAGCCACTGTTTGAAGCATATTCATTGGGAATCCTTGGTGGACAGCTCATACACCATGATTGTTAAATATTTATACTTTCTTACTTTGCCGGACAGTAATCTGTGAAGGCTATTGCTATAATTAAAGACATCATTTTCTTTCTGGAGACTTTAGATTTAGGTATTTGTTGCTACTACCTAATATTGACATTTTGCGCAATGGCATTAGTTGACATTTAAAATCTGAAGAATTCCTAAGTTTGCAGACCTTGCCCTTGGTAGAAGACAGCCAAATCTGATTCAGATCTGCCAAATCTGTTCAAATCTTTTAGAATGTTTCTAACATTGAAGTGGTTACTCAGCTCTACTCAGCTGAAATCAGAGATTGAGTAGTGAGTTCTGCTTTTTACCCTAGTGCTGAGCTCTGAGGTCCTTGCTAACTGGGTTGGAAAATGTACTAATGGCAAGTGCAAAGAGGAGTGGGCACACACTGAGCGCAATAACCACAGTTGTAAACGGAGCTGGAGGGGTGTGTTCCTATTTCTACTTGCTAGCTGTCAAGCTTCAGAGATGTCCTTTGCCCTGTATGGATATGTGTTTCTTCCTCACTTGACTTCACTAATAAACGTCCAACTGTTGAAATCCACAAGAGATACACAATTTATCACTCAGCTAAACAATATGGTGGCTTGATTTTCCAGTGACTCTTTACTGTCCGTATGCCTCACTCTGTTTTTCTATGCTGACTTAAGTAAATGTCGAAAAAAAAAATCTATATATGCCCATTTCTAAGTTTCATTGTGGTGTAAAATGTAAAAAAGATACAATTGTTTGCAAATTAGTTATATTTCTATTCAGTTTGAAAAAGTACAAAGACAACATATCAAATGTCCAAATGCAAAATTTGAAAATTTAATTTTTCATGGGATGCCATCAATGTGCTTAATAAAGTCTTAGCATATGGTAACTCAGGAAACTCAGGTTTAAAACCACCTTCATATTAGATTGCAGCCACTCAGTTCATTTCAATATTATTTATTTAGTGCCAAATCCAAAACAATGGCTGCCCCAAGGTATTTTATATCACAATAATAGTGGAAAAAAGAAAAAACAACAACAATCAGATGACCCCTTATAAGCTAGTAGTTGGTGATAGTGGATAGGAAAAACTCGAACCCCTGAACAAAAAAGTCAATGCTCTAAAATAATAACAAAAAAGGATAAACGTGCCTATGTATCCCTCATATTGTTGCAGTTAGTTATTGTGAGCCATCTTCAGACAGCTGACATTGAGCCATTTATAACAATAGCTGGTTATAAGCTAAGATTATGCCAGCTCACATTAGTCTGAAATAGTTACGCTTCCCCTCTGGTAAACTGTTTGCTTACAGTTTTATGAGGGGTTATGAACTAATTTTCCAAGACTGACAATGCTAGATCCACTTCAAAAAAAGCTCCAGTGTCAATGGCTAACAGTAGCAAAATCAGCAGTCCTTATTGGCAGAAAGGTTCAAGATGTCCTTAACAGCTCTGTAGTGTTCTGTTGCAGAGTGTAGCAACTCCGATCAAACACCAAGCTAAACCTCTGTCAATGAATACACGAGTCCGAGTAGAGTTGACTTTTTACTCAGAATCTTCATTTGACAAGCGGTGAAAACTGTAGTTGAAAAGAAATACAGAATAGAAAAAAATGATCGTTTACATAAATATTGCATCATGAAATAACTCAAAATGTGACCTTACACCTTCGTGTTAGCTTTAGCAACAGTAATGATCATCAAAACTGCCCTTTTTTAACATGTACAAATCAACCTCCATGAATCACAAATAAAATATAATTTTTAACAAATACCGCTATTTATGCCTTTTTAACACCTTCACCATGAAATATATACACTTACGACGTTGCCTGAACAATGTTCCCAAGTGGATGGCTGTGGATAAGCCTCAGAGCAAGACCGCATGTCCCTCTCCCTCTTAGAGCAACCAGGAAGAGGAATTAAACAGGAAATGAAGTAATACAGGTCACCCACCAGGAAGTGAGGTCACCAGCAAGCTAACCTTCAAATTTAAAGCTTCTTAACATTTTGAAGTCTTTTTACTGTTCTTTTTAACTTAAATACATACGAAAGAATTACTTTAAGCAAACATTAAAGATAAATGAAATAAATGCCTTTGAGGCATCACACTCCCCGCCTGGCCTGTGTGAGGCCACTATGAACTGGAATGAGTCCAAACAACAGTCCTTAAATCAGTCCTTAGGCAGAAGAAGAACTACTTCTGCAACTGGCCTAAGGAAGGTTCTTGTGTCACCTTGGTCGGTCGTTTTTACTTCAACCTTTCTCACATGTCCATCCTTCCCAGGAAAGGTTGCTGTGACTATGGCCATGGGCCAGTAGTTGCGGATGGTCTGCTTGTCCCTGAGGAGGACCAGATCCCCAACTTGAAGGTTTCTGCGTGTCACTGTCCATTTTTGTCTTTGTTGTAAGGATGGTAAGTATTCTTTGCTCCAACGGGCCCAAAACTGGTTTGCGAGCGCTTGAACTTGCCTCCATTGTTTTGTGAAGAGGTCCTTGTCTGTGAAATCTCCTGGAGGAGGTGGAACTCCTGATTTCTGTGTGAGGAGCATGGCTGGTGAAAGAATGAAAGGTTGGTTTGGGTCTGTAGACACAGGTAGGAGTGGACGTGCATTGATGATAGCTATAATTTCTGCCATTAGTGTTGACAGCACTTCATGGGTCAGGCGACTCTTTTGCTGCAAGAGCATTGAATCAAGGATTCTCCTGGCAACACCAATCATCCGTTCCCATGAGCCTCCCATGTGGGAAGCATGCGGAGGTCTGAAGTTCCAGCTACATCCTTGCTTGCTGAGGTACCCCTGTACAGTATTACCCATCTCCAACTCCTTGCTAGCTCCAATGAAGTTGGTCCCACAATCAGACTGAAGTTCCTTTGCAGGGCCTCTGAGAGCGAAGAACCGCCTGAGAGCATTTATACAGCTAGATGTGTCCATAGACTCAATCAGCTCAATGTGGACGGCCCTTGAACTCAAACAACTAAACATCATGGCCCACCGTTTGCTCTCTGCCTGTCCTCCTCTGGTGCGTCTGGTTACAACAGACCAAGGACCAAAGACGTCAAGCCCCACGTATGTGAAGGGAGGGCAAACCTTGAGACGTTCCGGCGGTAAGTCGGCCATACGTTGTTCTTCCAGTCTCCCACGCAGCTTCCGGCAGATTACGCATTTGTGTAGGACTGAATTGATTAGTCGCTTCCCACCCAAAATCCACAGTCCAGCTGCCCTTACTGCACCTTCTGTGAGATGTCGACCCTGATGTCTCACCTGCTCATGGTGATGTCGTACGAGCAGTAAGGAAACGTAGCTGTCCTTGGGTAGGATTACTGGGTTCTTTTCTTCACACGTTAGTTGAGAATGTTTCAGTCTGCCTCCAACACAGATGAGACTACTCTCCAAAGTTGGACTGAGTTTATGCAACGGGCTGTTTGTGGGCACCACTTTGTTTTCTTGGAGGGCCGACAGTTCCTTGGCAAAGGCTGGCCTTTGTGCTGCTTGCAGAATGACATGTTTCGCTTGAGCTATTTCATCCACAGTACGAGGTAAGCGGCATCTGTGCCATCCTGTACACCTGCTGTTTTGGTTTGAATGTTTGTGAGATCTTGCCACATGGATAAGGAAAGCCACAGCTCGCAGTAGAGAGGTAAAGGTGGAGAAACGGCGAAAGCGATCAGGGGTAAGTACAGGTTCCTTCAGATGAGTAGTGTAGGTGCGTACCTGTGGTCGAATCTCTGAGTCATTTCCCGGGTCGATGAGCTCAAACGTCTCACTGGTTCGTGTTGTTTCTGCAGATAACTGATGCAGGAATGAAGGTCCGGTGAACCAAGAACTCTGTGTCAGATGGGATGCAGGCAGAGATCTGGATGCATGGTCCGCAGGGTTTGCTTCCGTGCACACATAATGCCATTGTTCTGGTCTGGTAGATTGTCGGATACGTTGGACTCTGTTATGGACATATGTGTAGAAGCGTTTTGTAGTATTACAAATGTACCCGAGCACCACCTTACTGTCCGTGTAGAACCTCACAGCATCCAATTTCAGATCCAGCTCCTCTCGGATGAGATCCGCCATTTCTACTGCAAGGACGGCAGCGCAGAGTTCGAGCCTCGGGATTGTTGGTTCAGACTGGGGTGCTAATTTGGCTTTGCCCATAACAAATCCTACTTCCACTTTTCCGTCCTCCTGGATGGCTCTCAAGTAAGCGATAGCCCCAATGGCCATAGTTGAGGCATCTGAGAATACAAACAACTCTGTGCGCACAGCTTTGGTGAGCGAGGTTGATGTGTATGCACGTGGCACATGAAGCTCCTTTAGGACTTGAAGAGAATCTCTCCAGGTTTCCCATTTCTTCAGCTTGTCTTCTGGGAGAGGTGCATCCCAGTCAGTCAGTTCTGAACTAAGTTCCCTAAGAAGAGCTTGTCCCTGGATTGTGACAGGTGCCAGCATACCCATCGGATCAAAAACACTATTGACGGTGGAGAGGACTCCACGTCGGGTGAAAGGTTTGATAATAGTTGATGCAGAGAATGTAAATGTGTCTTTTCTGATCTCCCAAAGCAAACCCAGGCTGCGCTGCATGGGTGCTGTCTCCCCACTCAAATCCAGATCCTTAATGAGCGGGACACAATCTTCTGGCGGGAAAGCTCCAGTGACTGCTGGACTGTTCGACACAAACTTGTGCAAGCGGAGGTTTGATTCAGCAAGTGAAGCAGAAGGTTGATTGCTTCTGCTTCAGATGGGAGAGACACCAAGCCATCATCCACGTAAAAGTGCCTTTCCACAAATTTAATTGTGTCGGCACCGTACTTCTGGGCACCTTCAGCAATGGCTCTTCGCATACCATAGATGGCCACAGCCGGAGATGGTGAGTTGCCAAAGACATGAACCCTCATGCGGTAGTCGATAACCGCCTTGGTGAGGTCGTTGTCCTCATACCACAAAAACCGGAGGAAGTTACGGTGCCTTTCGTGGACCAAAAAGGAGTGAAACATTTGTTGGATGTCGGCGAGGATAGCTACTCTCTCCCTTCGAAAGCGTAGAAGGACACCCAAGAGAGAATTGTTGAGGTCGGGACCAGTCAGAAGCACGTCATTGAGGGAGACCCCACAGTACTGAGCGCTGGAATCAAAAACCACCCTGATTTGGTTGGGCTTTTGTGGGTGGTATACCCCGAATGATGGAAGAAACCAGCACTCTTCATCTTCCTTCAAGGGCGGTGCCACCTCTGCGTGACCGTTGGCAATGACCTTCTCCATGAATGCCACATATTGCTTCTGCATCTCGGGTTTCTTCCTGAATTGGCGTTGCAAGGATTCGAACCTCTTAACCGCATGCTCTTTATTATTTGGCAAACGTTGCCGTGGCTCCTTGAATGGCAATGGAGCAACCCAACTACCAGTGTCATCTCTGTGGACATTTGTATCCATGATCTCTAGGAAAAGGATGTCTTCTATTGATGGGGCAGGTTTGTTATCATCTTCAGATTGTTTAAACACTGTGTGTCCTAGCATCCTCTCAGGCGTTTTGTTAGACCTGCTGAAGCTTGGCTGTGTTTCTTTGACATGCATGAAACTTACACAGGGCTGAAATATGGAATGGCGACCGCTGTCTACCACATGGGTCTTGAATGTGTCCACTGTTGGCTTATGCACATTACCTAGGCACACCTCCCCTATCACCACCCAGCCTAGATCGAGACGTTGTGCAAAGGGAGCGTTGTGTGGCCCGTTAACTTGTTGCCTGACCTTGTGTGCTCTAAGCACGTCTCTCCCGAGCAGCAGGAGTATCTCTGCTTCTGGGTCTAGATCGGGGATGTGTTTGGCTATATGGTGGAGATGAGGATGATGCAAAACAGCACCTGGTGTTGGGATTTCCGCTCGATTGTTAGGGATTTCGGGGCACTCAAGGAGTGGTGGAAGAGGTATGAGCACGTTGCCGTTCAACGACTCTATCTGGAATCCCTCTGCCTTTCTGCCATACGTTTCGATGACACCGGAGCATGTTCTGAGATGGTATAAGAGTGGTTCGTTCTCCACACCAAACAGCTCAAAGAACTCTGGCCTGGCTAAAGAGCGATTGCTCTGGTCGTCCAGAATTACATAAGCTTTAATGGCTTTGTGTTTTGAATGTTTGGGGTAGACCTTTGCAAGGCAGATCTTAGAGCAAGAACGACCCCACTGGCCGGGGCCACAAACCTCTGTGCAGCTGGTTCTAACATCAGTTACGTTAGAGTCATCTTCTCCCTCCCCGCCATTCTCTTGTGGTGGTGGTGGAGCCTTGGCGAGTTGAGGTTGTGGGCCAGGGTGCATGGCTGCATCATGATAGATGCTTTCACACTCTAAGCATTTCACGGAAGATTTGCAGTCTTTGGCAACATGTGAAGTTGAAGAACAACACTTGAAGCATATTCCTTTCTGTTTTAGAAAGGCCTTCCTGTCATCGATGGACTTGTTTCTGAATGTCCTGCATTTTTTAAGTGGGTGAGGTTTATTGTGCAATGGGCAGTTCTTGTTAGCGTCGTTGTTGATTGTAGAGACATCTGTTTTGTGAACCGCGATAGACTTGTTGGTGTTAAAGCTCTTCATAGGTAATCTTTCTGGTTTTGTGGGGCTTGCGCCGTTGCTTTGACGAATAAAGCTGGGGTCATTTCGCTTCTTTGCCTCATGACAAACAAAGTTACAAAAGTAACTAAAGGGAGGGAAGCAGCCGTTATTCTCTTCTTTGTACCACGACCCAGATGACACCCACTTATCCTGGAGCCCATATGGGAGCTTGTCTACAATGGGTCCGATACCTCTGGAGGTGTCTAGATATGACAGCCCAGTGAGGTATCCATCCTCCTTTGCGCCTTGTATCTCCATAAGCAAATCCCCAAGTTCACGTAATCTGATGTGATCTTTGGCTGCAATTTTTGGAAAACTGTCAAGTCTCTGAAACAGTGACTGCTCGATCATCTCAGGGGCACCATAGCAGTCATTCAGCCTCTCCCATGCCTTGCGCAGAGCCAAACCAGCATTATTCACATGCACTGAGCGTATGCATCTTATTTGCTGTCCAGACTCTTTTCCTAACCATTTGGTCATGAGGTCTAATTCTTGTGTTTCTGTAAGTTGAACCTCAGCCACAGCGTTAGTGAATGAGGACCGCCATGCACGGAAATTCTCTGGCTTATCATCAAATTGGTACAGTCCTGACGTAACGAGATCACGTCGCGCCAAATATTGTGCCAGAGGGTCTGGAGGTTGTGGCACGCTCACTGGAAGCATATGCTGGGGTGTTTGTGATTGAGCACTTATATACATGCGAGGGTTTGTTCTTTCGACGTTGGTCTTCGATTCAGCTCTGGTCAGTTTAGACAGGTTTGTTGTGGGTGGATGCGTCCCATTATCCACTTCAGGCTTGGGCTTGCTATTGCTATGTTGGAATTCCGCTAAGCTTACAGGTGGATGCCATGTTCTAAAACTGTCTTGTGATTCTGTACGGTCTACAGATTTAACAAGTGGGACAGATACTGGTGCGAAGGTAGACTGATTCTGATCATTTTGAGAGCAAACATATTCACTAGTACGTTGCAATCTAAGCCTGTCTTCTGACTCAGATTTCATATTTTCTACATTTCCATGCATTTCTGCTACATCTTCTAACACCTGTGCTTCAGCGATGGCTGCGTCTGCTTCACGATTTAATGTTAGCACTTCCAGCTCTGTATCAATTCTAGCAGCTTCCAACTGATTTTGAGCTTCTCTAGTTTTCCTTTCTGCTTCTCTAGCAGCCTTTTCCAATTTTAATTTAGCCTCCTGGCTAGCATATGATGCTCGTACCTTAGCAGCTTCTGCTTTAGCTCTGGCGCGAGCCGCACTTACAGATGATGCTGATGTCACGTTGCTCCTGGTATTTGATACCGATGACTTGTTGCTTGCTGCCATCATGAACACGTAGGACCATCGAGTGCCGTCTTTTCACTGTAGTGTTCTGTTGCAGAGTGTAGCAACTCCGATCAAACACCAAGCTAAACCTCTGTCAATGAATACACGAGTCCGAGTAGAGTTGACTTTTTACTCAGAATCTTCATTTGACAAGCGGTGAAAACTGTAGTTGAAAAGAAATACAGAATAGAAAAAAATGATCGTTTACATAAATATTGCATCATGAAATAACTCAAAATGTGACCTTACACCTTCGTGTTAGCTTTAGCAACAGTAATGATCATCAAAACTGCCCTTTTTTAACATGTACAAATCAACCTCCATGAATCACAAATAAAATATAATTTTTAACAAATACCGCTATTTATGCCTTTTTAACACCTTCACCATGAAATATATACACTTACGACGTTGCCTGAACAATGTTCCCAAGAGGATGGCTGTGGATAAGCCTCAGAGCAAGACCGCATGTCCCTCTCCCTCTTAGAGCAACCAGGAAGAGGAATTAAACAGGAAATGAAGTAATACAGGTCACCCACCAGGAAGTGAGGTCACCAGCAAGCTAACCTTCAAATTTAAAGCTTCTTAACATTTTGAAGTCTTTTTACTGTTCTTTTTAACTTAAATACATACGAAAGAATTACTTTAAGCAAACATTAAAGATAAATGAAATAAATGCCTTTGAGGCATCACAAGCTCACTTGAATATCACTCTCATCTGTCGGGGGTGAGCTTCATTGACTCATTGATCCATATCGGACTTCTTTCAGGAAGTCTTACAGGCATAGACATTTCACACCTGGTAATGGGACAGCTCCCATAAACAGCTACACTTGCTTACTTATACTTACATTTGAAGGGTAAATAACATAAAATATCACAGAATGTTTAACTGGCATGCATCTCTTTCTTATTCCTACTTTATTGTTAAGTGTTCATATTCCCATATATTAAAATATATGGTTTATAAAAACTGTTTTCATACACATATGGTAATGTGTATAGCTATTAAAGGAAAATGCAGGGGTCATTGCCTAAACAGTTCTTGCAATATTTTTGTTAAATGCCTTCAATTAGAGCTGAAGGTCTGCAGTTCAATCATATCTTGATTATCTGCTTCAAATTCCACTGTGCTGCTGTGCAGAAGCACATCTATAAAAGTGTGTCATTGTGCATTAACTTAAGGCACTGACTTATAGCTCCGACACTGAAAACCTGTCATCTCCTCTGTAGCTTCTCCAGGATTACAACCTTGCAAGCAGAATCATGATCAGCTGGAAAAACTTTCCATTGCCAAGAGTATTCTAAAAAGAAAAAAATATATATAGGGAAATCTGCAAAATTCATTCACAAGAGTTACAAAACAAAAATACCTATTT
Source organism: Diplotaxodon limnothrissa (assembly GCF_057381915.1). NCBI lineage: Eukaryota > Metazoa > Chordata > Actinopteri > Cichliformes > Cichlidae > Diplotaxodon > Diplotaxodon limnothrissa. Next base: position 37,123,572 of record NC_140610.1, read on the forward strand.
TACCCATAAAAAAACACAACTAATAAGAAATATTGAGTTGACTGGGTAATGAAATCATAAACAGATCAATAAACAAAGGGCATGCCACTCAATGTGTTGTCAAAATCCACAATTGATAAAATAAATTCCGAATATAATATGAAACAGAGTCTTCTGCTGGCAAATCTGCAACAAGCCCTTTCACGCAACCTTTTGGATCCTGATGTTTCTGAGGCTAATTTTGCTGAAGCTGCCACGTCAATGCACTGATGGCAATGGATACATTGAGCGTTATGGGGAGTGTTGAAATCTCCCAATTCTTTGAATCTTTGGGCTGAAGGAAGGACAATACTCGGTGTATCAATGCTCAATCAACAATCATTTATTTCCATACAATTCAACAGTCAGAGCATTACAACGTCCGGACGGGAGAGATGCTACCAGAGGGTCAGGCACATGTCTCAAAATGGTGACGGGTTGCTCAGCTTTTTATAGTCTCTAGTGGCCCCCAGCTAGTCGTAAAAGCCAAAACATCACATTTTTTCTCTGTTACAGCGCCTAAGTTATGACCTCGGCAGTTGTTTCTCTGCTTTCTGTAAGGTGGGGGTGTGGAATGTGGTCTATCTATCTCCCCTGTCTTTAGACACAGAGTCTCCTGCTTACAACCTTCTCTTCATGATTCAACAATTAAGCATGTCAAGAAAACAGTGTAACACATTCCCAGCAGATCAAGGATACAGAGTGATGCACATTTATCTAATGAACTAATATGTGAATATGTTCTGTTAACTCAAAAGTATAATGAGAACTAAACTACATACAGCTCACACACTCTATATTAAAGGGTATAATGTGATCTACAGCAGTATTCTAATTCAACTATTTTGATTACATATATAAGGTAACATATAATAACAGAATAATCTAATAATTCCCCCTTTTGATCTCTGAAAGAGATCACTTACAACATGCACTCCAGGGTCGCAAGGTCCAAGTTTTCTTGATCCTGAGGCCCTCTGTCCCCCTTTAACGGGTGGACCATATGTGGGATGACCTCTGTGTTCACGCAGTTCAGATGCAAGCAAAGTTAGATTTACAACCATAACAGCAGTTACAGATGACTCTCCCATCACTCCCCAATTCTCCCACAGCTTTATTTTGGTGCTCCAGTTTTCCACTCCCATTTTAATGCCACCTTATACCTTTCAAATGTACTTAGACTAGAACCTCTGTCTAAGGAGCTTTTAACCTTTATTTTTATTGCTGCAGCTACCAGTGTCTTCCAGTTGGGTGATTCTCAGCTTCTTTCTTCGACCTCCGGGGTTAGACCACCCTTTAGTCATTGCACAGTTCTGGGGATTATTCTGCCCCGATTTCAAACAAAGATCTGTGTATTTTGGGGTCACCGGCGTGTCCCCCTTTTTGCCAAGAGCCTCTCGAACCTCGTTGGTCTGGTGTTCCTGGTTTTCGCCAACCCCTTCATGGTTATTGCTGTGTTTGTGGGATCCATCTTCTCCAGGAGCCCAAACGTCATGACACTTGACCCCAGTTGCTGTCTCGGCAGTCCCTACATCTGTCCCTGCTGTGAAGGGTCCTCACATCTCCGGGTCCCCGTCTGGTGTCTGTTCCTTTCTCTGCAAGAGACAGAAAACCAAAACACCTCTCTCCCTAGCCTTGATAATCTAATATTGTTATCCATTGTTCTTCTAATGATTCAAATTTGGTTTAAAATATTATGTTCAGGACTTATTCTAATCATAATCTATGTGTGTGTAAAAGAAATCAAAAATTAGTGAACCCTTTCTAAGTCTAACACATTATAAGCTTAAGTTTTACCATAGCTAATTTATTAAACACAAAAATAAACTCATAGAAATTTTCATATCACCATTGTTTGATGTTCAAACTCAACTCCCCCTTTTTGACACACTCCCATGTGTCAATTCATTGGAGCTAGACAATTAAACGAGAAGGTTGGTGACATCATACCTCAGAAAGTATCAGAAATTCTTCTCTCGAGTACCGTTGCTCCAGCCTTGTCATCCCTGAGGATCTTCGATCCCGAAAATGTCCCTTCTCCTCATGTAATAAAGTCTGTCATCCTTCCATGCCCTGGTAACTGGTCCATCCAGAGCTGTAACATTTTGAAATGTACATACAACAAGCCAAACCACACCTTGGTCACACCAACCCTTTTCTGCCCTGAAGATGTCCAACACCATCTCAGTCTGGACCAGGGTTGTAATAGTTCTGCAATTTTCATCAGTTTTAATCAGTTTTTACCAATTGTTTGCTAGTTTAGTTTAGTTTTTATTTTCTGAAAATCCTTAGTTTCAATTTAGTTTTATTTGTGTTTTGCAAAAATTAAGTGTAACAAAATCCCAGTTCCATCATATCAGTCATGCTCTTCTGGTTATCCTTGGGTGTTGAGACTAATAACTATTAACTCTTGCCGCACCGTGTGGTCCTAATTTTGGTTGAAGTGAATTGATAACCTTTTGAAGGCGATTGTTTCACACCTTTATTTAGATGTCCCAGTCCTGTTGTCTCGGGATACATCACGCTGCCTTATCTGGGGTTAGCTGTTTTCTGGGGATGCGGGTTGAGTGGGTGAGCTCTTCAAGGAGGGGGAGTGTGCTCCCCCTGATGAGGTCTTCTAGGTAAGCTAGGTTAACCTTCTTGTGTGAGCTTTTCAAGTGCACTTTAAGGTTAGTGGGACTTTTAGTTTTATAAATGTCCCTCATGTCCCCCTGATGACCCAGTATTTCATTTTTGCACACTGTAGTACACATTTTAGTTTTTGCTTGTAGCTCGCATACTCTACTTGCCACTCCTCTAAGTCCTGATATTTCTTAGAGAGGGCAACAGTACCTTTAAAATTATATCACACGTGTGGGGGTGTGGCCTTGCCAATTGTTTTGCCCACCTTTTCAAAATGGCTGGCGTGCCCACAAGCACATTTCATGGAAAAAGAAAGGTAAGCTTGATATTTACATTTAAAATGTTTTGTTAAACTCAGATTTTTATTTTATTCTTTTTGCAAGTACCCCTCCTCGGTGGCGAGAAACTGTTGGTGTGGTCAAGTGGGTGCTCTGGAAACAAACGCTCAGGACAGAACAGTTATCAGTCATGTACTTCCTACAAATTTTGCATATGTTTTATTCCATATTGATCCTCTGAGTGTAATGGTACATTTTAATTTGAATTTATCCAAACTAAACACAATATTTTCTTTATTTACTTTGCTCTTGTTCTTTTTCAGTACCACATCCTATCAAATGTCCCTGTCGATTATATTCTACATTTAATAACTTACTATTTCAAGTGAGAACCTAACTCATGTGGACCAATGTTTATTATTGCATATCTCTATTCTGAATGTGGCCAGTCATTCATAGGTATTGTTCAATTTTGGTGATTTTCCTCTATAAAATTTAATTGACTTTTTACAGTGGCCTGCTATGGTTAATAATAACATATTCCAGTCATGAGTGGTATCAAAAGTCTTCTCCACTGTAGCATTTGGCATTCCCAATAATATAACATGATACCTTACTCAAAACACAGCTAATATAGCACAGTTTTCTTAATGCAAACATCGGTAACTCAAAATCAGCAACCACAGTGTTAAGTCTGCAGTTCATACTTATGTGAAGCTAGAGTCTCCTCCTCCAGTCTCTCTTATCCTCCTGCTCCTGAAAAAACAAAACAAAACAAAGCGAAGCATCCACCCTTCTCTTGTCGGCTGGGTGAATTGTTTATGAATTGTTTATTGGCATTTACGAATCCTAAAGTTGGTGCAGTCATTGTCTCAGTATCAAGTCAGTCAAAACTTTTAGTCGTCAGTCCATCACAGTCCATTCACATGCATACCTCCATACACATTCATACCAGATGTTGCTGATAATGGAGTCTCACGCGCAACCTATTCGAGCGTCCATCACCAGCAAGATGACGTCATCATTTTAAAGGAAAACAATTCCTTGTTGTTTTTTGGGCCGGATTGACTCGGTGCAATCCTTTTAGACTCAGAACTTCTCAGTGTTCCCTATAAGTGAATTTCTCCCAAGCCAATTACAATCATGGAGAAGCACACTTTGCAACTGTTTTTGTAAGAATATTTCATAGCGCTTTAAATTTCAATCTTTCAGGCCTGGTTTAAAGAGCTGATTGTAAAATCATAAACTCACAAAATATCAACATATCACCACCGGTGGATCACACCTCTCAGATTTTCTTATCTCAGTGCACTGTAACAAAACGAAAACAGACATAACCAACAAAACACTAACAACAATAACACAAACTAGGGCCCGTTGCAGACATGTCCAAGCATAAAACTATCCCTCTCTCGCTTACGAGAAAGAACACAAGCCAAAGCTCACTGATAAAATCAAGCTAGCGCTAAACAAAACCAAACAATCAACCAGAAATTCACAGGAACATTTTGCTTCCTGCCGGGACAATATTGTGTGGGAATGAGAACCTCAGGTGCCGTAACACCTTTTGTTCCTCCTTGAATTAAAACTCAATCACAGAAAATGCCGTACTCCAACCTAAACTTACACTATTAATTCATCATTTTCACTCTGTGCCACTGTTCCTCATCAGGGCTGTGTGAAGCACAGCAAAGAATTCAGTCAAGGCCTTGAGCCATAAACAGACATCACGCACAGACATTGTTTTCATAACCAAACTTTTTTAGACCTTATTCCTAAAATCTACATAAATGCCCTCTGGGTGACATATAACACATTCTAAGTATTTAATGGTAATCAATGGCTCCTCATAAAAATTATGCATTGGGATGTTTGTGTGCAGCATTTTGCATATCAGCATAAGCAAAGCATTCTTCATTGCATCAGCGTGTATGTGTGTGTGCGTGTGGATCACTCTTCATTGCACAAGCGTGTGCATGTGTATGTGTGCATCACTTCTCAGTGAATCAGCATTCCAGTGTGTGTGTGTGTGTGTGTGTGTGTGTGTGTGTGTGTATATGTGTGTGTGTGTCATTTCTCACTCACTCAACGAGTGCACGTGTTCATGTGTGTATTTCACTTCATTCTGAATCTGTGTGTTTGGAGACGTGTGTGTGTGTGTGTGTGTGTGTGTGTGTGTGTTTGTTTCTCTTCATTCTGAGTCAGTGCATGTAGATGTGTGTGTTTGTGTGGGTGTTTGTGTTCATCACTTTCCTGTTCTGGTGTTCTGGGTAAACCACGGCCTGAAGCATGCCCTGGGGTCCTGCCCCCCTCCTTTTCAGTTTGTTTGCGACCATTGCTGCTGCTGCTGCTGCTCAAAATTCAGTCCGTCCTGGTTCTGACCCCAATTGGGGCAGTCCTTTCTCCAGTGTCGATGTTCACCGCAGGTGAAACCTGCATCTTCTTCTGTGTTTTTGTCCATTCTGAGGTGCCTTCTGTCCTCAGTTACTCCTCTTGTCTCGGTCACGCCCTTTTTCGCCACCCGATCATCCGTGTTGGTCCATCACTGTCCTGCACAGTGTGAATGCAAAGTTATCAAGGTCAGCATTCTTTCGCTCGGCCTTACTTTTCATTCGGGCTTGGCGGGCGTCTCGTCACAGCTCTGTCAGCTGACGCAGTCTGGGAATTTTCCCCCGTGTAGTGAAACGGGCCTTAGGTTTAGTGCTCTCCGTCTCGGCTGCATGAGATCACATTCCTGCAGGTCTGTTGACATTCTCAGGTCGTTGTTGTGGGTCCAGCTGTTGCAGCATTTGGTCAGTGTCACGTATGGGGGAGAGCAGGAGTCCAGTCAGCCTCGGCTTTCAGGGCCGGCAAAGCAGCCTGTAATTAAATATGTATAGAAAAAACAAAAACAAAACAAAAACAAACGAACAGGAAAATGATGTTGTGTTGGCTGTGTTATTCAGAGGGGAGACACACTGGGACCAGGCCCTGTGTCAGCCTTCTCACCCCCTTTTTTTTTTTTTGTATAGAAAAAACAAAACAAAACAAAAACAAACGAACAGGAAAATGATGTTGTGTTGGCTATGTTATTCAGAGGGGAGACACACCGGGACCAGGCCCTGTGTCAGCCTTCTCTCCCCCTTTTTTTTTTTTTTTTTTTTTTTTTTTTTCTCTCCCGATATAATCAACTCCTAACCCACCAAGTTGACAGGACAACACAAGTACATATTAAAATTCTTAAGATCATGTTTAAAAACCCAAAAAAGGAATTTTCTTTCATTCAGTAATCACTTTTATTAATCAATCAACAGAAAACATGTCACAATTTGACTCTTTTTACCACTAAATTTGTTGCGTCTTGCCTGGTTGGTTAGACCAGTGTTCCTTTTTTTTTTTTTTTTTTTAGTTAAATTGTTGTCCTGCAACCCAGAGGGTTTCTTTGTCAGTAATGTATAGACTTCATCATTTAAGTATGTTAATTTTTCTTTAACCTTGCTGGAAAATCTTCACGTGTTCATGAGTGTAAGCTGTTTCTTCATTGCGTGTATGTGCATTTGTATAAAAGCAGGTTAATTTTATCTTTTCTCAAACGAGGCGTTACCTTAAAAGGAGCCTTTCTCTCAGATTTCTCTGCTTGTGTGTGTTTTTGTTTCACCTTTTTGTTGTGATGCTCCGGACGCCTTCCCAACCTCCACAAGTCCATTGGCCCCAATTTTATGTGTTAAAACTTCTCTTAATTTCTCCTCTAATTCTCTCCTCGCTGCTGTCTTTTTCACAGCTGCTGATTCGTGCTGGGTGTGGTTCCCATTACCTATAATTTTGCTTCGGCCGCTGTGCTTGTGGGGGCAGTTGGTCCAGGTCCGCAGCTTCCTGTATTAACACACTAAGAGATTTATTTAATTTCATTTTCATCACTGTTAAACAGATAAGCAGGCAACCCGCCTACCTTGACAGCGTAAACTGTACGCCAGTCTCCCAACACATTCCTCTCTGTACTCCTCCATAATTCTCCACTGCACACCTCTTACTATCTCTCCTTTTTATTTTTATTACACCACAGAGTAATACACCCAATTATGCCCGTCTATCTCTATGTGGCTCCAAATTCCCTCTTTATTTTAATTTCACACTCGTCAGGGGACAGGCACACAACAATTTCAACCACTGAAACGAGGAATTCAACCTTTTTATATTTCTTTACTAATCTAGACTCAACGTTTGTTCGCAAAATGTGTCTTGTTCTAGTCCGGAATAAATGTGAACCCGTGATTACACGGCCGTTCCAGTGTTATTTCCGTAGCTATGCGGGGGCCCTCACCTCCCCAAGTCACCACCTCGGCACCCGGACGACGCCGGTCCTGGCCACGCGTCCACGGACAGGAGGGTCGCCACTCCTAGGGCAAAGTTCCACAGGTACACTAGGCATCAACCTTTGATCCTAAAATGTGTATTTGCTCTAATGTCCTCCTAATCAAACACATCAACCGTCACTGTCACTGTGTTCACGCTTCACACTTCACACAAAACACACTCAGAGCGCGCCTCACTCACACTCTCACTCAGTGCGCGCTTTACCCACAAAACAGCACCCAGAGCGCGCTTCGCAGCTTCACACACACACTCTCACCCAGAGCGCGCCTTCACACTCACACACAACACTTTTCCTCAGCGGGAATTTTACACAGAAACCTCTGAGCTCAACTATTAGATCTTCTTAAAGCACACTGCACCATAGACCAAAATACCCCTTTCTCTGCGCTTATGACCGCCACCACGGGGCAAAGTCGCATCATAAAAGTGATGCTTGCATCCCCGAAGTTATACCTGACATCATAAACCAGGTGTTGCTATGTACTTAAATTTTACTTTGTATTATGACCGCAGCCCTTTATACTCGACTGACGCCACAAACCACCGTCAAAACCTCTATCCAATGTACTAAAACTAGCACCAACCACTACTGCACTTCACGGCCGCACCACCGGAACACGCCGTATCATAAACCAAACCTACGGACGTGTTTCGCTCTCGCGTTGCCAGCGTCCAACTGCACCGTGAAGCCAGCATCTGCTTTTCCTTAAATCAACTTCTATTTCATAGCCGGCAAAAGCCAGGACGTCACTGACACCATAAACAAAATAAACAAACCTCGACTTCAATGTACTGGACTAATGGCCGCGTCTTCAGAAGAAATTCTAACGTATTATTGCTACAGAAGCCAGTATTAGACAAAATTAAATGTGGAAGGTAAAGTGGCTGCAACTAGTCCAACGTAGTATGTTATTAGTATCTCGGTAGAAGCAGTTTACTGCAACTAGTCCAACGTAGTATGTTATTAGTATCTCGGTAGAAGCAGTTTATTTAACACACTGGAATTCAGCCTCAACTTATGTTGTTAGTATCTTGCGCCAAAAACCAGACACCGACAAATTTACTGTGAAAATACATGTGACTCAGCGAACAGATTAATTTGGAAAGCCCAATATGCACATTTGGTATTTATAATACAACAGGCTGTGCTTACCTTTCTGTTTTAGGCCGGCCTTCTGTTCACTTTGCCCCACGATCTCACCAAAGGCCAAATCTACACCTCCTCAGCACACCAAAGATCCGGGTCACACGGCACCAAGTTGTTGAAATCTCCCAATTCTTTGAATCTTTGGGCTGAAGGAAGGACAATACTCGGTGTATCAATGCTCAATCAACAATCATTTATTTCCATACAATTCAACAGTCAGAGCATTACAACGTCCGGACGGGAGAGATGCTACCAGAGGGTCAGGCACATGTCTCAAAATGGTGACGGGTTGCTCAGCTTTTTATAGTCTCTAGTGGCCCCCAGCTAGTCGTAAAAGCCAAAACATCACATTTTTTCTCTGTTACAGCGCCTAAGTTATGACCTCGGCAGTTGTTTCTCTGCTTTCTGTAAGGTGGGGGTGTGGAATGTGGTCTATCTCCCCTGTCTTTAGACACAGAGTCTCCTGCTTACAACCTTCTCTTCATGATTCAACAATTAAGCATGTCAAGAAAACAGTGTAACACATTCCCAGCAGATCAAGGATACAGAGTGATGCACATTTATCTAATGAACTAATATGTGAATATGTTCTGTTAACTCAAAAGTATAATGAGAACTAAACTACATACAGCTCACACACTCTATATTAAAGGGTATAATGTGATCTACAGCAGTATTCTAATTCAACTATTTTGATTACATATATAAGGTAACATATAATAACAGAATAATCTAATAGGAGACACAGCTGACATTGGACAAAACAGGAGCTTTTAAACAGACCCTGCTCAACAAGGCCCTAGACTTGTTGCTCCTGTCTCACATGGTTTTTTTTGGCAATGCAAATTTATAATTCAAAGCTGTTGGGGAGCATTTTCTATAATATGTACAGAAAATGGTTTATAGTTTTCTTATTGGAATAAGCAAGACATTCCTTTAAAAATAACTTAATATAACATAACCATCCATTCAACCATTTTCTTTCCTTTTTCCTTATCAGGGTCGCTGAGGGGCTGGAGCTATATGCTAACTACCATTACGCAATTGGTACACCCTGGACAGGTCAACAATCTGGTGCAGGGCCAACAGAGTGACAGATTGTAGCATATGATGGTTCAAAATGATGAAATGCCATGAATGACCTCACTTATGTACAGGTTAGCCATAGTGTCTGGATGCATCTATCCCAGCTACTGTATCACACATAGGCTCTTAAACAACAGATACAAAGACCAATCCAGTTCATTCCTTCTCTCTTTGGCCCAGATAACATGTTTTTCAACAAACAAGTTAGCCCTAGAAAGCAGTGCTGCATTTCTGAGTGTTGTTTATAGCCTTTTTTTTTTTAAATCTGGCTTTTTCATTGCTTTACAAAGTATTAACCTGCATTTGTGGATGAAGGGATGAACTGTGTTGCCCACTGAGTTCCCAAAGATCATGGTCGTTCAATACCATTTTTCCAGTTTTTAACATTATATATCTCAAAACTTTTTAAATGTGTTGCTGGCATCAGTTTCAAAGAGAGCCTTTGAGGATTTGCAGATCATTATATGATGTATTTATTTATATTTTAGAATTTTTTGGGATAAGGGTCTGTATAAATATTTGGAGAAAGATATTCCAGCGGGATGACTGTTTTCATTGTAAATGTAGTTTTGCATGTATGGTATAAACCCTTATATTATGAAGACCTGTAAAGATCATTGAGGTTCACCACCTGCATTCTAATTGACACATCCCTCCATGGTGCCGGGCAATTCATTAAAAAACTTCCACTGCCTCACTGAATGGTTTCAGCTTAACAAATTTAATTGAATCTTAGACATTTTAGGTCATGTCCACACTAATCTGAATAATTTATTAGCAGTTCAGTGGCTCCTTCAGGTGTGAATAAATGGATAAATGATTCTGACAAACTTGGCAAGAAATGATTACTATGTCTACACAGTCTTCAGGTTCTGTGACTCTAAATAGCTGTGCATGCACTGCAGGCTTTGTTATTGAGATATCTTCTTGTTTTTCTGTTGTCAGATAGCCACAAAAGTACGGACATGTGGTCATGGGCATGCATGTTACCTTTCAACAGAAATGGTTGTTATTCAGGAGCACAATAATGTAAGGATGAATCCCTTTGAGTTTGGAGACCAGGCAGTCTAAGAGTTGTCCATAAGCATCGCATAACAATAGGCAAGTTAAACTTATTGGTGTTTGGTTATCTGGCTTTGACCAGTCTATCAGTGTTTGAGACGACTTATATTTGTGTTTCCAAAAAGGAAAGACTACCAGTCAAACGTTTTAGAACACCCTAATTTTTCCAGTTTTTTATTGAATAATTATGCAGTATAATGTCTGATTGCACCCTGAAATGAAAGCATACAAATAAGTAATTGGAGCTATCCATTTATCCAGTTGTTAAGTAATGCTTCCAGGTCTAAGCTACTCTGCGTTTATTAAGGCTGTTGTGTTTTTAACATGCTTTAATGCTTTGTCTCTTGTTCTTTTTAATCTGAACAAGCCCCTAAAAAAGTCAGTGATCACTGTCGGCCTCTCTTAGTTTTTATGATCACTATTCATTGGCAGTAGGTTTTAAAGTTCAGTTTTTAAAACGTTACGATGTAACTACAGCCCAGCTCATGCAGCAGTAAATTAATGACTAACCTCGTATTGTGGATGGATTATCTCAGTTGTTCTCCTGACTGAAGTTTGGTCCGTTTACAGCATTCTGCCATGCGACTGTGTTTGTCCCTAACCATGGGAACCCACATTAACTTTTATCAAGTGGAAAAAAGTTAGCATCCGTCCTCCAGCTTCACTGTGTTTATATTATGCTAACCATAGCTGTGTAGCTAGCCACCACTCACTACAACATTATATACCAGCTAGTCCAACTTCAGTAAACCTACAAACGTCACTACTGTTTAGTTTCCTGTCTTCATTTATGTTGGAAGTGATAGCAGAGCTGTACAGTTTAATTTTCTAGAAATTCCTCCCTGCACAGATAAAGCCTGTGATGGTCTGTAAGTTTTGGAGTTGTGAACATTAAAGGTAGAATTAAAGATAATGCTTTTCAAAAATGTATTTCAAAATTTAAAGCCACTTTTGTACTAATGAAAAACAAGTGCAAGATGAAAGACTCACTCAACACTATTTGCATTAGCAATGAAGGGTGCATTTTTTCTAGCACAGTATAACTTTCAGTCGACACAGAGGTGGATAGTTACCTCTGGGACAGCAATGTAAAGGTTATTACCCCAAGGCAGATAAAACCCTTTTGAAAATGATTCAAAGCGATGCATTTACACTCTTGTCACATCGGATCTCATCACAACAGTTCCCACCACTATTTACATGAAGCTTCTGGAAACACAGAGGAGAGGAGGAAAGAGGAAAAACATAATGGAAAACATGTATTTTTATTTACTCATTTCAGTTCTGATCTATACTAATAAGAACCTTCTGGTCCTCTAATCCTCTTATACCTATATAGGCAACCTTGAAGAGGAGGAGACTGGTAAAATACTTTGTAGTATTTAATGAGTTTTCCTGTGTTCGAATACTCTAGAGAATTTCCAATAGAAGTAGAAAGTATTATATACCAATTGTCTCATTTGTTCACTGTGTACTGAGCACAGTTAAATAAATCGTGTTATTTTGAATGAAACTGTAGCACTTTTAAAGTCACTTTCAGATAAATTGCACTTGTCTTAAATAACCACACTGCACATTGTAGCAGCATCACAAAAAGTTCTCAAAACTGGGAGTGGTATCAGCCCATACTGGAGTATATAGCATATCGATTCACCTACTCAGCTTATAACCACTCCTGTGGTCTCAACAATCTTTGAACCCACATGAAGGTCATCCACTCTCCTACGGGATGACTTGCCACATGGCCAACCCGTATTGGCCTGGCCCACTGCCAGCCCTGGGGCTTCCAGCTCCCTCCTCCTGTGATGAGGCCAGGCAGAGGTGAGATGGCTGTGGGCAACTTGCCCCTAATTCCCTCCTTGCTTTGTCAGAGTGTGTATTACAAAGGGTTGAAAAGTGTCAACATTTTGATGATAGCACAGGATACTGCATGTGAGGTGGTGGATGTGTGAGCAAAACAGGAAAGGGTATTTGATTGTATTTTGACTTAATTGGCTATGAACACAATTTCAGAATACAGCTATAGCCTTGTTTTTATGCCCTCCTCTCAGCACAGAGGTGAGGAGTTTTAGAAAAAGTGGAACACTATGCTTTCAGCTGGAGGTCATGGTCAAAGTGGTGTTTGTGTGATACATGTTGGCACCTGGGAGACCTGAACTGTGAGAAACCAGCTTTGTTGGCTGAGGACAAGTCAAGACAATTGTATTTACATCAGAAAACAGAACATGTGTCTTACAAAGTGCTGCACAATGACCAGAGACCGCAGTTGCAAACAGACACAGAATCAAACTGATATTGCTGCTGTAAATGATACAGTATGTTGTTCGCCTTTGAATCTTCTGAGCTTCACAGGGCTAAGTGAACACACAACCCATACACAAGCAAGAGAGCAGCCTGCACTTTTTCCTGCACCTGCTGGGACTTAAAGTGAACATACTACTGCATTAATAAACTCAAGGTGATATGTTGAATGTTGCTACAGTTACTCGCGGTGGAAAAATCTAACTCTGAAACCAGTTTTGAAGCATTATTATCAGACACAAAAATCAGAGCAGTTACTCTCATTTTCAAGCAGAAGTAAAAGCATGCAACGCAGAAATATATAATGATTTTTATTTAGAGGTTAATAGATATAATTTCCCCTAATCTCTTGCATTCTATGGAGTACAGAAATTTTCAATATTAAAGATGGTGCTTTTTTTTTGGAGACAGTATATTTCATGAATTCGGTTATATAATTTGGCTAAATTAGAGGTCCGCCTCCTTACATGTGTAAAGTCCTTTTTTCCAGTCTTACTGACTATTTCAACCATCCATTCATTCAGTTCTTAATTTTGTACACGTTGTCCACCCACCAACCCAGACCAATTTAGATTTACTAATTAACCTAATTTCTTCAGACTGTGGAAGGACTATCCAAGAAACGATCCATTTCCCATGCAGGGAGAACATGTAAACTAGAAAGCTGAATACAGACACCGACAGATTTTCATCATGTTTGAATAGTGGCCTTAGAGTTTTGCAGACACTGTATTCTGTACAATTTTAAGCCATGCGACAAATAAAATAAATAAATAAATAAATAAATTCCTTGTCTGACAAAATGTAAACCTAACAAGCTAGTTTGGAGTACCTGCTAAGCTAGTTGCATGTTCCTAGTTCTTTTAATCACACCAATACAACAGCATATGTTATCTCCACCTGTTTGTTCATCCTTCATGTAATTGCTTCCTTCATTTGCTAAGAAACCTAAATTTTCCTGGTTTAAAAAAATCTCCCAAATAGGTGATTTTCTACACTTCTGCAACTATAATAGCAAGTTGCTGGACACTGATACTCCCACAGTCATCTGTCTGTCATACTCGCACACTCAGACACATACAGACACAGAGAGCTGTAACAGCAGGGAAAAAATGACAAAATTTAACCACAGAAACCATTTTTTAAACACTGGATTCTTGCTATAGGTCCAATTATATTTACAATATAATTAGTGGTGGTCCACTAAACAACTTCCAAACTACTTCTGAACTTTCGTCCTTCAAACACACTAATTAGTCTTTGCTTGCTTCTTTTAATTTTGAACTGACACAGTGGACAAGCTGCAAATGAAAATTGGGTCATCACTGTAAAGACTGGAATCTCATAGTATAAGATTTCAAAATATTTCCCTCGCTATGGCATGTCAAGTATATTGAGCTGAGGGTAAAATGAAACGGCAAATGCCAGAGTGCATCCCACTCGATTTGTATTGACAAGGTTTCAGCTGTAGGCTACTTCAAAGCTTTAGTGTATGATGTTTTGAATGTGATGCGAAAATGGCCTAAGGGTATTCCCTTTGGTGTGAAAGAAAGGACCCCAAGGGCCTAACAGCATTCCTGTTGCTGTATGTAGCTTTGGGAATTATCACTTGCCCAGAGAATTGCCCACAATGGCTTTTTCTCTATATAGCAATTATACCTTCCCATAATTATCATTCTTATTAGAGACTGGAAGACATTGATCGGGTCAACTTCTATACACAAGTTCTTTCAACAGTTATTCCAACAGCTTCTCAGCAAACATTTCTAAACATTTTTACAACTGGAAATCTTTTCTCAATGTGAAGTCATAGTTGAAGACTAGTTCCAAACTGAGATTGAGAAATAAAAAGTAAAATGAGTTCACAAACTGTTTGTTGGCCCTGCGACAGACTGGCGACCTGTCCAGGGTGTACCCCGCCTCTCGCCTTATGACAGCTGGGATAGGCTCCAGCGCCCCCTGCGACCCAGAAAAGGATAAGCGGAAGTGAATGGATGGATGGAGTTCACAAACTCTTGCTCTGGGGCTCAATTCCAATCCCACTGAGTTAACTGAATTCAAACCTTTTGCTGTTGTGACCTGTGCTGACCAGGAAGATGTCATTGGGGTTTGTTTGCTGGGTTTATTCCACAGTGTGGGGTTTTACACTAAATGGTAAATGGCCTGTATTTATATAGCGCTTTTCTAGTCCCTAAGGACCGCAAAGCGCTTTACATATCCAGTCATCCACCCATTCACACACGTATGTGAGAATGCTGTTTGTAGATTACAGCTCAGCATTCAATACCATCGTTCCCTCGAAGCTGGATAGGAAACTGCAGGATCTAGGACTGAGCAGCTCCCTCTGCAGCTGGATCCTTAGCTTCCTGTCTGACAGACGCCAAGTGGTCAGACTGGGCAGCATCACCTCATCCCCCATCACACTGAACACTGGTGCTCCACAGGGGTGTGTACTGAGCCCTCTCCTGTACTCACTCTACACCTACGACTGCACGGCCACTAACAACTCCAACATCATTGTGAAGTTTGCGGACGACGCTACATTGGTGGGTCTTATCACCAACAGTGATGAGACAGCTTACAGGGAGGAGGTCAGCGCCCTGACCCACTGGTGTCAAGACACCCATCTCACCCTCAACGTCGCAAAGACAAAGGAGTTGATAGTGGACTTCCGGAGGTGCAGAGCAGTACACACCCCCATCACCATCAGCGGCGCTGCTGTGGAGAGAGTGAGCAGCTTCCGGTTCCTTGGCGTACACCTGGCTGAGGATCTTACGTGGTCAGTACACACAAACAAAACAGTGAAGAAGGCGCAGCAGCGCCTCTTCTTTCTCAGGAGACTGAAAAGATTCGGCATGAGCCCCCGCATCCTCAGGACCTTCTATCACTGTGCCATTGAGAGCATCCTCACTGGATGCATCACCACCTGGTATGGCAACAGCACCGCCTACAACTGCAAAGCTCTCCAGCGAGTAGTGCGGTGCTCTGAACGGATAATTGGAGGTGAGCTTCCCTCCCTCCAAGACATCTACAGGAAGCGGTGCCTGAGGAAAGCGGGGAGGATCATCAAGAACTCCAGTCACCCCAGCCATAAACTGTTCAGACTACTTCCATCAGGAAGGAGGTTCTGCAGCATCCGGTCCCGTACCAGCAGACTGAGAGACAGCTTTTTCCATCAGGCCATCAGACTGCTGAACACTTCATAGACACCTCAGCTTCACTACTGGAACTTTAACATTATGCACTCCATACTGTACAGTAATGCCACTGTTTTGCACATGTCTCACTCTGTATATTTTATTTTATTTATTTTATATATTCTATTCATTGTTTACTCTATTTAATTTGTAAAATATGTGTACACACACACACACACACACACACGTAGAAAAATATTTAGTATACACATCCAGAAATGCATATAATATTATATATTGTACATATATTTATTAGTTTCAGATGTAGCCATTCTTGTATTTTGCTTGTTTACATTATTGTATTTTGCACAACTCTGTTGCTTGTGAAGCTCGCACACAAGAATTTCACTCACATGTGCTGTACCAATGTACCTGCACATGTGATGTGACAATAAAAGTGATTTGATTTGATTTGGTGATGGCAAGCTACATTGTAGCCACAGCCAACCTGGGACGCACTGACAGAGGCGAGGCTGCCGGACACTGGCGCCACCGGGCCCTCTGACCACCACCAGTAGGCAACGGGTGAAGTGTCTTGCCCAAGGACACAACGACCGAGACTGTCCAAGGCGGGGCTCGAACCGGCAACCTTCCGATTACAAGGCGAACTCCCAACTCTTGAGCCACGTATGGACACAATCATTTATCTCTGGAATCTCTTTAAAAAGGCCTTCTTTAAATGCGGGTGTCAGTTTCCCATGCCTTTCAGTGCAGACCTGTGCTTCTCTAGCTTTTCTACTAATTTTCTAATTCCCGACTTGAAACTTTAGAAAAATAATAGCAACAAAAAAGACCCCAATGGCATTGTCCCATCTGTCTTGTTTTTACAGCCACAAACTGGGAAACAAGAAAATGTGTTTAATGAATGACAGTAAATGGCAAAGATGGCTCTGTGGCTAATTGTTTTATATCATGAGAAGGTTTTTGTTTGTTTGTATTAATTTATCATGATTTATCATTGACACCCTAGCTCATGGTGATAGCAGCTACTGATTGGAAGATTAGAATTATATACTTGATACCTGTCAGAAAATTTCTTCTACTTCACTATTTATTTTATGTGTGTGCAAACAGCTATGTGTTTTTGACCATGAAACCTACCTCTACCTACACCTGGCATTTGAGAAAGTGCATGTACATAGTAAAGAGTGGGACCACGGTGGATAGCTGTGAGTATGCATTATGAAGTCATGAATTTGTAGGCTGATTTTGTGCTGCTAATGCTTTGCACATTAAATCCAGGAGGGAAATGGTTCTTTATTTTAACCTTGTCACAGAGACCTATGAGATACCAGATATAAAGACATAGAGTCACCTCCAGTGAAGTTGTTTTTTCCAGCAAAACAGTGAAATTGGCCTGACACTACAACTGCCCCTCATGTTCAAAGGTAAAGTTTGTCAAGTACCTCAAATACATTATTTTATTGAAGGTCTGCTCAAGCAGAACTGCGTAAATTGTATTTGTACTGTAACCACAGACTGTTGGTATTTGGATTTGTGGGCTTTGTGATAAAAAGTATTAAGGCTACTTTCAACTGCTCTCTTATTCACAAGGGGTTGCCACAGCAAGTACATGCTGGAGCTGGCAGAGTTTTATGTCAGATGCTCCTCCTAATGCAACCCCCAAGGGATGTATGTCTTTTCACAGGATACAAATCTCTTGGGAGTTACATCAGGAGTTTGTATATGTCAAGTACAGTCAGAACTCCATGACATCAGCACATCTAAACTACAAGAATCAAGATGGATGATATCTGGTGATGTGGAGACCATCTCGGTACAGTGAACTCACTTTTACATTGAAGAAACCAGTTTGAGATGATTATCCTGTTTGAAGTAGCCATCAGAGGATAGTTACACTGTGTTCATGAGGGGACGGCCATAGTCATCAGCAATACTCGGGTAGGTTATGCCACTTCAAACATCTTAACATCCGAATACAGCAGATGAGACTCATCGGACCAGGCAGCATTTTCCAAGATTATTCAATTTTGGAGTGTTCATGAAAGCTGACCGAATTGGCATGCAGTGTGGCCTTCTGCTGCTGTAGCTGATCTACAACTAGTGTTGATGTGTGAACAGGTGACCACTGTGTATATATTTATGGATACCTCTTGCCACCAGACATGGCTGGCAAACTTTAACTTAAAGCCGTACTAATGTACAAATACTACAGTGGAAAGGTCCCCCTACAAGGGGGCCCCCCACCTGATTCTAATCCCTTCCATTGCTAGTGAAATATATGATTCAACTTAAACAATCTTAATGTTGAGAATGACAGCTACCTAATGAAAATGAAGAGAAGTTATACCTCTGGGAGATATCAAAGAAAAGAAAGTGAAAAAAACAAGACAGTGCTGAGTGAAGCAGATGATAACAACAAATAAATGGTGCCTGTGTAACCTTAACACTTGAATAACATTAACATTAATTTCTCAGTAGGGAGATATAACCGAAGGTGGTTTAGAACAACAGGGCTATGATCCTATTGGATTTCAAGTTCCAAACATACAAGCAATTACTGGCCAACCAACCACACATAGTGACATGGTGCAGAAAATCACAGTTGTGATAGATGAGGCAATCCCAGCAGACAGCAACACCAGGAAGCAGCACAAGAAAACACCAGGGGCAACGAAAACTGGAGCAGATGTGGAAAGTAAAGTTCAAAGTGGTCACAGTGATAACAGTAGCATTTTAGTAGTAGAGTAGATTCCAGGCACACGATCAGAGGTCTCTCTGGCCAGAGGAGTGGAGACTTAGGATAAGCTAAGATACTGTGCAGAACCCTTAAAGTCCAGCACTGAGACTGTATGGTGCACACTCGAAGGAAGGAAGTCGAGGACTAGTGATTGTAAGACCCCAAAACCCTGAAAAGAACAGGAAACATAAGGGAAGGACCTTCAGTGCCCAGCATGTACCACTAGCAGATAGAAGACGTGACACATACTGAAAAATGCTACCAATGGCTCATTAGTGCCACAGTTCACTAATCATGGCATAACAGAAACACTCTCTAAGCACGAGATCGATAGAGGCTGGGATCTACCGCACTAGCCAAGACCTCAGGTGCAGGCTGTGCAAAAGATGCCACTGAGACAATCCAGCACATAACAGCAGGGTGCAAGATGCTAGCAGGCAGGGCATACAAGGAACCTAATAACCAAGTGGTCGGCATTGTATACAGGAACATCTGTGCTGATACAGTATGTCCTGGAATTCCCAAGGTCAAAATAGGGATTCCTATAACCGAGCTATGATTTTATAGGACTTCCAGATACAAATGGACAAACTTGTCATGGCTAACCAACTGGACAGTATTGGTGGACAAGCAGAGGGAAAAGAACGTAGTGATAGATGTAAAGAAGATGTGGAGGGTGAAGGCAACAGTTGTCCCTGTGAAAGCGCTTGGTGCAGTTTTTCAAGTGAGTGAGTCGCTCCAGTACGTCCAAGTAACGACATCCAAGATTGCTGGGAACAGCAAAGATCCTGCAAAGGGACCATCAAGCTCTCAGGCCTCTGGAAGAGGACCTGAGCTTTAAGGATAAAGGCTGCCCACAGGGCAAGTGAGGATTTTTAACAATATGTACATTACACTATACATTACACATTTATTAAGAATTCAAGAGCGATTCCAGAGATTTAGCATTGGACCTCTCAAAGCTTACAAACTAAAGAGACAGCTTCTTAAAAAAATGTAGTACAAATTTAGTTCAGCGGTGCCAGCATAAACTGACATTTAGTTCACAATAAAGGAGAAGCACAGATAAAAAAAAAAATTCTGACCTCCACGTGTAAGATAATTCCAACATCAGCCTCACATATACGCCAAAAATTAGACTAGACTAGACTGAAAACAAGGGTTATTGCACATTCAGGAAAATATTCTTAGAAAAACTAAGAGTGTTAACATGAAATCATCAGTCTTGAACCAAGATGTGATTATTAAACTTGTTTTTTTGTTATGTTGTTTTTTCTAGATGGCTTTATTGATTTGACAGAACATTCAATTTAGTACCGTGGAAAGGTTTGCTGAAATGTAAAGTAAGACATGTAATGAATGTGCTGTCTTTTGAAATATTTTCCCAACAACTGATGTGAACAGAACAGCAATTTATTTTGGGCACATGGAGCAGCTTGATTTGCATAATGGTAGACATTTTGTTTTCTTTGAGAGATATTACATTAAAATAAAAATGTACCTAAAGGAAAACCCAAATAAAAATGTTGCTACATTATTGTTTCACACATGAATGAATTTTTCTGTTTAAGAAACTACTGTACTATGTATACAATATAACATTTCTAAGGCGATTGTTGTTATGTTTTGGTGCTACATAAACCTGAAGTGAATTGAAGCGTATACCTGTTAGCACCGTACTGGATAAATTTTACTCCATAGCTGACAGATTCTCATCACTATCTTAAAAGGCCAAATAAGCCAGAGCTCAGATGAAGCATCTGAGATAAAACTGGTCTAAAGTTTAGCATCATATCTTTTACAATGTTGCCAGAAATTCATTTCTACTGGCATAATTTTTTTAATACATAAATGCTAAATGATGCTAAGTCATTATGGTTTAGTAAGATAAATGTTTATAGTTCCAATTCATGACAATTAGTTTATCTATTTAAAGACTACCAACCAGGTGGTTAACTACAATAATATGTGCTAAATTGTTGTAATCAGAATTTCAATACAGTAATAAAATAGACTTCCGATTAGATTCATATGTATCAGAAAAGATGGGAAAAAAATCCTGGATTTATTTCCCCCGACAGTTTGTAACAGCATAACAGGAGGAAGCAGAAAGCTGCTAGGACACTGAAGCATCCTCTGCGGAAGTTGGAATTTGATGGACGCGCTATCACCAGAACCTAATATACAGCAGCATCCATCAACTGCCCAAGTATGGCTGATGTGAAAGAGAAAGAAACACAATAGGCAGTATTTGAGGACTCCAGAGAGACCCTGTTTTGTAAAACACAGCTTACAGACTTTAAACCAGCACTGCTGTAAAACAACTTCACCCTTTTATTTATTTTTGCATTAAAATACATGCTGGGATTTTAATCATTTTATAGTTTTTGGGCATTTTATTTCATGGTAATAAACCATTTTAAAGAGAAACGATTTTATAATTTGAATTCACCAAAACCTTTTCAGTCATTTTTACTTTATTCTTTTTACATTTATTCCTAGCATTGGGATTATTACTTATTTTGTTTTGTTATTATAAAGTACTTTTTAAATTTAAATTTAAATTTTAAATTTAACATTGTAACATGCAAATTTCATGGCCTTGCAGGAACATATCAATAGTCATTTGCTAGGAAAAGTGAATAATAAAACCATTTTATCTCAAAAAATAGAAACCATTCCTGTTAGTCAAGTCCTGTAACCAGAACTTCCTGGCCGGCTGCACTCATCTTTATTGAGGTTCACTTGAGCTCTAAATTAGCTCATTAGCTGCCTAATTGGACAAATTAAAGCCTCAGTCAGGAATGCTTTGGCTTTCAGAGGTTCTGTAGGTGCCTTTTAAATCATCTGTCGACTCAGATGGTGAAAGGAGGACAAATTTGCCAAGTGGAGCGAATAATTGCCTCAACTGAGTACTAGGAAAAGCTGGCAAACAAAAGGCCAGTGCATGCAGCTAACAGGCGAGACTGTGCACCCTCCCCGGCTATTGACATCCCCAGGGCTATTATGTAGAGATTTTTTTTTTTTTTACGAAGGTTGGAGGACTGGAGTGTTGCAAAATCTAAGACAACAGCTTAGAGACTAATTTTCTTGCAGTTCAGTAGTGCTCTGTATTAGTCAACACTATAATGGTGAATTACACAGCTATGCAACAGGCTGATGACATGAAGCATCTTCCTACATTCACACAGTTATGGATGTCCCAGTTAAAAAGGTTTTTTAAAAAAGATGAAGTTTTTTAAAGCATTAATCTTGCCCGTGTGATACATACTTAGATGAGAGGCTGGTGTGCTAAATCATTACCAAATACTAATAAAATTAACACCAAAACCAGAATAAACTTCTTGGGCGGTTGTTAGCGCAACTAGCATCAAAGCAACCAATATTTGTTAGATAACTGGATTAGAATGGACACTAACCCCATAAAGTATAGCCATAGATCAAATTCAGCGACTTGATAGCGGAAGTCGAGCAGACAGCTTCCAGCCATTTTGAACTTTTATAGTATTTACCTGTCAGTCAACATTGATAGACAAGTAATTTTTGCCTGAAATGCAGTTTTTATACAAAGATATAGGCATTACTTTCTTGTTTCATGTTTACTATCATGTTTTGCACTAAAGGACAAGATTGTGATGTTAAACGTCAATGTGTATCTACAATGCAAACAACTGCTAACACAATGGCATTTTCCAGACATCTTCTGCACAGACAGAATGCTAACACAACACTAGCAAACAACCATTAAAACTGAGTGTATGCCAACCCCAGCCCAGCAGCCAGACTTTAACGGGTAACAAAGGCTGTGATTACCACTCAAGTTTGTGCTGCAGTAGTTTCCATTTCAGCATGTTGGACTTCAGGCTAAAATTTATATTGTTAACTGAAAATTATGTCCAGAGAGGCAGTTTGCTGTTTTTCACCGTTTCAAAAAAGTAACGAATAAAATGTAATTCTTTTTTTTTTAAATAATGATCCCAACACTGGATGTGGTAAACTACATACTGGATGGAAACTACATAGACATTGGTTCATGTGCACTTGGCACAGCACAGTCATACAGTGGAAAGAAAACAACTGTTTCTCTCTCTATTCCAGTTGATATTGCAGTGGGGATTTCTGAGCACACACTAGCGTGACATCCCTGTCTCAAGTGGACAGACACAATTAATCCCAGGGACAGTAGAGACTTGCTGACAGAGCATGATAAGGTATCAGCCAGTGCACACAGCTCCACCTGACCTGTTGCATATTGAGCCTAATTTAGCCCTTATGGCACAAAAATGTGCTCTCCAACTGATGGAGACTTCTGCATAGTTTTTTATTTGTTTATTTGATGTCCTTATGGGGTGAATGTTGTTTTGTTTTTTTTAGATGTAGTGAATTTTAAGGAATCATGTACGTGTTTTATGATTTTAGGAAGGTGAACAGTCTTAGGATATTATAATGCAGATGTTAAATTTTCTGCTCAATTTTCAGGTGTGCACATTAATCATAAATGTAATCTTGAGGTGTGAAAAAAATTTCTAAATCTACATGGTCTTAATATAAGTCTGACATTCAAATGCAATATGATTTTAGGCAGGTAAATAACATGTCTCATGTATCATGGTTTGATTTCACATGTATTCTAGTATTTTTAATAGATTACCCATCATGGGCCTAATCTTCCCATATGGAAAAGATGTATATAAATCTTATAAGGTTTGTATCTGTCTTGTGTGAAACTTGTATGAAAAGCATACAAGAGTGAAAACAGATATAAGATCCCTTGAAAAATTATATAAATGAAACTTGTATGTTTTGGATACCTCGTAAAACAATATATGAAAGTAATGAGAAAGTGGCCACTTTCATGAGTAAATCGTATAAGCCTTATATGGTTCACTATATGAAGCAAGCTAAAGCTGATGTAAGTCTTTTATAAGTTTTTCCTATTTCTTTTCCATATGGGTTAAACATAAAGTGTTTATTTTTAAACCTGTTATATGATAAACAACTTTAAATTTTTCAATAGCGCATAAGTGGAGAGCCACCCTTTCTCCAAAGGGTGGCTGGCCTCCCCTTTACAGATAGGGTGAGGAGTTTGGCCATCTGGGAGGTGCTCAGAGTAAGTGTCCAAAGCTGTCTGTAAAACACACCAAAGTTTTGAAATTCCACTCCAGTTGTTTTGAAGATGTTGTCAATATTGTTTGTATGGTGATTGCCACAAAAAATAGTATAGTATAGCATTCACCCTGCAATAATCCCAACATCCCAACATCCAAAGAAGAGGTTTGGAATATGCTGGAAGAAGCCTTTAGAACTTTTCCTGAAGACTCTTTAAAGAAATTACAAGAAAGCTTGACAACTTGAAGGCATCTATAACTTGAAGAATAAAGGTGGTCATACCAAATATTTATTGTACAGTGCAAAATAATTGTGCAGACTCTGTATTTTCATTTATGTTTGCTCATGTTTTAATAAATCACTGAAATTACTGTCTGTTTTAATAAAATGAGATATTAAAATGGTGAATTAAATGGTTCTTATAGCACCTTTCTATGAAAATTGAAAAAAAGAAAGGGTGGCTCAAGACTTTACCACAGTATTGTACTCCTGTATAAATCCTAAACTAAGGTCTTTAATTACATTGCATGGCACACCAAATCGATGTCATCCCAAATGAATCATTCAGACTTACTTTTATTTATCTCTTTATTGATATTTAGTGTTTCACATTGTTGCCTCTGGCAAAACAGCAGAAAGGCAGCCCTTAAAATTCCACTAGCTGATTAACAATTCAGGAGGCATCAAATTGGATGTATAGTCCACTAAGGTAAGAGGGCATGTAAGGATAGCAAAACTTTACACTGCATAAATAGCCCACATTGTAATTTTCTTTTTATGTTTCAGATGTCTCCAGTCATAATAATTTGCATTTTGAGTCAACTTCATTGAAATCAGCTATCAATATATCAAACTTTTTTTTTCAAATTAGAGTAGTTAAACCCCTAATGCAAGAATTTAAGTTACACTTCCTGATATAACAAACAGACAAACCATGGGTTCAAACATGTTCATTCTGATATCTTACTATCAGAACCAGCATTAATTTTTTTTTGCCAGCTTAAGCTGCAGTAGATCATCTGATGGATTAGACCACACAGGCCATCCTTCACTCCCCATGTGAATCCGTGAGCCTGTCGCTGGTTCACCATTGTGCTTTCTTTGGACCAGTTTTGACAGATACTGACCACTGCAGACTGGAAATACCCTAAAAGAACAGCAATTTTGGAGATGCTCTGACCCAGTTGTGCAGCCATCAAATCCTTATAGTTGCCCATTTTTCCAGCTTCCAACTCCTGCCCACAAAGCAAAATGGCCTGGCTCTGGCCAACACAATGTGCCCACATACTGCAAAGAATGACAGCCCTTTGGTGGCCCAGATCTGCTTTTCTACTCTCCCAGATTACTCAAAGTGCTCTATATAACATGCTATATTCACCTAATCACACACACTTTCACTAAACTGAGTGCTTCCTAACTACATTCATACTCTTGACCTGCAGACTGGAGGAGCAAAGGATCGAACCACTAACCTACCGATCAGTAGGTGAGCTGCTCTACCGCCTGAGCTACAGCCCTCCACTGGCAAAGATGAGTAAACCGTCACAACGATTTTGGATAAAGTGTACACTCACAAACAAAAAATCAGCCCGGGCATTTTGATTAGAGACCGGCCCACCAGGTATTAAAGCCGTAAAGCCTTTGAATGAAAACAAACGCTGTGGTGACAGTGATGTACACTGTCTTGTTGGTATATTTATGATTTCTATACATTTTATGTCAGATAAAAAACTTTGTAAGATTCAGATAACTATTTATTAAACACCCATCCACAAAGCTTTATTGCCGTTTTTGGAAGTAGACATTCTATAATGAATGAATCCTTCATAGCTTACAGTAAACAAATCTTTGAACTTTTTGCATGTTCTTTGATACAGAAACTAGATACAGAAATTCAGATCTGTTCAGATATGTAAATAACAATTAAATCTACAGTACTGGGCAAAAGTCATGAGCCACCCCTCTTTTCTTGATATTTTTTCTCCAAGATGCCAAACTTTCTGAGGGCCCTTCAAAGTTTGGCTTTGTACCTGTTAATTTTTATAGTAATGATATTTCTTTGCTGAGCCACTTAATGCTGACCTATGAAGTACAAAAACATGTACGTGCAGCTGTGCCTGCATGTGCCAATGACAGTTTTCCCTCCTCCTGTTTTCTGACTGTTTGTTCATTTTGGATTTGGGTAGGGTCAGTGTCACTACTGACAGCAGGAAGTGATACCTGGTCCCTAAATTGGTTGCACAAGTTGTCCAACTCCTCCAGGATGACACATCAATATGTGTCTCCCAACATAGTCTCAAGGGCATGGTGCAGATTCCAGGAGACAGGCATCATACTGTCATTATATTAATGCTGCTATCCTGTATATATTGTACATACTATTGTTTGAGTACTTACGATTGTTTTTTTTGTACTTTTTATATTTTACATTTATATTTATTATTGAAACTTGCACCAAGGGAGTGGCACTCCAATTTCGTTGTACTCTGTACAATGACAATAAAGGCTATTCTATTCTATTCTATCTATTCTAGGAGCACTGGACATGCCGTAGAAGGCCCTTAACCCATTGGCAGGATGGTATCTGCTCCTTTGTGTAAGAAGGAACAGGATGCACACTGATGAGCATGTCTGCAAATGCATTATTAAATGGCTTCAACTATTTCCCATTTTCCTAGCAAAATGAGGTGTGTGTAAAAGTTGTGCAATATTATTGATGAAAGTGAAGGAAAATAAAGCTTACATATACATTCATAGTGCATTACATTTGTGGCAGAGGAGTAGATCTCATCAACCAAGAAGAGTTTTATTATACAAACAAACCCTAAATAAACAAGCTGGCAAGTAATAATTACACAAACAAAACACCCTCTATAAAATCCAAAACCCAGCATCCAATACTAGAATTATAACCAGTGTTGGGACTAACGCGTTATTAAGTAACGCGTTACAGTAACTACGTTATTATTGTGGTAACGAGCACGGTAACTAGTTATTATGCCAAAATCAGGAACGCGTTAGTCGTTACTGGGATTTAGATAGGGTCGTTAGTTCGTGTGGTAGCTGTCGCGGAGCTTCCACAGATTCAGTAACATTAGCAAGTGGTGGAGGCCAGCAGGTGGATGAAGGAAAGGGGATGCAGAAGGAAAAGAGACCCGAGGCGGCCGCCGGTCCAAGTGTGAACTGAACTTCAGGTAAGAAGTTATGACCTGCAGTCTATCTGGGTCAGATATAAACCAAGTTTAGGTGGAGGTTATTTTCGTTATTCTGACTTTTTCTGTACTGCGAGCTAGCTAGCATGACGGAGTTTCTATACTCCGTCATGGGTGGGTGCTATGAAGTTAATGATGTTGAACTTTATTTTGTTCATAAGTTATTAGAGTTGCCAACCGTCCCGCCTGGTATTCAGAGAAAATATTACGCGTTTCTTATTGAGGTGAAAAGGAACAGTTTGTCCCGTAATTCAGCTACAATGAAAAAGGCACACAGCTGGAGTTATTCTGTATCTTTGCTGCACAGCTGCCTCTTCTTCTTTCATTCTCTCCCCTCCCTCTCCCGTTTCTACTTCAATCATGAAAACTGATCAATGATCAGCTGATCGGCTCTCTTGTTTGTTTATCGCTGTTGTTAGAATTGATTTAATATTAATTTCTAGTATCAGCTGATGTTTGCTGGAGCCACAGCTGCAAAAAAGCTGCTGGTCATGATATGGTTTGGTTATCTGGTGAGAGGGGAACATGAAGATGAAACCAGGAGATGTCCTTACTGGATCATCAGAGCTGAACAGGTGATGGAGAAACAGGTTTACCTTTTAGGTGACATGAATGAGTTGAAGGGAAGTTATGAACAGTTTCTGAGAGACAAATAACCCCAGGATCCTTTTTTAGGTAGCTGACAGCTGGTGACTGTGCAGGTGCGGATCTAGCAAAGTGTTGCCAGGGGGCCAGGTAGGGCATTAACAGGGAATGGGGGGCACAAAGAAATACTTTTCTTTCTTATTCTCATTTAAAATGTCTAGCTTTTAAAAAATAATTATCTGAATCTTACAACAAACGATTGATAGATTGATGCATATATACCATCAAAACAGTGTACATCACTGTCACAACAGTGTTTGTTTTCATTCAAAGGCTTTATGATTTTTCCTATAATGGTGGGCCAGTCTCTAGTCAAAATGCTCGGGCCAATTTTCTGTCCCAGTCCAGCTCTGTATGCAGCTCATCTGCAGTCTGGTGTTACCTACATCTTCCTATTCAGAAGGCAGAATTTCTGAGTTCTGAGTACAATCGAAAGCACCACGACTGCAGTTTTTGTGTTGGATGTAAAAGGCGCACATGACGCTGTGACGTAGGCTAGAATCATGGCAGCAGTCAATGACGGTCCAGGCGTGGGATTTCTCTCGTGGAAATATGCACATTATCTTTTCCTTTCTATTGGTAGGTGGCACAGTGCACTTGTGGCAAGTAAGCAAGCTAGAAGACTGGCAAAGTTATGGAAGAAACACATTAACAAGAGAATTCTGAGTAAAACCAAAGTTACTTTCCCTAGTAACTAGTTACTTTGAAAGTAACGAGTAACTTGAAGTAACTGAGTTACTTTTGAGAGAAGTAACTAGTAATGTAACTAAGTTACTATTTTAAAGTAACTTACCCAACACTGATTATAACCAACAGAAAAAAAATACTAGAATTAAAAGCAGTAAAGCATTCAAAACATTGTTAAAACCGCTTATTTCATATCACCCACTGGTGCACACATAAGGTAATTGGTGATTATTTGAGCAGCACTGAGTCCAAGACAAGAAAGAAGGCTTGTCTATAAAGCATAACATAACAGGCAAGAGAGAAGCAAAATAAGCGTTTGTGAACAAGTATGTTCTTAGATATACTGTATGAAAAAAAAAGCAAGGGAAAGACCATAATGTGACATATATTTATAAATTAACACAAGTTATTAGGTCAGCAAATATGTTGCTTTTTGTTTTGAGGACTGTGATATAGAGAATAAAATTAAACTAACTGTGCCCCAAAGTTATCCACCACAAATGTGACTTTACAGATATCTTAGTGTAAGGACTTGTCCACTATCTGATGTATTAACAAAAATAAATACAGCAGAAGGATATGACAAAGCAGCTTAGCTTTTAATCAATGCTAATGAGACTGTGTAGTGTCGCATGGTGGCACTTCACTTACTTACATAAAGAAAAGGCACCAGAGTCTGGGAATTTAAGAAAGGCATACATTCTTTTATCTTGCCAGAGTTTGAAGTACATCCATAGCCTAAAATATTTCAGACTTTAACTTGAATATAATTGTAAAGGTTGGTTAACTGAAAAAAAAAAAGGTCTGAAATAACAATCTAAGAATCCTGATAACTTTTACACTGTCCACACGTCATGGACTCATTGAGTATGAGCTAAAGATTGCTGGTCTCTCACAGTGATATTTCTGATTTAAAACTTACCCATAAAACAAACACGCACTTTCAACACCTATTATCAATGGCAGCCACATTTTTTCCTAGCTCTGTGAAATACTGTGCTTAACCACAAACCTCTGCTTTAGTTTGTAATTTATAACTTCAATATGTCAGCATTCATAAATTCCTCTCAATCTCATTACCTAGAAAAAGGGAGTTTTTCTTTCCTAGTTTGTTAAACTGCCTTTTCCCTGTTGTGCTGAAACTGAGCTGGGCATACTCCAAATCAAGAGTGTGGGCACTCATTAGTGCTGTTCTCATATCTCACAAAAGAGCCTGGTTACAAAGAGACTCAAGCTCTATTTAAAGTAATGCCGCCAGGAGTCCATTGCCAACGATAATGCGCTTTACATCATTTTGTCCTCGCCTTTATCTTGAGCTTCTTAAGGAATAGACAACACGCAAAGTCATTAGGGACATGATAACTCCCCATATAATTAGATGGAGAAAGATTGGATGCGTGGTGCACCACAGGGCAGACCCACTTACGACATAATCACTCACCCCGCCAATGTGGGACATCGTATATGCTGGCAATTAATTGAGATGATTACAATTAGCTAAGACAGAAAGTTTGCTTCTGTCTGTCTGACCAAAGAGTTGACTGTAATTTGCCTCTGGTTGAAAATACAGACTCTGACTCAGTCTCATTACAGTAGCTACGCTAGTATTTTTAGCAGGCTAAAGCCAACTAATAGATTCTTAGCTTGTAATAGACCACAAAGTAGAAGAACAGATTTGATTTGGAAATTAGATTAAGGGATACTGCCTGGATTCTTAGTTCCATTCAGTTCTCTCAATTCTGAATACTATTTAACATTTATATTTTTAAATCACTATTTAAAAATCTGTGGTTCTCGAGCTTTTTTCCTGGCATGCCAGAAGAAAAGACAAACACACAAATCTCATCACATTTTAGTGAAACTGTTCAAGAACCCCTTTTTGGTTCATTTTCTCTGCATTGATCCAATGTATTTTCATTCCATATTCCTCCACGGCTAACCCAGCCCTCCCCTGCAGTGGCTCTAAGCTCTCAATGAGTACCACCCACTGGTTTGACAACTACAGCATTAAATGAACACTGTGTTTTAGCCATCCCCATATAGTCTGTCATTTTAGCCAATGCATTTCAAGCATTGCAACAGATGGTTAAATTTTTAAATCATAATCTGGATTCTGCATAATTTACACATAAGTAAAAGTAATCATATAACTAAACTAGAGAAAGGAACACCTTGAGGGCTTGGTGGCATTTTCCAGGTTGTAAGTCACTTCCCACGCTTTCTTATTTACAGTCTTGTGAAAAAGGACTCTATACAGGAGAGAGGAAATGCTGTCAGAT
This sequence comes from Diplotaxodon limnothrissa, assembly GCF_057381915.1. Classification (NCBI taxonomy): domain Eukaryota; kingdom Metazoa; phylum Chordata; class Actinopteri; order Cichliformes; family Cichlidae; genus Diplotaxodon; species Diplotaxodon limnothrissa. Next base: position 37,154,269 of record NC_140610.1, read on the forward strand.
GCAGGAAGACTTGGCATAAACCCCCCCCCCCCCCCCCCCAAAACAAACACTTTTTGCTTAAATTACACAAAACAACTGATGGACAAAAAGACACATCTGAATAATCATTTCGAGCACCCTGTTGGACAGCGAGAATTTGGGCGCTCCCCAGGAACACATTGCTTCAGAGTTCCTCTTCCCCAGCCAAGAACAAGACACCGTCTTCTAAGAGAAGTTGTCTGGCAGACTGCAGTTGCCATTAAAATCTTCATCAAGATGCACCTGAAACTTCTGGAGGACACTGTGGAGAACATCCCCTTCTATGCTTGGGGTCCAGGAAGCCCGAAGCCCCAAGACCGCATCCTGTTGTGCTCAATTTCAAACATTTCACACACATTTCCACACATTCTTGCAACCACTTGAGCTTTACACGCAGTGTTCAACATTGCATTAAGGTTTGTCACACATGTCACACGGAATGTGCATGGAGCTGGCTCCAGCAAAATGAAGTTAAAGATATTTAACCAGCTTAAAAAAACTATAGGCAAAGTTGTCTTACTACAAGAGACTCATACACCTGTCACAGCCACAGATAAACTTAAAACACCTGAGTTTCCGGATGTGTTCTCGGCTTGCTATAACTCTCAACTTTGATAGAAAAAGGAAGACACAAGAGAGAAAAAGTTATGCTTTTTTATTTTTTGGTGACACTTGACATCTGAAATCAAGTATAGTATACTGATGTTGGCAATAAAAGCAAAAAAAAAAAAGGGAATTAGGATACTAAGTAGAAGCCTGGTGCTGCTAATCAAATTTACCTGATTAAGTATGGCCACCTCTATAAAATCTAGGTTTTGGCAGTTTGCTGGTCTGGAGCATTCAGTTGTAGATTAGCACAATACCAAGGATGGAAGTCATCAGCAATAAAAGATAGCAATAGAGTCTTATATAGTTATTCCAATATGCATATATTGCCAATGCATTCTCTTTGAGAGTCATTGGTAACACTTGTACATAACAATTCTTAGTGTGCAACAATGACATATTTCACAGTAAAATACGCTGTCAAACACACTGTTAGGTCAAAGCACTTCACTTCGTTGAAGCTCTACAATACGTAAAATGTAGCAACAGGCAAACCAGTGGGGTGCTCCTCCCTGGCCTTGCGGGACCACATCCTTTTCCAGGACTTACTGGTGTTTTTTTTCCTCAGTTTCAGCAGCATTTAATACATCCTGAACTGTCATCAGTAGTTGAGCAGCAGCTGTGTGATGAGCTGGCTCACTGATGCTCTCGGGCTAAAACATGTGGCAAACGTGTTTCACTGTCACATAAACAATTTTAGTGAGCAGCACTTGTGCAAAGTTGTCATCTTTGATTTCTGTAATGATGGAAAGGACTGTGCCACCTCTGATAGAGTGAGACAAGGCAGCTTGTTCTATGGCAGAGAGGGTCATCCTGTACAGAACATATTATCTTAGGTTAACTAGGAGTAGAAAGGGCACTGGGAAACAAAGTTATGCTATTTGAAGACTGGCTGTTGGTGTACAGCCAGATAAAGGGTATCTTTACTGTCATCAGGGATATACTAGCAGGTATATGAAGAGTCAACTCACGGGGGCTCTGTGAGGATGGACCAAAAGATCTTGCAAATGTGTTTCACAGCAATATCAACAGCAGTAATCAGCATTGGTACAAAGACTGTCATTTTTGATGGATCAGGAGAAGATAGGTAGCCAAAATCTGAGATACCATGTTCAAGAGGGGGCGATCCCTGCAGGGCTCGAGAAATCACCTCTACCACCACTTCTTGTAGGAGCTGGGTCTTTCAAACACAAGGACCTTAATCTACCCAATGTCTTTCCATTTTTACTTGTGCTTTTTATTAGATTTAGTGATCAGTTCATACAAAATCATTATTGTAGGTAATTCTATCATCCATTTGATACTGACTTTATCACTGCATTTAATTCACTTTTGGAATCAATTCACAGTTGCAAAGTAAGCAAAAGATCCCAGATTTAAATCTGGAAGAAGACACAAATCCCTTTGGCATAAAAAGTGTACAAAATAAAACGTGTGAAAAACAGGTGCTACTTTCAGACTGGTTCATATTCTAGCTTCGCACAAAATATAAATGGAAAAGCAACTAAACATTTAACAGCCTTTCCTGAAAATCCTTATTTGCTTGGCCATTTTTTGATAAATTTAAATTTATAATATTAGATTACCCAATGAAATAAATTTCATTACAACAGATTTTTTTCAGAAAGTGCTGAAACTAAAGTGAATACTTCACTGTTATCTTCTTCGTGTGCTATGTGCTAATAAAATGCAGAGCAGATACGCAGACAGAAGTTGATTATTTTGTAAATAGTGTTACATCCTCACTGTGTACAATGCTAGATACTGTGGCACATCTGGAAAAGACAACAAACAGCATAAGGATTGTCCACATCTTTTGCACACTTTGACCTTTCCATCCAAGCAGAATCTGGACTCATCACTGAACATAATGTTCCTACAGATCTTCAGGCTCCAGTGCACATGTTGCAAACACCAGCGCAAATGTCCCTGATGCTGCATTCATGACAGGCTCCTTTCAGCCCTATAACACTGAAGATTGGCTGTTCTGGACTGTCTAGGTAACGAGCCGTAGGCCATATCGTCCTACAAATCTTGACTGCAACTTTGTGGAAGCCTGCCTATGGATCCTGTGCTGTGCTGACAGGATGAGGGAATAGTCTTCTTGTGGTGTCTCTTTTTTGGGATACCCACGTTGCAGCCTGTCTTTGACATTCTCCCTTATATGGAGCTTCAATGGGCCTTCAATTTGAAGATGGTAAACATAATTAATGCTGCATCAGGTGAGGATGAACCACCCCTCAGTTATGCTGCAATACATTTAGGCTGCTGGGGCCCATAATGTACTGCCCATGTCTTTATTACTCAGTTCTTTTCAATTGCAATGTGATAATACACCGCTATTGCAAATTAAATTAAAGAATGTCACAAACCTCTGTGTACGGCCCTTTATGTAATGCTAATTTTCCCAATATGGTCCTTAGTAAAACTGAGTTTGAAACCCCTCCTTTAAAGCATTGTCAGTAAGGGGGAAGCTCTGTTGGAATCAGTTTAGTAAGACAGAAAAGTCTCATTTTTTATAACCACGAGTCCCTGAGAATAGGTTTAATAAGGCACAGTAATGAAAAATCACCAATGTGTGTTCAATGTGGCCACAGAGACTCTCATTTTTATTCTTTTTGTCTGTCAAAACTATGATTTACAAGATTTTTGCCAATGCATGAATAAATATATTTTGCGTATGTGTGTGTGTGTGTGTGTGTGTGTGTGTGTGTGTGTGTGTGTGTGTGTGTGTGTGTGTGTATTGCAATGCAGTAGTCATTTATTATGCAGTAGGACTATAAATAAACTTAACCAGTGTGCTGAGATTTTGTTATGTGTCTCCACAATGTCTGACCACTGTCACCCTTTGGCTATCTCAAACTACACACGAAGGAGCCAAGCAACCCAGGGGCTTGTACTTCTCTGGAGTGGTTTTCTCTTGTTTTCACCCACTTGCAGTACGATTCGGCCCAAGGCCAAGCAGGCTGAAAGCGTAAGGGCAAGTCAGTGCCACATTTAGGTTTCCTCCAAGAGTCAGTCAGCCTGTTCGCCCTAATGGATTCAGGATGTGCATCCAGCTCAGGATGCAGAGTATTAAGTGCTCTCTCTATGTCACTCTACACACACCCTCACCTTTGTTTGTGGCCCAAGGATGCTCTTACAGTGAAGCAATTTAGAAGTGTCATTCAACCTGAAAGAGGGGAATAGAAGGGTCATGGAAAAGAAAATTAGAAGTAATGGGTATAAGAAGAGACAGTTATAGGATCAGGTTGACACTTATTTTGTGGCCTTGTTGATTTTGTTACATTTTCTTAGCCTTTTCTAGTTCTTCTTATTTAATTTCATATTTTCTGAAAAACTGGTGCAAAATCTGGATTATTTTGGCAATAATAAATAACCAAAAACTGAATGTCAGATACAGGAAATTATGCTAAATGTGCTGCAATCTAGTTTATCAATGTAACCAACTCAACTCAGGTTTCACTCAAGGATACTGAGATTTTCCTCTCTTTTTAATTCCTCTACAGAAATGACAAGAATCGTCATTTAATTTCTCTACAGAAAAGAAGCTTCAAGTTTCAAGTTCTGTGTTTGAATTTCTCAGAAGATAGATAGATAGATAGATAGATAGATAGATAGATAGATAGATAGATAGATAGATAGATAGATAGATAGATAGATAGATAGATAGATAGATAGATAGATAGATAGATAGATAGATAGATAGATAGATAGATAGATAGATAGATAGATAGATTCTTGCAATATCTTGCCTATGATTTCTTTATTTGATAAAGAAAACACAATCCAGAAGTAAAAGTTGCGTTAATGCGTAATTGGAAAAAAGAAATTACATAAATAAAAATAAATAAACAAAAATACTGTTCTTTCACTCTGTCATTTGAGAAAGACAGGGAAAATACAAAGAACAAAAAATAAAGCAGTAAAAAGCAGTTTGCAAGATGAAACATATTACCAGAAAGAATGAGGGATATAAATTATCACTAAACAGTGCTAACAAACATTACTACAATCTGTTGCACAACTTCCATGCTTACAGCTAACAAGACTAAAGTGTATTAGAAGCATTTACATCAGAGATAACATTTTTTTTTCTCTCTCCAACGAAACCAGTGATACACACACATCTAAGGCTTTATTCTGAGTATGCATTCGATCAACTTATTGAATGATGTGGCTTAAGTTGATCTCTGCTGTGACTGAAATAACATGTTCAAGCCAATATGTTTAAGGCAGTGTTGTTTCCACAGGTCCATTTCACGTGGTGTATTGACTCATGGCATCTTACAAAACACAAAGAAATGTTACTTGGCCACAACTGTCATTCAATAGGAGCAATGCCAGTGTCACAGAGATTACTGTTTCTTTAAAAACAAGTCATATTACATTTGGTTGAGCCAGCAGAGCACTATGAAATTAATGTAACTTCTGAAAGCTTGACATGCAGATTTGAGTAGATGAAGCCACCAGAGAGAGAGCAAAGAGTGCATAACAGATTGGTACAGTGATAATTACGGTGAATTTGCCAATGATTGCAGTACCAGAGCTAATAAACTACTTATTAATGGTAGTGATCCTCCCTCGGTAACACAGACTTTAGCAGCTCATCAACCAAACTGATAGCTGTGTGAATGCATTGTCACAGGCTTTCATCCTCCTCACCAATTAATGCCACTCAAACTTCATCCTGTTACATTTATTTGCAGATCTTGTTATAACATTGCATACTGACACTCTATACTCCATTGCCTTACTGTAATCAGATCAGTACACATAAAACTCTTTGGTGCTCTGGCCAGGCTGCATTTCACAGGGACTGGAACTCTATTGATCAAAGCGCTCAGACATGTCCAGACCCTTTCCCCCAGTGCATCATGGTCCTGCTCGCTGAAGCCAAAAGAGCCTAACAACAACAAACATATCTGCCGTTGCTGCCTGTGTCTCTCTGATTAGCTGCCGGGGAGATATTTTTGGAGTATCACAGCCCCTTTGAAGAGGATGAAGAGCAGAGCAGAGCCCAGCCCCCACCCCCACTCCCATGTCGCAGCCCCTTACCACTCTATATTTCAAATTACAGTCCAGCATTCTTTGTGAATTTCTGCTCATTGTTGCCATACTGTCAGATATATTTGACGTGTAATGGTTTTATTATCTGATCACTTGACTCCCTTCTCACGTAGACTCCCTCCCTGTGCATACAGTGTACTAAAAGTCACTTTTAAAACTGAAACACACTAGATTGATAGACTGAAAGGACCTGTATGTATAGCTTAGAATAGTAATTAATGTCCAATAATAGATTAAAATGCTGTGCATGGCCATCCCTGTGCTGTTAGGAGAGTAAGAGGCAATTGTGACAGGATATCTGCAATTATTTTAATAACTAAGAACTTATGATTAAATCCCCAGTTTCAGTTGATTGACTCATATAAATAACAGCTACCATTTTCTTTGGTAAAATCCGTTAAGTACTGAGTACACCGTTTCAGCAATACAGTCTATGTTCAGTAATCATGCATGTGTAAATATTTGTCCTGGAATGTATTTACTAAGATAAAGTTTGTACTCTGTTGAGTACCAGATTGATCAATTTATTGATTTACTGAGATAAATAAACACCTGTCCACCCTGAAATTATTCTAAGAACCATTTAAAGTAAATATAAATAATGTTAATTGGAACTCATGATATGCTGACAAGTTCAGCATATCAAGCACTAAATCTTTAAGTAAAAACATTAGCGCTCCTTTTGATTTCATGTACTATTTATTTGGTTGTCTGTGTTATGGTTTGTGCACAAATGACACAAGTCCACTCATTAACAGGTAGATTATTATTATTATCATTATTATTATTATTGTCATAATTATTTTATTTTATTTTATTTTTTTCTTAGGAAGTGTCTCAATCGCACATGCTATATTTATGTAACCACTTACTTTACTAAAGTCAGTAATCACATTGCAGTTACAATTATGTTGTCAATTTGTTGCAAAGGTTCTTCAGACGGACAGATAGAAAGACAAAAAACATTTAAATGTGACTTTTTCTTCCGGCGCACTTAGACTACAGTTGGCTGATGTCAGTTTGTTTGCAGGGAGAAGGAAAAATGTGTGAGTTATGAACATTACTTCCATTTTTATTCCTTGAAAGGACAAGAGTGTGATGGTAAAGTGGTTTTAAAAGAGGTAGTATTAGCCAGTTTCATTCACGCAAACTATAGGTTACCATGCCTAACCTCTGGGGATCAAAGCAATCGCAAGGGATTTTTTTGAGCAACACCCTCCTGAGTGATTTCACCAAGTGATAGCAGCCAGCAGCCTATAGCAACTACTCAGGGAATACACATTTTCTCTAGTGTTCATCAGTCTCTCGGCCTGAAGCCTTGACAAAAGTGGAACTGATGTCCTTTTTTATGACTTGTGATGGTATTGAAACAGACCAGTTACATTTAAAGGTTCTATACTGATTAGTGATTATGTTTAAAGTAAGGCCTGAAGCACACTGACTTGCTTTGAAGTACAGGTTTGCAACACTCAGTGGAGCCAAACAAAGATGAAACAGGAAGAATGCAAGAAGACAGCCCTGGACGGTTGGGCTTAAAATACAGTCTGCAAGGGATAAAAGAAGAGATGGAGTTAGTGCTTAATTGAAAAATGGAAAGGAAGTGCATACTCGGTCAGATCACTGGATCTGGAGAGGATAGTTTGTGGACAAATGAGCAATGAGAGATTTGGGAATGACAGGAGCAATCAGAAGTGGAAAGCATGCACAATTAATAAAATGTAGAGATGATTGAGACCCTGCAAAAAATGTGAATAAAAATAAATGTAAAAAGTGCAAAACTGTACACAGTTTCAACTTTTGGCACCTGGTTTGGATTGAAAATCATCAGTGTTTTGTGGCTCTCAAAAGTTAGACTTAAATTGAATATTTCAGTGAAACATGAGACAAGAATTATTCGTCTCATTTTATTGGAATAATTAAATATTTAGAATAAGTATAAGCACTGATAAGTACTGTACAATCCATTGCTTTAGCTAAGAGTGACAACAAACTGCATAAAACCATGTGTTAACAGAGCTTCATGGAGATTCCTTTGGCCAACACGTGCTGACACATTCATCTGACGTGAGTTATAAATGGAGAAAGGTATGAAAAACACAACCTGTCGATCATGCCTCCATTCTAACTGACAGATCAACTCTGAGCATGCCCACACAATCAGCAGCTGGTCCCACTGATGCCATTCAAATTGGCTGGATATTAAAGAATCCCTCGGCTGAAACTACATAAATTATACATAATGAAATGCAATTAACATTTTTACTCTGACAATTAAATACATTAAAGAGCCAGGCCTGTGAAAAGAGAGTGGCAGAGCAGAGGAGGTGGGCGGGTAGGGCCCGGTGTATGAAACAGCTAGCTACCTTTAACGTTATGCAATACACTCAGTGAGTGTCTGCTCAAATGTTTACAGACCAATTAGTGCCAATGGACAGATTCTCAATCAAACAAAATGCCAGGTTTGCATGGAATATTAAGTGGGTTATAATGGAGTAAGTGAGTCAATGAATGTTATCTTTGGAGTTCTTGGGGGGAAGCAGGGAGGAGTGGTTGGGGCTGGGGATTGGAGATTTTGGGAATCTTGTGTCAGTATTATAACAAGCCTTTTAAATTTTGGGGTGGTTTTAAGGACTGATTTATTAGTGTAGAATTTGCCTTTTTGTTATTGCCGTTTTTATCCTAGATGATAGAGTGGCTGAATAGTCCAAGAGCAAATACAATTACTCTTTTCACTGTTATATCATCTGCTATTTAGTTATATTTAGCACCGGGTATTTCCAGGAAAACCTTTAAGCAGAGTTAAGCAAATTACTGAAGATGTTTTTTGAAATACTTTGTTTTTCCACTGGTGCCTGCAAAAGTTTGTCGTACAGGTGGGCAAGATAGGGGCCACTGAAAGGTAATGTCTTAAGTGCCTTTACCCTTACATATTGTTTGGGTAACGTTTTGGCCTGTTTTGACATTAGAGAGCATTAAAAAATGTCTTTAAGCTTGAAATTTGATGACTTTTAAAATTATATCATATGAGATTTGATGAGTTTTAGATTCAATAATGTCGGAAATTGTGATTTTGGGGGATCTTAAAACTGTTAAACTAACACTTACACTATATCTAGAGCTGCATGATTTCCTACCATATTTACCCAGATTCATGGCGTGAAAGGCACCTGATGGTCTTTGAAAGATCATGGGGACTCTCCAAGCAGTGAATTAGTACAACTATACTACGCAGGCATGAAATGAATATAAGGATTAAGTTATAATTACCTGTACTGAAATTTATTAGGAGGATTTTGTTTGTTTGTTTTCAAATAGACTAGGTATTTGTTTTCTCTTGAAGGCTTATACATTTTTAAATTTGAAGGACTGCACTGATTTTAAGAAATTAAAAATTTACAGAAAACACACCCACTCAGGTTTAAAAATGCTAAATGAGACTGGGCTTAGCTGCTGGTCTCCGTGATGCAGACTGAGTAACGAGCAAGGCGAAAAAGCAGTTTAAAACCAAAACCACAGAAAACACCATGTGTAAGAGAGCATGCCATTTAAAAATGGTATGTAAAATATAAATTGATCATTGTCATCTAAAGCAGATTAACCAGGCTACTAGCAAAACTACCAAAAACAACAAATATGAATATAAGTATATTAAATGGAGAAAAATCTTACTTCAGTTTTCTGAGCATCCATGTATGTAGCAATTGCACAGTTTATTACACTGTGCATTTGGTTAATTGCATTTTGATTACTTTATCACAAATAGATCGAATTAATTCGCCATGATGGTCACAAGAACTAATCAATGTGTGACAGGCGATGTATGTTGCTGCCTTTAGCTCATTTTTATGTCTTGGTTCAAAGTGTTCAAGACTTTGTGCTCCTGTTTGTCTTCTTGAAAATGTATCCACAATAAAAGGACTAAAGCAGAGGTTTTTGTGGACAGATTAACTTTGGTTTGGTCAGGTCGTGACATCTCCCTATGAATATATGTACATTTTCAGATGCTAACAGTAAGTAAATTAAGTGCTAAATGATTTACTCTAAATTAGTTAGGTATTTGGTAATTACTTGTAAAGCCTGAGGCTCCAAAAGTAGCCCTGCTAGAATGCCTCAGGGCTATTTGTGTCCTCCTTCCCAGGTTAACCAACAGAGCTTTTAGTTTTATTTTATTTTTGTTTGTTTTTATGTATAAATTTCCTTCTTGCCCCTGCGGGTGGTCTTTATCTTTCAAGGTCGGGTCCTCTACTAGAGGCCTGCGAGTTTGAGGGCCCTGCACAGTATCTTTATTGTTCCTAGGACTGCTGGACAGAGATCTTGGATGTTGTTCCTGGGATTTGATGGAGCTGCTCACCCAGTTTGGGGGCAACTGTCCTGAGTACTCCAATAACCATAGGGAACGCTGTTGCCTTCAGCCTGCACATTTTCTCTAGCTTTTCTCTCAGCCCTTGGTATTTCTCGAGTTTTTTGTGTTCCTTCTACTAAATGTTGCTATCACTCGGTATAGCTACTTCTATCTTTTCTATCATTCTTCCTTTGCTTGCTTGTGTTCAGTTGGTTAGTCATAAACAGCTTGCATCTGGAAGCATCTGGACTGAGGGTTTCAGAACCCTCTCATCTATTTTTCTACAACATAGATCAGAAGTTGAAAAGTCTGAAAAAGAGAAAACATCCGGTGAGCAAAAATGTATTGTTGATGCCAGAAGTCAGAAAAGAATACCTAGTTTGCTTTAAGCTGTTAGGAAGGTAATATTATTTAAATAGCCACTTATTACAACCAAGGTATGCTGGTTGTAACAAGAAAGATATCTGAAGTTGCAACATATTGAATCTTAAAGCAGATGGGCTACAGCGGCCGAAGACCCCATTGGGTGTTACTCCAGTCAGCAAAGAACAGAAAACTAGAGCTACAATCTGGAAAAAGAAGACGATTGGAAAAAAACATGGATGTATCCTAATTTATGCAAATGGTTCAGGCTGGTCTTAGTGCTGTGGTGGTTTTGGGGTATATTATATATTAGATTTTGGCTCCCTTGAGCATATATATGAATAATGTGAGTTCCATAGAATTGGCTGGGTTTTTTTTCTTTCTTACAGTATTTTTCATCTTTCCTCCACCATATGAGCCCCGAGTAACATGCATCTTAGCCTTTGCATGGCGGAAAAGGTGGGTGCATGTTTATTGTGCATACGTGTCATACAATTAGATTTATACAGTTTATTCATTTTCTTGTGTTCTCCAAGTCTCTGAGCAATTATTAGAGATCTTCCATTTAACTGAAGTAATATTTGTAGTTGGGAAAAAATACATACCTATACTGTAAAAACACAGGAAAGTTGAGGTTCTAAAAGAGAACAGTGGAGATGGCAGAAATTCAGTATTATATGAACTTCAAGCAAAATGCAAGTCGGCAGTGCATCCCATCCCGCCAGCAGCCTCTGGCTATCTTTCTCCATCAGGTCAGCTACATCTTTGTGATTACATCTGCTAAAAGCTACCAGTTTATTTAGTGTCTACATCAGCACAGCAGCGATGGCCCAAGATATGGATGCTACAGAAGCTTGACGCTTATCTTGGCTTAGAGGAAAGGAGTGAAAGTAAGGAGACTGAGCTAAATTCTCCATGTGTCATAAAAGAATTGGCTTTAACTATATAGGCTGTAACATGTTACTGAGATAATTTGAGACAACAAGACATTTAATTAATAACCAAATCACACAATTTTGTTTTTCTGCTTATCTGAGGAATTTAATTACAGCTTAAGACACCTTTAAAGCTGTGTATCGCTTTTTCTTTTTCCACCACCTGCTTGGGGTTTTAATGATAATGCGAGGTATCACAATCATCTCATCACACATTAACAAAATGTGAAACTTTATCTTTAGACAATTCTTGCTGTTATGCATAATACAATCCAAGATTCACAGGAATTCGAAAAAGGAGGAGAAAAGGCAAACTAAGAAAGAGTGTGGATGATTACAAAGGCAGGAAACAAGACTGAGACAGAAAACTAAAATAGCAGCAACATGCAAGGTATGAAATACTTTTAATATAAAACAGGGAAACTAAACATGAATCAACTTCAGTTGCTTTGGTCCAAATGAAAGCAATGTAGTGGTACTGGAGAGCCAACACCAAGAAAACTGCAAAAAAGGAATGGTTTTGTACTTATTCTTGCTGACTGATTTTTGCAGGCATAATGGTTGCCACAGCATCTCCATCTGTCACACGTCCTCAGTGTGAACCTGCTCTTTTCTGTGAAGAAAAATAGGGCATCAGTGGTAGACCTGCAATTTCTGGTGTTCTCTGGTAAATGCCAGTTGAGCTACTCAGTGCTATTCTTTAAACACACATCATACTCAAGGCTGTTGGGATTTCATGCCACCCTCGTGGAGTTTGTTTCCAGTAGGTCACTAGAGGTCATTTTGTTTCTGCTGGTGGGTTGGTGCCCTTCTATAGTTCTCTCCATATCTCCTGGTGTCTCCTCCACATACTTGAAATTATGCTGAGAGACATATCAGAACTTCTTGTCATGGCACATATGGATGTGCTCCTGGAGAAGCTGCACAACCTGTGCACGGACTGCAGGTATCTCATGCCACCCACAGTGACAAAGATATTAGGAAAAAGCAAAGCTAGAGAAAAATCACTCAGGAAGGATTAGGAGAGAGCAATGGTCTGTGGCCACCACCTGCAAAGTCATTTCATTTCTGGAACCTGTTTTGTTGTTGCCTTTCCAGCCCACCTGTTGTCACTTTCATTTGCACCAAAGCAGGTGAAATGGGTTCACAATCATGTATGCTTCCTAGCTTGAAAGATTGAGATCCCTGCAGTTTAATTGACTTTACTATACTGTGATGCCTAAGTGTTCCCTTAACTTTTTGGGCAGTGTAATTTTATGTTTGTCCACATCATAATCCTTCCAACAGTATCAACAGGTGTAAGCAAATGTGATTACCCTCATGCAACAGAATAAATTACAATAAAATCGATTTTCCCTGATCAGTGTGTATAACTAAGCTTCTGCACAGTGCTGCCTATCTATTTTGTCCTTCTGTGTGCTGTCAGTGGCTTTTTTATGCATTATGGTGGTATAAAATATGATCTTTTTCATTGCATGAGAAAACACATGTATGAGTAGAAAGTTAAAAAGTATCCATTGTGCTAATCTTGTGGTAAATGGGTGAGAGCTAGCTGTCTGGTAATTCTTTTGGTAGCAATGCATTTCTGCATTGAGCTTATTTAGAGTGTAGCTAAAAGGTTTGGGTGATCAGGTTCGGTCTATCCAAAGTTCTACAGTGACTATAGTCAACCTATTGTTACACCCCGGCCTAGGCAACCGGGGTGCAACGCAGAAAAATAAAAATAAGGAAAACACACGAGAAAAAACTAATACGAGCTTCCACAAAAATAATCCCCAAAACGAGATTTAAAGCAAGATACCACATTTATTTACATCACCAAACACAAGACGTCAAACTATTTACAACGGGGGGAAAGATCGCGACCATGACATACTGAAACACAAGGCTTAAATACATAGAAGGAGCAATTAGGGAATGGACCACAGGAGGGAAACACAGCTGGGGCAAATTAGAACTGACGAGACAGGGAAAATGTAAACTGAACACACTAAGATAACAACAGACCTTCAAAGTAAAACAGGAAACACATGACAGTCACGCAAAAACAAAACACTGACACACCGAAACGTAACACTATTGTCAAGCATTTTTACCACCATTGGTGGGCCCACATTTTAACTGATACAATGCAAATGATAGTAAAAGGACACTTTGAAGGACTAAATCAGTGATTAAACTGGGCCGGAACAATCTGGAACAGTGTTTCATCACCTTCAGCCTTTCAATTAATGAGTATTCAAATCTGGCTGCAAATGACAAAATGCTTTCAAGAGATTTCCATTTTCATGTGGTGCAGTCTGGTGGTCCTTTTAGCTGACGCCACAGAGACAATTAAGTCACCACATGATCCCACATGCATCTCATCCCTGTGATGTGTTCATGGTTCATAGGCACAGTGCAGTATTGTTGCATTTAGCTTGTACTACAGAAGTGGAGTGAGAATAATCAGAGTACTTTTTTCAAGTGACAGGTGATTTCAAATTCAATATTTCAAACAGCTCAGTATAAGTATGTATGACACAAAGAGTTTCTTTGTGATTTGGAACACAGTTTGTGTTCTGGTTAAGGCTACAGTGGCTTTCCTAGGAAAGAAAAAAACATTAACATGTGATAATTTTATTCTCTGAAATGGAAAATGATGTAAAAAATAGAGGACATGAAAAGACGATGGGAGATGGTCTTTTTTTAAGGTAAAGACTCAGCAAGTTTAATTTGATAATCTATTAATGTAACACCTAGTATATCATATCATAGTTTGACATCAATAGTCTAAAATGTAGAAAATCATATCTATCTGTCTATCTATCTATCTATCGACAGAGAAAAAACACAGTACACAGTTCCTTCGTCATTGCCTTTCCAAGAATGTAAAAATCTTTAGTGGTGGCTGTTACGGACAGCCTTTCCTAGAACCAGTCCAGTTAAACACACTGAAAGAGAATAATTCTCAGTCATTCACATTAAAAATAGCCTTATTATAAATACTTTATTACAATTTTGCAGATAAAGCCCCTTGAAAGCTCATTTGCAATACAGCCAAGCAACTACTGTTCATACAAATACTGACACTCTTTATTTTGAAAGATCTCCATAAAAATACTGCGATGTAGTTAGATTCTGTCCTCATATTCTCTGATTCTACAAGCTATACTGGAGTGCTACTCAATAGGACATTGATATGGCATTAACTTTTCCTTTATGCACATATTGACTTTGTTTTGTCTTAGCTTATTGATATAATTTTATAGACTGTGTTAGATTTATACTGACTCCATACTTTCTCACTGTTATAAACTTCAGAAACAAAATAGTCAGCAAGTGGACTGCATTCTTTGTAAAGAGGTAAATAATGGAAAATAATATAATTGGACTGCTTGGAGTCCTATAAAATCTCTCTCTCTCTCTCTCTCTCTCTCTCTCTCTCTCTCTCTCTCTCTCTCTATCTGTGTGTGTGTGTGTGTCGTTGTTTTAACTCTTCCAGCTCCTCTTTCCTTAAAATTGCTAAATTACTATCTATGAAAATCATTAGGTCAGAGTTGACTGAGTGGAACACTTAAAAGAAGAGGAAGTAGCTGCAAAATGTGTTTTGAAAGTTCAACATTTATCAACAGCCCAGTGAACAAATAGATATATACAGTATTTTAAGACTTTGGGACGGGCTATTTTTCAGGACAGCCATCATGGAAAAAACTTGATGATGTATCTTCATGTATATGTGTGTGTGTGTGTGTGTGTGTGTGTGTGTGTGTGTGTGTGTGTGTGTGTGTGTGTGTGTGTGTGGGAGGGAGGGGACTTAATGAAACACAATGATTCTCTGAGTGAAGACTGACAGAGTGCAGAGAAATTACTCCTTCTAACATGACAAAACCCTTTAGCAGCACTTGGCTCTGCAAAAGTTATTGTGATTTTTTTTTAAAAAAAAAAGAAAAGCCAGTCTGAGTTAACTTGAGCAAACATAATGACAATGTTGTCATTTATTAGGGGAGAAAAACAATTTGACCTATCTGTCAGGTCATAAAGAATATGACCAGACAGTATTTGTTGTGACCCCATATGGAGCAGTAACTACAATAACTAACTCATGATACATCCCGCACATCAGGTTGGATTCGGATTTTTGGAGTTGGATTTCAGTTTGCTTCAGGTCTTTTCACCGGATCTCTGCTTTTTTTGTCAATTCTTTTTTGCAGGGACTTTTGTAATGGTGGTTGAGGTCTTTCTGGATGACCCACTGCTAATATTTTCTTTCCTACAATATGCTGTAAATTTAAAATAAATTCCATTGAAAATGAGAAGATGCCAGATACAAACCAAAATAGAAAAGCCATGCTTCAGTGCTATTTGTACGGTGGACTGTATTTATTTATTTTTATAAAATATGATGTTACTTGTTGACTCAATGGCTGTAATTGTAGGTGCCATTCTATAATTTCCACGTAATTATCTTCTTACGTGCTTCTTCTGCTTAATACTTAACACAGACAGAAATTCCAGCTTGCTCAAAATGGACAGAGGTTCAGCTGCAGTCTTTTCTTTTGAAGGTTATTTGCTGAAGATGTCAAAGGAAATCAGACATTTTCCACATCTTCCTGCCCTCTATAGCCGTTTCTGGTACCCTTCTCTCGCTGCTTCACCCAACCTCCAACCCCATGGAGCAGAAAGGAGGTTTGTTGATGGATGTGGAAGGCTGCTTCAGTCCCACAGCAATTAACTCCTCTCCTGCAAGCAGCAGCCTGTCACGTTGATGGAATCTCCCCACCACTGCTGCCTGTCACACAATCCAGGAGGGGCTGCAGACAAATGCTTCATCTATGTGTTTGTTTTACTGTTTTGCCTGTGGTCGAGAGCTATCGCAAGCAAAAAAAGCTGTTGGGAGCATCGCAAGCCATCAAGTGCTCAAGTGTCAATTTTTATAGTCAGTGGCTGATTACAGAGAGTTAGTGCACCATGGATAAAGATCAAAGTCATGTCCTCGTCAATGCACTGTTTTTGCTGCACTCACAGTTGGTCATGATTTGATTTCTTTCTTAATTTTAAGTCATTTTTCAATCTGAAACTATCGTGCTTTGAATTATGTTTAGGACTACCCCAGGCTTTACTTTGGAATCGTTCATCCATATCAAGGCCCACACCTACCAGATGCTCTGCTACGACCTACAAGTTTTGGAGATGTCCATGCTCTCCCTGGAGCTGCCCATCAACAGCAGGTTTTCCTACCTTTCCTAATGATACCTATTTAGCATGTGAATCAAGACAATTAACCCTTTAAGACCTACCATAGAACCAAGTCCGCCAGAGCTTATATTATATTTTTACATGTTGTAGTGCCATTTCTGGGAGCATTTCAAGTTGATATACATCAATACAACCATTATTAAATTATTAAATTTTAATAATATGTATGCATGAAGTGCATAGTAATTACATAAATTGCAAAATAGTGCAATAAACAACAAAAAATTTGAAAATCGTTTTTTTAACATATATTTCTAGTTAGAGAAATTTAAGAGGCTTATCCCTCAAAACTGTTAATACAGAAAAGTTGCACAAAATAGTTTCCCACCACAGGAAATTTATTTTAAGTGTCTTCATAGTTTTATTTTTGAAATACACCAATTGTTATATACTGCAGGAAAAATGAAAATAAATATTATAATGCAAATTTGCAAAAAAAAAAACAGCATATGCATAAAAAAATAAACTATTTCCAGCAGTGCAATATGAGTCCTAAGCATCCCAGAAACGACACAGAAAGTCATAAAGCCAAACATAACTTTTAAAAACACAAGTATAGCCTTATAAGGCCCTAATGGTAAAAAACTTAATTTTCGCAAAATTACGTCTGTCATGGTCCTGGGTCTTTTGACCCAGTGTTTTAAGTTTGAGTTTATTTTGTTCATTAGGTTATCTAAGTTCATTTGGTTATTAGACTCCTTGTGTTTTCTTGTATTTAAGCTTCCCCTCACCCTTCGTGTTTCATGCTGCGTGTCTTATGTTATCAAGTTTGTATTATCATGCCTAAGTGTTTCTAGTTCTTATCATTTCCCCCTCCGTTTCCAACCATGTTAAATCTCCCCTGCTCTTCATGCGTTTCATGTCTGTGTCTTACGTTGTCAAGTTCTGGTTGTCGTGTCTACGTCTGCATGTTTCCTGTTTTATTTTGAAAAGGGGTCTTGTGTTCTGTGCTCATGCGGTTAGTTTTACTCTTGCCTGTGCATCATTATGTTTATCCTAGTCAGCTGTTTCCTCATGTGTCTCCACTTCCCCTAATCACCTCCTGTGTATTTAAGTCCTCTGTTTTCAGTGTGTGATTGTCAGGTCGTCTGTTGTCCACGCCATGTTTCCGATGCCATGCCATGCTTCCAATTTCCTTGTCTAGGTTTTTCTTATTGTTTGTTTAGATTCCCCAGTTTAGGTTTGTGTTAATTTTACTTCAGTTTGCCTTGCCCTTTGTTTGTACCTTTTCTACCAGCCATATTAAACGGCTCGCCTTTGTTAACATTTCAAGTTCTGTTCCCTGTTCCTTGGAGTCTGCGTTTTGGGTCCTTTTCTCAATTCATACAGTCTGCCCTCGCCAGACTGTGACAGAACGACCTGACCAGTCATGGACCCAGCAGATTCAGCTCTCACCGAGTGTCTGGAGGAGATGGCTCGCATCCAAGCGATCCTCGACTGCGTCCTTACAGCGCCCGATTTGAAGAGCAAGCTTGTGATGGTCAACGTTGCGGAAGCTATTATGGAGAGGGATCCCCGCCTCCTTCAGCTCCCGGGCTCACCTGCTATAGTGGATGCTTTTACAAGGGTAAAAGAGATGCTGCAGGCCCAGGAACTGTCGAGTCAGGAAATGGCTTCCAGCACCCACCAGTTACAACAACCCCATGATCAGTCATCTTCATTGCTGCCTCCGGAACCTGAGTGTGTTCGTGTCGGTTTGCTGAGATTCGCCGCAGCGTCACCACCTCTCAGCTCACCAGTTTCCACGCCCTCATCACAGTCTCGCCATACTCTTGCCACGGTCCAGTGCGAGGAAGCACTGGACGCCATAGATTTGGACTACGACGAACGTCAGTCAATATTCAGCGCTGTATTGGAGGAGGAGCTCCGGTGGAAGCCATGGCTCATTCCAGAGCACGAGCACTCTTTCTGTGGAACTCGACTGGCTCTCGGGGGTCCCCGGAGTTACCAGGGACTTCCACCCATTGCTCCGCCGTCTTCCACTCTCAAGAAAAAGCGGCGTGCGCGCCACCGACGCTCCGCACCACAAACGAAAGTGAGTGACTATATTTTGGCTCATGTTTTTTCTCAGGAGAATATTAAAACTAACACTGCCTTACCAGTTCATGAGCCTGGCTATAATGAGACTGTTTATGATTTTGATGTCGCTAAGACTGAGAATATTTCGGCCGAGTCTTCCACGGACCATCCTATCCCTTTGCAAACTTATCCCGCTTCTCTGTGCGTTGATCATGCCACGAACTATGCTTCTAAGAAGCCTAATTATGAGACTGTTTGCACTGGAAATGCTAGCCATCAGGCTCAGCTAAGCTGCTGTGGGACTGTAATCCAGGCCGGGTTGGAGCCAGGGGCGGAGGTGCAGTTTGTGCAGCCTTTTCCAGTGTCGGCTGGAGGGCCCGAGGAGCCCGTCCAGCCTCCTGCCACGTCAGCTGGGGGGCCCGAGGAGCCCGTCCAGCCTCCTGCCACGTCAGCTGGGGGGCCCGAGGAGCCCGTCCGGCCTCCTGCCACGTCAGCTGGGGGGCCCGAGGAGCCCGTTCAGCCTCCTGCCACGTCAGCTGGAGGGCCCGAGGAGCCCGTTCAGCCTCACGCCACGTCAGCTGAAGGGCCCGAGGAGCCCATCTGGCCACCTTCTGCTTCACCACCTGTGGTTGCAGCGCCACCTCCTGCGGCTCCTGTGCCGACGCCTGCAGGACCACCACCTGCTGCGCTACTGCTTGCTGCTTCTACGCCTCAGCCTGAGGACGACGCCTCACCTGGTTCTGCCACACCTCAGTCTGAGAACTCATACAAACTCATTTCACCCACTATAGACTGTGTGTTGCTGCAACTTGAAAAGCAACCTGCCTCGTCAGCTGGAGGGCCCGAGGAGCCCGTCCAGCCTCATGCCTCGTCAGCTGGAGGGTCCGAGGGGACCGTTCAGCTGCCATCTGCGGCCGCCTCGTCATCGGCTGGTCCAGCTTCTGCTACGCCTGGTCCAGCCTCTGCCTCTGCTACGCCTGGTCCAGCCTCTGCCTCTGCTTCTGCCTCGCTTGGTCCTGTTGCGCCAGCTGGAGGTTCAGCCAAGCCCGTCCAGCATCCTTCCACGCCATCGCCTACAGCGCCGCCACCTGCAGCTTCCACGCCGTCGCCTGCAGCGCCATTATCTGGTCCTGCCTCGCCTGGTCCTGCCACGGCCCAGCCAGTGGTCGACGCCACGCCTCTGCTCGTCTCGCCTGCCAAGCCACGTCCAGCATGGCTGTTTCCGGGGCCTGTCAAAACAGCCTGTTCACGGAAACCCACCAAACCGCCCGAGGGGTCACGTCCACATCCACACTACCGCCGGCCGCCAGCCAAGCCGCCCGACAGGTCTTGTCCACGTCGCCGCCGGCCGCCAGCCAAGCCGCCCGACAGGTCTTGTCCACGTCGCCGCCGGCCGCCAGCCAAACCGCCAGAGTGTGGCCAACCATACCTGCTTCGCCACTGCCACCTTCCTCATGGCCGGCCCCCTGAACCTTTGAACTATGAACTGCTATGCTGTCGACCTCCAGGACGGCCCGCTGATCTGCCTGACTTTAGATTCTTGTGCCATCGGCCTCCAGGTCGGCCACCTGAATTACTTCGCCATGGACTCCTTTTCTGCCGAGATCATGGTCGCCCTCCTGAAACAGGGTCTCGGACTCTTAAGCCCTTGTGTTTGGACTGAGTGCTTCAGATTCTTTGTTTTTGTGGTTTTGTTTCAGGCCCTCCGTCCTGGACCCCCACCGCCCGCCCTGGGTGGGTTGTTTTGGTTTTGTTTCATGTTTGTTTTCTTGTTGCTGCATTTCTTTGTTCATGGTTTTGGGCGTCTGGAATCCGCCCTTGAAGGGGGGGCTCTGTCATGGTCCTGGGTCTTTTGACCCAGTGTTTTAAGTTTGAGTTTATTTTGTTCATTAGGTTATCTAAGTTCATTTGGTTATTAGACTCCTTGTGTTTTCTTGTATTTAAGCTTCCCCTCACCCTTCGTGTTTCATGCTGCGTGTCTTATGTTATCAAGTTTGTATTATCATGCCTAAGTGTTTCTAGTTCTTATTATTTCCCCCTCCGTTTCCAACCATGTTAAATCTCCCCTGCTCTTCATGCGTTTCATGTCTGTGTCTTACGTTGTCAAGTTCTGGTTGTCGTGTCTACGTCTGCATGTTTCCTGTTTTATTTTGAAAAGGGGTCTTGTGTTCTGTGCTCATGCGGTTAGTTTTACTCTTGCCTGTGCATCATTATGTTTATCCTAGTCAGCTGTTTCCTCATGTGTCTCCACTTCCCCTAATCACCTCCTGTGTATTTAAGTCCTCTGTTTTCAGTGTGTGATTGTCAGGTCGTCTGTTGTCCACGCCATGTTTCCGATGCCATGCCATGCTTCCAATTTCCTTGTCTAGGTTTTTCTTATTGTTTGTTTAGATTCCCCAGTTTAGGTTTGTGTTAATTTTACTTCAGTTTGCCTTGCCCTTTGTTTGTACCTTTTCTACCAGCCATATTAAACGGCTCGCCTTTGTTAACATTTCAAGTTCTGTTCCCTGTTCCTTGGAGTCTGCGTTTTGGGTCCTTTTCTCAATTCATACAGTCTGCCCTCGCCAGACTGTGACAACGTCACTTCCGGTTTCGGGCAGGTCATGGCGGAAATGCGATAGTTCGCGCTGATGGACGTAGGAAGTGTTAGAAACAGCTGATCGGATCGGCAAAGCTGTTTCTGGAATGTCATGTTTTTGTTGCTGCAAGTGCTTTTTATGCAGTTTTTGCAAAGCTATATGTGGAAGGAAACCGTGACCTAGGACAAGCTGATGGCATAAGCCCAATTCCTCCAAAAAAAAAAATTCCTCCTTTGCAAAATAAATTATTGCGTTAGCTTACGTGGTTGCAGTGCTACGACCGGCTTTAAAGGGTTAAGAGATAATCATAGGGATTAAAGAAAAATTCACTTATATGTTGATGCTAATTTCTGTAGTCCTTAATAAGATAAGAGATAAGAGAACTTTATTAATCCCTCGGGTGGGTTCCTCTGGGAAATTCGATTTCCAAAAAAGCACAACACCGACAGAAGTTACAGAGTTACAGAATATTATATATTGTGGCATGCAGAGGAAACTTTACAAAGAAGCTCACAGAGAGAGATTGTTATTCAACCCCAAGCTGGTAGGGGGAGCTCTTTATTACAACACACACTGATGCTACACTGTGCTTCGAGGGTCATCAACAGCATAACAGAACTCACCCATGGTTGCATTCATTCTATAAAACAACAACTGTAAGTGCCTTTGAACCACAGTACAAACACAACATTCAGGATAACAGTTAAAAGTAGTGTAACCATAAACAACAAAACAAGAACATCCAAACAGCAGCACACGTCCCAAGGCATGATGGGAGAGAACTAGCCGCTCCCCCAACACGCCACACAGCCCCCACCTGAGTGGTTAGCTGTCCCCAGCAACCGGCATGTCCATAGCAAAGTCTCTGAGGTGTTGGGGAAGGCGACGGCTTCATTGAGGACGTTCCGTGGGTCCCCCAGCTGCCTCCGAGGCCAGGTTGGGGGCCTGCAGTTGAAGCTGGGACCCTGACGTCTCCCTGGATGGCCTCAAGGGCTGATAGGGTGCCAGGCGATCGCGATGGAGTACGACCACCCTGTTCCGTTTGACCAGCCGCACCCTGTAGACCACGTCGGACAGCCTCTCAAGAACAGTGCAGGGTCCAACCCACTGGCTCATCAGTTTGGGAGAAAGCCCTTTCTTCCTCTCCGGGCTGTAGACCCACACATGCTGACCGGGCGAAAGTCCTTCCCCCTTGCAGCGGGTATCATAAGCTCGCTTCTGCCGGGAACCTGCATCTCGGAGAGCCTGCCTGGTCAACTGATGCACCTCTCAGAGCCGGGCGAGGAGGTTGTGGAGGTAGTCCAACCCGGGGTCCCCGCAC
Organism: Diplotaxodon limnothrissa; assembly: GCF_057381915.1. Lineage (NCBI taxonomy): Eukaryota > Metazoa > Chordata > Actinopteri > Cichliformes > Cichlidae > Diplotaxodon > Diplotaxodon limnothrissa. The sequence goes on from NC_140610.1 coordinate 37,176,760, forward strand.
ACTTCCGGCCCGGGGGGAGATCCAAACACCAAGTCCACTGGGGTACGAAGCTCATGACCGAACATCAAGGCCGCTGGAGTGCACTTAGTAGACTCCTGGACTGCAGAACGGTAGGCCATTAGGACCAGGGGAAGGTGTTGATCCCAGTCACGCTGCTGGTGGGAGGTCAGGATAGCAAGCTGGGTGGCCAGGGTGCGGTTGAAGCGTTCCACCAACCCATCGCTTTGGTGCAGTGGCGTCGTCCGGGTCTTCCTGATACCCAGCCGCTGACAGACCTCCTTGAACACCGCAGCCTCAAAATTCCGGCCCTGGTCGCTGTGCAGTTCCTCTGGTACCCCGAACCGGCAGAACATCTCGTTGACCAGACGCTCAGCAGTGGTAACAGCACTCTGGTCAGGGACTGCATAGGCCTCAGGCCACTTAGTGAAGTAGTCCATGGCAACCAGGACGTAGCGGTTCCCCTGGTCAGTGGTGGGGAAGGGTCCCAGGATGTCCACACCAACCCGCTCCATGGGAGCCCCCACCTGATACTACTGCAAGGGGGCATGAGAGCGTTGGGAAGGCCCTTTCTGAGCCGTGCAGGCATCACACTGATGGACATGGAGCTCTACGTCCTGGCGACACCCGGGCCAGTAGAACCGAGACCGGAGTCGCCGCAGAGTCTTGGTAACTCCAAAGTGTCCTGCCCCCGCTGCACCATGAACCAGCTGGAGCACCCTGGACCGCAACTGTTGAGGTACCACGAGCTGGAAGACCTCACGGTGACCCCCGGGAGCCTGCCAGCGGCGATAGAGGAGGCCGTTTCGGTTTGTGAGGTTGGCTCATTGAAGGTAGAGAGCCTTGGTCTCGAGGTCCAGTGCAGATACCTCTGGCCATGATGGTCTCTGACCGGCTCCAATCCAACACTGAACCTGGGAAAGGGCAGGGTCCTGGTTCTGGTTGTGTTGCAGCTGTTGGGGATCCATGGCCTCCAGACCCTCAGTATCCCCCGCGGCGGACTGGACCTGAAGACTGCTACAATGCCCACCTGGAACAGAGTCATTCTCAGGGCCACCCTGTGGTGACGCGATCACTGAAGTCATGCCCTCCCGGTCCTCCAAGCGTTGGCAGTACCTGCACTGTTTTTCCTCACAAGGGCGTCGGGAGAGGGCATCTGCATTGGTGTGGAGACGTCCCGCCCGGTGACGGACCTCAAAGTGGTAATCTTGCAACGTCTCCAACCACCGGGCTAGCTGTCCCTCCGGTTCGTTAAAGCTGAGCAGCCAAGTGAGGGACGCATGGTCTGTGCGCAGGAGGAACTTCTTCCCGTAGAGGTAGGGTCTGAAATGGCGGAGACCCAGGATGATGGCCAGCAGCTCTCGACGGGTGACACAATAGTTCCTCTCCGGTCTGCTGAGGGAATGGCTGTAGTAGGAGATGACCCGCTCCCCCTCAGGGCCTTCCTGCGACAGTACAGCCCCCACCCCTGTGTTGCTGGCATCGGTGTCCACGACAAAAGGGAGCTGCAGGTCTGGGTAGGCTAGCACCGGTGCCTCAACCAGTGCAGATTGGAGCCGATCAAATGCCACGGCACTGTCCTCACTCCAATGGAACTCCCGGCCCTTCTGTGTGAGCCAGTGCAGGGGGCTTGCAATGGTAGCAAAGTCCTTGACGAAACGCCGGTAGTATGATGCCAGGCCAAGGAAACTCCGCAACTCAGCAATGTTGCCCGGAATGGGCCAGTCTTTCACAGCAGCCACCTTCGCAGGGTCAGTGGAAACCCCTGCTCCGCTCACAACGTGACCCAAGAAGGTCGTCTCCTTTCGGAAGAGATGGCACTTTTTGGGGTGGAGGCGAAGGCCAGCCTGGCAGATAGCGTGGAAAACAGCAGTCAGGTTAGCCAAGGCTTTCTCGAAGTCTGTCGCGTGGACGAGGAGGTCATCCAGGTAGACTACACAGCGGTCGCGGGGGATGTTAGCCAGAACCCTCTCCATTAGGCGCTCGAATGTGGCTGGGGCATTGCAGAGGCCGAAGGGCATCACCTTACACCTTAATTGAAGCACACACATCCATACATATGCAATAATACTAAGTGCAATAATCCTTTCTGTCATCGTTGTATTTTTACTCAGTTGTATATAGTATTTGTATTTGTATTCTATTTTTATCTTATTGTATATTTATTTTATTTTATTCTACTGTATATAGTATTTTATTTTATTCTATTCTGTACAGTTGTGTACTGTATTTATTCTTATTGTATTCTAATTTTTGCCTCATAACTTTTGCACTGTCCACTTCCTGCTGTGACAAAACAAATTTCCCACGTGTGGGACTAATAAAGGTTATATTATCTTATCTTAAACTGCCACAGTCCCTGGCCAATGGAGAAAGCAGTCTTTGGGCGGGCCTCTGGCGTCAGCTCCACCTGCCAGTAGCCACTGCGCAAATCGAGGGAACTGAACCAGCAGGACCCAGCAATGTCGTCGAGGGCATCGTCAATCCGGGGCAATGGGTAGGAGTCCTTGCGTGTGATGCTGTTTTTTGTTTTTTTGTTTTTTTGTTTTTTTTTGGCCTGTCCCGTTTGGCTCTTTTGCCATCAGAATTGTTGTCTAAAGGCAAAGAAAGATGCCCAACGGATTTACTTTACCAAACTGACCATCCCAGCCTTGCCGTAATGGTCCATTTGATTCACCTTTTATTGTTTATTTTATTTTCACTTACTGAATACGGGACAGACTTGACTGGGGGAAAGAAGGGGAGAAAGAAAGAGGGAAAGAGAAACAGCTGAGAAGAGGGACGGGGGAGAAGGGCGAAAGACAAAAACCAACAGAACGGGCAGAGAAAAAAAAAATGCATATATCAATCACCTGGATCACCTGCTGAGAAAGAAAAAAGAAAGCAAGCAGAAGAGAACAAGAGTAATAGAATAAACAACATCACAATGATATATGGGAATATGACAGTAAATACTAAATGTTAAACATTATTGTGCAGCACATAAGATCAACAGAACACAGTGTGCTTTGAGGTAGGAGCCAAAAAGGGTGTAGTTTGTGGGTGTGATCACCCGTGTGTACACCTGTGAGCATGGACGCGCTTGTTTTTTGTTTTTTAAAAGGTTCCTTCATGTAATAATCTGCTAGAGGGTGTGGGGGGGCCACAGCCCCGTCCTCCAGGGCATGAAGCAGGTGTGGAGGAGATCAAAACTCCAGACATCCAGAGGCCCCCAGAACACAAGAGACCAAGGAAGACCAACAGAGGGGCAGCTGCGCCACTGTCCCGGAAAGAGCTGAGGAGAGTCCCAGATGAGGGCTCACTCAGCAGCCGCGGAGCAGAAGCCAGGGGGAGTTGCAGTGACGCGCCCGTGAGCTCCGCCGGCAGCCAGTGACCGAGCCCCAGGCCGAGAGGCCGGGGGCACCCCACCTCCGAAGTGGCCCGAGCGAGCCCCAGGCTCCGGGCCCCGATAAGCGGCCGCCAAGGAGTGAGCCGGTGTGTACCTGGACGCCCATCCCCGGACACAAAGAACCACCAACGCACCGATGTCTGAGGGGGTCCGCCACTGGCAGGGGAAGTGGTGGTAGGGGGAGATAGGCCTCCAAACCTTGGAGGGCCTGAGATGTCCCCAGAGAGGTGGCGCCTGACACTCAACCTGACATATAGACACAGACATACAGGCACACACAGATACAAACATCCATTCCCACCCTCATGCTCTCATATGCACTCACTCCACACTCAACCAACGTGGAGACAGACATAAAGAGACGTTGTACACACGATCACACTCCCCAAGCGTACTCTACAAACCGGGTCTAGGTGCCCCCGCCCCTGGAGGGGGGAACTGCACCCAGACCCAGGTGGTGTTTCCCTTTTCCCTGCGGTGGGGGGAGGCAGACCGCCCCGACTCCGCAGCAGCAGGAAGGCTCCACACTCCAGACCGCAGTCGGACGGCCAACTCCTCCTCCTAGTCCTAGCCCCCCTGCTCCAGCAGGTCGCAGAGAATGGGGGTGAGAGAAGACTCCAAACCTCCCTCCACCCGCTCATTGTAATGTTGATGCATGTGTGTTCTAAGGTGCATTTAAAACCCAGGAGGGCTTGGAGCTACCTGCCAGAGAGCAGCAGGTAAGCGCATGGTCCCTCCTGCTAGCCCTCAATGTCTACGTGTATTTAAAATTGAGAGGTGGGCAACGATGCCAGGGGTGGGGTGTACACCCTGATGGTACTTTGGACTCCGTGTATCGTGCCCACCCCCAAGATCCTATATGTATGTGTAATGAGAGTGTGAGTAATGTGAATGTCTAAGTTGTGGGATAAAATTGAGGCAGAGGCAGCCAGAAGGGGACAGAGGGGGGGGGGGGGGGGGGGGGGGGGGTAGCCTCCTCTGCACCCTGGTGACATACCCCTACTCCAAGGCCCTGCATGTGTGGGTGGTTGTAGTGGAGCGGGAAGAGGGAGGCAGCTGGAGATGGGGAGGGAAGGAAGGGAGGGGCAAGTGACCCCTCCCTGGGGCCAGCTCCCCCGCTGACCCCAGTAGGCACCCCCATACTCCGCGACCCACCAGGGAAAGGGGGCCCAGGCCCATCCAGACCGGGCCCAGTGCAGCAGCGCCGCCCGGCCCCACAGAGCCCGGGACAGTCCACCCAACCCCACCACAGAGAAAACAGCGTGTGATGCTGTTGAGTAGACGATAGTCGACACAAAACCGCCAGGTACCATCCTTTTTCCGAACCAGTACAGCCGGGGCTGCCCAGGGGCTGTTTGAGGGTTCGATGATGCCCGCCTCTGCCATTTCCCTGATCTTCTGCTCTGCTGCGGCACGCTTGGCAAGGGGAAGGCGACGAGGGCGGAGGCGGATGGGCCGTGCAGCCCCAGTGTCAATGTCGTGTTGTACCAGGCTGGTTTGCATGCAGTCCTCATCCTTGGCTGCAAAGATGTCGGCAAACAAGTCGAGTATCTCTCGCAGCTGCCGTCGCTGATCAGCCTGGAGACCCTCACAGCTCCTCTGGTATAGGTCCTCGACAGCTTGCTTGGTCTCTGCAGACAGTTGCGGTACTGCTGGTGAAGGGGAGGCCCGCCTATTCCCTCGCCGAGATCGCCAGGGTGGTGTGTTGGTGGTTTGGCGGGCCTCCTCCGCCTGGTCGCTCCTTTCGTAGTCCGTTTGGCGCACTTGGTGACTTATGCCAGGGCTGCGTGCACCTGGGCTGAGCACATGCTCCACTCTTTCGGCCTCAGTTAGAGCTGCCGCCAGGGTTTCTGGTGCATGCAGACGGATGTGCTCTTCTAGTCTTTTTGGCTGGAGACCCCGGACAAAAGCCTGGAGAGCAAGCTCTTCTTGTGCTGCAGCATCAAAAGCAGGGTACCCTCTACGTGCATAAAGACGTAGGTCAGCAGCATAGGCACCCAGACTCTCCTCTTGTCTCCGTGGGCGGTTAGCAAGTTTATCTCAGGCATCATCTGCATGTGTACGGAGGCCAAACCTGCTCTGCATTGCTCTGGCAACAGCAGGCCAACTTAAACGCTCTTCTGGCTGAAGATCTGTGAGGATCTGCAGGGCCCTGCCTTCCAAGGTGAGGGCAACTTGGACAGCTGTCTCCTCTGTTGACCAACCATTTAGCTGAGCAGCCAGCTGTACCTGGATAAGGTAGGTCTCTGGAGGTGCCTCCCCATTATAGCGTGGCAGCTTCATGCTCCCCCGGACAGGAGCCCCTGATGGCAGCGGCGGCTGCACTTGGTCCTGGAGACAGTTGGCGTTGTCCCCCTCGGCTGCCAACAATGAGGGTGTGCTGCTCCCAGGCATCACCATGAGTGGAGGCTGGCTGGTCGCTCGTGGTCTTGGAGCCTGCAGCATGCCTTGGCGGCTCCGACAGCTCCCCAGTGGGCGGGGGTGTGAGGCTCCATCTGGTAAGCCCCACAGGTCTTCCCCTGGCTGGCTTGCTGCTGCCCGGGGATCTCCCCGCTTCTTCGATTGTGCTCCATTCACTGCTTCCAGGTGAGTGATAAGCTCCTCAATCTTCCTCAGCTCCTCTTCCTCTTTCAGCATAGTGGCCATGCTCTTGGAATCCCACTTCTGACACCAATGTGGCATGCAGAGGAAACTTTACAAAGAAGCTCACAGAGAGAGATTGTTATTCAACCCCAAGCTGGTAGGGGGAGCTCTTTATTACAACACACACTGATGCTACACTGTGCTTCGAGGGTCATCAACAACATAACAGAACTCACCCATGGTTGCATTCATTCTATAAAACAACAACTTTAAGTGCCTTTGAACCACAGTACAAACACAACATTCAGGATAACAGTTAAAAGTAGTGTAACCATAAACAACAAAACAAGAACATCCAAACAGCAGCACACGTCCCAAGGCATGATGGGAGAGAACTAGCCGCTCCCCCAACACGCCACAATATATATATACACACACACACATACACACACATATATAAATACAGAGACAAATATAAATAAAATATACAAAGGGGATAAATAGAATAAATAGGAATAAAAATAAAAATACAAGTGAATTGCACATTTCAAGTATTGAGGTCTATTGCACTGTTGACTATTTACAAAAAGTATTGCACAAGGTATTGTACAGTGAGGTGAAGAGGCACTACACCTTAGTTGTTCCCCCCTCCTTTGTCCTCCTGTTTCCCCTCCCTCTCCCCTCCAGAGAGGAGTTAAACAGTCTGATGGCGTGTGGGACAAAGGAGTTTTTAAGTCTGTTAGTTCTTGTCTTGGGGAGAAGCAACCTGTCACTGAACAGACTCTTCTGGTTGTTAATGGCCGTGTGCAGAGGATGCCCAGCATTGTCCATAATGTGAATCAGTTTCTTTAATGTCCTTTTCTCTGCCACTGTCACCAGAGTGTCCAGCTTCATGCCGACCTGATCTGATAATATACTATACTACATATTATGGATTTACCTATATGTCTGTTATGTCTTTATCTAGAGCGCGATGAGTTATCGCATGACTGAGTCTATGGCCTACAAACTGTTTGAGTATTTATATATTATCAGTATTATCAAATGTGTCTCTTTAGCAACAATTCTACTATTAATTATGTTACTGGTAGTGAAGACATTTTATTCTGCTCCAGCTTCACATCAAAAGTACTTAACAGGAGTTGACACTTGTCAATATCATAAAAAATGAAAGGAATGAGCAGAAATAAGCAGTTAGCTGCTTCACTGAAATATTGAATATTAGCACCCTATCCACTGCACCTCCCTGTCTAAGTTTCACTTTTCATTTGCCCTACTGTTCATGTGTGCAGTGTAATTTTTGGTAAATGACGTGATGTGATATATCATTTTAATAATCTGAGGCTGTACTTATATCATTTTTAGTTGTGGGAACCAGATTTTTCCTTCTTCTCCTTCTTCTGTCCTGATACATCAAACCTTAGGATTAAAAGAGGGTGGTTTTTTTGCCACATGGCTGTAAGCACTACCATTTATCCATTTATCAGAAAACCAGCTGAAATACTACACTGGCCACAAGAAGTGATTGCTGCCTCTGATGTTAAGACAGGAAACCATCTCCTTAGCACAATGCATGGATGGTTCTGCCTAACACCCTGAGACTCAGCAAGAAACAAAATGTCACATGGTGAGAAATATTGAGTGTCAGGCCTACAGTCCTGGATGGACAGACAGTACAAGACAGAAGGTGATGAGGAAGAGAAGAAAAAATATTGTGGAAGACTAAGCCCCTCCATTGCAGACATCACTGACGCATAAGCAGCTGACATCTAGAATTTCAGCATTTCTAGAAAAGGATGGCCTGAAGGAAAGCACAAAATTTTTGAGGCAGCAACAGAACTGACTTTAAGTAATAGATGAATAGAGGGTTCAACAGACAGAACCCGAGATGCAGGTTGTGCAAAGAGGCAGTCCAACACATAGAAGGAGTAAGCAAGATGAAAGCTGGGCAGTATACATTGTATTGAGACAGCCCCAATGGGAGAGAACTTTAAAAGTGGTTGAAAACATCAGCTCCCAGTGCTCTCAATTTCCAGACAGAGAAACAGTGGATGGTCAAATAACCAAATAAATAGTGACAATTGGCAAGGAACAGAAAACAGTAGTAGTAATAGATGTGCCAATGCTCTGGCACACATACTCACATACATACACACTCAACTCATAGTGCCAGTCGCACAAAACGGCACTCCACATGTTCCCATGGCTATGGAAGTGATTTAGTGTTAAGAGGTTTACTGATGACCATTTTTTCCCTAGCAAAAGAGATAGGAAGAGAGGGCAAAAACAGAATACATTTAAAAAAATAGTGGTTAGTAACAATTACCCCACTACAGTCCAATGTCTTTAGTATATGTTGGGTTCGTTTCCCCATTCTCACCCTAACATCTTTCCACCACTATCACCACTCTGACTCTTTGCCACTCAAGTCCCACATGTAAGACACAAGACCATCTGAGATGTTGGTCCTGTTTCGTTATATTAGCAGACCCAGGGGTAGGTAAGCCACTTAACCTGTCATCTCAAATTGTGTGCAGAACAGCAGATAGGTGGCTTGGCTTCCCCCTCATGCAGGGTAGAGTAGAGCACTCAGACTGTGTAGGAGTAGTTGAGACTGAAGCTGAGTAAGGGCCACAGGGATGCTCTGATGCTTATGGGTCAGATGGGGATGTGCAAGTATGTGGTTGAGATGACTGAAGGATGATGACACTGATGGTACCAAAGGGACTATGGTTATTGTAGGGTTGGTTATGAAGGAGTGCAGATGTGAAAAATGTCAGCAGATATGTAATGAAAAGATGATATCCCACTAAATGCAGCAAAGATCTTTTACAGGTTGGTACAGTTAGTTTAATGCTTTGCATTTGCCAGTTCAGAAAGAATTGTAATGGTTTACTTGACTAGTAAGTCACAATTCAGCATATACACTCAACAAAAATATAAACGCAACACCTTTGTTACTGCTCCCATTCCCCATGGGATGGACGTAGAGACCTAAAATTCATTCCAGATACACAATATAACCATCCCTCCCAAACAGTGGTCACAAATCAGTCCAAATGTGTGGTAGTGGGCACATCTGCTATATTGAGATAATCCATCCCACCTCACAGGTGTGCCACATCAGGATGCTGATCTGACATCATGAGTAGTGCACAGGTGTACCTCAGACTGCCCACAACAAAAGGCCACCCTGGAATGTGCAGTTTTGTCCCACAGCAAAATGCCACAGATGCCACAAGCAATGAGGGAGCGTGCAATTGGCATGCTGACAGCAGGAATGTCAACCAGATCTGTCGCCCGTGCATTGAATGTTCATTTCTCAACCATAAGCCGTCTCCACAGGCGTTTCAGAGAATATGGCAGCACATCCAGCCGGCCTCACAACCGCAGACCTCGTGTAACCACACCAGCCCAGGACCTCCACAACCAGCAGGTTCACCTCCAAGATCGTCTGAGACCAGCCACCCAGACAGCTGCTGGAACAATTGGTTTGCACAACCAAACAATTTCTGCACAAACTGTCAGAAACCGTCTCAGGGACGCTCAACTGCATGCCCGTCGTCCTCATTGGGGTCCTGACCTGACTCCAGCTCGTCGCCGTAACAGACTTGTGTGGGCAAATGCTCACATTCGATGGCGTCTGGCACGTTGGAGAGGTGTGCGCTTCACAGATGAATCATGGTTCACATTGTTCAGGGCAGATGGCAGCTGAGAATGTCCCAGTTCTTGCATGGCCAGCATACTCACCGGACATGTCACCCATTGAGCATGTTCGGGATGTGCTTGACCGGCGTATACGACAGCGTGCACCAGTTCCCACAAATATCCAACAACCTCGCACAGCCATTGAAGTGGAGTGGACCAACTTTCCACAGGCCACAATTGACAATCTGATAGACTCCATGTGACGATGTGTTGCACTGCATGAGGCAAATGGTGGTCACACCAGATACTGACCGGTTCTGGGTCCCCAGACCCCCAATAGCGCAAAAAAACTGCACATTCCAGGGTGGCCTTTTGTTGTGGGCAGTCTGAGGTACACCTGTGCACTACTCATGATGTCAGATCAGCATCCTGATGTGGCACACCTGTGAGGTGGGATGGATTATCTCAATATAGCAGATGTGCCCACTACCACACATTTGGACTGATTTGTGACCACTGTTTGGGAGGGATGGTTATATTGTGTATCTGGAATGAATTTTAGGTCTATACGTCCATCCCATGGGGAATGGGAGCAGTAACAAAGGTGTTGCGTTTATATTTTTGTTGAGTGTAGCTAGGTCAGGCATGTTTATTTGTCAATGACAAATTAAGCGTATAAAAGACCCGGAGCTGATTCCGATGCTGAATTTGCATATGATTGGCTGTCAATGCAAGAGAAGGAGCCCATAATTAGGCTGAAAAAGCAAAATAAACTTATACGCTCTAGAACGTCGTCTTAAGGATATAGGCACATAAATGTCAAGGTCTTACAATAAGCGCTGTAAATACAACCGGTTTGCATTCAAGAAAAAGAAGGCCAGATTTTGCCAGAATAAAAATCTAAAAGTCTTAACTGGTCCAAGAAAAAAAATCTGAAGAGATGAAATCAAGATGAACTTGATTACCACATCATTTGTTTGAGGCAATGGAGGTATGGACATGTACAGGTGCAATAGGCACCTTTGTTTATTGATAATGCTATTGCCGAATAAGCTAAATGTTTCAAATTTGATCAGATGGATAATGACAGAAAGAATGCAGCAAAAAAGCAACAACAGATTTTTACGAGGAAAAGAAATGTTCTTTGATATTTTTCAGTGGTGACATCAGTCATCAGTAATCAATAATTATGCTGTTTAAAACAAAAATTAAAACAGAGAGACACACACACACACACACACACACACACACACACACACACACACACACACACACACACACAACAAAGACCTGACAGATCCTCTAAAGAGAGGGAATGTAGGGTTTGGTAATGTCCATGGTTTCTACCTTTACAACGGTTTTGTTAAAACCTTTGAACTGAATTCTTAAATTCTGCACTTTGGGGACATGCTTATTATTTGATTTAAAATCTAGAGGCAAAATAATAGAAATTGTCATCCACATACATAATTTATTTTCATCCAGACATGCTGAAGCCTTACCCAGATGTCATGGGACAAGAGCAGGTACACCCTGGCTAGGCCACCAGCAGCACAAGGCTCTACAAAGCAAACTTCATTATATTGAGCTGTACATATTATCAGCCTTGAGTACTATACAGCTGCATAATCCATTGGTTCAGACTGAACGTGCATAGTTTTATCTTCTTTTATACATTAGCCAAAAAACTACAACTTGATGCGAAGACGGCAGAAGGGGACGAATGAACACTTCAGAACTTTACATTTCAAGTAATTTTGCAAGACTCTACAAGATTTCATCGCTCTGTTACACATTAGTATTGTGCTGCCTGCTGCTAAATTCTTATTCAGATTCCCTATTCAAACCTTTTATCTTCATTTTAATGTCAAGCGTCCAAACCCTTCAGTTCCTCAAACACCTGCCTCTTATTGCATATCTTTATGAGTTAATGGAGAATTCAATTTTATGTCACTGTGGTGTATTCCCCATTTCTGTGACTAACCATTGTGCATATATGTCTTTGACCATGTCCCAGTCAGCCTTCACTTGCACTACATTTGTGTAACCTCAGTTTTTCCACCTACAAATCTCTTCAACAGAGGTGATGAATGAAGAAAAAAGTATTTAGACGTTGAGAGTCAGCCAAATTAATTGGAAATACAGCAGATCGAAAGAAACTTGGAATTCTCCTTTAACATGACATCTACTCATTGACTGGATCTGCAGGACAGAGCTACTTGAAGAAGTGTTTGTCCATTGACTATGCTTGCCATCCACCCCCTTCTTCTTCTTCACACGTCAACTCCTCCACATCTGTACTTGACAGACTCACTTACTCTGCTTCCTTCGTTCCGTTCTCCTTTCCTCCACTCTGCCAGTCTTATCTGCATGACAGTAGAACTGTGGAGGTCACTACTCACCGTGCAATCAGATGAGTAAACACACACGTCTGTTCACTGTCGTTAAAATCTGGAGTCATTAGATGTGCCCATCTCAAGCTGCGTGCAAGATTAGCACCGTTAATATGATGAATTTGACATCCTGGGTATGCAGAAGACAAATTATCACAATTTCAAATCACCTTTAAATAATCCCTAAAAAAAGTTATCGGCCCGCTCTATTTCAAAAAGCATATGTCCTGAAGCTATTCTTTCAGTAATGTAAAAACTTCAAAATGTAATTATCATATAAGTCTGTTTTTTTTTCTAAAGATCGCTGTAATTAAAGGATCCTGACTTTCATTTTTCTATATTTTTCAAAACAGTATTAAATTTAATTACTTCTTTGCCACCATTCTACTAGTCCTGAACTTCAGATTCTTATCCAACTTTTATTTTTTATTACTAGACATGACAAATGAGTAAGTCTGTAAAACTCATTAAGTATAGATCCATATCATGGTCAATTCTCCATAATAGCACACCTACCCAGTCTGATTATTAAGTTGCTTATCAAAATAAGATCTATTAAAAGTAATAAGAAAGACCTTGAAGCATCCATAGACATTGCATTGATCATATCAAGCATTCCCATAGTTTGATACAATGCTACAGTTTATTACCCTTAGAACAAGTTTCCCATTTTCAATATTGACATTGTGTGCAGGTGCTTCAAGTCATTTCCCCCTCTGTAGTTGTCAGGCGTTAACTCACACCTAAGGGCTAGATAAGGCCTTTTTGCTCCATTGCACTTCATAACAACAACACCCAAACCAATGGTGTGTGTATATCTACTGTATACACAGAGGTCCACTCTAAGCTTATCGCAATCTTTGGGCATTCTTTTAAGCTTCCCTAGCTGCAGTGAAAGTATGTTGTATATCAGGTGAGGCAGGAAAACTTTTTTTTATAGGTGTTTGGTCTTAGCCGTAGAATGTGTCCAAAATGTCACTGCTGGAGTAAGGCCTTTTCCCTGAAGCCTGTGCTGCATCCAGTCTTGTTTGTCCATTCAGAAAATGCTTCTGCAAACTTTTAATGTGTCCAAAGGAGCAAAGAAAAGTGTGGGGCCTATGCACCTTGAGATAAAATGCTGGGCTCCAGCATGCTTTTTAATACTAATGGTGCTATGTGTTGGATTTTAAGAAAAAATCAGTGGTATTTTTGGTAGGCTGTCAATACAGTTTTGTTTTTAGTACAACTGTTACGAAAAGCTACAGTTCAAAGAAAAACAAAGCCAACTTCTTGGGTAAGTTTGCAGTGTGGTCATGGTTTCATCCTAAATATTTTAAAAGGTTGGTTGGGCTTGCTCAGTTTTTATCAGTAGCTAATAGTGGACTCATTTGCTGCCAAGACAATATCTACTTGCAATTACGGTGTGATGCTTACTAGATTACCTAGTACCTGTGTTAGTCTAAACAAAGCATTGAGCTAGCTAGTCATGTTTTAATGTGGAGGTGTAAATTACACACTTCTTGTCAACGTGATTGCGTATGTTATCATAATGTATGAGTGATTACAATCAGATGCTATCTTGATTGCTTTCTGGGTGCCAGCATTTTAAGATTTAGTCAGCCAAAGAAATCAGTCAGGAGAAACACAAACGCTCATTAACTTTCTTTTTGTCATGCTCCATACTTAAGTTAACAAAAGCCCACACTACCTTCCCATAATTACATTGTTATATTGGCAGGGGTATAATTTTCTAGAGATGGTAATTACTTGTGGTGTTGTTATAGTGTTGCCATATATCATAAAGTGCTCAGTGCACCTTGCATCAGTGTAGGATCTGGTGTTTATAGTATTTAGAGGACTACCCATAGTGCATCTCTCTATCTTCAAAGGGCAGACGTGCTGCCTCCAGGGAGTGTCTAGGTTTGTCTCTGACTCTAAAAGAGCCATCACAGAGAGAGAAGGGGAAGACTGGGAGAGAATTAGAAAAGAACAGAGAAAGAGAAGAAGGAGGGAAGAAGACAGAAAACAACTACATACGTCAGACACTTTATCAAATCTAGAAACAGTCACAGAACCTGAACATACATATTTACTTACATTGCAGAGGAGATTCAGTGATTCAAGTTCAAGTGACTACCAGACAGTTCTATGCCAGCTTGAAGAAATGATTACAACTCAAAATTTTTCTGCAGCATGGGGAGGTCCCAATTTGATGTTTGTGTCTACTTGTGTCTACTGCTAACTGATGAGCTTTGTAATCAAGCTGGCATGTTTGTAGTTTGAGTGTAGTCTGCTGGTTGGTCATTTAGCATTCCATGCATCACCACACCAAAGCTGGACACTTCTCTGCCAATGTAAGACATCCTGATTCAAATGTCAAATTTGAATATTTCCCCCTGTATCTGATGAACAAGCATCTTTACAGCCTCTGTAATTGTCCACTCAGGAGCTGAGAATTTAATTTCTCTTCTGCCTGCTGTTACAAAGGTCAGACTGATAAGATTTTATTTGTTGCACACTGTTCAGATGGGAATGAAGTATGATCTTCTTGATTAGTCTCATAATTCTGTTATCAGCACTCCTAAAGGTTGCATGAAAGCTGCTTTCAGGCTGCACCTGTTTGTCTCCAAATGGGGGAAGTCAATGCTGCTGTACCTCGGACTATCAGGAACAGATTAGAAGTAAAAGAAAATTATGAATATCTGAATGGGCACACTGAAAAACTAATTGTTCTTAATGCATTAATCAGCTTGCTCTTTGTACAAAATATGAGACTTTCTGATGGGTACTTATACTTGTAGCACTTCAATATTTAAAGGCTTTTTAATGTATATGTCCAACATCACCAGTATATTTTTCAAACTTTGAACAATAAGAAATCTAGTAGCTGTCCTTGAGGCCAAAACACCAAGCTGCGCTGTTGAGAGTGCTGCAATACCCAACTTGATTCCGATTAACTGTCACCACAGATAAAGTCATGCAAGATAGCTCCCACACCCTAGTTGTGGGCTTGTTGTTATCCAGAAGGTGGTGGGAAACCCTGCTGACACAGGCCTGGTGTCAGTGCAGTATACTGTACAACAAAAGCACAGTCTGTCACACTTAGAGCTTTTTTTTGCCAAAGCAGAGGGAGAACATGAGAAACACCTGACACACAGACACACGAAAAAAATGCCAACTAGACCTCCTGATATTTCAGGTCTTTGAGGGGAAGCTTCCATAGTCAGTTCAACATATAGGATGTGGCAGGACAAGAAGGAAGAAAAGACAGATCGTGCTCATAGAGAAAAACTGTGTGCTTATAGAAGCAAGAAGAAAAGAGGATAAGGAGGTGAGTGTGGAAGTGAGTGTCAGCAGCTAGCGAGTTGCAGCCATTGTCCAGAGGAAGAACAGAGCATTGTGGATCTGTGCTTTATTTTAATGACTAGCGACAGAAACATGCAAATGCCACTTTAATGAGGAATGGTAAAACACAATCTCAGACATCACTATAATGATCCAGAAAAAAACAGGGTCATGTAGTTAGTAAGAGTTTGGCTGGTAACAATAACGTCCACTTGCCATTATGATAAGATCTTGCTTGCTAAAGCAAGAGGGGATTCAAGTCTCATCAATATCAAGATGCAGTCTCACCACTGCTGTTACTCTCTTTACAAACAACCACAACAAACCAACATCAACCCAGTGCCTGAGCGACAGATACACTTTGTCTGTCAGCACCCAATTAGAGCCAGAGGGAGCGAATTAACACGAAAGCCGAGAAACTCCAATTAACACTGACACATTGATTTGGTGGAAGACTCATCATTGTCTTAAAATTAGAATTAATCAACACAGCAGAGTGTCAAGTCAAAGGTCTGGCTACAAGAGTGCCACGCTGTAGATTAAAAGGTGTATTAGTGTTTATGCACACACAGTATTTTCTGATTGTTTTTTCTTCATCAGTTGGAACATATTTCTTCTCCATTATGTCTGCACAGAGGAGGACAATAAGCAAAGTACAAAAGTTCTAAATGCTCTAGTCAAAGTTTTCCACGTAATTCTTCAACACTTAATTTACATTTATGCACTGGGAAAGGATGAGTAAATGCAAATCTCTGTTAAGGACATTTTCCTTTTCATGAGCATTTTCCTTTTAAGAGAAGGGTTCTTAGACTCAAGTTCAGAGGCTATTTCTTCAGCAAAGTCCTAAATGAGCTAAAAAAAAATGTACAGCTGTCGATTAGAGTCCCTGTAAGAGTAGCACTTGAAGGGGAAGCTGCTCTGAATGCTTACTTTTTTGCATGGAGACAACAGCTGTTATATGACTTGTGCGACTCTCTAATCACTATCTTCTACCTCACTCATTACCAGTGTTGGTGCAGTTACTTGAAAAAGTAATCAGTAACTAATTACTGATTACTTCCCCAAAAAAGTAATCCCATTACTTTACTGATTACTTATTTTCAAAGTAATTAATTACTTAGTTACTTAGTTACTTTTTAAAAACACGATTTACAACCTGAATAGGTGATAAAGCGATAGATCTTTCAGCCCAATTCTACTTTTTCTGCATAATCCATCATACAAAATGTAATCAAATGGAAAAGTCCCTTTTTAAAACTTTTTTTATTAGTTTTAATCTTTTAACTTCATGCATCAAGCAAAAATGTAATTATATGCAACATTCTCTGACTGGAAGAAATTTGTTTAATATTTAAACCTATTTTCTGCACATTTCAGCACATAAAATATTTTTTTTGTGTGTGTTTACACTCAGTCTTTCAAATAGATGGAAGTAAAACACAGCATAAAATAAATAAAGTCAAAGACTAGCGGTCCTTTTGCTCTATTTTCACCTGTAAAGCAGGAGCAGGGTAGGCGGAGGTTTACCCTGGTGCAGGTGCGCCGCAGCGGTCAGTGGAAGAATCCGCGAGTTTCTCTGTGAGTTTCCCATTACGTCGTAGCGCACTCGGTGCTTGCTTGGAAGTTTAGGGGGTTTTTTTCGCTGTAAAAAGAAGTTTTCTTCCCACGCACAACGGACACTAATGTTTTTGTCACTTTTTATGGAATCAAACTCAAAGTAAGGTCAGTACTTCCACGCTTTAAACGCTGCATGCTCATACTCTCTCCCGCACTCGATATATGATCCACTGATCTGCACACGGCTGTTGTCACGAACGGTGCACTCGCTTACGTCACTGTCATGAGACAGTCTCGCAAGAAAATCACGGTTTTAGTAACGCAGTAACGCAGCGTTCCTACGGGAAAGTAACAGTAATCTAATTACCATTTTTGCAATAGTAATCCCATACTTTACTCGTTACTTGAAAAGAGTAATCGGATTACAGTAACGCGTTGCCCATCTCTGCTCATTACAACTAAAAATATCTGTCTCATGAGAGAGCTGGATTCCATTTTGGATCTGGGTACTAAAATATCTATTTTCCTTAAGCTCTGGATCCTGTCATGAATCCTTTAACAAAAAATGTAAACAAGTGTTTTGATACAGACTTATACAAATGCATGTATATGTCTGATAACTTATCATTTAGTTGTTAACAAACATTTTGAGACAGCTTAACTTCAAATCAGAACAGAACCACTTCAAAACACATTATTTGAGGGATGAATGAGTGCTGTTTAAATATCTACCATCTGTCAGCCCATGGCTGACTTCAAACCATATTCCATGGCTCATCAGATTCTGTGACCTGTAGCAGTTTAACTGTGAATATGCAGTTCAATGTGCATATAAAACATCAGTGATTTATTTAACGATAGTCGTAGAATCCATAAGCTTTTTTTCTTTTTTTTGCTTTGTTGTTTAGGTCAGCTGTTGTGGATTCTGCAACTGCAGCACAATACCCAGCGAGGAGGAAAAGCTGCTCTCCCTCAAGGGAAAAAGCTAGAATTAGTAAGGACAGGGTTAATCAATTTCATAGAGCCTTGATAAGACATGTTTTGGAAGCCGTCCAGCCTTTTAGCACATTAGAGTGTCCATGGTTTAAGTTAAATCATTAATGACCGTAGATAATTGGCATCTGGTAATTGGCTTCTAAATCGCAATTAAAATGAATGATTTTGTTATTAAGGTGTTTAAAAGAGGCTAGTTTGTGAAAATTGTTGTAGCTTATCTGACACAAAACAGCTGTGTTTTCTCTGCACTGTGATTTTTTTAAAAAAAAAAATTTTAACTTAGAGATGTTTTTATTCCCAATTGCTATAGACTTAGAGTAGAGTAGTTGCGGTCTCACTGAAATATTACTATGGTACATGACACATGTTTATACTTCCTTTTATTTTATATTGTATGTGTATGCTGTGAAGTACAACAGTTGTCAGAGAGAGACAGTACCCCTTTCCTCTAAGGGCCAGGAACATCCAAGCCAAAACAGAAAACACCCCCATAAACATAACATAACCGTCTGATCCCGTGATGCAGGCCTTAGAAGTTCAGGGTTTTCCTTCTATTTGCCACCAGTCCATAGATGTCAGTTCAAATCTTCTGGCTCAAATTGTGACATATATTTAGTAATTTGATAGACTGGTGCTTTCTCACCACATCAGAAGGATTTTAACCCAGAGGCTTCAAGCAGCAGCATAAATACAATAACACAGTGTTTCAGTGATCAAAGCAGAATTATTTTAGTGGAGCACATCAAAAGGGAATAAGTAATATTGATGATGTGTGCCTTTCAAAGGAGCTGAGCTGGCAAATAGTTATACTGAAGTGGGCATGGGTTTATGAGCCAACCGCAGGGGTGAGTTCAAGTGAGTTTGAGATAGAGACAACCTGATAACCATTCTGGGAATGCTGTTAAAGTTATGATTGTTGAATTAATGCAGTGATAAGTGTGATGTATACTAGCTGGCATTTCTAGACTTAATCTTGTCCAGTGTCATAAAATCTTTTATGATGTGGGTATTTTTTTTGTGTGTCACTGCACATACTTGTCAGACACCTTTCTGTATTTGTCAAATGAAAACTCTAAAATATCGTTGGTCTGTGCAAAGAAGAAAAGTGGACGTGGACATGGGAGCTTTGGCAGTATCCTGTCGATCCACTGGAACATCAGGATAAGATCCTTTGGTTCTGTGGGCAGCTCAGTCTAAGTTTGCCGTCTAAAAGACTGGAAACTGGGGAGTTAGAGGCCAGTAATTAATTTGGATTCTTTGCCATTTTCATTTAGGTATTCATGAAGAAATCTTTCTCTGTGTGGTGAAGCATATAGTCATGTTTGAGGAATGTCTTTATCACGTGGGATCCTCTTGGTCTTCAACAAAGTTCATTGAAAAGAGATAGTTGGCACAACAATGTGCAGACTAGCATAGCCCATATAATGAGAAGGCCGGTGTAGGCCATCTTTTTTTTTAAATTTATAATCACCCAGTGTTCTCACCCAAAATTTGAACACAAACCACAATATTTCTCTTATTATAGCCATGCAAGCCCTACCTGCATGGCTGTCACAATATAAAACCAGATTTGGGGATAAACAGGCAAATGATGTCATCCTCCAGACACTGACATCAGATCAGAAAATGCTTGGTATAGCATCCCCTGCAGCTATTGCAAGACATGTCATAAACAACTCTGATCTTTCTCTGTGGTGAGGTCTTGTCTTCAGGGTGTACATGCAGATGTCCCAGGGTGCTGAAAGGTTTGTGCTGAGTTTAGAGCCAGTGTCATGAAGATTGTGAATGGTTTCATGGCAATGATGAATATGATGCTTCTGGATCCTCAACAGTCAGCTTTCTGTTGTGAAGTTCTTTTATTATTAGTATTTCTTGCAATTGCTGATGAATTAGAGTAACAGTGATGTTTAGAGGAGATATTTAAATCACATATGAAATACAGAAAAACTATAATAAAAAATCAATTAAGATTGCAATACTGTGTCAGATATTAACTAGTGGAGAAATAGAATGGAACAACATTGTCACCCCTTCTGTAGCAGGGTTGTTAGAGAAACTCTATTTTTTTCCCAAGCATGACATCCCAGTGCACTTCAGACTAGCAACAGCCTTTGTGAACTTTCTTTAGCCTACTGGAGGCTAAAATTGTGTATTCTGTTAGCTGTCTTTTTATGAAAGAAACCTTTGGTGGTTTTATTTATTTCTTTTATTTGCTTTTTTTTGTGCTTTGTGTGTTTTGGGCTATTTGAGTTTAATCTCTTCCAGGCATTGACTGTGCATCACTGTGAAATACAAACAAACCCCATGGGCAGTATAATGCTTTCAGGAAAGTACTTTACTTTACATGCGGTATTCCTTAATCAGTGGACATTTCAACATTTGTATATACATACCTCTCCACTGGTTTGTGACACTGTTAAATGTTTTATACAGGTAACCCTTGTGGATGCACATGTTCCACCTGCCGTGGTCCTGGGTCTTAGCTCACTGAGTGTTTTTGGACTTTGAATTATAATTTAGCATTCTGTTTGGTCTATAGGCTTATTCTTATATTCAAGTGTCATTTTGTGGTTTAGTATCATGGTTAGAGTCCTTCAAGAATGATTCCTTTGTTTTTGGTGGTTCCCTCAAGTGCCAAGTTACTACTTTATTTTGGTGAGTTTAAATCACTTGTGCTTTGCTTTTACTTTTATTTCATGTGTTTCATTATCCTTGTGTGTTGTGTGTGTATGTATATTCCTGTCTTTTAGTTGAGCCCTGTTGTGTTGTGTCTTTGCCTGTTTCTTGTATGTTTGCCTGTGCCTCCTGTAAGCACTCACCCACCCTCCCCCAATCCCAAACACCTCCGATGCTTGCTACCACACGGTGCAGATGGTGGGTCTGTCCAGTACTGGAAACGACTGCAGGACAAGATGGCTGCTGTCTGCACCGGGTCACTCCTTACCCTACACCCTCCCCCCGTTGCATGTCAGGTCCTTTTACATGGTGTAGATGTAAATATTCATGTGTTTTCCAGTCCAGTTTGAGTAGAGTTGTTTTTTTTTCTCCTCTTGTCCCTGATGTGTGTACTTTCACTGATTTCTTTTTGGCTCGGCCATGTCTGCAGCCTGCCTTTCACTGCATGTTGTACTTGTAATCTCTGTCTCTCTTCCACAGCATGTCTTTATCCTGTTGTCCTTCTCTCACCACAACACAGCAGATGGCTCCCTGAGCCTGGTTCTGTCAGAGGTTTCTTCTTGTTAAAAGGGAGTTTTTCCTTCCCACTGTTGCCAAAGTACTTGTTCATAGGGGGTCATATGATTGTTGGGTTTTTCTCTGTATCTATTATTGTACGATTTACTGTACAATATAAAGCACCTTGAGGCGACTGTTGCTGGGATTTGGCGCTATATGAATAAAAATGAATTGAATTGAACTTGTATGATTGTGTATGTGATGAATAAAGTGTGAACTTGAAGTTGTATTTTGGGCTCTGTGTTTTTCTTAGTTCTGGATGTATTAATTCTAATTCTCACAATATTAAACAAATAAAGAGTTACAAGAGTTATTGTCATATCTATACCTACCCCACCCCTACCCCCTAACCTTCAGTCTTTTCCTAATTGTACTGTCATGAGCTAACTGAGACCAGTAAAGTCTGAGATATAGCTCTTGGGAATTTTGCAATATCCCTGAGAGTCAAACTGTCTGACCTAACGATTAATTTGCTGGGACATCCACTCCTGCAACATTGGCAACTGTCTTGAATGTTTTCCACTTGTTTTTTCTCACTTTCTACAGAATAATGGGCTTCAAATTGTTTGGAAATGACCTTATAGTGCTTCATATAACAAGGAGCAACAGTTGCTTCTTTAAGATTACTGGTGTCTTTCCTCCCTAGCATGTTTTATAGTACATAGGTTGTATTTAGCTAACTTATACATCTGGTAAGGACCAGTTTATTTTCTATTATGAATACATAAAACATGAGTTTTTGCTTGTTTTTTTTTTTTTTTTTTTTACTGTGGTTGTATTTTGCCACAAGGGTCATTCCTTAAGGAGAAAGGCTTGGATGGGAAAACAAACAAACAAACAAACAAACAAACAAACAAAAATACAAAAAAGGTATTAAAAAAGAGAAGAAAAAGGTTTTTAAAAGTCTTTAAAAATCCAGAATTGTGTTCTTCTTATCTTCTAATCATGACCTGTTGTGAGTTAAATCAGAAATCTACATTGCATCCACTTTCATTAGGTAGCACTAAAACTTTTGAGGAAAAAAACTGCTCCTCCTCTTGTTGCTCTCTGTGTTTCTCATTTAAAAATGCTCTAAATAATCATTTTTAATGATAGGGTCTCTGACCAATTCAGAGAGCCAATTAAAAAAACAATTAGGTGGGTAAATACCCGCTAAAAATGTAAATCCTTACACACAACAAATGCCAGATGATCCCAAGTTATTCCCCCTTGAAGAGCTAATCCGCCTCTTGAGAATGGAGGGGCTTTGTGAGAATGGCTGAACTCATACTGACCTGACTCCTTCAGGTGAGCTGTTTGACAGCTGCCAGATCATTCCCCTGTAGGCACAAATAAATATTCGGAGGCATTTCATGTTGTCTCATGGGAAAGCAACCTTTCTTCCTGCTGATTTTGGGCTTTTACTGAACCCTAACAGCCTACAGAGACACTAGACAATACAACTCATATTTAGTCTCACTTCTCCCCCATTCAATCATTTCTCTTTACAGCAGTGCTATTATTTCCTGGGTTTATCACAGTATTGACTGTAGTCCAGCATTAGCACCCTTTGGTTTTCCATTTGACTATGAAACAAGTTAGGTCTGTGCAGGAGAGCACTATCTAACCATGCCAAAACCTTCTAAAAAATTTGTCACAATTGTGTTTCAGTGCCAGAGTGGCATGCTTCTATTACACCAAAACAAAATGCAGCAAAGCAGACGTGAAACTGGCACCCCTGCAGGGAATAAACAGGAAGAATACATGTTGAAAAAGGATAACCTGACATTTTGAGAACTGGTGCAGTTGTCTTTTGAATAAGTACACAATCTGCACATGTGCTAGGCTATTGCCTCCTCCCCATGAATCAGTATGTACATTTTTTAATTTGGATGTATCACATCTATCAATCATCTTCGACTGTTTTTGTCCTTTTTCTGTTTGGACAGATTTTATATTTGATCCTGTGACTGCCTGCTGAAATATCGCAGATATTACACCATCCTTTTACCATCTATCCAGATGGTTTAATACTACCATGAGTTTGGCATGTTACAATTCATCTGTGAATCATCACATTCTGTTTATGGTTACATTTGACAGAACTTTCAAAAGATTTTTTTGTGGATTTGAGTTGAGACTTTCTTCCTCTGTTTGAGCACTGTTCATATTTTTTAATATTAATTGCCATTTTTTTAAACTAGTGTAGCCATTGAATTGTTTCTATCTGTCCTCCATTTGTGAATGTGTGTTTATTCTATGTGACTGCATGGTACTTGCTTTCTTTTCTGTCATATTTAGAATCCAAGTTTGGTCACAAGTTCTGTCATGTATTCCAATGCACTAGCGGTTGCATGCATCTGGTATAGCTAACATGATTCATGTCACACTGTTAGAACTGTTCCAATACTTGCGATGCCCTGGAACAAGTCAGATCCACACTAAACCCAAAGGATCTGCTGCCAGCTTCTGCAAAATTTGTGAGTCTGTGCTACAAGAGCAACATGGCTGAACTGTTTTGTTGGAATTATTTTGTAATATTTCACAGGAGGTTTTGCTGTGGCTGATCAGTCTGTTGCAGCACTATATAAGATTAAATCTTATATAGTGCTTATAATAAGATTAAAAAAGTTTTCTTGTAAGAACATATTTTTCTAAAGGCCATGTTTGCCCAAAGTTGACTTTGACCGAGTCAACCTGATCCAAACACTCCTGCTCTCTCACTCTGTCTTTCTCTCCCTCTAATCCTTCCTCTCTTTCTCTCACACACACACTTTTCCATGCACCCCACACCTGGCCCCGGCATCTGCCTCGTTACTGCTTCCTCAATAATTCACTACTCTCAAGACTTTTGAAACATCTTTTATTCATGCAGTGGAAGGATGTTCAGCTCCTGATATCAGAGTGCACACCGACGCATACACATTTAACACACACATTTAAAGGACTAACATACATTTTCCTCTTGTGATGTTGGCAACTTGATGTACCTGAGCTTAACATAGTCTTTGATACATGAAGTTTTTAAACTCACATGGGAATCTTCAAAAACAGATGTCACTGGGAAAGTCAGCAACCGCTCCTATGTCACCGGTTTCACTTCTGTCTGCTAAGAACAGGAAACTGAGGGTACAATTCACACAGGTTCACCAAAAATTGGACATTGGAAGATTTGGAAAACATTGCCTGGTTTGATGAGTCTTGATTTCTGCTAAGACATATGGATGGTAGGGTCAGAACTTTGTGTTAACAGCATGAAAACATGGATCCATCCAGTCTTGTGTTAATAGTTCAGAAGGCTCCTGCTGGTGGTGTAATGTGTGGAGAGGTATTTCCTTGACATAACTCGGGCGTCTTATTACCAGCTGAGCACCACATAAATAGTAAATGGTAAATGGACTTGTTCTTATATAATACTTTTCTCCTCTGAGCACTCAAAGTGCTTTTATACAACTTGCACATTCACCCATTCACACTCATTGATAGGAGCACTTTTTTCTACACCTAAATTTTTGTCAGACTTAACTGCCACAGCCTACCATCAGTGTTCCGACGGTTACTTTTAAAATGTATTCCACTACAGATTACAGAATACATGCCCCAAAATGTACTTTGTAACTTATTCTGTTACGTTACGCAATGATAGGAACGTATTCTGAATACTTTGGATTACTTAATATATTATCATGATTTTTACAACTACATGATTGAACTATTCCTGTGTGATGTATTACTATTACTGAAAGCTACTCGCCATACCAATACCAACTAGATTTTTAAATCCTAATATAAAATGAGTAACAGTAGGGTGGACATTACGTAAGGCTGCACTTTTTGCAGCGATCTCGTATAGAAAAATATTCCGGGTCTATATAAAACAGGTCCGCGGCTCCGAACCGTAGTAATGGCCTCTGCCTAATATGTCGGGTTCGTGTCGGGCTCGTAGCCGAAAACTAGTTGTACTTTGTTGTCTGGGTCAACTTTGCTAACGAGAGACAGAGAGAGGCGTTGAAAGGCATTGAAAGGCTTCTCCAACGGAACTTATTGTTTCAGAGGAAAACACAAACACAGTGTACAGTGTACACCCACATAATGGGTATGGCAGTCCATTCTCCCTGCAGCACAGACTACACTGCCCATGAGGCTACATTCTTTAGACTTAAACTCCCAGAGAGCAGCCATTTGGCTTTTCTACCTATAAAACCCGGAGAGCAGCCAAATGGCTGGTAGGCTTTTAGCTAAGCTTTAGCTTCAGCCAAGTGGAAGCTAAATTGGCTAGTCATTCATATGTATATTAGGTTGTTACCTGGGAATTCTGGAGGGAGGGGAGTGGGGGTGTGTGATTGAGGGGGTGGGGGAGCTGCTAAAAGCTGTGCACTTCCTTTTGTGTTTCATCTTGATGCATTCTCAATCATCCAGGGAAATAAATCTCCAAAAGTCACCAACTTGGAGTGTTTCAGTTTGCCATCTTAGGGAGAAATCAACACACATGGGTGTATGTCCTTTGTTGCTGAGATTTATCGATAAAACCAGTACAAAAACCATGCAACACCTACGCTTTAGCGTGATGTCTTGGAAGCGGTTTCGTGCCATAGTTCCAATAATCTGTGGGTTTCCCAGGTTTGCTGACCAGCAGTCATTTAGAGATGGAACCCTGTTAACCCCCCGCAAGATGACAATTGCAATAAATGCCATTAGTTCAGGGAGGTCCATGAACCAATGAACATGCTCCATGCACCACTCAGCAGGCCATTTGTAAATATGTGTACAAATGGTTGGTTTTTTGTACTGTTTTTATCAATAAATCTCAGCAACAAAGGACATACACCCATGTGTGTTGATTTCTCCCTGAGATGGCAAACTGAAACACTAAAAGTTGGTGACTTTTGGAGATTTATTTCCCTGGATGATTGAGAATGCATCAAGATGAAACACAAAAGGAAGTGCACAGCTTTTAGCAGCTCCCCCACCCCCTCAATCACACACCCCCACTCCCCTCCCTCCAGAATTCCCAGGTAACAACCTAATATACATATGAATGACTAGCCAATTTAGCTTCCACTTGGCTGAAGCTAAAGATTAGCTAAAAGCCTACCAGCCATTTGGCTGCTCTCCGGGTTTTATAGGTAGAAAGGTAGAAGCTTGGGGATGCTACTGTTAGGGCTATGCCTGTAACACTCTGCCTATTGCCTTCATATTAAATAATTTTTTGAGTAATAATTTTTAAAAATATTTCTTCACGTCATTATGCAGGCCGCAAGTGGAGGTGTCATGGGCCGCGAGATTAGACACAGGCTTTAGAAGATCTTAATGCGTGTTTTGTTTGGGGTTCCACTGGCGTGGAATTACCAAAAATAGAGAGGGCATAGCCTAACATATGAAACAGGAAAAGATCACTGTGTAATCCATTTAATTCAACAAAGTAACTGTATTCTGAATACCACCTTTTTAAACAGTAACTGTAACTGTAAATATGTAACGCCGGTACATGTATTCCGTTACTTCCCAACACTGCCTGCCATCCATCCCATATCCACCTGTCCATGACCACAGTGTAACCATTTTGGATGGCTACTCCAGCAGAATAACAAATAATGTCACAAAGCTTACATCATCTTAAACTTTACTGTACTCAGATGCCCCCTTGGTCAGCCAATTGTAATTCAATATTGCACCTTTGGGATATGGTGGCATAGAGGTTCACAGCATTAATGTGCAGCTGACAAATCTGCAGCAACTGTGTGATGCTATCACATAAATAGGGACCAAATCAAAGATTTGTTTTTAAATAAAAATCTTTGCTGGTATACAGTTTAGTTGCATAAACATAAAAATGCATAACTTAATATTACTTCCAAAAGGAGATAAATGTTTATTTGGGCATTAGATGCTGACGAAGTTGCATAGTAGAGCAGAGTCCAGTGGTCAGGACATGACTCAGTCTGCAGTCTAGATGCTGATGGTGGTAGAGGTGAAACAGGTGAAGACTTGTGTAAGGATGTCTGCATGAGCAGAATGAGTTGGAGATGGGGAAATGGCACATAGCATAAATTAGAGTCTAAAAGGCAGAGTGATGAAGACTGATGCAACAGACTGATACTCGATCAAGATCATCAAGATTAAAGGTACAAAGTACATGGGGCACAGGCTGATTGGCTCAAAGAAAGCAGATAAGAAAATTATTGGGCCGTTTTGCAGCATGGGAAATCACAAGTGACGTAAAGAAAAGACCAAATACAGGAGTGAATACATATCTTCCTTCACTTCTGCTTCAGGGTTATTTGCATGAAATTTAAGCTAACTGCAATGCCACCTAGAACATAACCTATTTAAAACTGCTTCTAAATACTTTTTTGCCACCTGTTGTAGTACTGATTTGTTGTAGCACCAAACAAAGTATTTACTTGAAATATTAAAACTAAAAACACATCTACAGTGCCCCTTGAGAACAAGAACTGAATTTTAGTAGAATAAAATCCTGCTTTTGTTCTGGTGCATTATGGCAATCAATAAGTAAATTCTGATTTGTCTGAGAGGACGAAGCAGAAGCTTACACAGGCACGTCCACACTCAGGTGCGTGTTTTATATAGACTGAAGTTCACACATTTCCACACTGACGTTATGTGTTTTGACGCACGTGTACAAATGGGCTCTCCCTTGTGGTCTCATGATCAGGGACAGGTGAAGTTGCACACTCACATTCTGGTGGCATTTTTGCAATTAAAGTGAACCCTCTGGCTATCTTTCCGCTGAGTGCACAAGCCAAATATCAGGGCACGTTGTGGTGCTGCTTTGCTCCCCTAGTGGAACTAATTAGATGTTCCCAAAGGACAGCACTGTCATCACATTGTTCTGCCCACAATACAGCCTCAGTGGCCCTGCAAGGGAAGCAGTGGGCCAAAATAGCCCAGAGAATAACTAAATTATACAAAGGGCCCTCATTTCAAAACTCCTCATTTTAAAAGAAGCTGAGACTCAACAGTTGATATTTCTAAACCATGAATCATACCAAAGCTCAATGTCTCATGACAATCTCAGGCTTTGATAAACCACACAAACCACATTTTTGTTTGAATCACAAGTTTCCAATCTACTAAGACATGAAGAACTGATAAACAGATGATGTACGACAGAACTATTCATTTATTCAACATGAACTCATTATTTAATCATCAGGAACTCTGTTTATGGGTCCCTATAAGCTATTCATTATTTTAAATGTTTGCCATTAGCCTAGTATAATTGGATGCTCCATTTAATGTGCAGCATTTATGCACTGACTTCTATCGTTGGCTGAAACAAAGAAGCAAAGTGTACACAATGAATCCATTATTCCCAGAGAGAATGGTATTTGTGGAGTGAACAGAATTTGTGGTCCTAAATTGACATATTGGCCCTAACCTATTAGACTTGGTTCCTCATTATATTTTCACAGAACTATGTTGTGCTTCATCATCTCATTAACAGGAGTTTGTTTTTTTGATGCTTTAACTTGAAACGTGAAAACGCTAGGGACGTGAATGCTGAGAGATTCAGGCATCGCATTCCAGCAGTGAGTGCAGCTGATGTTTTAATAAGAGCGATTGTGCCAGGTTACTCTTCTTTAGAGCTGCAACAAACCTTGGCCGCAATAGCCTCTAACCACAGGGGATCCTAGCATCCAAAAATGAATCAGCAGGCTGAAATGAGAGGACAGATGAGTGTTCATCTAAGCAGGTCTATCTTTCTTATTGCACATACATCAACAGGGGACCAGCTGTGATCAAACAAGCTGAGTAAGGGTCATTGCAGTGACAAACAAGAGCAAATAATATCAACAAATGGCACACTACAATAGATCATGAGCAACTGGAGAGTTTAGGGTATATTTTAATCAACTGCTGAAAAGCAGCATACAACAGAGTAAAACTGTATGCTAAATTTTGGAAAAGCAAAATAAAAAACATGCAGATTATGGTCAGCAAGTAAGAGTTATGACACTGGCTTGAATGTATAAAGAGAACAAATACTGTATTTATGAGGTTAAAACAGACAAAACACAAACTCCTTTGAAGACTGAAGCCTTTAAACTTTTAAATACTGTATTAAACCCTGAACAGGAAAAAAAATGATTTTCCAAGGGCAAATTTATTTAATAGGCACCTTTTTTTAATGTAATAATGACATTTCTAATTAAAATTACTATTTGTAGATGAGTAAACAGTAACTGTTTTACTGTCCTTTTTGTACACCACCTTTTGTACAACAGTGTCAAATGTAATACTTAAATTGGTCAAATTATGTACTGCTTGGAAAAGTAGTCGACATATCAGCAACTATTCCGACTACTCACCTTCATCTGCTCACTTTCTAACTACACAGAGCCATATTCAACAGAGGAGTAATTGCATTCTTACACCACTGTTGACAGTATAAGTGTATACCAGAGGTGTGGACTCGAGTCACATGACTTGGACTCGAGTCAGACTCGAGTCATTAATTTTATGTCTTTAGACTTGACTTGAAAAAATGTTCTAAGACTTGTAACTTGACTTGGACTTTTACACCAATGACCTGGGACTTGAATTGGACTTGAACCGGTTTACTTGAAAAGACTTGATATTTCACCCCAAATATAAAATTTAACATGCATATTATATAGAGATTGAAAATGTGACGTCATTCAGGGGTAAAACCGCAAAGGATTCTGGGAACTCGTGGCAAGAGGTACTAGCGCACGCAGGCTTTCAATTGAAATCAGCCACACAGCGATAAAAAGAAACACAAAAATGTCAAGAAGCTGTTGTATTATTAACTGCAATAGCCGGTCACATGACAGCCACGGGAAGCCGACGGGTAAAGAGATCGGTTGTTATCGGATTACGTCGTTGAAGAGAAATTGTTCAAGCCATGTTTCCGAAGTAACAAAGACGCGACGGATGGCCTGGATTGCAGCCATTCAAAGACCAAATATAACGTCCCAGAACACTCCAGCTCACAGGTTAGTCTGCTCCAAGCATTCCCACAAAGGTCAGAGTTTTGTAGTAGTTAATACCTCATTTTTCTTAACATAATTGGTGATATAGGTTACAAGCAAGTCTGGCGCTGAACAGAAATTGTCGCGCTATGCTCCTTTATTTATTGTGCATAAATAGTGAATTGTCCTGACACAATATTGCGTTTCGCTTCTGTTATTATGGTACATTGACAAAAACATATACTTTTATTCACAGGATAAAACAGGTTTTTTGTATCACTAATTGTCCAGTACGATTACAGCATACAATATTGTTGTCACTGCTACATTTCTGTAACGCGTACCAGAAATTATTTCCACTACTAATTAATTACCCTTGAGCTCAAAGGTCCTATTAATAAACGGTTAACGAATGTGTATTTATGAAGACAATTTGTGAGACTGGTAAACTTATGATAGGTACGATGGTCTTTCGTTCTACACGGTGCATTTCAAGGTCCTGCACCCATCCGTCGGTAAACTGTACCTGGGCTTGTTGCAGTGACCGCAAGTTACTAAACTTCACGAGTGTATGCACTCACTCCAAGAACTGTATAATTATAAATATGCATATAAATATGCTACGATGAGATAGCTGACTTCATCTAACTAGCAAATGTTGTCCAGGCTACGTTGGTGATGCAGTTTTTTTAATATGTATGATATTTTTGTCATGTGATTTTAAAGCCGGTCCTACAACCACATCCAAGAATAACATGCGGCTTATCTCAGAACTGTCGGTGAAAATTATTCTTGGAGCTAGGTTTAATTGAGCTGCATTTTAAAGAGGTGCAATTTCACAATTTGTGTATATTTTCTAAGTTCACTATTTTGTCATGTGTTGAGAAAAACACAGATTTAAAAATTACATGGTCTAATATTTACATTTAGCATAACTGCAACATGCTTTTTTCGTTCTTTTTTTTTTTAAAGACTCGAAAGGACTTGAAATTCAAAATTTCAGACTTGTGACTTTACTCGGACTTTTACACCAGTGACTTGAGACTCGACTCTGACTTGCCTGACATTACTTGAGACTTGACTTGAGACTTGCAAAACAATGACTTGGTCCCACCTCTGGTGTATACCCTCTTTGACTTGCTGTGACATTATTTAACCTATATAAAAAATGTGAATGGTAGTGAAAATATTCATTCATTGTCCAAATGGAAAGACTCACTAACACTATTTTTTTCACTGCATATTTACGAATTCGCATGATAAGGTGGGGCCAGGTTTCACAATGAACACACCCGAAACTCTGGCTGATTGGGACCCACGCCCAGTTTCCCACCTTGGCTCAGGCGATTAGAGGATCATCAGGGGGTCCTTTTGTCCCTCTGTGGGGGGTCACTCCCACTAGGTTTATATCTGGGACTCTCCACCATTTGACCTTAGAACTGAAGAAGCTTCTCGGATGAGAGGTGAAACGTCTTCAAGCAACTTAAAGAAGTCCAGACGCTTTTCTTTGCAAGCTCCTTTGACTACGATGACCTGGATGACTGAGAACCTTCACAGACACTGCATATTTACATGTACATGTTCAAGAAAGCTTTCAGTGCACTATGGACAGTTTAGAAATAGAAGAGATTCTGTAAACACACTCATGCCTGTTCTAATTTACTTGAACTACTATGCATTTGGAATGGACTGATTTTGTCCATAATTATTTATATATGGCTACAGTACTGTGTAAAGATATTGGGCCTTTTTCTTGCTCTATAAGACCTGTTGTTGCTGATTTTCAGACAACTTGTGTAATTTACCATACCTCAGCTTTTTCTCCCTATTTTCTCCACCTTCTTCACAGCAACCTTCCACTGAGACTATTTCCAACTAAACTTTGGAAACTGTAGATGGATTAGCTGAAGCTCCAGATTTCTGTCCCCATTTTTTGAAGACTTTCTGATACTTTTTATCTGCCTTAGATAACCCTTTCAGGCTTGCTACTTTTTTTGTCCTCCACATGTCTATTTTCTGCAGATTTTTTAAGGACACATATTACACTCCATGCCAAACTACACTAAGTTTCCAGCTCTTTGGAAATCGCCTTTTTGATGCAAAAATGGAATGTCATGCCCTCAAACTGTATCTTTTGCATTTCTCATAGAACACACTATGTGCAAAAGAAATGGACAAAAATGTTGTGTTTTTGCACAGTAACAATGTGCAAAGTTGTAACACATGGGCCCAACATGGATTAATCCCTTGTCTTAAAAGGTTTTCTTATGCTTAACCCTTTACAGCCGATCGGAGCGGGCACGCTCTGTTTTGCGTAACTATTTTTAAATCCTGGTAGCTCTGCAACCACGTAAGCTAGCGCAATAATTTTTTTTTGCATATGAAACTGGAGGAGTTGTACTTACATCTTATGCCATCAGCTTGTCCTAGGTCACAGTTTCCTTCCACATATAGCTTTGCAAAAACTGCATAAAAATCACTTGCAGCAACAAAAACATGATATTCCAGAAACACGCTTCGCCGATCCGATCAGCTGTTTGTAACACTTCCTACGTCCATCAGCGCGAACTATCACATGACCGCATGACCTGCCCGAAACCGGAAGTGACGTCATTTTGCGGAAATGTAGTTTTTTTAACCATCGTGGCCTCATGAGCTTATACTTGTGTTTTTAAAAGTTATGTTTGACTTCATGACTTTCTGTGTCGTTTCTGGGATGCTTAAGACTCATATTGCACTGCTGGAAATAGTTTATTTTGATGCATATGCTGTTATTTTGCAAATTTGCACTATAATATTTATTTCCGTTTTTCCTGCAGTATATAAAAATTGGTGTATTTCAAAAATAAAACTATGAAGACACTTAAAATAAATTTCCTGTGGTGGGAAACTAGTTTGTGCAACTTTTTTGTATTTACAGTTTTGAGGGATAAGCCTCTTAAATTTCTCTAACAAGAAATATATGTTAAAAAAACAAAAACGATTTTCAATTTTTTTGTAGTTTATTGCACTTTTTTGCAATTTATGTAATTACTATGCACCTAATGCAGACATATTATTAAAGTTTGGGCTATAATGGTTGTATTGATGTATAGCAACTTGAAATGCTCCCAAAAATGGCTCCACAGCATGTAAAAATATAATATAAGCTCTGGCGGACTTGGTTCTATGGTAGGTCTTAAAGGGTTAAATGATTCACAGAACAGTAAAAACCTCTTCTAACGCTCCCTTTAAAGTTCAATGTCTCCATCTCACCTTATCCCTGGCACTGTCTTCTGTCACACCAACCCTTGCAGTCTTGCCCAGCAGCCTGCCAGTCAATAGACCTGATTGCCATTGCTGTTGACCTGGGCCACAACTGAGGGGTATAGAGATCTTACAGATCACCTTCATGTTTGATTTGGCAAAGATTTTATGATGGATTATATTTACACATTAAATGTGTGGCTGACTTGCAAAGGTTCATTTTTATAGTGTGTCTAAAAAGAAACAAAGACATTTTTGGACAAGTTCATATATCCACCAATCATCTAATCACCTCTAACCATCAATTTCCCGTCATGTTAATGAAAGCAGTAGGAACACTGCATGTTGCTTTGCGGTACTTGATCGCTATACAGTCAGAAGACACAAGTAATTACAATGTTTCGATAGGCTGTTACAGTAAAACTTTTACTGATTTGAATTAAGGCACCTAGTGTGTGCCAAGACAATATCTCCCACACCAATGTTCCCTTTAAGCTGCGCGCGTGCGCAATTGCGCACTGCTGGCACGTCTCTGCGCACAGAAAATCTGCGTTAAGCACAAAAAAAAATAAAAAATCAAACCGGAATTGAGATTAAAATTAATACTTTAACAATTCTTTTTTGCAGTGTTAGTTAGGAGGTGACTGGCTGCTCCTGTATGGGATTAGAACGATGCCACCTTATCCCATAGTCCAGCCAATAATTCACATTCGTATATACGCAGCTAATCAATGACGCTGACAGGCTATGACAGCGCCCTTATGTGGCGACACTGGTGTTTTAGCTAGCAAAGCGCCATGGCTGATGTGGAGTGAAACCACGTTAATGACGACGTGTACAACCATTGGAGACGGGACAGACGGAACAACTGACGGAAAAAGTGTGGACTTTATACAAGTTTTTAAATTGTGTTGATAGGACACGTAAAACCACTGTTATGATTAAAATATATGCAATGTTTGGTTTTCTTCCTGAATACTATCGTTGTTTATATTTACTGCAGGAAGAAACGGTAAAAACTGCGTTTTATAAGGAGTGGCACAAATAATTTGTGTGGCATCAGATTTGATGCAGAACAGCTGATTGTTCTGTAAACAGTGTTGGGGAGTAACGGAATACATGTACCGTCGTTACGTATTTAAAATACAAAATATGAGTAACTGTATTCCGTTACAGTTACCGTTTAAAAAGGTGGTATTTAGAATACAGTTTCTTTGTTGAAATAAATGGATTACACGGCAGTACTTTCCTGTTTCATATCGTGGCGGGTCAGGACTGTTTGGGTTTTGTTTGACAGCTACGTTCTGTTGTTCCAGGCGGCAGCACTACGGTTGCCATGGTTACAGGGTGACGCTCTCTCTCTGCGTGTTTCCTGGGTGAGGGAGCGCCTTTTTGTTGTTGTTGTTGCGCTAAGCTAATAGACAGAATGCTACAGACATAGCCCTAAAGAACGTAGCCTCATGGACAGTGTAGTCCGTGCTGCAGGGAGAATGGACTGCCATACCCGTTATGTGTCTGTGAGCAAGTGGAGGGAGAAAAAGGAAAAGTACGAGCTGTCATCGAGGAAAAACGGGAGCTGGAAGCATGTAAATAATAATAATAAATAATAACCACTGCAGCCAAGAAGAGTGCCTGACGAGCCCAGTTGTAAGTATGCTATTAAGACTCGACTGTACACCGTGTTCGTGTTTTCCTCCGAAAACAATAAGTTCCATTGGAGCAGCCTTTCAACACCTCTCTCTGTCTCTCGGTAGCAAAGTTGACCCAGACAACAAAGTAAAGCTAGTTTTCAGCTACGAGCCCGACACGGAACCCGATGTATTAGCCAGAGGTCCCTTTACTATGATTCGGAGCCGCGGACCTTCAGTAATAGTAATAAATATCACAGCAATACACTCTAAAAACTATTGTTTAAGCTCAACAAAAAAAATTAACGCAACAGTTTCCATTACTCTTTTTGAGTTACGATAACTTATGTTGAAATTAGATTGAACCAACAAACTATATTGAGTTAGGGGAATTAACTTTTCCTCCATAATCAAAGGTGATTTTAATTACCATTTATGTAATATTTGGTAGCTTAAAAACATATTTTTAAGTTGTTTACTCATAAAAATTATCTTCCTCCAATTACTTTTTCCACATTATTTAAAATGATTTTTAAGTGTTATGTAATTAATTACAGCAATTACAAAAACAATTTTTTAAAGTTCATTATTTAAAATATTAAGTTGCTGATTTTCATCATTATTATCATCATTTTAGCTTTCTCTTATTTTTTATTGTAATAGCTTTTAAGAAAGGAATTCATTCAACATTTTTTTTTATCAAAAAACTTTATTTTTTAACTGTAGGCAGTTCAACACTTTGTATTTAAAAAGTGAAAATAAACCAGAAATTTAGATTTATACCATCTCAGCCAAGTTATAGTATATGCCTTTATGTATTTAACACCACAGAAACAAATGTGTTCAATTGGTAAAAAAAACTTAGAAAACATTTTGTTACAGTAATAGGGGAGACCGGGGATAGTTGTAACGTGGGTCAGTTGTAACACTTCCAATTTCTCCAATCAGGGCTAAGTTTCAAATGATGTGACTCATCCTGTGCATGCCCAATTCAGTTCTGCTATCACATGTGAAAAATCAGCACATTTTGTCAAACACAGACAATTTAACACGAAAAAAAGTAATTTGTATGCCAAAAAGTACGTTTTTCTACTTTATTTCAATTTGTAATAGCATTATCTGCTTTGCAGTTAAACTCATCAAACTTAAATTATGTTATTTGTATGTCTATGGGGATATATTCTGTGTAGGTCTTTAGTGCTAATGTTTTAGCCGTTGGCTGTAATGTTAGCTAGTTCATGGCTATAGGAGTCTGGGTCAGTTGTAACAGCAACAGTCTGGGTTAGTTGTAACAATAATGCAGATGTTACAACTTACCACACTATTACTTTAACTTATATTAAACAAGTTGGGGCAACGACATCAGCAGAGAGAGGTTCACTGGTCGCTTTTGTATATGCGGTTAATGCCATTGGCAACACAATTCCTCCACTGTTTGTGTTCCCACACATACATTATGCAGACCACTGTGTCAGAGATGGACCAGTAGGAAGTACTGGTAGTGGAAATAAATCAGGATGGGTGCAAGAAACAGATTTCCTCATCTTTCTGAAGCACTTTGAAAACCACACCAAGGTAAGCCATGATAAAAAGTAATGGAATTGCGATGCTGGTGAACAACTACATTTTTTCAGCTTCATTATTATGTTCAAAATTGGTGCAAGAGTTGTAGGTTATAATGCCCACTGAGCCAATGAGGCCAAACTCAAGGAAGACCAACCAAAATTAATGAAATATTCAGTTGCACAAAATTCCATAATTTGTCTTTTTTGGGGGGTTGGAATATGTTCAAAAGCTAGATTTCTGCATTCTGTCACACACACACATAGCTACATAAATGGCTCTAAGTGCATTCATGTGTTGAATAAACAAAGATTACATGTTAATGTTTTGTTAGTACCCTTATTTCATTGTGTTACATTTCACCCCAGGATATGTTACAACTAACCCAGACTATGGGGTTAATTGTAACATTTCACTCTTTGTGTTTGAGGCCATACCATGCAATGGGTAATTGTGCTGCAGAGAAAATAGCTGCACTATTTAATAGCAGAGACATGTAAATACTTTGCATTACATTTCGAATCCACTACCTTAAAAGAGCTCCAATTTACAGACAGAAATGTCAAAAATGTTACAACTATCCCCGGTCTCCCCTACTTCCATGCAAGTGTTCAGTAAATGTTAACTTTCAATACCTACCAAACTTTACAAGATCTTGCATCTTTCTATGACACAATGCAGCAAACACCTTTAAGATCAATGTTACACATACAGGATTCAAAACAGTTAACAATTTTTGAAACAGGGTCAACATCTTTAACATAATGATGGTTCCATCAAGGTCAAGGAACAGCTTCTGAACAACTTCAAAAGTATATTTCAGATCCTTGCATTAGCTCAGATTGAGAGCATATATTATGCCCATGAGCAAAACACAGCGCCTTGGGAAATTCTGGCTCTCCATGATTTTTGTTTCCTCCACCACAATGGTTGCAGTCTTATGGTTAGATCCAGGGGTGCACCGGTCACTGATGATGGCAGTTTTCATCACCTGCCTTTCAAGGTTGGCCTTAAGTTCTTCGGTGTTAACTTAAGGCCAACCTTAAGTTAAGGAATTAATAGGTTAGTGAATTATAGATTAGACTTTTATACTTACTGAAACGAATTCAGATGATCAATGGAACACACACACACACACACACACACACACACAATGCTGAATTGCTTATACCGAACTCCATGAAAAGGTCCTCTTCCTTCTCTCCAAGGAAGGTGATAAGGCAGCAGATGGCTACTTCTCTGCGTGTTTCAATTGTATTGTGCTATTTAAGAAAAAATAAAGTATGAGTATAAAATACATGGGTGACTGCCAACAAAGTGCATTTCAAAGCTACCCAAAGTCTAAATAGTTGTCCTACCTCAAGAAGCATGTCCTTGATCTGCCTGATTCTCACTCCCTTAGCTCCTCCCCTTGATAAAATGACATCCATCAGTTTTGGGGTGCAATGGTCAAGTGTAGCTATTCAAGGCTTACAGTGGTTATTCTCTTGAACTCCTCCTTTATCTGTAGACCACAGAAAGAGAAGAATTAAACCTTGCAGACTATTAGCTATACTGCATTAATGAATGCTCTAATACATTATTTAAAGAGGATAGATGTGATCTAAGGCTACCCCAAGTTTTGAGGGAACAAAAACAATCTTGGTGAAGACAAGGGAGACTTCCCCACCATAACCGTGGTGTAATCTCTAATGCTTTAGCAACCCTGTTTTTGCAGAGGTTTCGAATTTGCACATTGTTCACTCCCAGCCCATTTTGTAAAAAAATGTGTCCCAACTTAACAAAGCACTAATGACCCTAGATTATCACACTATACTAACTGCTTACATAAAGTCTTAATGTTAAGTAGATTCACATAGCCCATGCCAGAATAATGCTATTGGAATGACATTAACAATATTTCACACAGTCTGATTTAAAAAAACAAAAAACAAAACAAAGATAGCTACAGCTCTTAAGATCAAGAACAATACTTACTTTAAGCTGTATCACAATACTAACCAAAATCAATGTAATATTATGTATGGGTCATGCAAGTTTTATAAAGATATAAAATAGGTGAGCCAGATGGAAAAAAGAAGCCTCTAGGTTATCCCTCTGACAAAACTATTCACAGTTTAAGGCTTCTAATTTTGGTAAAAAGAAAAACAAAATCAGCCTATGATCGAAATTAGATTGCACTGTGTAGCAAAACTTTAATCATGCTTTTCCAAGCCACAGTTGCACTCTCTAGCTGAAGACTTTTGTCAAATGAAACTTTATAAGTCTTATCCTCTGCTGTGCTAAAGTTTAGAATGGCTAGCATTAGCTACATGTGGTAGTGCAAAGTATTTCCTTATCTGTATGAGCATCACATCCACTACAGGTGACTAGCACAAATGCTTTGCTTTGGTAGAACTGTTATTTGTAAATGAAATGAAACGCAACATGTGTGAATTTGCCCGGGCTAGTTAAGTCAGTAGGGGAGGGAATTTGAAATCAGAAGTTACAGTGGAAAAAAATAAGTTATGTATTCAATTTCTTTAAGTAATTACAACTTGAATTTTATTTTGAACCCACTAACATTGGGATTTAATTTCAAATGACATATAAAATTAATTTAATGTAATTACCAACATTATTAATTCAACACAACCCAAAAAAATAAAGTTTGCAACTTAGAAGGTCTAT
The DNA here is from genome assembly GCF_057381915.1 of Diplotaxodon limnothrissa. Taxonomy (NCBI): domain Eukaryota; kingdom Metazoa; phylum Chordata; class Actinopteri; order Cichliformes; family Cichlidae; genus Diplotaxodon; species Diplotaxodon limnothrissa. The sequence continues at coordinate 37,215,923 of NC_140610.1, forward strand.
CTTAATCAATAAATTAGAATTTTTATGTTGCAGCCATGGATTTAATCAAGTGGTGGTAAAAGGCCTGATGAATTACTTTTTAGAGTGTAGTACATTAACGTAGTTGTAAACAGCATGATAATATATTAAGTAATCCAAAGTATTCAGAATACGTTACTCTCATTGAGTAACGTAACGGAATACGTTACAGAATACATTTTGGGGCATGTATTCTGTAATATGTAGTGGAATACATTTTAAAAGTAACCGTCAGAACACTGTCTGTAAATAGTTTGAAATGTTTATATATTAAAAAAAAAACTGCCTTGGCTGCATTTTTAGGTAAACAGCTGCGAAAGTAACTATATAATTAATTGTCCAACATTGGTCATTATATACTGTAATTTGCAGACAGAGTTACAGGACTCTCTCCCAGACCACAGACTCATACTCATAATACAAGTCAGAGCTTTATTTAAAAAAAAAAAAGAAAGTTGTGTTTTCAAAATTGGACATTTACTTCCAATAGTGTTAACATACTACACAGGTCATGAACAAGATTTTTTGAAATTTTCATTGTAAGTGGGCTGAAGCACTTAATTAAAAGTAGTCTAACATAAATGTAAATGCTGTAATTTGATTATTTTATTAAACTATGTAACTTGGATGGATTCGATGCTTGCGTGACGACAGAGCACACGTCTAATGTTGCTCACAGTAGTCCAAGGGACCGCTCAGGGAGTTTGTGTTTTCGCTCAGACACATGAAAAATTAGAGGGAACATTGTCCCACATCACTACACCACCAGCAGCAGTCTGCACTGTTAACACAAAGCAGGTTCAGTCCATGGATCCCTGTTGTTAACATCAAATTCTGTCTCTACCATCTGCACCATTCAAGCAGAAATTGAATTTCCTCAGACCAAGCTACATTCTTCCAATTTTTAAATGCCTAGTTTTGGTGAGCCTATACCCACTGCAACCTCAGACTTCTGTTCCTGGCTGACAGCAGGGGGAACCAGTGTTTTCTGCTGTATTTGCGCATCCAGCTCACAGACATGTTGAGCATACTAACATTTATTTCTGCTAATCACAATTGGAAAGGATGACTGCTAATTTAGCCATGCATTTACATACTATAACATTTACATGATTGTTGGTGCTAGAGCTAGTTTTAAAATTTATAAAACTGCTGATGTTCAGTGACCACCTGCTTTACTGACAAAAAAAGTTGATTAGAAAGGTTAGAGTCCAATAAATAAGTTTTATATCTGTACAATATTATGCAGTTAGATCTGTAAGAATGTGACCAATGACTTAGTATATGACCACAATAGATTAAAAAACAACAACAAAAAAAAAAAACAAGATTTAACTGAAGTTCAAACTTTCAGCTTTTATTCAGGGGTTTAACAAATGTAACAACTAGCAAAGTCTATAGCACTCTTGATGATGTCAGTCTACAATCCTGACATGTGTTCATTAATGTGAACAAAGGATTAACAACAAGGTACAAGTCCTTATAATCCTTATATTTAAAATTATGCTAGTTTGTCCAATTACAAAGATGGTAATGACCCAAATTTTTATGACCCAACCTGTAAAATGTTCCAAAACAAACAAATAAATAGGTGTAATGTCTAACACAAAAAACTGACGTCTTACAGAAAAATCACATCAATTCTTTTTTTTTCCATTTTTCATGAAAAGAAGAGTAATCGGTCCTGAAAAATGTTTCATAATGACAACAAATGAAAGGAACAGAGAAAAGCTGTAGCCTCTGATGTTTGTACTTTGCATGCTTTTTTTCTTTCTGTTTTTTTGTTTGTTTGTTTTTTGGAGGGGGTGGGGGGGTACTGTTCAATGTATGGTTTTTGTTCCGTATTCAAATCTATAAACATCCACACCTACTGTATGTAGTAGACATGTACGTGTATATTGTGTGATTTGTAAATCTCTCTGTGTTTGTGCAACTTTCCCCTTGAGCACGCTATTAGGCATGTTAGTAGCACTGTGTGAGACAGCTCAAAAGAAGCAACAGAAGGCACATTTGGTGTGTGGTGCTGCCTTGCTCATCAGTTGTGGCAAGCTGCTACATCCTGTTAAACCTTTGTTTCCTGGATGTTAAACTCAAAGCTTCCCAAGTAAAGGCAAGAGAAGTAAATAAACATATTTGGGTTCAATAAAAACCATGAATTGGCTGAGTTTTGGAAATCCAAAAGGTTTCCATCCAAGCATTCCTACTACCCACGAGGGCATCAGGACACACTGGGCAGGTTTCATCAGATGTTCAAACTCATGTTTCAAAAATACCATGTAAAGTCCAATATAAAATGGGATTAGGTAGTCTGGCACTGTTATTGTTCATCATTCAGGAAACCACACATGAGGCTTTCCTTTAGTCTGGCTGGGAGAAGTGACTTGCAGACAGGCCCAGCCAAACGCACCTTACTTACTTGCATCCTTTCTCTGAATAAACGTACTTAGTGCCTGACTATGTAAGTTTATTCAGGGAAAAGATGCAAATTCCTAGTAAATGGACTGAAACTTGTATAGCACCTTCCTACTCTATTTGAGCACTCAAAACATTTTCTTGCCTTATTATGCATGCGCTTTTTTAATAACTAAACACACTCAAACCCTGATGAATGCATCAGGGACTCAGCAACTTGCCCAAAGATATTCTGACATGCATACTGCAGGAGCTGGGGTTCAAACTACCAACCAATAATGACAGAAGACCAGTTAAGAAAAGGACAAGCCCTTAGAGACCATCTATGCTTGAAATTTATTGCCATGTATGGACGGTGTTATAGAAAGAGGAACTTCTGTGTCTGTTTTTAGCCATCTAAGATGTACCATTTACTGTAATCGATGTATTTGATCTGTAATTGACGCAAGAAGAGGCGTTAACCCTGATGTTACAAAATCATTTTCAAGTGTATTCTTAGCAGGAGACGTGTGCTGATGTGATGCTGCATACTTCTTCTCCTGCGTGTGTTTTAATAAACTCATTGTTTGATTGCACTCTCTGTTGGTTTGTTTCATTGCTCAACATTTTCGAACTTGTGACAGTAGACTACCTATTCTTCTCCTTGACCTACAGCTGCTCCCTCACTGCTGCTGAAATGACAAGAAAACTTTCAGTCACCATTTTCAGCCAGGTGCTTTGGTTTTGTTACCACTGGTGGATGGCTTAGAACTTTGTTTTGGGGTCCTTGAGCAGAGTTGACACAGGTTAGGAAATTAAAACCCAGGTCAGGAAGAAAGAGTCCTGAGCATGTACAGTAATTTCAATACGTTAAAAAAAATTTGTTTTTCTGGAAAGACTTGTGCTATGAATCTGTGAGTCCTGAATCTTGTGGCTCTGCTGTCATGACTTTGGTATCATCCACTTACAGTCCCTAAGAGGAGAGGTTGTGTCAACATGCAGTTCCATGGGTAAAATCCAGAAGTGTGATAAGCAGAGGTGTGGACTCGAGTCACATGACTTGGACTCGAGTCAGACTCAAGTCATTAATTTTATGACTTTAGACTTGACTTGAAAAAATGTTCTAAGACTTGTGACTTGACTTGGACTTTTACACCAATGACCTGGGACTTGAATTGGACTTGAACCGGTTTACTTGAAAAGACTTGATATTTTACCCCAAATATAAAATTTAACATGCATATTATTTAGAGATTGAAAATGTGACGTCATTCACGGGTAGAACCGCAAAGGATTCTGGGAACTCATGGCAAGAGGTACTAGCGCACGCAGGCTTTCAATTGAAATCAGTTACACAGCGATAAAAAGAAACACAAAAATGTCAAGAAGCTGTTGTATTATTAACTGCAATAGCCGGTCGCATGACAGCCACGGGAAGCCGACGGGTAAAGAGATCGGTTGTTATCGGATTACGTCGTTGAAGAGAAATTGTTCGAGCCATGTTTCCGAAGTAACAAAGACGCGACGGCTGGCCTGGATTGCAGCCATTCGAAGACCAAATATAACGTCCCAGAACCCTCCAGCTCACAGGTTAGTCTGCTCCAAGCATTTCCACAAAGGTCAGTCTGCTGTTGTAGTTAATGCGTCATTTTCATAACATAATTGGTGATATAGGTTACAAGCAAGTCTGGCGCTGAACAGAAATTGTCGCGCTATGCTCCTTTGTTTATTGTGCATAAATAGTGAATTGTCCTGACACAATATTGCGTTTCGCTTCTGTTATTATGGTACATTGACAAAAACATATACTTTTATTCACAGGGTAAAACAGTTGTTTTGTATCACTAATTGCCCAGTGCGATTACAGCATACAATATTATTGTCACTGCTACATTTCTGTAACGCGAACCAGAAATTATTTCCACTGCTAATTAATTACCATTGAGCTCAAAGGTCCTATTAATAAACGGTTAACGAATGTGTATTTATGACGACGATTTGTGAGACTGGTAAACTTATGATAGGTACGATGGTCTTTACTTTCTACACAGTGCATTTCAAGGTCCTGCACCCATCCGTCGGTAAACTGTACCTGGGCTTGTTGCAGTGACTGGAAGTTACTAAACTTCACGAGTGTATGCACTCACTCCAAGAAGCGTATAATTATAAATATGCATATAAATATGCTAGGATGAGATAGCTGACTTCATCTAACTAGCAAATGTTGTCCAGGCTACGTTGGTGATGCAGTTTTTTTTTAAAATGTGTATGATATTTTTGTCATGCGATTTTAAAGCCGGTCCTACAACCGCATCCAAGAATAACATGCAGCTTATCTCAGAACTGTTGGTGAAAATTATTCTTGGAGCTAGGTTTAATTGAGCTGCATTTTAAAGAGGTGCAATTTCACAATTTGTGTATATTTTCTACGTTCACTATTTTGTCATGTGTTGAGAAAAACACAGATTTAAAAATTACATGGTCTAATATTTACATTTAGCATATAACTGCAACATTCTTTTTTTCGTTTTTTTTTTAAAGACTCGAAAGGACTTGAAATTCAAAATTTCAGACTTGTGACTTTACTTGGACTTTTACACCAGTGACTTGAGACTCGACTCTGACTTGCCTGACATTACTTGAGACTTGACTTGAGACTTGAGGATAAAGACTTGAGACTTGCAAAACAATGACTTGGTCCCACCTCTGGTGATAACCACACCTAAACCATGACGCGTTTGCTGGTGCAAGCTGATTACGGTCCAAGTAAAGAATGAGATTAATAAACGGTTTTGTCCTGACTAGTTCCCACTAGTCTTCACTTCCTTTGCCAAGGACCCTGTGTCATGGGGTAACCCCTGCCCTCTAGAGGACTAAGGCTGCATATAGCCCACAACATGCTAGAAAAGCAATTTCTATTTCATTACATCTCGCCGGCAAAACAGAATTGATGTTTTAGTTGTGAATGAAAGGTTAATGCTGATGTTGACCATTCCTTGATTATTTTGTTTTAAGTCCTAATCCTTCTAAGCATTTCCTAAGTTATTTTCATACTATAAAAAGTATGCAGTGAGCCCATGCATTCAAAACCATTTATTTCAAAGTTAGACTATCAGTATTACCAGAATGTTTAAAGGTTTCTCTGCTCCATGTTGCCACCATCTTGGAGATCCAGACTGTTGAACAAAAAACGGTAAATTCCAAGCCTCTTTATAGTAGGGGGAGTTTTTAAAAACTAAAAATAGTCTTTTAATCAGTGTGATTAACTTCTCTATTTGTGATTTTTGTGTAAAAGCTTCAGAAGAGATAAATAAAATATTTTTTGTCTTGTGTTTTGGGTAAAAATATTTAGAACAACATTGATTCTAATATACATCTAATATACATATATAATTAATCAATTTTAGTATATACATATACTAAAATTGATTCATGCTTGCATGGTTTCTTCTGGGGGAGGGCCTTAAGCTTCATAAGCTTGAGTTAATTAGAGGGAGTCAAAGGCTAGGCCCAATAGCCATGGGCCTAGCCTTTGACATTTTATTTAGTTTATTTATACTTTACAGATTTCATTTTTTCTTTTCTTTCTTTTTTTTTTTTTTTTTTTAACAATTTTAAGTTTCTGTGAAGGTCCTGGGAAGCATCTCCCTCACTAAGGTGAAGCACACACCCACAACGTCTGACAGGAAGTTTTGATTTTGTTATGCTTTTGTTTTGAAGTCCACTAACCACACTCTCTCTTTCAAGGTCAGCTTCCTGAAGATTCATGGAGTGCACACATTCCATAATGATGTTCACCTGATTGAAGTTCCCCAATTATCCGCTGTTAGTGGGGTAAACCATCAGATGAGAGTTGAGGGCGGGAGTGGGCTTAATCTTCAGTTTGATTTGATTTAATTAGTTTGCATATTATTTAGCTGGGGTGTGTTTGTAGTCAAATATATGTGAGGTGTGTTAAAATAACTGCAGTGTTTCACTGTATATGTTTATTTGGATCTAGACTGTGTCAGGGGAAATCTTTTAAATTATATTGGTGGTGGTATGTCTGGTGCCTATTTAAATGGCCTGCATTTGTATAGCGCTTTTCTAGTACCTAAGGACCCCAAAGCGCTTCACACTACATTCAGTCATTCACTCATTCACACACACATTCACACACTGGTGATGGCAAGCTACATTGTAGCCACAGCTGCCCTGGGGCGCACTGACAGAGGCGAGGCTGCCGGACACTGGCGCCACCGGGCCCTCTGACCACCACCAGTAGGCAAACGTGGGGTTAGTATCTTGCCCAAGGATATTTGGCATGCAGCCAGGAGGCAGCCTGGGATCAAACCACCAACCTTCTGATTAGTGGCTGACCTGCTCTGCCACCTGAGCTACAGCCACCCGTGCTTTTGCTTTTGCCGCACCAAAACTCTGGAACAGCTTGCCGATTGATGTCCGTGCGTCGGAATCCACCCAATCCTTTAAATCACGTTTAAAAACCCACCTGTTTAAGCTTGCCTTCCAAACAACTTACTTTTTAACTTTTCCCCGGTTCATGTTTGTTGCCACGTCACCATCTTATAACTGTATTTTCTTTTGCTGATAATTATATTTTCCTGGTCCTTTACTGCTGTAACCCCGCAAATGTCTGTGAAGCACTTTGATGTAACTGAGACTTTTAAATGTGCTATAGAAATAAAATTGAAACTGAAACTGTCAGTGTGAGCCAAGTTTTCCCTATGGTTGTATAGGAACAGGAAACAACTAAAAAAAGGTCAAGCTAAACAAAGGTAGTTATAGGGCACAAGGCATGTTATGCCCAGGGCATTATGGCATGTGACTGTGAAGTAAAGTTTCCAACTGAGCATTGGATAGTCATCATCAGCAGATGAAGTTTTTCTCACTCTGAACAAGGTCACTGCAGCTCGGACCAGGGCACGTGTTGTGTCAGACAAAGTTCTGATAACTTCTAATCTGAAGGTTTCCCCATTGAAATGATTAATGTAGCAAATGAGTCTTTCTTCTTTATAATGACTACCTGTTTTGAGTATCCCGGGAGCCCTATCAAGAAGGTTGAGGGATAGTCAAGAGGACTAGTTAAAATGATGGGTAGCCATTTTAACAGAGAAAGAATCAACATTAATCATCTGGTAAACATGTGTCCTAAATTTATTAAAATTGCACAGTTGGAATAGGCTGCTTTTGACTGGCGTAACCTTGGGACACCAAAACATTTGCAAAAAACCTTCTGAAATATTATAGAAAAATATACCTACATGGTCTGAATGGAAAACAGTTGGTAGGGTGAGGGTAAATGATTAGTCTGACTGATTAAAAAAAATAGTGGAAAACCCAAAAGACTGAAAACTTTCTGTATGCATTTTATATTTGAAGCATTAATGAGAAGTAGAAAATAAGTTTTGTAAGGTTTAGGTGAAGGTTTTCTGGATTTTCTGCCTGCACTCACAAACTCATTCAGGTAGTTAAGGGAAGAATATTTCTTACTTACTAAGGAGACTTGAAACTCACATAATGGGTCTCATTTGGGGTTTACAAGTTTGCCAAATGAACTCTTGGCTGGATCCACAGTGAGCACAGAGCTTCAAATGCTGATGTTGTGCAAGGTTTGATTTGTGCAAGCCTTTTTTTCTAAGAGGATGCCCTATTTTTTTCTTGTTTTTGATGTATGTATTTAGCACATCACTGGTGGCGCCAGGAGGCATTTGTATAAATACAAGGATAGCTTGAAGCGGGATGTTTTCATAACTTCTAAAAGGCCAAAACTTCCTCATCTTTGCTTTTATCTCAAAGACTTCATGAAGATTGCTCCAAAACAATGAAATATGGATTGAAGGATTAGGTTGCTGATATAATAAGAGAATCGAATTTATGAAACTGAAAAAAAGAGAAAAAGGTACAATACAAAAAGGGTACTTTTTTGTATTGTACCTTTTTCTCTTTAATACTCTTTTCATTTTATTTGTCTGCTCTGTTATGATCACTTATATAGAATCGGGAAAAAGTCTTTAAACCCGCATTTTTTTCCAAGACAATAATCACTTGAAGATGTTTCATATAATTTAAAATTCTAAGTCATGAAGCTAGTCATTCGAGTTGGCTGTTACAGCCTTTGTTGAATATTACATCGCACATCACAACATGACCTCTTGGTCATGACTCCTTAGAGAACCTCATGTTCTACAACTCACTTTCCCCCTGCTTTATATATGCTGAAACTTTAACTTGTTTTTCATTTAGAAGAAAAAAACAGAATAATACTTTTCAAAAAACCTGAATAACTTTTTGCAGTTTAACCCAATTTAAGAGCATGCTTTAATTTATCGCAGTTTTCCAGAAGCTTATATCTTGATCTTAAGGTTTTTCCTGAAAAAAAAAGGTAATAAACTCAATACTTAGTGCTTGAATGCTCAATTTTCATGTGATTTCACTTAGATTACTTCAGAGGAGGCATGTTTTTTCTTTCTTGTTTTTCCTATAAAGAATCCTGGTGCTTTGGCAAGCTATGAGCATGCCCAGTTATTTGCATTTGAAGTGATAGTATAATCTAGTTTGCTGGATAAACAACACATAAACAAGTGGGTTAAGGAATGTTAAGCTTTCGTTTCAAGTTATTCTTAGCAAGCCAAATTTAAAATGGAGGTTTGATTGTCTATTTAAAGGCATCTGTTCCAATAAGGTATGTTGATGCTCATTAAATAACTGTAATGAACTATTCCAATATGTAATTAGTTATAGTAGCTCATATTTCCTGACTTGGTGGTCACATTAAATTTGTGGCGTTTTGAGCACTCGTAATTTAGCTGTATATATATTTGGATTTATTATCTGAGAGGTTAATCTAAGTCATATCTTGCCACTACTCTGCTTTTCACAAAGTGCATCCAAAGATATAATTTTATTGATACAGTACATATTCAATAATTTAAAAATTTATGTTTGCCACTCATAACACAAACTGTATCGCATCATTGGACCAGGGAACCCGCACAAAATGACAGATCTCCCATAATATTACGAGTCCCTTTTAAATGGTCGATATCAAAATTTAAGTCTCGCAGCAAAAAGGAAAAGTGTAGAAGATTATTATTGGACATTCAGGACAATAACTTGAAGATTGCAGTATATACACCCCAAATGGGGTAAAGTTAGAATCAACATATGCCTCAAAATGCTAAAAGTAATTTGAGACTCATTTTTAATGAACATTGGATAAATGGTCATCCTCCTACAAAAGTATAGTCTTTGCACCACTGGCATATACCTCTGTCTCAATAGGCACAAGCAATATCCAATGAGGCAGAACTTGGCAGACCAACACTGCATCCACAATAAAAAGATATCTTGCAGAACACGCTGTAATAACCACACATGTGCAGAAGTGGAGTTTCGACCATGTCTCTGGCATAGGAAAAACCCAGAATGACCTGGATATTGGCACACCTGCCCTCTGTCAGGGAGCTTTCGTTAGTCCTGACCCCTTTCAGGGTCAGGAGTAATGAAATACTGCTGTTTTCATTACTCATTACTTATATCTCCGCTATCATTACTCCTCACCCTAAGAGGTCAGGAGTAATGAAAGCAGAAATTTTAAATGCATGACAGGAAAGGAGAACCTACTGATATCCTTTCAGAAGGTCTAATTTGCTAATGAATTTGGCAGACCCTACCCTATTCATGCAATTGTCCATGTGTGGGACATAACCAGGGTGTAAGGTGCCCCCAGATTCATTGGAGGATGTACACTTGGAGGCAGGAATGGCAAAGGAGGAATTTATTTACTAAAAAATACTGATAGTGAGGCAGCACAGGTTGGTGGTATGAACAACCAAAAAGAAACTTGTACAAAGAAACTGTAGCAGTCGCAAGGTAACGTGAAGGGGACCAGAGGTTTAACACTCTACACCAGCTACACATCTAAAGATGAACAACCTAGCCCCTAAAAAACCCTCCTTAAATGGCCATTTTACTCTTCTGTCGAGACATTGGTTGCATTAAGAGCCCCTGGTTAGAGAATCTGAGTGCTCTCGTGGGGGATGTATAGGTCAAGGAGGTCGATTAAGTAACTGGGTGCAGTGTATAAAAGGATTTTAAAAACGATACAGTATTTGACGGGGAGCCAATGAAGGTTGGCGAGGGTGGGTGTGACATGGTCATGTCTTCTGGTTTTCACCACTGCAGCCACTTGCTTGTCTAATTTGAGAGAACTATCCAGCACTACTCCAAGGTTTCTGACAGTAAACAAAAGATGACTGGCATAGGATCCCAAGGTATCCGATAGCTGTTTCAAGAGCATGTAACTGTCAAAGATGATAATTTCTGTTTTGTTTTCATTAGGGGTGAACGGGGACTGGAGATCCAAATCCAGAGGAAAATAGATTTGGATATCATCCGCATAACAATGGAAAGAAATATTATGATTTCTGAAAATTTGTCCCAGGGGTAGCAGATACAAGGAGAACAGCGTAGGACTTAACACAGACCCCTGGGGCACACCACAGCAGAGGGGTGTGGAGGAGGAAGAATGATTCCCCATAGAGACAGAGAAAGTCCTCCCAGTTAAGTATGATTTGAACCATGAAAGTACTTTGCCTTTAAGACCAACTACATGTTCAAGCTTTGAAAGGAGGATGTCGTGATCAACTGTATCGAATGCAGAGGACAAGTCTAAAAGAACTAAAACCACAGGACGCCTTGCATCAACAGTTACAAGGAGGTCATTAAAAACTCAGTAGGGCTGTCTCGGTGCTGTGGTGAGGTTTAAAACCAGATTGGAATTTTTCATTGATTCCATTTACCTCTAAGAAGGATTATAATTGCTTAAGAACTATTTTCTCTAAGATTACAGGAGTAAGTTAAACTCATTCCCAATGGGTGCTGATCTCCAACAGGATACACTGGAGCTATTATGTCTCTGGGATGGTTGGTTGTGTGTTTATTTCAGTTATTTTATATTGTGGTCAAAATGATCTTGATTGAATTTATCAGAGAAATACAACACAAAAACAGTTTACTTGGAATTGCTAAAAACAAAATTATGGCAGAATCAAAAGATGGTTACGGTGGCCCCTAGAGACAAAGCACGTACAAACTCCAAAACACATGCAAACTCCAAAACACTTGCAAACTCCAAAACACATGCAAATTCCAAAACACTTGCAAACTCCAAAGCACATGCAAACTCCAAAACACATGCAAATTCCAAAACACAACGGAAGTGCTCCAGGACGCTAGGGGCAGTGTTGAGTTTTTGTTACCTAGTAACTACACAAGCCAGGAAGTACCAATGACCGGATTTGGGGTCTGCAGCCTTAAAGGCCGCATTTTAAGGCCGATTACGTCACAGTGACACGACAAAGACTGTCCCAATTCAAAGGCTGCTCGAAATGCGGCCCTCAAATGCGTTCTTAATTTCCCTGAATTTTAAGGATGGGTCGGTGTAGCCTTCATGGCCCAACATATTCCAGACTTCATAGCGTGGTGTGGATAATTTTGCCGAAAAAAAACGGCAGAAGTGGAGCGGAGGAAGAGTAAACTTTCAGAAGTAAGTACCGAATATATGCGCAAATGTTTTTATAATGAAGAACATTAAAACATTACTGTTGGCCACATGTCGGGAAAGTGATGTGACGTTAGCGATGTCTGTACTTTCAGCGTTAACTTGGTTTTAAAGCCTTTACTTTAAAATATATATATATTCGACCTTAATCTTACAGAGAATGTGATGATTTTGTGGATAATTAAAGTCAGTCAAATATCCACAAACACAACAAGCTGAAAGTCAGTGATGCTGCTTGGTTTGCAGTCCTGAATATCACGGCACAAGAAGGATTCACTGCACTGTTAATGTTAGCTATGTTATATTGCTGCCTCTGTTCGGTGGTGTCGAGCCAAATGGACTTTAACGTGTGTTTGAACGAGCTGACGGTTCACTCGTTAAGCTGAAAGAAAGATGCTTTAATCACAGGAGTCACACATGTGTCCACTGTACCATCTGGGAACTCTTCTTGTTTCGTAATAACACAAACACTAAATCCTCCTTCTCTTGTGCTGTTTTGTAGCAGTGTATACACCTGAGACTGTCACCTGTCTGTCTGTCCTGCACTTCCTCTCTGTTTCTTTCTCTCTGATTGTGTAATAAAAGTATGAACATTCATTTATAAGTCACACTTGTGTTTGAATCCTGCAGCTTATCACACATTTGATTTCCATGTGTGACAACTGCAAGTGTCCAGAGTGAGGACAGACTGAGGGACACACTGCTGCACATCATCTGTGAGGCTTTGCACCCCTGATGATCCACCAGGACAAACTCAGCAGTGTGTGAGGAAGAGGAGGAGGAAGAGCCAGCAGCAGCTGACAGATGGAGAGAATAGACAGACTGTTCCCTGTTTGTGAAGGACTGCTAGGAAAGTTTAACATAACTAATTGTCTGTCCTGAATCAGTCTTATTAGGTAATGTTCAAATAATTTTATCATCCCAGTGTTTTCAGTGTGGGAGAAAGTACTCGGGGCCTTCAAGTTACACACTTGAACCTAAAGGTATGTATCAGCAGCAGAATGGAGCTAAAAATAAATGTTTGTTTCAGTTCTATGAAGCTTTGAGTATTTTGGATTGGTAGTACTGCTGTGTTTGTTGCATCATACTGCTGTAATTGTTTATATGCTTTATATATTCTAAGGTAAGTTGATCTAGTGTTACATCATATTCTATAAGGATGTTATGTGTTTGTATACTTTCTGCCCAGTTTGACCCATTTAGCAGAAGTCAGCCTGTTTAAGGCTCTGATGTCTATTCTGTTTGACTTAAAGCAGTTATGACAAGGTCTGATTTTCTCACCCAATAAAGGAATATTTCATATATCAGTCTACTCTTCATTTTATCAGAAACAGTTATCACAGCTTGTACATTTTCTTTTTATAAATATATGTAAGCAATGAGCCAAATTTAGTAATGCCAACATACTGAAGGAACAACATTTGTCTCTTATACTGTATATGCTGAGCAGGATCAATGTCCACAAGGCTGCAGGTCCTGATGGCATCCCCGGGCGTGTTCTCAGAGCGTGTTCTGGGGAGCTTGCAGGAGTGCTCACAGACATATTCAATCTGTCCTTGGCCCACGCTGTGGTACCGGCCTGCTTCAAATCCACCTCCATCGTCCTGATACCCAAAAACTCCAACCCATCTTGCCTCAATGACTACCGCCCAGTAGCACTCACCCCCATCATCACTAAGTGCTTAGAGCAGCTGGTCCTAGCACACTTCAAATCCTGTCTCCCCCCCACCCTGGACCCCCACCAATTCGCATACCACCAGAACAGGAGCACAGAGGATGCAGTCTCCATCGCACTGCACTCTGTCCTCTCACACCTGGACAACAACAACACCTACGTCAGAATGCTGTTTATAGACTTCAGTTCAGCATTCAATACAATCCACCCCTCACAACTCATCAGGAAACTGACAGACCTGGGCATCAGTTCCCTCATCTGCAAATGGTTACTGGACTTCCTGACCAACCGCCCCCTACATGTCCGGCTGGATAACCACTGTTCATCTACAATCATGATGAACACCGGTGTACCACAAGGTTGTGTGATGAGCCCTTTCCTCTACTCCCTCTTCACCCACGACTGTAGACCTGCTGATGGTTCCAACACCATCATTAAGTTTGCAGATGACACCACAGTGATTGGCCTCATCAGTGACAACGATGAGGCCGCCTACAGGGAGGAGGTGGATCGTCTGGCTGAGTGGTGCGACAGAAACAACCTGCTGCTTAACACCGAGAAGACCAAGGAGCTCATCGTGGACTACAGGAGGAATGCTGACCCACATCCACCCATCCACATTAAGGGGACGGCTGTGGAGCGTGTGAGCAGCTTCAAGTTCCTGGGAGTCCACATCTCCGAGGATCTCACCTGGACGACCAACTGCTCCAAGCTGGTCAAGAAGGCTCACCAGCGCCTCTTCTTCTTGAGGACTCTGAGGAAGAACCACCTGTCCTCAGACATCCTGGTGAACTTCTATCGTTGCACCATCGAGAGCATCCTGACCAACTGTATAACAGTCTGGTACGGGACCTGCTCTGCCTCGGACCGGAAGGCGTTGCAGAGGGTCGTGAAAATTGCCCAGCGCATCGCCGGAGCACCACTTCCTGCCATAAAAGACATCTACAGGAAGCGGTGTCTGAAAAGGGCTGGGAAAATCATCAAAGACCCCAGTCACCCATCACATGGACTTTTCACCCTCCTGCCCTCTGGGAGGCGCTACAGGAGCCTCCGGACTAAGACCACCAGGTACCGGAACAGCTTCTTCCCCACAGCTGTCAGACTCCTGAACTCTGCCTCCTGACATCTGACCCACATTAACACATGGACTGAACATACACACACACACCCACAATGGACAACTGTACCCTCAAACACACAATAATAACATGGACTGAACCACCACTCACAACCACTAGCACTTTATATAGCCTCTGTAGGAATTATATCTCACTTATCTTAACTGCACTACTGTATAGCTCTGTGTAAATAATCATTCTGTACATTCGATAATTTTTAACCCTACAACTGTTTACAACTTGCATAGTTCCCATTTCTGTATAGCTGTATATCTCAGATTTCTGTGGAGTTATATATTTCATATTCTGTATAGTTTTTCATATTTATATCCTGTTCATATCCTGTACATAGCTTGTACTCACTACAGCCTGTACATACTTATAGTTATAGAATATTCACAACATACTTCATACCGTGTACATTATAACATGCCATAATAGACCCATTTCTGTAATATACTCACATATCTATATTATTGCTAATATATATTGTAATATATCTATATCACTAAAGCACTTCTGGATGGACGCAAACTGCATTTCGTTGCCCTGTACTTGTGCATGTGCAATGACAATAAAGTTGAATTCTATTCTATTCTAATTCTATATATGATACACCTATATATGCACTGTCAAAGATACTTGTCTTTGAGTGAAGATTTAAGGTGTTAAGACATATAAATAACTGCAACTTGAATCTGTACTGAGGCTCAGTATTTGACACAGAGTTCATGTTCACTGCTGTAATAGCTAATAATGATTAATATAATAAATATAATATTGGCCATATTATATTTACATTACCAAAGTGATATGACTTTAGTCTCATCAACAACATCAGCTAATTCTTATTTACTAACTAATCTTAAATGACTGTTCAGTACAGAAATGGAGCCCAAAAATCATGTTTTACTGTCCTGTGGTCTCAGCCTAAAATACTTATCAAATCACGCAAAGCTCTTGTAGAAACAAACAAACAAATGAACAAAATATGTTCTCCTTCATTTCTGTCAAAACAAGTTGTATGACACGTTTCCAGCGGTTAGTATCATGGTTGCTAGGCAACCTGGGAAGCGCGACGGAGACTAGACTGTCCCATACAGACAAACATGTTGTTTATTTTGCAAATCGAGCTCAACACTGCCCCTACCGTCCTGGAGCACTTCCGTTGTGTTTTGGAATTTGCATGTGTTTTGGAGTTTGCAAGTGTTTTGGAGTTTGCATGTGTTTTGGATTTTGCAAGTGTTTTGGAGTTTGTACGTGCTTTGTCTCTAGGGGCCACCGTAGTAAAAATGTGGATTCTACTTCAATAAAAAGGATCAAGTAATATTAAAGAAATGTTTAGATTTTCATTTTACATGATGTCCTAATTAAATGTAACTTTGGAAATGATAATAATAATTTTTTTCATTGGATGACATTAATCACATAACTAATAATCTTTTAAGGAGAAATAAGGTTTGCATCTTGCAGTAAATTATTTCCAGGGTTGCCAAGAAGCCCACTCCATAGTTCACGGATGTAAAATACGTTAATATGTATGATGAGAGCTAAATATCTCAACTTGTGTGCAGGAAAGGATATGAGAACTTTCTGTATGCATTCCTTTACTGTTCACACGACTGTGCTTTTTCTGCTGTTGGTAATTATAGCTCCTTTGAGTAGTCAAATGTGTAATGTCATGGCAAAAGTTTATCATCCATATTACTTGCAAAGATTTAGCAAAGATTAAGTGAGGCAGAAAAGACTTTTAATTTGGGAGCTCATTTGGTTTATGCTTGAGTTGTAAGTTCACAGCAGAAAGTTTTAATGCACTCAATGAAAGGATTTTCACAGCCTCTAAAACATACGGAGTAGACCTCTTGTGCTTTTGCGAGTTCTTGTGTAAAATCCTAGATGCAATATGCAAAATACTAAAATGTAGAAATATCTTTTTTTTTCATTATTTATTTATTTTTTCATTATTCATTTATTTATTTTCATGTCTTTTTTTGTCTTGCAAAGTCAAATTTTACAACTTCACGAGTGTTCCTCTCTTGGGAACAGCTAATCTTCGCCAGTTGGTTGTTTGTGCTGTCAGTTCTACTGCAAGGCCTGTGAATCTGGAGGTGCTACGAAGGAGACAATGGGATGTCAGTGATGGAGCTATTCAGACGATAATCATGGGGAATGTGAGGTGTTTCGACAATAAGATGGACAAGCTTGGTGAGAAAATTGAGCCCCAGAGGCAACATCACAAGTAGAGGTTGATGTGTTTCATGGAGCATTGCAGCACTGCAGGAAGACAATGCCACACTCACACTTTCTAGACCACAATGTGCCCGTACCTGGCTTCAGGACTCCCGGGCAGACAGGCACATCAATCTGGTATAATGCCAGATATGTTACCTGTTGCACTGCATTCATATTGCCCAGCAAGGGAATTTGTCATTGCTGTTGTTGTTAGAATTTGAATCAGCACACTTTTTGGACTTTTTGGATCTAGACAATTATCTGCACCACGTACTAGATGTGCAGCTGAAGACTCTGTTACCTAAAAATCTCCTTCCTGGTCTTGAGAGTGCTCTGACAGACAACTCTGGAAGAGTTTGATTCCCTGTCCAACCTCTTTATGGTCCAGGTATTGCCTCATGCTGCCAATAGTGACAGTCAGACCCAAGCCAAATGCAAAACTAGTAAAAGCAAAAAATAGTCAAAATAGATCAGGATGGAAAAAACATCAGCGGCCTCTGCAAGCAAAGCCCTTTCTGTTTTGCAAGTCGTCTCATTGTTGCCACTCTAGTGAAGCTGTTGTTAATGTAGAAAAACCAAAGAAGTTGAAACCAATTAACACCTGCCTCTGCTACTTAACTCACCAGATCAATATGCCAAATGTGTAATTGACCTTGGTGCTATACTTTGCCATTATATATTTTTATTGAGTTGTCAGTTAATAGCTATTACTTCTTAATATCCATCCATCTGTCCATTTTCTACTTATCTGTTTTAGGGAGTGCTGGACTCTATCAGCTGTCATGGGACCAAACCGAAACAAAAGACAGTATTCTTCAAAATGATCACAAAAAGTTGTAATTTGTTGTGTCAAATACACTGTTTAACAAAGGTAACTCACATGTCTGCATGGCAGGATAAATTGCAAGTGAATCCCAGCAGGACAGAACAAATGAAGTGCCAACAACACTTTTAAAGTCTGGAAACACTGGGGCCAGATAATACCAGTTGAAAGAGATAATCACCGCCTCGCCTATCAGGTAACAGAAACACAAGCAACAGAAAGTTAGAGTCATACTTTTCCACTTGCTTGCTTTTCATGAATGCACCCAACCAGCATTTTTATCAGCTTTCTTATTAATTCAGGCAATTTTTATATATTCTCTGAAATTTTTAAAGTTAATAAAAGTGAAAATAAGAATAAACAATCTCCTTGAGACTGTTTTTCTACTGATCCATCAGTAAAACCAGGAGCCTTGTCAGCATTTTTTTACAGGGCAGATAAAAGATAATGGAGAAAGAATAAAAAAGACCTTGTAAAGCTGCTCTCAGTTCACTGAGAATAATTTGTAGTTATGACACATTCTCTTCTATCATCGTCGCTTAAGTTTGGCTTGAAAATGTCAAGAGTGGCCTAGTCCAATTAAGAAGCAGTCTTCTACATTCTCTGTTAATTCTCATTTCAGGCACTGGTTTTCTGAATAGGCTGACAAATTACATTTTGTCCTCGGTAATTCATTCTCTTCCTCTTCTTTTGTTGTTCTCTCAAACTGTCTCTAGCCCTCCCTCCACGTCTCTGCCCCTCTCTCCTTGTCTCTCATTATTTCAAATGAAATGAGGAATGTGCACTGCATATTTGAATAAATTAAAGGGCTTATTTAAAAACATTTCTTAACCTGATTAGCTAGATCATTAGGCTATCCAGAGGGATTTGTGCTGTACGGTTTGATCCGAGCAAGTCGACAACCACTCTTTGAAGGTCAGTATGCAGGAAAGGAAGCTCTGTGTCATCGGCTCACATGCTCCATAATTTATTTTCTGTCCAGTTTCCTACTGAGATGACACCCTTCCTATCTGTATACTGTCTCTATCTGCCGACTCATTACTTTTTACAATAACCAGTCTACGTGCCTTCTGTACAGGACTTACAGAAAAAGTATTTGGCCCTGTCCTGATTCCTTAGGGTTTTTATTCTTTGCATATTTGTTACAATCAAATATTTCACACAATCAAACAACATTTAATATTAGATAAAGATAACCCAAGCAAATGCAAAATATTTTTAAATGATTTCTACCAGAACCTCCCTGGCCCTATGTGAAGAAATTGCCCCCTAAACCTAATAACTGCTTGTGCCACCCGTGGCAGAAAGGCAAAAAAAAAAAAAAAAAAGAGACCACAGCGCTGTCACCACTTGTTTGATGAATGGGAAAGTGGAGGAAAGAGAAGCATAAAGGAAGCTGTGGAGTCACAGACAACCAGGAAGTGCAAATATTGAGCTGTGTAGAGTTTCGTCTGATGCAGTAAAAGTAGAAATAAAAACTATGAAAGCACCTCATTACACACAAAACTTTATTATTGTCCAAAATTCAAAAGTAAAATGCTTCAGCTGCAGATGTTTAAGCTGAACTCAGTTTAAGTGTTCTCATATAAATATGTAATAATATTAAATATTTAATAAAACAGCTATTAAAAAGCTACTGTTAAAAAACATCTCCTGTAACTACAAAAACTGCAACTCTTTTACTTTACACGTGATTATTCTGATAATTACTTGCTAATATTTGTTCTTTTTCCATCTAAAGTACAGATCTTATCTGATCCTAGAACACTGAAAGCAGAGCCGCAGACGACTTGTCTAGTGTCCTGATCACCCATCAAAGACGAGACATAATCCCCAATATGCATGTCCAAACAACCAGAAAAAGCAGCTGTGCTCTCAGTTTGCCCAGCTGCAGGCGCTGATGACAGGACACAAACACACCCATTAATTTGACTCTCAGTCAAGCAGACTAAAGCAGATCAATCCTACTTTAAGATACTTTAGTCCAATTTGATTTTAATCAATGTCTATTTTTAGATTTCACTGGACAAGCATTGATTGCCTTGCTTGTCCTGATGGTGCCATTAACTTCATCAAGGCATTTACTCAGGGCATAACATGTTCCATCACAGTAACCCTGCACAATAGTATTTTTACCTCTTCGTAAAGTCGCCCTGAGAGGTCAAATGGACACCAGCAAATTAAAAAATGCTGCAAAAGCACACAAAACACAACTAAAGCTGAATGAAGCAAAATGGAAGTAGGAAAAAAAAGTTAAAACTAAGAAGCAACTGATAGTATTGGATGCTTCTCTTGGCGGTCAAAGGGTGCATTAGAGGGGCTTTTATTCTTCGCCTCAGGAAGAAAGCGTGTGTTAGGCAGACTTGCTGAAACAAGCGAACAGGTTGGAGAGGCACAGAGAGGACAGAGAACACAAACGCAGTGGTGGCATCTAAGGACATGCTGTGGAAGAGTGGAGACAGGAGAAGTTGTCGCTGCTTCGTGGAAAGTCCCACAGCTGCCTGAGCCTGTGGCAGCATAACTAAGAGATAATTCATGGTCACCCGACCCAGCTTTAACTATAACTAACTATAACTAGAAGCTAAAACTTCTACAAATTGTTGCCTTTGGATGTCATGATTTATAATGTTGTGTGCACATGGACGGATTCAAATTTTCTTACTTACCTAAAAGACAAAGTAAAAGTAACAAAGACAAGGGCGATGCTTTTGAGCTTAACAAGGACACTGCTGGAAACATCCACAGGGGTGATGGTGGAACAACCTAAAATAAAAAGAAAAAAAAAAAAAAAAAGAAAGGCAATAACTGGCACACAAATGAAATCATCTCTTAAAAACTGCATTTCGTATTGACTCGGGTTGTCTTTGTCAAACAATTAACATTTGTTTGTCACATATAAGAGTGACAAATATGCAAAAAAAGAAATTAGGAAGGGGACAAATACCTTTTCACTGCAATGCACATAAATTACGCTGCATGTCTTTATCAACAATTCCTTTCAGCCTTAAAAAATGTTTCTTCCGTTTGTCTTATTTTATGGCTTTTTAAAAAATAATTATACAAAAGTAAAATTTAGATGTCTGTTGCAACTTTGAATAAAGGTATGCTTTAACATCTTGTAGACACTTTTCTATGAATATTTATGTCTTGTAGCTTGCCTGTGCATGTGCTGTGCAACACAGAAGGTTGTTTTGCATCAGAGAATATGAATAATGCCAGAAGTGAAAGCTGACCTCTTGTACAAAGATCATATATCAAGTTCACCTGCTACTATTCAAGGTGACATAACATATGCTTTGTTATGAATGTTTTTTCCTTCCATGAAGAACTGCACAATGGAATTTTTGCATGCGTAACCAAAGATTGCAGAGGGAATGAAAACAGCTTTTTGTCAGTGTGACTGCCATGAGCTTTGCATACCCTGCTGTTTTATTCCCTCAAAACTCATAGGACTATGAAAGACAAACAAACAAGCAAACCACAGTCACTCTGCTCCCAAATGTTTGATAAACTTGCAGTAGTAAGCATTTATTTGTCCTTCCAATGTGTCATCTGTGAAATTACACAAATCTCTAAAATGAATGTTTGCCAACAGAAAGCATTTGTTATAAAGACCAGTTCTTGATATGACATTAAGTTTTGTTGTGTTTGCAGACTGTAGAAAAAGTAACTGATGGAGTTCGAGGTTGTGGGTGTGCCACAGTGTCATTGTTTTTGTGTGTGGGTGGGCTGAGTGGATAATCTTGTCTCAACAAGGTGAGCTTTTTTGATCATGTCTATAAAATGAAACTGAGAGCCTAATCTGTGGCTCTGTGAAGGAAGTAACTGGAGAGTTTTACAAGTGGACTTGCACTCCAGTTCCAGTCCTCAGCCGTCAGTACCAGTGTCATCGGACATTATTTTACTAATAACTCCGGAGTGCTCATCATGCAGCGGCTGCACAAATGGTCAGTTTCAACTTCTCAAGACCAAAGATTTGCATCAATATCAGTTGACCCTGTCTATTTTGAGTTGATACAAAGTACATTACACATTTCATTTATTCTGTTGATTTTATGTTCCATCGTAATTATAGTAGAACAGGCTCAGTTTCACAACACAAGCATAATTATGTTGTCGCAATAAATGTAGTCGTACAAATACACTGTTGTTCACAACAAGTGCAAATTATTGTTTGATATACTTTCTCACAGAGAAGTGAGTGGACAAAGAAGGAAGCAGAAAAGGATGGAAAGAAGTGCAGATAGAGAAAAAAAGATGAGAGCTGGAGGAAGTTATTGGAAGAGCATTACTAGAGATTGTACATTATAGTCTACTGTCCATTAACATAGTTCTCAGGTTTTTTGGCGGGTTTTTTTAGCTGTGGTTTAACGTTCCTGCCTTCTTGGGACCTTTTTGTGCCACTGCTATGTGTTAAATGGCTGCCATTTCCACTGTGTTCAGTGGAATATAACCAAACTTGCCACAGGATAGTTTTTACCTGTCAATGTTAATATTCCAGTGTGAATTCCTTAAATCAGCCTAAAATGGCTGAGCAGCAGAAATCCCCACACCCATCACCCTGGGGACCATTTTCTGCCCATTGACTTCCATTATAAACGCTATTTTTCATCCCCAAATTATCATTATATGATTTTATTTTTTCTTCTTTTCTTGGATGTCAATGAAGACTCAGGGCCTTGAAGTTTTAATTTTTAAATTGCAAAAAAAATGCAAAAAAATAATGGCAGGTCAAAATGTATGTTGGTGCCAATCTTTGGTCCATCTAAAGGCCTACTTATAATGACAATCACATATTACTTCAACTGGTTTTTTGTGGAAATATTTAGTTTCGTTTTTTGTTTTTTGGGGCTTATAACACAGGGCGCTCATGTAATAACACTGGGATTTGAAGGGTTAAAACAACGAAAATATAATTAAAACTTTACATGAATATTTCAGGGAGAAGTAGTTTTACAAGGTTGGCTAATTTAAAGTGGAATAAAATATGGATATATGGTCTTTTTATAGCGTTTTTGGGCGTGGCTGAGAATGGTCCCTAGGGTAATGGGTGTGAGTTTTTTAAAGGATGGCAGGAGGGTTAATATTATTTTTACACAAACATTGTCTTGATTTGCTGTTGTTTCATGTTCACTGTGCCCAGGCATTAAATTTATTGGATTATGATTAGGAAAAGATCATTGTTTAGTTAAAAGAAAAACCCTTTCACAATGGTAAACATATGGTACAAATCCCCCTTTTTTGCCATGTTCAGAGCCTGACAAGTTTAATTCAGTTAAGTTTTATTTAAATAGTGTCAATTCACAAAAATGCCCTAACACTTTAAAACCTGAACCATGAAATAACTGCCAGAAATCTTTACGTTTTTGATAATGGAGTGTTTGTTGAACCTTTAGGCAAAATATATATAAAATATATCAAATTTTAATCTGCATATTAGTTTTAATTTGTATCACATTTGCTACATTAGCCATATTTTTGCAATTTAGTCATTAAAATGTGTTGGGCAATTTATCTCATTTTTTGAGGGTTAAAAAAAAAGTCATGCTGATGATGTAGAAGTCTCAAAAACTCACGAAGACAAAAAGACACATTTATCACATACGATACGCTAGGCTTAAATTAAGGAGATTTATATTGAAAGGTCAAGAACCTTTAGTTGAGAGAAAACCCAGTCAATCATGTAATACTTTGTGAGCAAGCACTTAGTAACAGTGGGAAGGAAGAACTACTTTTTAATAGGAAAAGACTTCTGGCAGAACCCAGGAAGGAGCAGCCAGCTGACATGGTGATTTAGAGAAACAAGGGCAAAAGTTAATGTACATGTAACAGTGGCATATGAAAAAATAAGGGATAGTGGAAAAGAAATTCTAAGTGCATCAAGGGAACTGTCTGTATTTGTCTCTTACATCCAAGTGGGAAGCTAGAAGCCTGATAACTGCAGGCTCGGCATCCCCTTCTAATTTTAGAAACTCCAGGAACCACAAGTAAGCCTGGAGTCTGAGAAGTGCTCTGTCAGGATGATATGCATGTATGAGTTGTTTAAGATATGTGCCACATCCCATCTCAAAATTTTACAGGCTTTCATAAAAAAAAATGCTGCATCATGGACTATGTAGCAGGAGCCAATAAGGCATTTTACTTTGAGAACATGACCTATTTAACTTACATGAAGTTTAAGTGTGTAAAGGTTCTCAAACAATGTCTACAGTATACTCATCCTCATCCAGTCTTTTCACATCCATGTATCAATTCTACTAAAATCTGGTTATACATACCTTAATTTTTATGTACTAGCTCATTTTATTAGCAGTAAAATAAATGCTGGCTCTGACCTTTAAACTATGAAAAAGTACTGGCAAACTAAATAATAGCAAAGGTGCAATTTTTTTTACACGAAAGCAACAGTTGTGAGAGCGTAATCTTCCACAGTTGAGCTAAACTAACATTGCTGGTTGTATTTCATGGCGGGAAAATATTTATATTTCCCATTAGTTGATTATTTTATATCATATCATAGTTTGTAATTCATTTATATTTATTTTTTGGCAATATTGTACACCTAATGCCATTGATAATGATCGACTCCCCTTACAGGTATTGACATTACATTACACTTAACTAATAATTCTAAAATTTTCTGCTCAAAAAACAAAACAAAACAAAGAAATAGGCTGGAAACTTCTTAATCTTTGCATATCATAAAGTATATGCATGAGTGCATTTGGTTTGAGGGGTCAGAGTGCAATAGAGTGATATAACACAATGAAATCTTTGGGTCTAACAATATCTCTCACAAACTGTCTTAGAAGAATTAAGTAAACTTACAGTTTTCTACAAGCTGAAAAAATTAGAGCGTCAATAATAGGATAGTTGGAGCTACAGGCCTCTGTCACTTTTGATAGCACAAATGCAAGTTAAGTAGAAATCTGTCTTAAGTATAAAGTAATTTGACAGAGGACCAGTTACAGACCTGTTATAACTAATTTTATCCATTCCTAATGAATCAATTAAAAATGTAAGGTGAAAAGAGGAACAGGGCTGATGAAACAAAAATAATAAATGTTGATGATCGAGTCAGCAAAACTAGAATGAGTTAGTGTACACCCTAAATGAATGACAAAGATAACAATGGCTCTTTTTTCTAAGGCTGTGAAAGCAAATGGAAACAAAGGTAAAAGAAACTGAAATAGGAAAGATATTTAAAGAAATTGATTTAAAATGTGCTGGGAACAGGCACTGTGACATTCTATTCAAATTAGTGACAAACCCATCTACTTAGAGTTAGCAAGGCAGCAGGTGAGTCATATTTTAAGTTAGCATGTGAAAAAATATGTAAATGCAGGTGCAAATTATGCAGTGGCAATGTGTTGGCACATAGCTGTTTTCATATTGCCCTGCTGGATTACCTTCCTGGAAGAGATGCTAATGTGTGCTATCGCTCAGGTAAACAAAATGAACACACTCTACTACATACTACATCTTCAAAACGAAAAACATGTTTAATCTAACCAAATTTTAATTAAAGTCAACATGTCTGCATATGTACTGCACTGTGGAAAATCATGAGTCACCCTTTACCCTTTTTTACTGATCTGTTTACTGTCTACATTTTGATTTTACTGTATCTTAAATTCTAATACTAATAAAAGGTACTCAATCAGAAAAAAGGAAATTAAAACTTTTTTTTTCTGTTGCCTACATTGTCGATGGGTCACTTTGCCACCACTTAAACAGGAAAAAGAAGAGGGAGGGGTGGCACCTCAGGCTGGTAGCAATGGTGCAGTGTGGAGAAAACAATCATTTAGAAATCAGCTACACTAGAGTCCGTGTACAGGTTGTGAAATGTTGACCAGTGCTCTTTGTGGATTTAACCAGCTGAATTCAATAAAAAATAAGCTTACACTAAATTATGTAGCCTACATGTAGCCTACATGCAGCATATCCAAGCTAGGAAGAGAGGCACGTAATTCTGAGTAAAGAATCATGATGCAATTGAGGTGCACCCTTTTAGCTTTAATTCAAGGGGGTCTCTGTAGTATTGCATTTTACTAATAACATTTTTCTTACGCTGTCCCTCATTTTTAGAGACTGAAGATAAATTTGATAACTGACTGACTGACTGATTTAAAAAAAAAACTTAAACTAAAAAGCAGATTAAAAAAAGCAAACAACAACAATGACTCCAAGTTGTAATTGGCAGCCTTTCACGGTCTTGGATGCCCAAACACTCCAAGTGAGGGACCCCATAGATTGAAAATATTAATGATAATAAAATAGCTAATATAGATATATTTTACAGTGGCTAAACCAGTGTGTGTGTGTGTGTGTGTGTGTGTGTGTGTGTTCCCGGTAGGTGATGGAGTCCATCAGGTCTGTCCTTTGTCACCGATTCAAAGAGAGAGAGAGCTCAGCATAAACATAATTTTATGTACAAACATAATTTTAACCTGATGCTCACGTGCAGCTGAAAACATTTTTAAAGGTTCTTATTTTATATTTTTAATTATTATTTACTGGTTTATTGATGTGCTGCAGCATGTGTGTTATACTACATATTATACATCACTTGAATGAAAAGTACACCAACTTGTTCCTAACCTAGGTAATTCCTTATTGGTAATTCAGGTCATTTCAATTCAATTTTAATTATACAGCAGCAAATCACAACAGCGGTCAGCTGAAGGGTTTACATTGTAAGGTAGAGATCCTATAATAATAAGAATAATAAGCACTGGTTACTGTAACAGCTATAAAAGGTTCAGCACACTAAACCAGAAGGTCTGGTTACATTATGAAGTATTGTGCTCACTGATAGTGGGGTTAGAGGGATTCTGGTAGGAAAGAGTACTAAGTGACACTCAAACTTCTAAATTATCAGCTTCTTGCTCCGGGCAAAGATCACATCTATTCTTGTACCTTGGTGTGAGGCATGGATGTACATTTGTGTGTAGGTGTGGGTGTGAATGCACCCTAAAGTGTTATTCAGTGAACACCTGTTAACAAAACAAGCCGCATACTGACATTAATAGCAAGTATTCTCTTTTTTTCCTTTTTTTTCTTTTACCCCTTTGGCAGTCAGAGCCATTTAAATCACTTTCTGTCCAGAGTCCCCACTCACACCAATGGGGTGGTTGTAGCTCAGGAGGTAGAGCAGGTCATCTACTAATCAGAAGGTTGGCAGTTTGATTCCTGCTGTTCCAGTCAGCATGCCAAATATCCTTAGGCAAGATACTAAACCTGAGTGAATGTTAGATAGAAAAAATGTAAGCATAGAAAAAGTGTTGGGGTGATTGAGGCATTTTGTATAAAGCTCTTTTATTAGAAAAGTGAAACAAGTTGAATATATCAAACATATTCATTGAGCAGAGACTCTGTATTGCACTTGCAAGAATTAGTAAAACACTGCATGTCTCAACAATTTTAAACTGAAAGTCTGAGTTTGCTGTAGACCAGGTTGTATGTTCAACATAAGTTACCATACCGATTCAGCCCGATTAAAAGTGAATCACCTACACCATGATGCAACTTTGAGCCCAACATAGCTTGCTAACTCATTAATCTCACTTCGTAGTACATCCCTCTGGTGTCCCTGCTGTTCCCATCACCTGACGCCTCATTTGTAACCAATGCTTAAGCACAGCACATGGCCTGAAACACATATATTGTGATATGATGATATATATATCATCTTGTAGAGGACTAGGAGGAGGGAAGTCAAATGGTTTAGCAGCATGTATTTTAGCACAGGAGTTATTCCTGTTATCTTAATTTTCCTCTATGCACTTGCTGTCACTTGTCTTATTTCTCAGGGTTATTTCCACATATTCATCAACAGTAATCTGACAAAGCATCTAATGTTAACAACTGGGTAAAAATCTTTCCTGCAGACTGAAGACACTAAACAGTTTTCTGGAGTTTGAACATGAGATCAGTTGTGAAGCCTGTCCTCTCTCCAGCATTCTCCAGCTGAAGTGTTAGGCTGTGAAGGCTGTAATTACCTAAGCTGCCAACACCGGGTGAAGTTAAAAAGGTCTTGAACACAGGGCATCAGATTTTTCCCCACATGGAAAAGAGAGCCACTGATTACCTGATGCTTTGTTTTGATGTCAGCTGATGTGACTGATTCTATTATGAAAACTTTTTTTTTTTCAAAAAACAGGTGGAGAATAGGCAAAATGTGCCCACTGAGAAGCTTTGGACTTGTTAAAAAATAATACAATCATCTAGTTTCAAATATTTGAATCCATCCAAAGCTTCTTTTTCACAGCAGAGTGAACAACTCAAAAACGAAAGGTGAGGTTGCATTGCTCACGTAGACCTTGAAACTGTCCAGCATGTGCCAGATCTACCCAATCCCATTTAGTGGTACTCATGTCAGTGATGAAAAATGAACGACTTTGGAATAATTTGCTTAGGTTTGTTTGCACTTGAATGGTTTAATTTTCTAATTAAACCTAATCATATCTATACACTATAAAACCCTTTTTCTGTGTACAATTTATGTCTTTTTGTAATGTGTGCAACTTGTTCTTTGGTCATTTAACTGGGTTTCATAAAACATGCAAATGCTGAGAAACATGGCAAATAGCACCCTTGAAGCTTTATTGTTGTCTTTAAACAAAACAAATGACACAAGGCATATTATTTATTCTAAACATTTAGGAATAATTTTAATTTTTATTTAGTTTTAACGTGTGAGATAAGGTCTGGGGCTCTCCTCAGCTCTTTTCTAGGAGGGTGGTGCGGCCGCCCCTCCGGTGGTCCTCTGTGGGCTCTCGTGCTCTGGGGGGCCTTTAGATGTCTGGGGCCTAGATCTCCTCCATGCCTGCTTCATGTTCTGGGGGACGGGGCGATGGCTACCCACACCTACTATTAGATAGTTACATGGAGAAACCTTTTGAATACAAGCATGCTCACGCACACAGGTGCACACAGGTGTTCACAGACACACTATCTTCCTTGGCTGCTGCCTCAAAACATAGGCAAGGCAAGGCAAGTTTATTTGTATAGCACAATTCAACAACAAGGTGATTCAAAGTGCTTTACAGAGACATTAGAAACAAGAACAAATAAAAAGCATGATTTAAAATTGATTAAAACAAGCAAATAAACTAACTAACTAATTAACAAACAAACAAACAAACAAACAAACAAACAACAGTATATAAAATCAAAACAGATAAAATCAGAACAGTAGATAAAATCAGTAGTTAAATGTAAGTTTTGAAATTTAAGCTTAAAGTGTGGATTTGGTGCTTTATTCAAATGCAGCTGAGAACAGGTGAGTCTTCAACCTGGATTTAAATAAACTGAGTGTTTCAGCTGATCTGAGGCTTTCTGGGAGTTTGTTCCAGATATAAGGAGCATAAAAGCTGAATGCAGCTTCTCCGTGTCTGGTTCTGACTCTGGGAACTGATAAAAGACTGGATCCAGATGACCTGAGGGATCTGGATGGTTCATACTGGGTCAGGAGGTCATTGATGTATTTTGGTCCTAAACCATTCAGAGCTTTATAGGCCAGCATCAGAACTTTAAAGTCTATCCTCTGACGGATAGGCAGCCAGTGTAAGGACCTCAGAGCTGGACTGATGTGGTCCAACATACTGTGCGTTGTCAGTCTTGCGTGCTGCTCAGTAACATTCAATATTTATTATCTACTCTTACTTATCTAGGTTGTTGCTGTGGTTTCCCTACTGTGTTGTTCTCTTTTTGCTTCTTTTTTTTCTTTTTTTTTCCAGCAGGTGATCAAATGGATTTTTAGTGTCTTTTCTCTCTGTCCCTCTTCCCCTCTGTTTTTCTTTCCCTCTCCTTTTCTTGAACTTCTTTTGTCTACGTCTTTCCCCTTCCTATCTCCCAGTTATGTCTGTTCCGATTGTCATAACTTAAAAGTTAAACAATAAAAATAGGAATAAATAATTAATTAAGATCTGTCAAGCAGACCAGTATAGCAAAGCCGTAATGATCCACTTGGGAAAATAAATCTGTTGGTTATTTTTCTCGGCCTTCAGACAATAATTCTGATTGCTACAGTGCCGAACGGGACGGGCAAAAAAAAAGAAAAAAAAGAAAAACAAAGCTAAAACTACCCAAAAAAAATTAGATTAGATCATCTTTTGAAAAAAAAAAAAAGGCAATTACCAATGAAAGATATCTTCAGCTTCTTGGGCTGAAGAACTCACATTCTGCTGGTGTTACTGGAATCCAGACTTGAGGAATAAATACGAAGGACACATGCTGTATAATCTGCTGCTAAAAATAACAATCATAGTTGTTTTGACATGTTTCAGCCCACATGTATGTGCCTAAGTCAGATGACACCACTTTTTTTTCAATGGGGAGGTCTTCAGCGGCACAGCTCTGCCCAGCTCAACCCATGATATAGACAGACAGCCCCTGTTAGCAACAGTGACAAAAGACTCTGTTGAGTTTGTGTTTAATGAGGCGCTACTGTGTATTCATTCAGTGATAAGAGCCATATGGTTGTCATCACTGAACATGCCTCTCCACTTTACTAGAAAGTTTGGGAGAGTCTCCAAGGGAAGACAATTAGCACTGTGATGTACTGTGCATTGGGGTGGGTGGGAACTGCTTTCTTATGTTTGGCTATTTAGTTTAGTAGTCACATGACAAGCCTGGAAATTTAGACTTGGAAACTGATATCATTAAGGAATTGAACACGGCATATACCAAAATGATCTAACAATTATGCAGAAAGAAAGCATGATCGGCAATACCATTCAGGCTCTTATTTCTGCAAACGTAAACCTCTGTGTCAACCTGTCTCAACATTCATGTTGAAGATCATCATAAGTGATGACTACAATCCAGAGAGCAATGCAATCAGACAGCAAATTAATCATTTAATTTAAAATGTTTCTATACAGGGCCAAGGTGGAGATTCTAAATCAGAAATATAATTAGTAAATTGGAAACATATAATGTATATTCATTCATTAGGTGAGTTATTAGTCATTTAAGCTTCCATTTCATTAAAGAAATGAATGACGAAGATGGAAAATAAACAGTTGTGTTAATGCTGGATGGAAAATTGGCTAGTGCTGGTGTTCTGATTAAAACATTTAGTGCCAAAAAACTATTTTCGAAAATACCCCTCTCAGGTATCATGACATCACACCTCACTAACTTTACTGTGTATGTTTGTGTGTCTCATGCTATAAAACATCTTCCTATTAGCATCCAAGACACTTAGCTGAAGTGCATCTCATTTATATATGCAGGCTCAGCCACATCATCATTTCCATTACAATCATTTGGGTGAAAATATGCAGCAGACACAAACATGACATTAATTTTAATGCGATGCCGCAGCTCCATTCAATTACATTCCATAAAATATTCACAGGGGATCTCCCCTTGATTTAGGTAAAAGTATAGCACAGCAGGAGCTTCACGGGTGTGCTAATACAGCAGATGAGCATGTAGGTATTTTACTAGCACTCTTGTGTGTAGTAAGCAAAAACAGGGCTTCCAGCTGCTGTCCTGGTTTTCATTCAGAGGGAACATCAAAAGTGCATTCATCAGTTACATACTGTAAAGTGCATTCACACAGGATGCACCCCATGCTACACTTTGAATCCAATTTATTGTACTGACTTGGTGTGGGTGGCACTGTGCCAACCAAATTGCAAATTGGGGGCTGAACCATGATCAAAGTTGGTTAAAAGTTTTGACACTGAACCAGTGCATATAGTGATCACTACTTACGTGGCCATGTAGAATTATTAAGCATCATTTTCAGTGTGTATCAAGATTTCAGGAAAACAAAGGTTTCTGCTGCTACTGTAACCCATCTGCTTCAAGGATCTAGGTGTTGTGCGTAGTGGTGGGCGATATAAACAATATACGATAGAAACAATATAAATTTGGCCAACAATAGAGATTTTGACTATATCGCTCTATCGCGATAGCGCATGTTGATGATGTCATCAAGCTGCGCCTGTTTTGGTCGAAAGCATTGCAGCGGCTAAAACCATTATCATCTGCAAATTATGCCGGGCGACAGTCATAGCAAAAAGATGAAGCACTTTTGAAATATGGGGAAAGCCAAAAACTGCGCTTCCTCCACTTCCGTAACATTGATTCATTAATGTTGAATCCGCGAAGCTCCACACTACGGCAGCCGTAATGCTCTGACAATCCATCAAGCAGTGCAGCTTACCAAAGTTGTACTAAAACATTTTTTAACAGATTTCTGCACGCCAAAATCGGTTCGAGGTCAGTAAGCACAACCAGAATTCATACATAAGGCACACTCTCGATTTTTGAGAAAATTAAAGGATTTTAAGTGCGCCTTATAGTGTGGAAAATACATTATACAGAAGAAAATAATATATCGCAATATATATCATTACCGCACATGCTTCAAATTATATCGCGATATGAATTTTAGGCCATATCGCCCAGCCCTAGTTGTGCGTTCAGAGACTCTATTCTCTCTTTGAATTATTGTTGCCTTCTTATCAGTTCAGATAAGTCTGTTCAATTCAGTTCAGTTTTCTTCATATAGGGCCAAATCACAACAAAAGGCACTTCATTGCGCATAATATTCCAGGTAAAGACCCTACAATAATCCATAGAAAACCCCAACAATTAGACAACCCCAATGAGCAAGAACTTTGCAACAGTGGGAAGGAAAAACTCTCTTTTAACAGGAAAAAACCTCTGGCAGAACCAGTCTCAAGGAGTGGGCAGCAATCTGCTGAGAGTGAGGGGATTGTGACAGGACAATAGACCCACGTGAAAGAGAGCTTAATAACAACTAATGACTAAATGAATAGTAAGTAAAAACGGTGAGTGATGAAGAAACACTCAGAATAGGCCTATTGCAACATAACTAAGGGAGGATTCAGGGTCACCTGATCCAACCCTGACTATATGTTTTAATGAAAAAAGAAAGCTTTAAGCCTAATTGTATCCCATCCTAATAGTCTAGCTTTTCTCCTCGATTTCTGATATCTTTCACCCAGGAAATTTCTGCTAACTGGATATTTCTGACCATAACAGGATTGTTGTGCAGGAAAATCCCAGTAAACCAACAGTTTCTAAAATAGACTACCCCGTCGGCCACCAATAACTATGCCATGTTTAAACTTTAGCAGGTTGTGTTGACCATGTCTACATTTATAAATGTATTGAATTGGTGCCATGTGATTATCTGATTAGATATTTTGCATTAACAAGCAGCTGAATCAACACATTTAAAATAATGGCACGTGGGGGTATATTAAAGCTCTCATCTTTTTATTAAAAATTGCAGAAATGTATGTGTGCAATATATTTGGCTTCATGTTTTCTTCTTCCCCAGGGGATGGCTTTAAGCATAATGGGTAAATGCTATATTTAACATGCCAAAATGAACAGGGTTTTGATTTTGGCATGCTGACTTCAGTTTTTAATATGAATCTCAAAATGTGGCGAGACAACATGCTGTCAACCAAATAAAAGAATAAATAAATAAACAGGCCCGTGCAGTACATTTCTTCTGCTCTGGACTTAGAAAAAATGTCTGCAGGAAATCCTGTTGACCTCCGTTCTTGAGGTTTTAAATGTTATTTGCCATTTTTATTGATGCTTCTCCAGTTGTGAATACATGCTGCCAAAAATCTCTCTCTACTTGTGGGAACCAAATCCATTACAATAAAAGCCATGGAGGAAAACGACGAATAATATTGGGTGTGTGTGTTTAAATTTCTTATTACTTACTTACATTAATGCTAATGTATACTTTAGGTTGTGTCACCTTCACTGTATTCTTTTTTCCCTTTTTTGTTTTTATTTTTGGACTCCAGGCTGGTTCTTTTGGCAAAAAAAAAAAAAGGCATTTCTTTCAACATTAAAGATTGAGAGCTTTTCCTTTTGGAGGGCATATTGTATGTGGTGCATCACCCCTCTTTTTATCCAAATCTCTACAAATGATTTGGTTCCCACTGGGGAGGAATTCAACAGGCAATAATAAGAAAAATATTGGGGTAAAATAGTTAAAAGAATCATATGAAAATGATTTGATTTAGTAAGTAGGACTTTTAGTGGCACACAGTTTACTTAATTGGCACTGGTGCCCTGTGGCACGCAAACTGTGGAGTTTACATGTTCTGCCTGTGCC
The DNA here is from genome assembly GCF_057381915.1 of Diplotaxodon limnothrissa. Classification (NCBI taxonomy): domain Eukaryota; kingdom Metazoa; phylum Chordata; class Actinopteri; order Cichliformes; family Cichlidae; genus Diplotaxodon; species Diplotaxodon limnothrissa. Next base: position 37,249,868 of record NC_140610.1, read on the forward strand.
TGCATAGGTTTTCTTGGGTATTCCTGCTTCCTCCCACATTCCAAGGACATTATTGTTATAGTAATTGGTGATCGTAAATATTGAATGGAAGTGAATATTAAAATGTGTGTGGTTTCTCGTCTCTCTGTGTCGTCTCTGTGATGGACTGGAAACTTGTCGAGGTAGTAGCCGGCCTTTCACCCTCTCTAAGCTGGGACAGGCCCCCCAGCCCATCCTTGACCTTGAGCTGGGTAAGTGGTTAAGGAAATGGATGGATGAGATCAAAGACAAGTGTTGTTTTCTGACGGACCATTATAGAATTGGAATTGTCTTCTCATTGCTACTGGAGGAGTCATGGCCCCTTTTGGAACCAGAAGCTACATCAATCTTTTATATACTGTGTATGCTTCCTACATCGAACAAGGATAGATTTGACTGCTGCTCTGTAGCAGAAAATGATAAATCCTGTAGAGCATATTGGCATGCTACCTTGCACTCATACAATTAGGATTATGAGTTAATCCTCGTCACAGAAAAATCCATGACAATAGCTGAGAAATGCACAGCTGAGCTGTTCTTAGCTATTCCAACTGGTGAGAACATTTAAAAATCTTTATCAAATTCGACAAAGGTGTTAAAAGAAAGGCAGTGCTATTATATCCAGCTGAGACAAGAAAAAAGATCAATGCAACATTGCATTAATGGTGCTCTACAGGGATCCCTCACTGCAGATGCTGAGAAGCTCAAAATAAAATTTCCTGCCCTCCTCTTGACAAACTGTCACCCGTACAGGTTTTTGACATAAATCATCTTATTCTTTATGTAATGTTGCAAGGGTGAATGGTGCTGGCGACTGGGTGGACTGTAATGTCAGCTGAGTCTACCAATTCTCCACAGCTCCTCAGCCCACCTGGGACAAACCTCCTCAATCAAGATTAGGACATGCCAGCTTCCTGCTAAAAACAGACTTCCTGTAAGCATTTTTGCCGGTATGTTTTTGGGGATGAATGGGATTCCAAGGTAAATGGGCACTGAGGTCACCAGATTCCGAGTCATGAAGCTCAGCATTTTCATTTCTGTTTTGTTAAGGTCAAAATACTATAAATAGATAGCAAAAATGTCACGCACAAGTGGTGTCTTGGTGGATATACTATGACTTTAACCTCAACTTACTGGAAGTAATAAAATAGTGTTAGGAATCAGAGGCAATTATCTAAAAGAATGACATAATTTAAGTACATTTTGTTATTAAGCTGTGCATATCTAAAGGACAACTTGTACATGTGAGGAAGAACTCCTATATTTCACTTCTTTCTGGATTTGAGTGCTACCTCCAACATTTCTGAACATATTCATCATCTATCAGTGTAATGTCCTTTGTCATCATCTGTCCACTGAATGGTCTAATTAGTCTTTTTCTACCACTGCATTGTAGAGTGTGAGTAACTTGCCATAATTTGTTAGAATAGTTTGATAAAATTTTAATTAAACTAAAATAAATAAATTTCATTTATGCCTTTTCAAAGGAATCCAGCATGTTTTTAAAGGATTTTTCCACAGCTTTGCAAAAGACTGGAGAGCTTGTCATGGGATGCCTTTCATCCCATGACAAGCTCTCCCATGATAAGCTGCAGTCTCTCCAGAACCCCCAGGAAAGCTTGCTATTTTTTGAACCAGTAACAAGCTACCTGGATTAGAATGCTCTAGTAGACCTGGAGGACTGTGAAAGGAACAGAGAGAATGGCTTTGAACCACCACACAGCCCTGGACCTCAGTCCTTCCCGTCTCAGCTGTCTCATATGAGCAAGAACATGAAGGGTGTTTTTATTTGTCTTACTGGCTAAGAGACAGCCTTTATTTTTGCCTTTTTCTTAGAAGACAGGCAGTTACTGAACATGTAAAGTAAGGGTAGCTCTCTCGGTAGACAACCTCATAACCCAGCCCCTTCATACAGCATTTATCATTCTACATAACATTCTTAGGGCTGCAAACTCACATTAAAGGCTTGTGCGTATTTATGCCTGAGGTATAATAGCAGTAATAATTGCTGGGTTGTGACAGGCAGGAATGGTCAGGAGCAACTCAGACAGCTGAGCTGTCACACAGAGAGTTAAAGTTTTACAGTTAAATCAACTGTTACACAACAGCTGTCTTTAGGTGGACTCTGAGCTCCATCACAGCTGGAAGGACATTTTCAGTCTATGAGCGATTACCTAAAGTGAAAAACATCTGATAATATTTATTTAATTTAATGTAAAGTCAAAACTGTTATCTCTATAATGTCAGTGTTGTGCGCATGGAGTACTATCTCTCTAAACATAAGTAACTAACATGGAAGGAATCTCTCCCACTGGGCTACTGTTTTTTTATTTGTTTAGATTTTTTTTCCTGGTGATTATTTTTAAGAAGATTGGAAGTCATTGCTTGCGCTGCACAAAATATGATGAAAATCAAACCCTTCCGTTATGTTATTTAACATTAGCTGTCTACTTAGCTTCACTTTATCTTTTTAGTTTTTTCTTTTTCTTTTTTTTTTAAATCATTGTTGCTGTTGTTTTAATTTCTCCTGGTTCCAATGCAAGGTTTGAAAACATTGCATCCTCCTGTAATGTGGATTTCAAGGCCAGGCTCCCTAGTTCCTAGTCTTCCAGGTACTGATCAGGGATAAGGTAATCCTCTGATTCAATGAACCTCCTTCAACGTGGCTGACAGAGACAGGGGCATAAAAAAATAATTTAAAAAAAACAAAGAGAAGGAAGTCATGTATTACTTTTCAGAAAGTAAAAAAGGCTTACTGCCACGTTGTACAAAACCAACATCACATTCACTCAAACAGACACTGTAAGTGCAAAAACAATATATTGTTTATCTATAGATCTTAATAATAATCAATAACAACAATAGTACCATTCCTTCTTTTGATCAGCATCATGGACAGCAACCACAGTCAGAAGTTAGGGAAATACATTTATTTTATTTAAGAAACTGCTCTCTTCTCTCCTTCCTCTTTGAGCAATCAAGGTTTAGCTTGCTAAATTTAATTTATGATGCTGCTGTGCTGGCAAGCTACTCCACAAGAGACTTGCCATAAAGCAAATTGTTGCATAGATGAGGCCAACAGCTTTGCACACATTTTCCAAAAATGACAGAAAGTAATGTCAGGAAGTTTAAGTCATGTCTTTGACAACATCCTCCTCCACCATGGAACCCATTTTTATTCAGTGGAGTGTAAAATGATTGAGTAAATATTTGGAGCAAAAATTGTATTCATGTATACAGCATGAAAAAAAAAAATAGGCAATAGGTCAGAAGCTAGAACCATAATTAAACATACAGTAAAAGGTTTATAATCTGTTGGGAAGGTTACTTTTAAAATGTATTCCATTACAGATTACAGACTACATGCCCCAAAATGTATTTTGTAACGTATTCCGTTACGTTACTCAATGAGAGTAACGTATTCTGAATACTTTGGATTATTTATCATATTATCATTATCATTTTTAGTAAATATATTCACCTTTAGTATTTTACATTTTAAGATTGATTTCAATGGTTTTAATACTTTAACACATGTTAATAAATTACATTGTTAACCTGATTACAAACAAATGAGTTGATTAACTAAAATAAATAAACCAGTTTAAGAAAAGCAGGAAAATTTAAAATAACAAAAGAATTACCTACATATATTGAATAAATCAACAGGCTAACACATAAAAAACCGTGTTTGTTTATACATAATCAGTATTGCTATGTATCATGTTGATAACAACAACTTTGATATTTATACATTTAAGTTCAAAGTTCAAATATTGAACATCATATTGACGTCCAGGTTGAGTCACGGTTGGATGTCCAAATTCTGGAACTAGTTTGTATGTCACATAGATATCTAGAAACGGTCATGGACCGACGGACTCAGTACAGACATGATCTGCATGTCTATCCCACGTCTAATGTTAAATGGATTAATCTTCACTCCTAAAAGTTGCAAAATGCTTTTTAATTTACTTTGTCATCGCACATGAACTGAAATCAACTAATATCGAAAAGCCCAGTTAGACTTATTTCATCAATATGTCATAAATGAAAACGTCATCATAAATTACAACCTCAAAATTGGCATAAACAGTTGAGCAACCCTGACTTGAGAGAATTAAATCCTTACTGTAAACTGTCAGAATTCTGATTAAATGCCAAGGCAGAAAGTAATATCTCTTAAATTTTGGCAGGATGTCAGGTTGGGGTATGAATTATGGGATGCAGATCAATATTTGCATTTCATAACTGTGATTGTATCCTAACAATTATGGAGTAGTAAAGAAAAACTAAAAACAATAACTAAATCTATATTGCAGACAAATGTAATATCCTGCACATAAAGATAGGAAACAAAACAAAAAAAAGCTGCATGCAAACCTGCTTTCATCTTTTCAGTGGAGCACAACCCTATCAGACACGTGGAGTAACTACAGAGCATCCCCTTGACCAACCACACTGAAACACCCCCCAAAAATAAATAAATAAAAATTTAAAAAGGAGAAGAAAACAAGGAGAAAAAAAAGACCAACACATGTTACAGTCCTTGCATAATGGACAATAAACACAAAGGAAATATTTATACTACCCTGACAGGAAGAATTTGGCATTCTCCACCTGAGCGGATGGCTTATAGCAGCCTTTCAGCATGCTGACAGATATCACAGCAGACAAGGCATCCGCTGAAAAGCTCCTCACTTCTTTGGGACCATAAATACTCAGTTTTATTTTCCTTAAACCCCATAGTCTGAGTAACTGCATGTCATAATCTAATACTGGTTAGAAATGCATGGAAAAACCCTACGACACGAGCACAAATTTCACTTGTATTATCTTTGCTAGCATTCATTTATATTCTTACATCAATTTGTCAAGCAAGATATCCTGTGAAGTAGGTAATGTCTCAGATTATATCTGAGTACATGGTCTAGATGAAACTTCAAAGATGAGAAGAGTACATAGGAAATGGTCGTTATAACATTGTAGTACAAAGTGTGGGACTTCGAGGGTTGGGCTCTTTTCTAGCTTTTCCTTTAATTTATTGTTATTGTCATGAATCCCTATACATAGTTAAGTGTAGGTCAAATAATTTTAGATGCCTAAATTTAGCCATACGGATGAAGAATGTAGTTGATAGTAAACATTTCTACCTGTAGAAAGGGACATTGAAAACCCTCAATACCGTCAATACAGGTATTCCATATGCATATGCATGCAATAGGTGTGTATTACTACTATTACATTTTATTTCATGAAGGCATTAAGCTTGTACAAATACATTTATTGTTTTTACACTCAAAACCTGGACCCCAGACATCTTCATCGTATGTCTGTGGTGTAGCTGGTATCTAGAAACATCACATTTTGCTTTTGATGGGATCAAATTGATCAAAGTAATCTCTAGCTGTCATCTATAGGATTTTTTAACTGATACTAATATTATGAAATATAACATTTGAGGAACATTTGTAGGTTACGTGTGCATTTAAAATCTAACACACTAAATAATGGTGTCACAGAACTTACTGTCTTTAAAACTTTTATACATCTAATTTTATACATCTAATGATGATGTTTACACGTTGCCAGCCTTTTCAGGTGATTTCCTACTGCCCAACACATAATGCATACGGTACATCCCATATGTTTCACAGGTTCACCCTCATCTGGGCATACTTGTGACTTATTTTATTGGACTGATTGTAAAAGCAATATTTTCATTCATCTATTACATCGTTATTGCATAAAACAATGTCTGATCCACCTCAAAAATCTAAAAATTCACTAATATCAACCAGGTTAAACCATGGGTTTTCATTTGACTATTTAGTGAATAATATTTGCTTCAGTCTCACTTTGCCACAGCATTTTGCATAAAATCTTGATTAGAGCAGCTGCAAGGCAGCCAGAGGTTTCAAATGTTTTTCAGAGTTTAGTTTTTGTCACACTGAAATGCTGTTTTTTAAACTGCGTTGATTTTGTTTGCATATTTTGTGTTTAACTCCCTTCAAGTAATCACGTCCCCAGACTTAAAGAAAAAAGACGAGAAAGACAGCTGTCCAACTGGTACACATTTTTTATTTTATCCATCCATTAATGCCTGCTCTTCCATTTCACTTCTCACCCGCCTCTCATCCACCGTTTTCTGTTCCTTCCTTTTAGTCATCCATCTGTGACAACCTACACCTCCCTCACACACTTGAAGTTTGTCCATTTGTTGCCTTCGCTCACAGACAAGACATAGACTCACCCATTTTACATGGCTGTGCCTGTTTGCTCAGTGCACACTCACACACTCCAGCCTCTTCCCCAACACCACTCTCCCATCTTTCTGCTGCATAGCACCGACTGTATTTTGTCTTCTACATCATAGGTGGTATCAAGTGTTTTTGGTTCAGACACGAGTCCATGATTTCCTAAATTTCCTTTCAATGCCAAATGCCAACTCACCGTGTTTTAACTGATATCATTCCATTGCAAAATGAAGAATTGGATATTTTAAATGCCTCTGCTGTCCATGTGTTAACCAGCATCCCAGTTACTTGGCTGACTTCCTATCACAGACATAATGAAAGATGAGCAGGAAGGGTAAGTTAAGGAGAATATTGCAACTTTCCATAATTTCACACTCTTCTTAATGAAGAGATTTTTTTATGAGTGCATTGCTAAAGGTTTAAAAATATATATGAACATTTTGTAGTAGCGAGTCCAATTACTCTTATGTTAATGACAAAGAGCATAACCTGTTTGCCTATGAGCTAAAATAGGGTTGTTTTGTGTGTTTTTTCTCAATCAAATATCAGTTGAACATATTGTAATATCTGTGATTCCCTAAAATTGAGTTGGAGAACCACAAGTACCCACTAGATTCCAGGGTGACTGCTGAAAATACCCAGGTCAAAAAAGTGCAAGTGCAACCAATGACTCTTTGATACAAAAAGGCATCCAAATGTAATAAGTTCAGCTAAACTAAATTTCAAGTCTTTCAATTAAACCATACAAAATCATCACCTCTTTTATCAAGGAGCTACAAAATAGAAAAGAAAATGAATTTTTGGTGGCTTCATTACCTGAAATCATGATGAAAAAAAATTATAGATATTGGTTTTAGTGTAGGTGTGCAGTGTAGTTTTTTCTTCTAAATATGGCATTAACATGGCACATTACAAACTTTTGCCCAAAATCTTTTTGCCATCACTTGACAAGAAACAGTGAAGTTTTTTATTCCAAACGTCAAACATCTGGACAGTTTTGGGAAAGTAATAGTATCCCTTTATTTTGTTCCTTGATGAATCCATTCAAGTACTGAATTTACTTTGACCACGGTAACATGTAGTGAAAACTTGACAGCTCTTCAAACTGAACTTGTATCCACCCACTGTCTCCTCTCCCTCCCAGCCAGAAACTTCATTCTTTTTCCATTTCTTCTTGTGTGCCTGTTTCTTTTATGCCTTAGAACTGGAGCCAGGGGTGAAAAATCTTGCGACCAGCAGCTGCATATTGCAAATATAGGCTTCAGCTACAACACAGAGATTCCACTTCATGGTTACTCACATTTCAGCAATCCTTTGAAAATCCAGTTTCTTTTTCAAGTTTTGCTAATTCTGTCTTCCGTCAGACTCCTGCCACTCTCTCAGCCTGGATTTCACCGCAGACAGTCACCACCCCCTCCAGACACTCCCTCCTGTTGACTCCTCTCTTCCAGTTCTCCTGCTCTTTTTGCCACAGCTCTTAAGCTTAGTCACTGACTCTGAATAAATTTTCAGGTAGCAGCTCTTTAGAAATCTTAACTTCCAACTGTATATGACAGGTTTCTGGGATTTTGAACTGGTAAGGTTATCAGCGCCATTTATGAAAAGGCTGAGCAACACTGGGGCATAAATCTTCTTCCTGCTGCAACTGCATAATGCTGGTTTAGCATAATATATGTATTTACAGATCTAGTTTTATATATATATATATATATATATATATATATATATATATATATATATATATATATATATATATGTATGTATGTATGTATCATCAGCACCCTTTTCTAATTGAATACAATACACATTAAATGTTTTCCATCCAGGAGAAAGCAATTGATTACTGTTTTCTGCTACAGTATAAAACTGCTTACTTTGCCATTTTGACGGCTTCTGTTTTTTTCTCTTGTCCTCTCAAATAAGAGGCTAGGTAACACTTGATACATCTTGCATTTCTATGAATGTTCTCTTTTAAACGTTCACAAACCTTGCTGTTAATGGCATTTTATAAAATTGTGGAAACATTTTGGAAACCTGTCCTGAGCGTGTACCATGACATATTAGTCATTGTCATGTGCGCGTCATTGTCATGTAGGCGCGCTCCAACACGAAAACTGCAGTTGTGGTGCTTTCGATTGTACTCAGAACTCGGAAATTCTGCCTTCCGAATAGGAAGATGTAGGTAACACCAGACTGCAGATGAGCTGCATACAGGGCTGGACTGGGACAAAAAATCGGCCTGAGCATTTTGACTAGAGCCTCATAAAGCCTTTGAATGAAAACAAATGCTGTTGTGACAGTGATGTACACTTTTCTGATGGTATATATGTATCAGTCTATCAATCGTTTGTTGTAGGATTCAGATAATATTTTTTTAAAAGCTAGATATTTTAAATGAGAATAAGAAAAAAAGTATTTCTTTGTGCCCCCCTCTCCCTGTTAATGCCCTACCTGGCCCCCTGGCAAAACTTTGCTAGACCCGCCCCTGCACAGTTACCAGCTGTCAGCTACGTAAAAAAGGATCCTGGTGTTATTTGTCTCTCAGAAACAGTTCACAACTTCCCTTCAACTCATTCATGTCACTCATGTCGCCTCTGTCAGTGCGCCCCAGGGTGGCTGTGGCTACAATGTAGCTTGCCATCACCAGTGTGTGAATGTGTGTGTGTGTGTGAATGGGTGGATAACTGGATGTGTAAAGCGCTTTGGGGTCCTTAGGGACTAGTAAAGCGCTATACAAATACAGGCCATTTACCATTTACCATATAAGAAATATTTTTTCCATTAGTAATTGACCAGTGTGTCAAATTTAAAACCCATTTGTCTTATATACATATAAGGATTTATCCAACACTTGGTAATCCAATAAACCTTAACTTAAAACATATATTTCTAACAGGCAGCTAGTTGTGCCTGTATCATCAATAGGCTGATAACATCAGCAAGTTTTCCCTCTTACGTTTAGTTAATCGGTAGGGGAATTATATTGTGCCTTTCAGCCTAAGCATTACCTCATCTCTTTTCATAATGCGGCAAGGCAAAGCTCAACAAGATCTGCAAGATTTCTTTAGTCTACCTATCTCATCATCACCACCCTCCAGGAGCTGACTGGCCTTGATAACCCCCCACAGTGAACATCCAACAATCACTCGAAGGATAAAGCTGGGAAGAAGAGATGGATTGATAAATTCTCAGTGGGTGTTCGGAACAAGTTCTGTTGAGCGAATGGACAACCGACAGACAGACAAGAGTTTGGCTAAAGAAAAGAAGTTACTGAAACAAGCTGAGCTACAGAAGTTCAAGCACATTAAAGAGGACTGGTTTGCTGCTTCTGTCTGTAATGAGGTAGCAGTGTGGAAGATTCTTAATGGCTTCACACAAATAAAACACTTTTGCTTCAGGTTAGACTTGTGAGATCAACAAAGGTTGAGAAAAACTAGTCTGTGAGGATGAAAGATGAGGTGAGAATAGAGGATCTGTCAGTTAAGAAACAGACACAGAGGGGAGAGGGATGAGGCACACAAGGGAGGCAGATGGACGGACAGATTGAGGGAGTGTATAGCTTTAGCATGATTGACTTTGATGCCACACTCACAGGTTTCTCCGTATTCTACATCTTCTGCATTCCCGTTCCCTTACCCACTACTCTGCCTCCTTACAGCTCCAGTTCTCCAGATACAACCAGGACACCCAACGTGACCTTATTACACAGTCAACCCAGTCAGAAATTTACAGTTGGTAGTCAAGTCATACATAGAAATGTCTTTTTTTAAAATTTTCTCCACCTTTTTTTTACTGAAAGAAGCTCAGAATACCCACTGAACACTGTCTTTCCAGCCACAAAGAACAGATTATTAGCTGACTTATGAACTTTTGACCTACATAGCATGATATTGTAACAGATAATGTTACTTTTTACTCTTTATCTGCAACAGTTAGCAAGCATATTCTCATGTCAGTTTCATAGGGTGGTAATATGCCAGTGTTATCTTACACTTTTTATCTAAACAGTATACATTTAATGATATAATGTTAAGAAAAATGAGAATGTTGCTTTAACAGTGTGCACGTGCTAGTTCAAGATAGTGAAAATGAATTGTGTTGTACAAGGGAACAATCACAGGTAGTCCAGTGTAAGTTTTAACATTGAAGTCAGCATGCTAGAAAAACTGTAGCGATATAGCCCACTTACCACTGGTAAGCGAAGAATTTTCATTCTGTGAACTGCTGCCTTATTTTGATGGTGGAGCGGTTTGTATGCGTGAGTAATCCCAGGATCTATATGGTCATGTGAAAAAGAAAAACATTCACATTAATGTGAAGAATTAAGTACTTCTTTACTTCTTCCATTGGAGTTGGGAAGATAGGTACCACCCAGTTGCTGCTAATATAACACACTTGATTTATTCATCGTTGGTAAATGTGACCATCTCTATAAAAGCAGAAGTTTTGGCAGTTTACTGGTCCGCAGCATTCAGTTGTGTGTTAACACAATGAAAAGAAGGAAAGACAACAGCAATAAACCTAGAGAAGTAATTGTTGCTGCCCACCAATCTGGCATGGGTTAGCATGACTTCAAAGCTGTGCCTAAACAAATCGCAAGACGTCTGGTATAATGTCCTTTGGACAGATGAGTCCAGCGTGGCCATGATGCACAGTGCCATGTTAGGTGAAAACAAAGCACAGTATATAGCCACATAACTACCTCATATGAATTGTCAAGCATGTTAGTGGATGGGGTGAAAAATTGCTTTGCTTTGAAGTGCAGTTAACGTTGAGCTCCTCTAAATAGCAAAATATACAGGATTCAGAAGTGAGGCCATCTGTCCAACAGGTCGTGCAACAGCTTGGTCCCAAAGATATTCAGAAAGGATCTATAGTAGAATCGCTTAAAAAGGGAATCATGGTATTGTACTGTCACAAACTGCAGAACTTAACCAATCTGAAACGCTGTGATGGATCCTTAACCCAACCTCAAATAACGAATGCCACAGTGTAAAGAATGTACCAGAATTCCTCAACACTAATGTGGAAGACATACACAAAACAATTACCTCCAGTTATTGCTACCAAAGATGGTTCTAAAAGCTACTGAATTATGTCATGTACTTAGTTTATCTACAATCTGCATTTGCATTTTTGCTTAGTTTTGGAGAAATAAACATTGACACAGTGGTATGTGATGTTATTCCGCATCCGAGTTTGTATTTTAATCATTTTAGAACCTGGTTGGAACTACACATTTTTCATTATTTTGTCCTGATACACAAAACCTTAAAATTGAAAGTGGATGTTGGGTTTTTTTTTTTCTCGCATATTGGTGCCAGGATATGAAGATCCAAAGAGATGAGCAGTTTTATAATGGTGTCATTAGATCTGCGGGAGATCCATGGCTATCTTAGACACTTGAGTGAAGAGAGGAGCTGAGCTGTCAGTTGGATCAGGTGGTACGTGAGAGTGCTGGACAGGTTTGTCATTGTAAAATGTATAGTGAGGGTGCTCCAGGAGCTCTTCAGCCTCGACCACTGGCAGACATTTGGCAGCATTCCAAGGGAGGCTGGGACACTGAGTCCAAATAGACCGAGCTCTGCTTCTCCATTGGTAAAACAGCTGCACCGTAGGGTGTTGTTGTTGACCGTGAAGCAAAAACTGGGTTGTGGCAGTTTGGTGATGTCATGGAGTGAGATTTGAACTCAGCCTTGAAATGACTGCGCAAAGCCATCAGACAATTTAGGAGAGAGAACTTATGCTATGCGCACAGTGTATATTTAATGTTCAAACACTGACCAATGGTGGCATCATGACCTATGCAGTTAGTGACTGAAAGAATGAGACTGCTGTTCCAAGCAGTGGGACTGAGCTTCCTGTGTAGGTGTCTGGGCTCAGAGGTAAAGTGACAATGATGAACTTGACATTTGTGAGGGGGTACACCTTGGTGTCCCACTAAAAGAGCAGCAAGAGGTAGTCGGAGAGATTGAGGTCTGGGCATCTGCTGCCTGTACCTCAAGAACCGGCACAGGATTGATGGACGGATGGATGGATGGATGGATGGATGGATGGATGGATGGATGGATGGATAGATGGATGGATGGATGGATGGTCTTCTCTTACTCATATGCCATGAAATGTTGTGCACACATTTATATTTCATGCAGAGACATGAGGGGGTTCTTTTTTCTCATTCTTGGTTTTTAAGAGTAAAAAGCATGTGAAATCCAGCTGTGGCCAATAGAGTATTCATTCATCTTTTCCCTCACCATTATGAGAAATCAAAGTGAGGAAATGCAAATGTAAAACCCAGACCCACTTTATAGGTTGAACAAAATACCACTGTGTGTATAGATAAGAAATAAGACCTAAGAAGAATTTTAGAAACATAGCTTTGTTACTGTATTGAAATGATCTATTTTCTTCCACTTTGAAGAGCCTCCCACAGCCTACACAGCCAGACGGCTCCCCACCATGGCCTGTCTGACACTAGGCTTTTGCATAGATTACCTTTCCAGTGTAATCACATCACATCTGACTATTCCTTCAGTGCAGTGTAATGTAAAAGCAGGTACATGTACAATTGTAATTATGTGTAGGCTTCACATCATGAAGAACTTCATTTAAAAGCTATGAAGTCAAAATATAAGTGTGATATAAAGCACATGCAGTCTTGAGCACTGGAGATGAAGGCAACTGGATTTCATTTGGGGTTCAAGACTCTTCTTGGTAAGACCATCATGACCTGGATGACTGAGACCCTACATAGACACACATATGCAACTGTTTTTATACACACATTATAATCTCTGATGGAAAATACATATTTTATTTCAGTTTTGAAGAAAATACTTTAATTGAAATAAACTAAACCAGAAGCAATATGTTTCATTGATTCAATATAAGAAGACCTGAACTCCAGGTGCCTGGTGATTTAAAAAAAAAAATTGTAATCTACAGCAGGAACAAATTTATTATTTCTTAAAACAGTAACCCACCATTAAGAATCACCACCATTTACCAAGAGCTCCTAGTGATGGGCTATGTCATTAATTATGTTTATCATATAACCAGGTAGTTTCTGTCAAGGCTTCGAGGTCACATCAATAAAATCCAGGAATCATCTGTTAAGACTTGCAGATGACATCCTGAAGCTGAAACAAAGTAAAAAAGGGATCCCTCAGTGTGTTTGTGTTATTTCACTAGAAATCTACTACTTCTGTTAAGTAGATTTCTAGTGAAATAACACAAACACATTTAGTACTGTTACAATCCTGTTAACAGTACTAAATACAATATATACCAGTAATTCAAAAAATACACATTTCAACATCTTTTTAATGTAATTTTATTTTCATTTTTTTACTTCCCTACGCTTTATTTCTTGACTTTTTTTTTTTAATTTCACACGATAATTTGTGTTGCTTAAATTTTCTTTTTCTTCCATTTACTTCTCTTTTAACCTCTTTTAACTACTTGGGTTAAAAGAGGTCCTGAAAGGTGAACTAATGTTAAAAGTCAAAGTAAGCAAAAGAATTCATGTGTTGCTGATGGGACTTACATTACAGACTAGCACTATTTAGTTATTTAGTATTATATTTAACAATTATTCTTTTCCACTCACCCCTGTTCTTCTTTTTCTCATCTTCCTTTTTTTTGTCTTCTCTTTTTACACTTTCAGACATATAAGTCCTCTGAATTTCCATTGACTTAAATTATTAGGTTTAACGAAACAGAAAAATAGTGCCACTTGGATTGATTGGAGTCAGGTGGGGCCACTTTAAAGAGGTCAGGTCCCTCCAACTGTCACTGCAAACTTTGCACATTGTAACTGCTGTGGTTTAAAGTTTGTAAGCCCTTGGACAACCCCTTAGTGCCCTGAGGCCTGGAGCAGTTGGCTGGCTTGCCTGATGGAATGTGGCACCTCTGTGCATGTCAGATAAACATTGGCCCTTATTTATTAATATGTGCACAGAAGCATTTTTAACTTATGACAATAAAAAAAAAAATAAACTACATACACAGAAATAACATTATATTTATAAATTATGCACACAAGTTTCTTTTGTTTTTATCTTCAGGAATAGATGTGTAAGTGAAAATAACTGTTGTGTAATCACAGACTACACAATCCTACAGTGTGTGCAGAATCCAACAGTGAAATCTGCACACAATTTACATTCTGTCATTCACTCATCTCCAACCATGTAAGGAAACATGTCTACCACCAGGTGAAGTGGAGAAAGTGGTGAGAGTTGCCTGCACCTCTAACCAGGAGAAAACTTAAACAATTGTTCCAAGAAGAAACAGCACAAGTGTTTCCAAGTGAAAGGTAACAGGTGCAAATTCTTTAAAAAGAAAATCATGAAAAACAATCTGAAAAAGCTCATACAGGATCTGGTCCTCTGACATGCTTACTGTACTGAGAAATTCACTATAATGAAAGTAAAAGTAAAGAAAATTAAGTTTACTTTGTGTTATTTAATTGAAATTTATTTAATTTTAATACTGAACATTTGGTAGTATATGGTGTTTTGAAAAACACAAAATGATTACCAAAAGCCAATAATAATAATTATTATACTCATAATTATAATGTGGTCATAATAGTAATAGTAGTATCAATACTGTTCTTTTTAAAGATTTGTGAAAGTTTGCTAAGACACAGATGACACATTTGTTCATAAAGTCTAAACAAATTCAGATATGAAATTGTTGATAAATCATTTATTTGTTTGTGAAACAAATAAACTGTTAATGTAACATGACGGGCATCGTGAGGCTGGCCAATGTGGCGCATGAAAACAGCATCAGCAAAAAAAGGCTGAGTTTGGACCGTGTTGCCCTAGGCCTTGATGTAAACTCACTCACTCGCTGCAGAATGACAACCAGATGTTACCCATCTCTCCTGGTGAAAAGCACCATGGACGCCGCAGGAAAAGTGCCATCTAAGCGCAGGGAGTATTCAGAGAGAAATCAATTTTTCCAGAGGGGTGACAGTAACAAATAGAAAATGGCAAAGATGAAGTCATGCACATTTATTGTGTGGCAGCTTATTTATTGTGTAATTGTTCAAACTGGTTCAACACACACACACACACACACACATAGATAGATAAATGAATGACTTACCTGATCAAGCTACACATTCCAGTCTTTTGAGTGTAGGCGAGTTATCAGGCATTGAAGATCCTTTGCACACCAACTTAAGTGCCTTATTAACAATTCTGATTGGCCTCTTGCACACTGCATTTAAAATCATACATCTAATTTTATCAGTGCATGAGGGGAAAAAAACTAGAAGTTGATTTTTGTTGTTGTGTGTTCTCATAATCCATTAATATAACAGTTTACAATTATGAATCTTCTTTTAATCTTTCATCCAAATGAAAAGAATCAAAACGTTGAAATAACAAATTCCCCACTATAAAAGCGATCCAGATTTGCTCATATCATCTGCATAATTCTGACATCTTCACACAAGATTGGCTACATCTGGGATGACGGGGGTAGGGGAGAGAAGTAATTGGCGAAAACAACCATTTTACAACTGGAACGCTTCCTTGCCAATTTTTTTCGGCACTTGGGACAGAGACAGAGATGGTGAATGAGAAAAAGAGACAAGAAGAGCTAGAGAGGATCGGGAAGAGACATCTGGGGTCTGCTGGAGACTGAGGAGGTTCCCAGCTGTCAGAGTTTCCCAGCTGCCCCGATGATCCTTCTCTGTGCCAAAGAGAGGAGTATGAGAATTCTTTTCTGCTGCCTAGGTCTGGAAATGAATTCAGATGTCCTTTGATGACTGTTTCACCTGATATTGTCCTAATATCTTCCTCATTGGAAGCAGAGGAGTTCCATATTTTCTGTTGAGCCCTGTCACAATCATTTCCACTCATATAAAATAGGTCTTTGAAAGAAGGCTTTGAATCCCAGGTGCTGTCCCATATGATAAAATGTCTTGAGACAAAACCAAGCTTTGAAGTAACTAATGATGACTGATGTCAACATTAAAAGTTCTTGCTGTCCAGATGACAAGGATGAGATTTATCTGCCTGCTGTCAGTCAGATTTGGCAATTCTTTGATCAAAAATGAACAGGGTTTAAAATATAGAAAAATATTCTCCCATATTAGGATCACCATGCCCAGCAAAACAATTTATGTGGTGCGATCAAAAAGTTCTGTGACTTTGCTGATAAAAAGCAAGAGCCATGTGTAATTTATATTTGGTCACTGTCCCCATTAAGATGCATTCCTTGTCCACCTCGCCAGTGCTTCCAGCACTTCTGCTGTTTTTAAACCCTTTCCAAAAATCTTTTTTCTACACATCTGTAACTGCTATCTCCTCCACCTTGTCAAAATAGCAACTCTTCAACTTGGATTTCATTTGGGGGGAAAAAGGATAAAATCACCATCTCCAGCAAGTGGGGTGGCTGGTGAGCGACTGCTATGTTGGATGTGCACGACTGGGAGCATCATAGTTTGGGTCATTTGTGGTGAATGCTCTCCCTGAAATACCACTGGATGTTACTACATAACATGCATCTGCATTGACAGTCTGACCCTCAGAGATGAATTTACTGTCAATGTAAATTAAATAAATAAATAAATGCTCATGCTGTTTCTGACCTGATGTGCTGCTGCCTTGGGCTTAGACACTACAGGTTTTTTCCCCAATTAAATTTGACGCAAAAGTTGTTGATTTATGGATTTCAGGGCTCTGGTTGAATTGCAGACATCAACATAGAAAAATCTGTTACTGAACTAAAAATACCAGAGCTCTGGGAGAGATGCACAATAAGAGGATCTTGATAGTGGCCAACTTTAAATTGGATACATGGAGAATTCTGCAATCTTTTGATTAGAGGTGAAAGGAGTGATCCAAATATCGGTAGTATCAATACCAACATTGGTATTGGTATTGGATCAATACTAGCACTCTCGGATTTATACTCTGTCTCTATCCTCTAAACCGAGTATGTAGCCTACTGAATTTCGTTAAATGAATTTTCTTTTAATTAAAAAACATACCCTAAACATGCACAATTAAATATTTTTGAACATTTTTGTTTTGACTGTCATGTCTGTTTTATTTATAATCAGTATTACATTAAAACAACAGAAGCTGCTTTACAGGCACATTCACATTTCAGGTCTCCACAAGAAAGTTTGAAAATACATGAAATGCTGATAAGTTGGTTTTCTTGTTGTACCTATTGTAGAAAATAAACGTCACAGTGATTTTGTTGTTATCAAAATGTATTCAAAACTTGCAAATTGGTGATGATTCCTGACACTCTCCTCTACATAAGCTACCTTTATAAGTTAAAAGTATTGGTATCTATATCAGCAATATTGGCCCTGTATTTACTTATCATATCCATACCAAAATATGCAATATCACACATCACGAGATTTGATCCTGTCTCTTAGACAAACAATATGAAAGAAATCTTGCTGGGTTTTTTAAATATAAAAATAATCAGCATATCTACAGTGAGATTTTTTTAAACTAAAATCAAAAGTTTTATGAATGCAAAACAAAATCTTAAACTTAGTTTAGTGGAGATAAACATGTACTTGACATAAACACGTGTACAAGTATTGTGAAAACAGTGACTTGTGATGAGAAATGAATGATGCAGCGATGGTGGAATGCACAACGAATGTCAAAATTAGGAACTGGCTCCAAGAAGATATCAAAAGAATGGGAGGCTAGAATGAATACAATCAGGGCAGGAATTGTGACATCACACGAAGAGAAACAAGACCACCACCTCAGCTAAAAAAAAATGTTCTCTTTCTCTTTTTCTCTTTCTCTTTCAGGCTTTGCTCAGTGCCTCTTATGTAAGTCCTTATTCAAACATGAACATCTGGCTTAATTGGCAAACGCCACTGTGGCGTCTCAGTAGGCAGTGACTCACTTATTTAAAAAATAGAAATTGTCACAAAGCTGCCCATTTAAATTGTATATTTTTAAACCCTATGCAGGTTTCGGTGATAAAGTATTATAAAGCATGAGAAACAGATTGGAGGACAATATAATAAGATTGGGAAATACCAATTAACTCCAGAGGAGTCAGCGATTTATGCCAAATTTAATCAGAGACTCTTGTGGTACACTTGCCAAATCTTACAGGCTGTATATGTGCACTTGCAAGATGTTGTGTGCATGTGTGTGTTTGTGTTTGTGTATTACTACATACTTGTATCACTAATGTTATATGGATAATAATACGTTTATACAGTTTTTCTACAGGAACTCCCTTTAATATACAAAAAGCAAGGCACCTTAAAATTATTCAAAAAAGCTCCTTGTGAAGACTTTAACATAAAGGGAAAGGTTAGGTTTAGGTTAACAGTAATGATTTTCCTAATGGATGCTTTAGTCTCCAAGAAAGAATATCCTATGCTTGACAAAACTATGGCTTCTTCCATGTTTCAAGTTCATAATCTGAAATCCTCCCAAAAATATTAAAACCACACCCAGCCAGTATTAGCAGCTCACTCAGAACAGCAATGTGCTATGACCAAAACATGTAACCTTGCCCTTTTTAATTAACTCCATACAGTGGTCACTTAATCTGCAAATGCAACCTGAAACCCAGTTCCAGTGCCCATCTGCAGGCAGGCAAGCAGGTGGGGGTCATCAATGCAGAATTAAACATAAGTAAATAAATATAGCAGTTATTGCCTAATGTCTCTGTGTCTAAGGGTTAGCCTGTCTGCATCAGTGTGCAACGTACCCCTATTGCCACAGTACCATCGGAGCTGTAAACAACCACTGCAGACACAGTAAAGGCTGTGTCTTTATTATGTGCTACACTGTGCAACGTATAAATCATTTGGAAAATTAGCTTAGAGACTTGATTCTTAATTTCGTTGTTCTCATGACAATGACAATAAAGTTTCTGATTCTGATTCTGATTCTGATTCTGATTTGCCGTATGTATAGTTGTTCGTCTGTGTTAGTGTTTCTAAGCACACCATCATGCGCTTCCTCAGTGTAACAGGCTGTCAGGGGGGAAAGCAGATGTATAGCACTCCAGCAGTGAGGTTGCGGATGGGGTGGGGCTGAGGGGGATTGGTTGGGTACAAGGCACCCAGTGGGAGAAGCTGGCACAGATGGAGCCCCAGACCCACTGAGCAGCATTCGATGTCAACTGCACTGCTCAAGAGAGCCCTTGGGATCCACGGGGTCTTTGGCAGACACAAGCTCTCTCTGTTTTAGTCACCAATTAGTTTAATGGAGCAAAATCTAAAATCACTTGAGACCAACACAACTATGGAAAAAAATAATAACAGGGGGAATGGGTTTTTGGTCATTACTCAGGTTTTAGTCTAATTTGGGTTAAACTTTTACATAAAAACAAAGACAGAGATTCAATGCAAGAGATTTTATTTGTAGCAGTATTGAAGTTATAGCTGCTTGCAAAATGTTTGGACATGCTTACAATATAAATCATTTATCTACTTTAGCTAAAATGAATTTCCTTTGCTTTTATCAAAGTTTAATAGTGATAGATGTGACACTCACTCTTTTCATGATTCAGTTGTTATTAAAAGAGCAAACGATGGTGTGGTACTGCCAAGGGGGAAAATTATTATTATATAATTTTTTTCTTGATTTTCACACTAAAAATGCCATTAAACACAAATACCCATTTGTCCCTCAAGTCGAATGCCTCTGTCTGTTACCTTTACCCGCTCTGTCTATTCTGCATGGAGTACAAATTGCTACAATGACTATGAAAACATGGAAGCAAGTAATGCAGCCAATTACACTCTTTTTATTTGCTGCATTATATGAAGGCAGACAAGGTTCAAGAGTGTTTGTCTGTGTGTGAAAGCGCATGTCCCTGCAACTCTATGCCAAAGACTGTATATCGGTGCATAGGATTTACAGGACACATTTCTACATTAAACACTACAATTACGAAGACTAAAGACTAAAGAGGCTAGAAGATTTGTAAAAGCCTCACAAATTAATGGTAGAAAACCAGTAAGAGAATTTCCTCAGCAGTCCTAGTTTTTCATCTTTGCCTTCAGCATCTGTGCTGCAACAGACATCACACAATTTCATTTCCGTTAATTGACTATTTTGAAGTGGCACAGCAAGAGTTTTCCATCATCATATTGTCAGGAAACAGCTGCCAGCTGCACAGTAAACCTATAATGCAATCAGCTACTTTGTGGCGGCCTTCACGCTCTCATTGTGTTAGGCATTGCTTAGACTGCTAATGCCCCTTGATTGGTCAAAATACGCATTGTATCTGGCATGATGTTTCCTCAGTTCATTATGGCCTTAATATATAGTTGCATTTCATTATTGTTTTGTTTTGTTTTTGATGATCACAAGATGAAACGTGGAACATATTTTTATACCGAGCACACCTATGCAAAGAAAGTATGAATCAGTAACAAATATCACTTTTTAAAATCAGCTGTCATGGTCCTCCAGTCCTCCTGTGGGTCTTCACTGTTTCTCTCTCTCTCTCCATTTGTGTGCTTGCTGCTTTGTGTGTGGGTTTGTTTACCTGCCTGACAGGTGTGGAGACACCTGAATCAATCAAGCACCTGTGGACCATCTGGCAATCAGCTGTTTGCTATTTAAGCTGGGACCTGACCTTTAGTCTTCGCCTGAGTGTTGTGTAACTGTGGTAGTCTGTAAGTATCTGCTTCAGTTTACTTGCTGAAGATTTCTAATGTGTCTTTTCCTGTGCCTAGGACGGCCCAGTGGAGTTCTGAGAGAGTGTTTGCTGCTTGGTGGAGTTAGAAGATTCTGTTTGGGACACTGAGAGGATCGGGGACTTGGATTCATGGTATTGAACCATAGTTTGCTGTTAGTGCAGCTTCTGTGTGCCTTTGAATTATCCCCCAAGTCTCTAAAGTTCTTCCAAAATATTTATCTGTTGTCAATAGCTGTTTCCGGGTCCAAGCTCTGCTTCAGGTCCCAAAGTCAAACAAACACTGCGGCATCACTGGGAGTTAAAAACTATCTAAATTCTTTCACTTTAATAAAATGATCGGTGTGGCTGCTCTACCAGGTGTAACAATGAAGTTTAGCATCCAGGTATCCATGAAAACAGAATTTATGAAATTTAACGGAGTTTAAAGTTAGCAGGAAGTTAGCTCGCTAGTTTCCACCCAAACATAATAGACCATGTTCTGACTGAGAGGTTTCTGAAAAAATTAAAATGTGTAGCTTTGCTATCACTTCTGACATAAACAAAGACAGGAAACTATACAGCAGAGACTTTTATAGGGTTACTGAAGTTGGGCCTACTGATGTATAATGATCAGTGTTGGGTAAGTTACTTTAGATTAGTAACTTAAAAACTGCAGTTGTGGTGCTTTCGATTGTACTCAGAACTCGGGAATTCTGCCTTCCGAATAGGAAGATGTAGGTAACACCAGACTGCAGATGAGCTGCATACAGGGCTGGACTGGGACAAAAAATCGGCCTGACCATTTTGACTATATTATAGGAAAAATCATAAAGCCTTTGAATGAAAACAAATGCTGTTGTGACCAGAGATGGGCAGTAACGCATTACAAGTAACGCGTTACTGTAATCTGATTACTTTTTCCAAGTAACGAGTAAAGTAAGGGATTACTATTGCAAAAACGGTAATTAGATTACCGTTAATTTGCTGTAGGAACGCTGCGTTACTGCGTTACTAAAACCGTGATTTTTTTTTTGCGAGAATGTCTCATGACAGTGACGTAAGCGAGTGCAACGTTCGTGACAACAGCTGTGTGCAGATCAACAATGGATCATATATCGAGTGCGGGAGAGAGTATGAGCGTGCAGCGTTTAAAGCGTGGAAGTACTGACCTTACTTTGAGTTTGATTCCATAAAAAGTGACAAAAACATTAGCGTCCATCGTGCGTGGGAAGAAAACTTCTTTTTACAGCGAAAAAAACCCCTAAACTTCCAAGCAAGCACCGAATGCGCAACGACGTAATGGGAAATTCACAGAGAAACTCGCGGATTCTTCAACTGACCGCTGCGGCACACCTGCACCAGGGTAAACCTCCGCCTACGCCACTCCTGCTGTATAGATGAAAACAGAGCAACAGGACCGCTAGTCTTTGATTTTATTTATTTTCTGCTGTGTTTTACTTGCATCTATTTGAAAGACTGAGTGTAAAAACAAAAAATATTTTATTTCATCTGCTGCAATGTGCAGAAAAAAGGTTTAAATGTTAAACTAATTTCTTCAAGTCAGAGAATGTTGCATATAATTAAATTTTTGCTTGATGCATAAAGTTAAAAGGTTAAAACTAATAAAACAAGTTTTAAAAAGAGACTTTTCCATTTGATTATATTTTGTATGATGGATTATGCAGAAAAAGTAGAATTGGGCTGACAGATCTATCGCTTTATCACCTATTCAGGTTGTAAATCGTGTTTTTAAAAAGTAACTAAGTATTTAATTACTTTTGAAAATAAGTAATCAGTAAAGTAACAGGATTACTTTTTTGGGGAAGTAATCAGTAATTAGTTACTGATTACTTTTTTCAAGTAACTTGACCAACACTGGTTGTGACAGTGATGTACACTTTTCTGATGGTATATATGTATCAGTCTATCAATCGTTTGTTGTAGGATTCAGATAATATTTTTTTAAAAGCTAGATATTTTAAATGAGAATAAGAAAAAAAGTATTTCTTTGTGCCCCCCTCTCCCTGTTAATGCCCTACCTGGCCCCCTGGCAAAACTTTGCTAGACCCGCCCCTGCACAGTTACCAGCTGTCAGCTACGTAAAAAAGGATCCTGGTGTTATTTGTCTCTCAGAAACAGTTCACAACTTCCCTTCAACTCATTCATGTCACCCATGTCGCCTCTGTCAGTGCGCCCCAGGGTGGCTGTGGCTACAACGTAGCTTGCCATCACCAGTGTGTGAATGTGTGTGTGGATGACTGGTTTTGTAAAGCGCTTTGGGGTCCTTAGGGACTAGTAAAGCGCTATACAAATACAGGCCATTTACCAGGCCATTTACCCAAAAGGTAAACCTGTTTCTCCATCACCTGTTCAGCTCTGATGATTCAGTAAGGACATCTCCTGGTTTCAGCTTCATGTTTCCCTCTCACCAGATTACCAAACCGATATCATGACCAGCAGCTTTTACACCTGTGGCTCCAACAAACATCAGCTGATACTAGAAAGTAATATTAAATAAATTCTAACAACAGCTGACCAAGCTTAAACGTGCTGCTGTTGTTTAACACGACCTCCGCTGGTTTCTTCTTTCTGGCGCAAAGTGGGGAATAAACAAATGAGAGAAAAGCCGATCAGCTGATCATTGATCAGCAGAGATGGGCAGTAACGCGTTACTGTAGTTACTTGTAACGCGTTACTTGTAACGCGTTACTGTAATCTGATTACTTTTTTCAAGTAACGAGTAAAGTAAGGGATTACTATTGCAAAAACGGTCATTAGATTACTGTTGCTTTCCCGTAGGAACGCTGCATTACTGCGTTACTAAAACCGTGATTCTTCGCGAGAATGTCTCACGACAGTGACATAAGCGAGTGCGCCGTTAGTGACAACAGCTGTGTGCAGATCAACAATGGATCACATATCGATTGTGGGAGAGAGTATGAGCGTGCAGCGTTTAAAGCGTGGAAGTACTGACCTTACTTTGAGTTTGATTCCATAAAAAGTGACAAAAACATTAGCGTCCATCATGCGTGGGAAGAAAACTTATTTTTACAGCGAAAAAAACCCCTAAACTTCCAAGCAAGCATCGAGTGCGCAATGATGTAATGGGAAATTCACAGAGAAACTCGCGAATTCTTCAACTGACCGCGGCACACCTGCACCAGGGTAAACCTCCGCCTACGCCACTCCTGCTTTACAGGTGAAAATAGAGCAACAGGACCGCTAGTCTTTGACTTTATTTATTTTCTGCTGTGTTTTACTTGCATCTATTTGAAAGAGTGAGTGTAAACACAAAAAATATTTTATTTTATGTGCTGGAATGTGCAGAAAAAAGGTTTAAATGTTAAACTAATTTCTTCCAGTCAGAGAATGTTGCATATAATTAAATTTTTGCTTGATGCATAAAGTTAAAAGATTAAAACTGATAAAACAAGTTAAAAAAAGAGACTTTTCCATTTGATTACATTTTGTATGATGGATTATGTAGAAAAAGTAGAATTGGGCTGAAAGATCTATCGCTTTATCACCTCTTCAGGTTGTAAATCGTGTTTTTAAAAAGTAACTAAGTAACTAAGTAATTAATTACTTTTGAAAATAAGTAATCAGTTAAGTAACGGGATTACTTTTTTGGGGAAGTAATCAGTAATTAGTTACTGATTACTTTTTTCAAGTAACTTGACCAACACTGTTGATCAGTTTCATGATTGAAGTAGGAGAGGGAGGGGGAGAGAAGTAACTAACGCGTTACTTAATAACGCGTTAGTTTCTACACTGATAATGATGTGCTACGTGGTGGCTACCTATACAGTTATGTTAGCATAATATAAACACTAACATTTCCACTCGATAAAAGTTAGTGTGAGGGTTCCTGATGGTTAGGGGCAAATGCAATTGCATGGCAATTGTTTACAGACAGGATGCTGTAAACAAGCCAAACTTAATCAGGAGAACAACTGAGTTAATCCATCCACAATACGAGCTTAGTCATTAATATACTGCTGCATGAGCAAGGCTGTAGTTACATTGTAAAACTGAGCTTTAAAATAAATAGTGGTAACAAAAACCAAGAGAGGCCGACAGTGATCACTGCCTTTTTAGGGGCTTGTTCAGATTAAATGGAACAAGATGCAAAGCATTAAAACATGTTAAAAACACAACAGGGTTAATAAACACAGAGTAGCTTGAACCCGTAAGCAGGGTTCATACGTCATCACATAAAGACCGGATAAGGCGTTGTTAAGATATTAAAAAAGTGCTTAATTTATCATTTATAAACTATTAATCCTCCTTAGTATATAATTATTAAATACAGAAAAAAAGTTTCTTCTTTTTAAAATCATACTGCATATACAATGTGTTCATTGTGTCATTTAGAAAGTGTAAGTAACTGCTGAAGTCGAGCATTCAGTAGCTGTAATTCTTATGATATGATAATCAGTTTTAACCTCAAGTAGTTAATTTTACCTCCTGCAAATTTCTTGATTGAACCTTGTAAACTCGGTCCAGTTATATTTTAAGTAACTGGGGTGCTTCCATCTCTCAGAATCTCAGTAGGGGCTTTTGTCTTTTGAGCATCGTTTCACATTCTCAGCACCAAAAGAAGCTTTTAAGTGTCTTTTTCACTTCTAAGAAAGACAACAGCAATGTAAGGATGAACAGATGCTGTGTTGCTGAAAGGATTATATTTCTGATGGTGCAAGCCATCTGCACCGCCAACTACTATTCGAGGAGTCTGATAGTAAGAGATTCTTCTAAGTGTGCTCTGTAGATTTAGTTTTATGCAAATGGGTTTTACATTTGTCACATTATCTATATATTTCTTTATTATATGGCTTATTTATGCAAAGGCTTAGGGGTTAAAAAAAGTGGATTGACACTGTTGAGGCAGTTTGACACTTTACAAAGTTGGGCATTAAAATTCTTGTTAAAGAATCATTATAGCTGTGAATAAACAAGGGATCTTACTGTCAGTAGACAACATTATCCATATTTTGTTAGTAAAGTCCGACACTTTATCAAATATAAATATTCTGCTACATTATAATCAACAGCCAGTGCACCTTAACAATGTGTTTCCATTCTTTGCCTCCATATATTTGTGGTTTTATTTGTGTGTACCATCTTTTTTATTTTAATGAGTAATGCCCTGAAAAAGTGATGGCTACACATGACACAGTTTAGTCTTAAGCAAGAAATAATTACCACTCTAAGGATTGTCACAGTCTGACTGCCTACAAGGACTCTAATTGTTTTTGACATTTTTTTTTTATTGCAGCACATTAACTCATCTTTAGTTGTCAAATGAAGAGGAGCTGGCTGAAAACGAAACAGGAGGCAGATTGCACATGACTTGAGGAAATATGGATAATAAGTAGGTATTAATGCAGGGGAAAAATGGTTTCTGAGCATTACTGTGATAGCATCATCAGTTTGTTATGTTGTTAGAAAAAATGCAGTTGCTAATACTTTAAGAGGGCAATGCCATACATAGTAACACTTACAAGATTTGTGCTAGGCAGTACTTTCAGTGCACAAGCAGTACATAGTTGTTGAGCTCCGGTTTTGCATAACTTTATTTGAGTATATATTTGAGTTGGACTTACATTTAGATCCTTTGTGGTGACAAATGTGAGCCCTTTATCACTATGAATAGTAAGGGATTTTTGTTTAGGTCTTAATGTTTTGGAGTCATCATTGGACAAAACTAAAGCTAAGCCAATCCTTCCACGACTTTTTCCATATCAATTTTTTATTATCTTTTGAGTAAATAACAAAAAACAATAACAGATATAAATATATTTTTACCAGGAGAAACTCTAAAGCTGATCAATTAAAATGAACAAGCAAAAACAAGTAAAACAGAAGAACACAATTCCACAAAGCTGTTTTAAATGCAAAACAGAAAAGGTCCCCAAACCCAAAACAGCAACCCAAAACTGCTCCAAACCAAATAAAACCTTTGGCTATAGCTAATGCATGTATTTTGTGTTGTTATATAATGGTATTCCACAAATTAAGAGATTACTAATTATCAAAAAAAAAACAAAAAAAACATGTAAATACAGCTGCACTTTGCTGCTTTTAATCTGCTTTTAGCTTTTAGCAGGTGGTAATTAGTTTAATCCAGGTGATGCAGAGGGGATTTCTACTTACCTTACTTTTCTCTCATTACCTGTTCAAGTCTAAGTATTCTTCCACTGTAAAGAAAAATGATTTGTCTCAACCACAAAACACTATACTTGTCTATGATGTCAGTTTAGAGATTTTAAAAATTTGAACTCATTCGCAGAGCTGACCTGATACTACATTACAAGTTTGCTATCTGTATGCTAGCAAAAGTCAAGGTTTGTGATACAACCTGTGATCTGGAATAACTTTAAAATAAATTTTGAAAAGATCACTTCAAAACTGCCAACTGCTAGATATCATAAATTTACAAATAACCTGAAAGCTCCAACAACTTAGGCACTGTACCTGCATAACAAAGCTAGTTTTCATACTTATACTCTCCACTATATATATATATATATATATATATATATATATATATATATATATATATATATATATATATATATATATATATATATATATATATATTTACACCAGGTTGTGCAGTGCAGATGACAATGGATGTTAACCCCAGGTTTATAGATTGCAGCAAAAGTCATGACAAGTGTCAAGGTGGAAAAATCCATAAAAACAAGAGCAAAGAGCAAGAGATAAATAATACATGCCTGTTCTTAGATGAACAGGTTTATCTTGTATATTAAAATCAATGTGAATCCGTCCCTAAAACCAGCTTAAAGTCTTACCTAATCTTTTAGTCTGAACCTCTCAGACTGGGTTTTAGCTAGACGCCCCCATGCTTCGTCCTCTATGCTGCCCTTATTTGCCAGGCTCTTTTCATCTTCTACATTTCTTTCATGTTTCTCTCCTCTTATATTGTTATTAACCCTCCTTTCATCTGTTTTTCAGGCATACACTCCCTTCATCTCCAGATGCCTTGTTACAGCAGGTCATTTACTGCAAGCTTCTTGGCTGCAGGCTGGGCAAGTAGTGAGAAATGTTCAATCGTTGCAACATTTCATGTTTCAAAAGCACAGCCACTGTATGTATCCTGTTGATGAGTGCTTGAGCAAGAGAATAGACCTACAATTATTGCAAACTGTGTGAGAATGTCTGTTAAATACATCAAACAACTTCCTCAAACATCCACTTTTCCACTGCCTTCACTATGATAATGGACATGGACAAAATATCCCAGGATCGTTTGGTGAGTAAGGTGCAGTGAACTCTAGTGGATTTGTATGTGTGTGTGGATTTCAGATCTGATGTAACCGAGTAATCTGTACTTTGCACTTCACTGTGTAAATGCCCAGTTAATGCTTTTGTCATTATCTGCTATGGAGAATTAAATGAGGTTGGATCCGCAGTAATTTGAGTACCTACTCCCCACAGGTTTAAGTTATAGAACAAGGGTTCTTAGAGGCAAATAGAAAAACATGTTTTGAGCAGTGCATGACTACAATTTATTAATTATGTAAGTAGTATTCATTCTCCATACGCAAACTTATCAAATCAATTAAATGCTGGCAAACACAACTCCAAGGTAATTATGAAACCAAATTTTCTGTGATGGTTTAAGGACAGAATGATAAATTACATACATGGCATACCTTTGAATAATGTGTACTTGACAGGGCTACAGTAAACACAATTTACATCCTTTTTTCTCTGCAAGCAGGATTTGCTGGGGTAGTTTATAATTGAGTCCAGTGGTGCATGAACTTTCTACAGCTGCAATCTGTCTACACACAGTTATTTCTCCCTCTGCAGGCTGCAGCTTTCTTTTGTCAACTCTGCCTCACATCACAACAGTCCCCAAACATGAGAGATCTTGATGAAACCAGAATGTAATTATTAGTGTAGTAGTTCTTGGTTGGTGGCAGGATCTCTGCATGGTTCAGCAAACAACACGCTCTCTGTTCAAATGAAGAACATTTGGCTCCTTTCAAGAGCAATTATTTCAACCTTCAGTCAGGCTCTCCCCAACCAATGAATAACGCAATAGTAGAATTTGCTTAATCAGCCAGGTGAGGAAATTCCAAAAAGTTGATTCTGTTCATCTAGACGTAGCGTTTTCAGTTGAAGAAACGTTTCGTCACTCATCCAAGTGACTTCTTGAGGTTTCCCCAACCTTATAAACAGTATATTTGCATAATGACTAACACTAACACAGCTGACTAACAATAGGCAATGATGTCAGTTTCATGGTCATTAAGATCCAAATTGTCATGAGCACTGATCAATGGCTATGACTACCATTTACAGAGAGTTGGAAAATGGCTATAATCACAGCATTGTAAGATGGTAAAAGATGTGGTCTTAGACCCCCTCCTCGATTCAGAGATGGTCTTTCCCTTTTCACGTAATTGGCCTCCTCCCTGTCCAGGATGTGTGAATTCTTATCACTGAAAAAGTGTCCACTGGCCTGTAGGTGTGAATAGACTGCGGAGTCCTGGCCTCTTCTGTGTTGTGCAATCCGCTCAGTCAGAGGTTGTTTGGTTTCCCTGATGTATAAATCGCAACAATCCTCCTGGCACTTAACAGTGTACACTATATAACTGTTTGTGCCAAGGAGCCCGATCTTTGGGGTGGACCAATTTTTTTGGAGTTTTGGGGTTTGAAAGCCACAGAGACGTGGTGTATAAAGAAAATATGTTTCAGCTGTTCTGATGCTCCTGACACATAAGGGATTGCTGCTTAGGCAGCAATTGTCCTTCTTCTCTTCTGGACTTTGGAGCTTTCTTTAAGTGTTTTCCCACTTTTGACAAATGTCCAGCTGGGCTAACCACATTTACTCAGGGCCTCCTTGGTATGATGTTCTTCTGCTTTCCTGGCTGCTCCGTCTGTGGGATGGCGTTTGCTCTTTGTTGTTGCAGTCTGATGACACCCAGTTTGTGCTCCAGTGGATGATGAGAGTCAGTCCTTAAATACTGATCTGTATGTACATTTACGGTACTCACCAACGTTTAAATGTCCCCCATTTCTGATGGTCCAAGAAGGCTAGCCTGTCATTTTTCATATCCTCCCTGGTGAACTTGATGTGTTGATCCACCGAGTTAATGTGATCAGTGAACTGTGGTACATCCTGAGATTTGATATTTGCCCAGGTGTCATCCACATACCTGAACCAATGACTTGATGGTGTTCCAGGATAGGGTTTCATTTGGTCTTCTTGCAGAGGTTGGGGTCATCCTGTAATCTCTTACGAACATCCTCCACTGGAACACAAGTGAAGAAAGACGCAATATCACACAAAACAATTTGTCTATCTGCCTCCGTAATGACATCTCTCACCTTCTCAACAAAATCAAGAAGTTCTGGATGTGGTGTTTAGAGCTGCCTGCCAACAGGTTGAGAAAGCCAGAAACTTTAAGAAGTTATAGTTATGATCATACAGACAAATGGTCTTAAATAACTTTCCCAATTTTTCTAAAATAAATTGGGACAAAAAAAAAAAGTCCGTCAACAATTTAAAAATAATAGATAAAATCAGGCCCAGAATAAATACTTTAAAGAAAAAAAACATACAAGTGTCACCAGTCTGATTGATTTGCACTGGTATTTTGGATCAAAGTTAGACTAATTAAACTGCAGTTTACAGTCACAGCAGTTTCTGTTTTGTCTCCCTCAACAGGTATGGAGCTGAAAGGAGACAGCTGAAGTGAAATAGTATTTAATCATGATTGACAATAACACATTATGCGTGTATAGCTGTCATTGCATCTTTTCACTTGTGTAAGCTCGCTTTGACCACAGTTTCCAGTTTTAAAAAAAATGCATTTCCAAACATACATTCATTCTCTTCTGTACCCGCAGAGAACATGCAAACTCTGCACAGAAAGTCCCCTGATGGTGGAATTGGCAATTGCAAACATAAAGCATGAAATATCTCAAAACCGCTGTCCCTGTGCTGTTGGCTTCCTCCATGTTACTGTACCTCTACAACTGGTGGTGCTGTAACTTGATCAAGTAAATACAGAACAACATATAGCTAAAAAGAATCGACTGAACCATACATAGGCTAATTTTCACTAATATCCACTCCATCTCTTGAAAATATATTGGAGGGTAATTAAACAAACGAAAACAAAGAAAATAAATACATACATAATAACACATTAGCCAAAGAGAAATGCCAATTAATAACAGAGGAAAAGACTTCTACTAACAGGTCTTTGATACTCTGACAAAAATAAAAAGAAAGAAACTATGAGAAAAGGCTATTTTAACCATATTTAACACTTTTAAATTAGAATGTAAAATAAATAAGTGATTCACACTCTGCTAATTCATGTCTGGTTTGCTTTTTGGTCTGAGCAAAAAGATCTGGCTTAATTTGAATATTCTTGGCCAGGTCATGCAGTGCTTTATCTTTGCCCACTGCATCGGCAGTTCACACTTTGTTTGACGAGATATAACAAAAAAGAAATTAAAGGTTTCTGGAAAGAGGAGCGTTTGAAACCTTGCAATTTGCTCCTGCTCTGTTCCTCTCCACACTCGACACGTCACTTCCTAATGGGCATTTTTTTTGGACCTGTATCCCTTTACAGTCCTGCCCTCTGCACAGCATAACACCAAATCAATATGTGGGATAATACTGTGACAATATGTTTTGGAAAATTATACAATGGTCTATTGGTTTATTAATTAAGCATGTGATGCTCAGTATAGGATTTGCTACCAGTCCCTTAACCTAAGTACTTTGATTTGACATAACTATGTGCTGTTATAATCGTCAGTGTAGCTTTAATTATTACACAAGTCTTTTTGGCACAGCCTCAAACCTTTCTGATTTGGGTTTTTGGATCTTCTCAATATTCAAGTGGGTGGAAACACACACAACACCAAATCTATTTTAAGGGTGTGACGTTGAGAGAGCTGCAAAAACATATCTTGGTGCAGCTTTCCACCAAGATCTTGACTCTTCACATGCTGGAAACTATCTCCAAGGTAATGTGCCCAATCTAATGCAGTTATTGTACAGCATGTGCTTGTGGCTTAGCAGCTGTCAAAGGGTAAACTACAAGACCAATAGAATGTCAGTGTTCCACGAATCCCGTAGTAGCATTCCTTCGCAGCATATTCTAAAAGTGGTCCTTCTTTGTAATGTGAATCATTAAATATTTGCTAGGAAACTGTGATTTTTTTTTTTGAAATCGGAGTATTTGTTGAACCTTCTGATATAAAAAAAATATATATATTAAAAAGTAAATACTGATTTGCATATATGAATTTTATTCTGTATCATTTTGGCATTTTTGTGCAATTTATTGCTCAAGAAATTTATTTTGCAATTTATTGGGGTTTTATCTACATTTAGTATCCCTGTTTTAGTGGCTATGGGAAGTAGGCAATGGATTAATATATTTTTTTAAAAAAGAGAAAACAATCTATTTTATTGTTAGTGGTTAGACAATTGCACTGCAGTGCAAGAAGCAGGTAAGCCATCAATATTATTTTATTACACATTATGAAACTTGAAAGTTAATCACATGGGATACATATTCTTTTAAATATGTTGTATAACTCACTTACAGCAAAACCACTGAAAGCAATATTATTCATAAGACATATAAGACCCTGAGGCCTATCTGACTGGAACATCTTATTAGAATAATAACACTAATGGTATATTTGGTATGATCACAACTGGCACGTTGGATGACACGAAAATGAGTATAATACAAAGCTTCAAATATTACACTTTCATTACTAAGCAGTTCTAAAGATCAAATATTATAAAAGCTTGAGAACTACTGAACCACCTAGACAGACGCACACCTGCGACCACAGTTCAATTCTTTATAGCCCCGAGGAATTTAATTTATCTTTTTTTTTTCTTTTTTTCTTTTTTATGTTTAGCAACAGTTGCAAACCCAATGTAGATAAATTACACTTGGCAAGTACTGCATTATGGTTTGCAGAACACATTTTGATTAGGAATATAAGTCTAATTTATTGTTAATATTCAGCATTATATCTGCTTTGATTTGTAACAACAAATTAACAGTTCACAAAAATAATATACTTATGATCTGCCACCTGCAAGCATTCACTATTGTTAGTATGAAACGCTGTGAGTCTCCTTCTTCACTTTTTGTCTCATCCAGCAATAAGTCTAATATCACACTACGCAAGTGCAGCAATCAATCTAGACTAGCTAGATTGTAGATTATTTATTAGTTTTGCACACATTTACTTTATAATTGTCTAATAATACAGAAATGCCGACTGCCCTTTTAAGTAAAATACAGTCATGAACATTTGTTTATTTTCACCCTCCACTTTTGTTAAATCTTTGCATATGCACACGGCATAAGGTAGTATGCGTATGTAAGCTGTTTGCAGGCCTCTTCATTAACTTTTAAAATGGTAAAATTGTCTATTTTTGCTCAAGCAGAGCGTTCCGCACTCTTCCACCAGAAATTCTTAGAACCTATACAAAGCTGCCTCAGTTGATCTGTCGCTAGAAATAGCTCAACTGCAAAGGCAGGGATTCTTGTTTGTTTTGTTCAATGACATTCCCCAAACAAAAGCTGAAAAAGAAGCCTGTCTTCTTTAAGAGGGGAAACAAAATATGAGGATATCTTCCAAGAGGTGCCAGAGGGATCTGTCTCTCTTTCCTTTCCATCTCCCTGCCATGACTGGAAGGGGGTTTTCTGAGGAAAACAACGGTGCTGTCAACAGCTAGTGCAGTGAGTGCTAGAGGCCAATCGGAGGAGGAAGCAGCACTTAATGTAAGGGAATGGATTAGAGAGGCTGATTATGCCTCAGAGGTGAGAGCACTGCAAAGTGAAAGAAAGGAAAAGCTGGAGCAAGCAAGTGTTAATTTCTTTGAATATGAGCAGCGTGCATGTATTTCTAGGAGACTTATGTGCTTTTTGTGCTTAACAACAATGTGTTTGTTGGCAAACTAGGTAGGTATAGTGCAGTTTTATATGTAATGTGTATGTTTATAAATGTGTTAATTACTGTGGATGTGGGTGCGTGCATGTGCTAGCCAAAGCAAAAATAAAGTTGGTTATAAACAAGCTTACATTCCTGTATTTTCTGTACACTGCCTCTGCTCGTGCATAGCTGAAAAGGCAGACATGTTCCTCCTGAGAGGTTCTGGATACAGACTTGCCCCAGATTTTGAAATTGTGCTGCTAACTTGTCACTAACACAAACAAGCAGCATCATACAATGCTCACACTGCACTTTTTCTGTATCTTTGACAAAGTTGCATGAAAAAGTTATTGTTTAGTCTACAGACAATAAGCTCAGCCTACTTGATCTTACTCATTCAGAATCCTAACACATCCTGTCATTCATACATACAGCACTGTATCTCTCCTTGATAACTTTTGCCCACTTGATCACCCGGGGAACTCTATTTGAGATATAATGTGAAATGTATTAGATTAAATAAAACAACTCAAACAAACATAAAATTTACATTCTTCCAAATACACTGGCAAAAAAACCTGATTCCTCTCATTGTTCTCCCTAGAAGTCAGTCAGCATGATAGAAACCTGCTTCTTGTTTTTTGCAAAATATATCAAAAGTACACATTTTTACTTACAATACAGCCAAAAATAGAGTACAATTGAACTGCTTGACTGACATCTTTGTTTCACATTTACCTGGCATAGAAAACCTCTCGACGACTTTGCCTTTGAAAAATAACATCATGGCATCATCCCAATACTGAAGAAATCATTCGACTCAGAATTATAAATCGTTTGGTTTATTTTGATGCCTCATTCCTGACCTGCTTGTTGATGTTATTAACTGCTTCATTAGTATCACATGATAGTGTTGCTTAAAAGTAAAGTGAGCCTATGTTTCCTCTTTAATCCTATGTTTTACATTATAACCTTGTTATAATGGATGGATGTATCCCTAAGTTCCTTCTAAGTTCCTTCTCAACACTATCAGTGAGTGCTTGTTTGAAGGGAATTGTTGTATTATTGGAGGTACTCTTTCCAATATGGTAGGTCTTTAAAAGTATGAAATTCTTTCAGATCACTGTTGTTGTGACTAGAAAAACTGTCCTGAAATTACTTTGTCTTTACTAAGACTAAATGGAGAACAAGTTAATTTCCTTCCGGCCTTTTACTCTTTGACATCTATAAATGACATTTATAAATACAAAAAAAGATGGCTACAGATGATCTCATATGTCCTTATTGTGGAGCTAAAGGTTAAATTGTCATGTTGACAAATAAAGTTGCTGCCAATCAGATGCTTTCCAGATGGTATTGCATGGTCAATCAAAAACACCACTAGTTTAAATGCATTCCCAAATCATGACAGAGTCATGATTCTTAGTTTTCGTGTATTTTTGTATTTTGTTCTTTATTTAGGCCATTGTTCCTGGGTTGCTCTGTTTAGTTGTTCCTTATTTAATTTCCCCTTGTGACTTTTACCCCCTGTGTGCCCCTCTGTGTATCTGTGAGCCCCCGTCTCCCCTCCTTGTGTTTTATTCCATGTTTCCCCAGCCCGCTATACCTGTGCTCTCCCCGTGGTCTCTCTCTCCTCCTGTCTGCACCTCTGTGTACTTCCTGTTTTATTTTGACAGTCTCCCGTCAGTGTTGTGTTACTCCTGCCGTGTCTCGTTATGATTATCTGAGTCAGCTGTGTTCCCCGTGTGCTCCCACTTCCCTCGTTAACCCTCTGTGTATTTATGTGCATGTCTCCCTCGGTTCGGTGTCGCGTCGTCAATGTCTCCTCCCTGAACCTGTGTGCCTTTCTGTGTTCCCTCGGTCCTCAGTTTAGTTTACCCAGTTTAGTTCTGTTTCTTTGTAAGGCCTGCAATAAAGCAGCGATTTTGAGTTCAGCTTCTGTCTCTGTGAGTTTTGCGTTTGGGTCCTCATCTGCCTTCACACAGCTAGTTCATGACAGACAGAGCCTCTACCATGCTTCACAGGTTGCTGTAGACAATGTTGTCATTCTACTGTCTCTCTACTGACCTCCAAATTTTGTACAATAAAGGATGTAAATCACAAACTTCTGATTTATATTCATTATTCCAAAAGGCCAATGCTGGCAATTTGTGATGAGGTTTTCAGATAACACTAGATCAACTGAAAGTCCATAGCTGACTCTCAGGTCTTGTATCAGGGCTTTGTTGGATCTGGACATGAATTTCAGATACTGTTCACATGCTGTCGACTTTTCTTCTTCTTTATTGTCCTCCACTTGCTCGTTTTTTTTGTTTGTTTGTTTTTAAGGACAGACTGTGTATGCCATCTGTCTGAATATACTTGTTGATGCAAATAAAACTACTTAATCCAAAGAAATAGAATTAAAGTATGTGTTTTTATGACAGACTAATAGCAACGAAATCCCTAAATATCCACTGTAAAATTGTTTATGTGTAGACACACCACTGATTCAACACCTGAATTGATGCCTTTTTTTTTATCCTTGAATTATTCATACGTCAGTGGTAAGTTGTTTAACAACCAAGCAAGATACTCTTCTGTAAATGGTCAGGTACTGGAGCAGACTGGAAACGAGTGAGGAAAAAAAACTTTATTCCAAAGGAAAGCCTGGAGAAATATTGGTCAACACCACTTTAAAAAATACAATACAAGTTGCGTCCTTGGAGCACAATATAAATAAATACAGTGGGGCAAAAAAGTATTTAGTCAGCCACCGATTGTGCAAGTTCCCCCACCTAAAATGATGACAGAGGTCAGTAATTTGCACCAGAGGTACACTTCAACTGTGAGAGACAGAATGTGAAAAAAAAATCCATGAATCCACATGGTAGGATTTGTAAAGAATTTATTCGTAAATTAGGGTGGAAAATAAGTATTTGGTCAATAACAAAAATACAACTCAATACTTTGTAACATAACCTTTGTTGGCAATAACAGAGGTCAAACGTTTACTATAGGTCTTTACCAGGTTTGCACACACAGTAGCTGGTATTTTGGCCCATTCCTCCATGCAGATCTTCTCGAGAGCAGTGATGTTTTGGGGCTGTCGCCGAGCAACACGGACTTTCAACTCCCGCCACAGATTTTCTATGGGGTTGAGGTCTGGAGACTGGCTAGGCCACTCCGGGACTTTCAAATGCTTCTTACGGAGCCACTCCTTTGTTGCCCGGGCAGTGTGTTTTGGATCATTGTCATGTTGGAAGACCTAGCCTCGTTTCATCTTCAAAGTTCTCACTGATGGAAGGAGGTTTTGGCTCAAAATCTCACGATACATGGCCCCATTCATTCTGTCCTTAACACGGATCAGTCGTCCTGTCCCCTTGGCAGAAAAACAGCCCCATAGCATGATGTTTCCACCCCCATGCTTCACAGTAGGTATGGTGTTCTTGGGATGCAACTCAGTATTCTTCTTCCTCCAAACACGACGAGTTGAGTTTATACCAAAAAGTTCTACTTTGGTTTCATCTGACCACATGACATTCTCCCAATCCTCTGCTGTATCATCCATGTGCTCTCTGGCAAACTTCAGACGGGCCTGGACATGCACTGGCTTCAGCAGCGGAACACGTCTGGCACTGCGGGATTTGATTCCCTGCCGTTGTAGTGTGTTACTGATGGTGACCTTTGTTACTTTGGTCCCAGCTCTCTGCAGGTCATTCACCAGGTCCCCCCGTGTGGTTCTGGGATCTTTGCTCACCGTTCTCATGATCATTTTGACCCCACGGGATGAGATCTTGCGTGGAGCCCCAGATCGAGGGAGATTATCAGTGGTCTTGTATGTCTTCCATTTTCTGATGATTGCTCCCACAGTTGATTTTTTCACACCAAGCTGCTTGCCTATTGTAGATTCACTCTTCCCAGTCTGGTGCAGGTCTACAATACTTTTCCTGGTGTCCTTCGAAAGCTCTTTGGTCTTGGCCATGGCGGAGTTTGGAGTCCGACTGTTTGAGGCTGTGGACAGGTGTCTTTTATACAGATGATGAGTTCAAACAGGTGCCATTCATACAGGTAACGAGTGGGGGACAGAAAAGCTTCTTACAGAAGACGTTACAGGTCTGTGAGAGCCAGAGATTTTCCTTGTTTGAGGTGACCAAATACTTATTTTCCACCCTAATTTACGAATAAATTCTTTACAAATCCTACCATGTGAATTCATGGATTTTTTTTTCACATTCTGTCTCTCACAGTTGAAGTGTACCTCTGGTGCAAATTACTGACCTCTGTCATCATTTTAAGTGGGGGAACTTGCACAATCGGTGGCTGACTAAATACTTTTTTGCCCCACTGTAAGCCTCGGCTCAAAACTTTAGCACAGTACTGCACAGTGCTTATGTTGGCCTCAGGCACTCATTGACCAAATTTTACAATTATGAGAAAATGTGTCAACTGACACATGCCTGGATTTTCAGTCTCTGCTTACATACATAAGATATCTCTTCCTTTTGCATGCGTGCTGCTTTTTGACAATGCATATAATTTGCATGAGATGCTTTTGTGATTTTCATTCACACTTACATGATGCTTCCTCCCTTTTTCTGCATTTTCATCAAAATACTCACCACCTCAGACTGCAATGCAAACCAAATCATTGCCAAGTCAATTATATTTGAATTGTTTCATTATAAACCCCTGAAGGAAAGAAAATGTTGTTGTTTTTTTGTAATTTCTTACTGTGTGCTCCAAAACTACATCAGTCATGTCAGTGTTTATTAGCCAAAAGTAAAATATAATAAACAACTTAAATGTTTCCTCAGGGGACAAAACCTTACACAGGTAATATGGGGGGAAAAAAAGGTTTTTAAAAAATTGTAGAGCTTGTAGTTCAGTGAGCACAGGTCAGTCCCTCCAAGAGGCCTGCTCAGCACATTGGGATTTTTGAGAACAAGTTTGGCCGGGGGTCTGCACCATAGCCCTTTAAATAGCTTTGTCATCTTCAATTACTAAATCCGACTCAAAACTTTGATTAAAAAAACAGCAAGATCAATTAACTGAACAGAAATGTCACACTGCTGTTTTATTCAATCAAAAAAAAATTTTAGATCAGCAGTTTCTGATCATCTTGGTGCCATGCTACAACTAAACACCTTGTGTGCAATTAGCATTCATTATTGTTGTGTGCAGGGATTGTGGAAATTTGTTTAGAGTGCAATGCTTTCTTATAAATAAAGTCTATTATATCATGACTTGATCTACTTGGCCCTTACAAAGAGGTCAGCCAAGCTTAAAAAGCCCATTTTTTTGTAAATGCTAAACATTTCCCCCTTATATCTATTTTTTCCTTTCTTTATTCAAGCTTCCCTTTCATGTCTATTATTCAGCTCTGCTCGCCTAAACGCATAACTTACAGTGCTCCTTCTCCTTTACTTATTTTTCATATAGTGCTTGCTTTTTACTTGAAAAATGGAGGGAGCGGGTGTTTGTGTGTGTGTCTGTGCATATATGTGTGGGTAGTGGTAGTGGAGACCTCAGGGGGTACCCAAGGCGAGACAGAATGTAAGCACAGCATGAGTAATGAAATAATGACTGAAATATAAAAGGACGAGGCAGGCCGTGCTCTCTCTATCCGGGGGCCGACAGGTGTTTGCCGGCGCACTGGTGCAGAATCCATTTGAAGGCTGTCAGAGGATGGCTGCCGAGAAGTGAATGTGCTTTAATTACAAGTTGTTCACGCCGAGACGTTGCTTTAGCCCTCCTACAAAATGTAAATGTGTAGGTATGTGGTCTGCCTAACATCTTTCACTTGCATTTTTCAAAAAGAACTCTTTCTTAAGTGCATTTTTAATGATCCAAAATCTGAGAAATGGTATATGGATTAAAGAGTGCCTTGTGGTCAGTATTCACTTTATAGACAGGGGGTAAAAAAGTTTAAGTGCTGATGGTCATGGTAATGGTCTTCACAAACCACTGAACTGAAGCCATAAATACAATGATGGCATACTGGAAGTAAAAGTCATAATTGAATTGGTTAATTGTTAGGGTACAGAAGGAGTGGTATATACAGTGATTGGTGGTGTTCTTCATCTTGCACTTAAAGCCTTTTTAGGTTTTTGCCTACTCTTTTTCAAACAAATAATGGAATGATATTTTGTAATGATTGTGAAGGCACATGTTTGAAATGTTTGAATTAAAAATGAACTGAACTGAACTGAACTAAAGGCAAAAATAGTTGATTTAATTCAAAGGTACACCAGGGGAAAAAAAGGTCTGTTTCTACCAGTGTTTATCGATACGTTTTACTTCCCTGTTCATTTTAGTGTATTTTGATGCAGGTAATTTATCAACAGCGATTATTAGCTGCCACTGTGATAAAGGCAATTGTTTCTCCAGCAGCTATTCTTTTCCTCTCCCTCTGTGTCCTTTTCACCAGACTGACAGATCTACTTGGTTATATCTTGGAAAAATAATTTGTAATTGTCCTCAATTTGACATTTGAATCAACCTTAATTAAAATTTCTGCAAGGAGGTAACCCAAACTTTCCTCAGCAGAGGTTGATTTACATGCTTGTTTAATATGCACTTTTGCTTTTAATCCAAGAGGTAAAACATTAAAATTTCATCCCGTGGATGGAGAGTGTAGTATGTACGGGCATTCACAAAAGTTTTCAGGCCTTGGGGAAGATCACATTTAGGTTTAAATTGAATTCAATAGTAATTGCTGTCCACCATCTGTCTGCATAATGCATTGTGAAATGCTCAACAGATCTACAGTTGGGCTTGCATATAAATAGACAGTAACACAACTTTCCTTTCCCGAAGCTGTTTATATTCGTTGATGGTTTGTTGGTCTTTTTGCCTTTAATTTTGTTTTCAGCAAGTTAAATGCATGCAAAACTGTGCTGGGGCTGATTGGTCATTGCAGAATATACACTTTCTTATTTGGTAATGTCCTGCACTGGTTTTGCAGTATGCTTAGACTGATTATGGGTTGTTTTTTTTTATGATCTAGTTGCTGGATTTGGTCAAATACAAGTAGTCTACTGCTACTACTACTAGGAAGTGGCACACACCGTACCTCCTGTTTGGACACAGTTTTAAAAACTTCCCGGTCCTTGCCTAAGTTAGTGGCATATAACGGGACCAGAGTAACATGGGTGAATCAACAATCAACAGCTTACAAGTTCTTCATGTCAGTTTATCAATACAGTTTACTTGCCTTGCTCAAGGACATCTCAGGTGGCCAGTAAATGATGAGAGAAAATAGGGAAGCTAATTACCATTTCCTGCATAAATAAACTGTTTATGATGTTTCACAACTACCCTGTCTTTCTCAGCCCTTTTCTAAACTCTTTGTGCATGTCCATCAAATTAGCAAGATCATTAGCGAAGCCTCTTGTTTTCCACAATTTCACTCCTGCTGGTGTGCATTCTTGCCACCTCTTTTTGATTTGAAAATGAACTCCTTGGATACATAATCCATCGAATCATAATGATGGTTTACAGTTAATGCTCAAATCTCTGATTCCATATAGGTAAGCTAAGATATTCAAGGTATCTTGTTAGAAAAGCAGCAAAGGAGTTTCTGTTTTCTCACACAGAGAAGGAAAGAGGTCATGAATTTATATGAGTTTCAATAGCAATGAAGCACATTTGAGCATTGCCGGTGCCAGGTTTACCAGGGCGAGTCCCCGACGACACAGTCATTTTATGGGTTCATCCAAAGCTAGTGGGGTGTAAAATAGACTGTGGCGATAGACCAAACACACTCAATGGCAGCCCTCCGCTAGGCTCTGAAATCATACTAAGGATAACAATGAGCTGTGGAGCTGCACACAAAGTCATAGCAACCTGAGATCATAGGTAGGCATAATTTATGAAAATATTGCTGTTCTTTTAATGGGTAACGTGGAAAGTTGTTGAAGAAAAGGCTAATATTTGATCAAGAGCTAAAAAGTAAATTAACCCTTTCAGCTAGCATTTCCACTGCTTATAAAAAAACACCACAAGTATTGATGACTGCACTTGGAAGTAGGTAGAAAAATAATTGGCCATTAAAAAAAAATTAATTACAGTCAGTACCAGTCATACTTGTTAGGTACTGGGATGAGTCTGGCTTAATATTCACCTTTGTGTCCAATGTCATCCTGTACTAAGTTAGTAAAAAAACATATGTATTATTATTATTATTATTATTATTATTATTATTATTATTATTATTATTATTATAGTGAAAGCTGACTGTTCTTTACACTTATATTTAGGCCTACAAAAGTCTAAATTGCTATGCAGTGACTCATAAGCCTGCAAAACTGGACAGTCTGGATGGTATTTGATAACTTCAA
The DNA here is from genome assembly GCF_057381915.1 of Diplotaxodon limnothrissa. NCBI lineage: Eukaryota > Metazoa > Chordata > Actinopteri > Cichliformes > Cichlidae > Diplotaxodon > Diplotaxodon limnothrissa. The sequence goes on from NC_140610.1 coordinate 37,292,070, forward strand.
AGTTCACCAGCTGATAGGCAACATGCACCTTAGCCTCCCCTATCTGATCCACTGTGCTGAAATACAGTCCCATGATAATGCTGCTTAGCTTGGAGCTCAAGATGAAAGGATTCATTGCAGGCATCCAGTATCTGAGGGAGAGCCGGAACAAATCCACCAACATGGCAGATATGTCTCAAAGAATCTCAAAGAAATGAGTCAAGTTGTTCACTTTTGGGGACTTTCTGCTTGTGTTTGAATTCTCTATGCGTTCTTTTGGTGCCACCACCTTATTAGGGAAGCATTTTAGGTAAATGGCCTGAAAGCAGAAGTCTTTTGGGTTTGTGTATTCATCATCATTGCACTGCTTCTGTGATTAAATCAACATTTTTGTAATTATTCAAATATATTCAGCAACTGAAGGTAATGTCACATTTCTTCTGGAACCCAAACTCTGGTTCTTGTAACTTGTAAAATGTTTTATCTAGAAATGTCAGCTCGTTCTGCTCTTAGAGTCTGCACAGTTGGATTGTAGAAGGACAATCCAACTAGTTTCAAAAATGTAAATATGCTCACATTAATTTTTCATTAGTGTTCCCTTTCCCTGTCATTCCTCTCTTCTGTTGAATTGTGATTTGGCAGAAAGGTTTAGATTTGACATGTCTGTACTCATTTAGAATTGAATTTGCCTGTTTCTGTTTTGTTTAATCATAATATTGAGCTCTGTCCACATGTCTTATCTCTGCTCATTTTCCATTGATTTATTTCCTTATTAATCCCACTGCATGGTAAGCAGGCTTGCTGATCAATTAAGCACTTGCATTTGATGGGAAGTGTTTTAATGGTAACTGAGCAAATTGACCTGTAAGCGAAGCTACAGAGATTATACCAGGTGATTTGGTACTTGACACAGGGGTCAGAATGTGTCCAATTAGTATTCTCCAGAGAAGTTCAGACTGATGACTGTCTCATATAGTGCCTCCATCCTGTCTCTATAAAGACATTATATAAAACAGTGAAACAATAGCTTTTCAATCTAAAGTTCCAACTTGGTTGGAAGGTTAAACTTCCATGAGCATGTTTATCAATACTGCATGCTTTTTCTTTGTTGCAGTATAGATCATTATGTCTTATAGCTCATTAAAGCAAGATTTTTAGAATTTTTCTGTCACGGCCTGGGGGATCGGCGAGACGCTGATCGGCCTTTTTCTTTCTTTTCTCTCTCTCGCACGCTCTCTCTCCTCCTCTCTGTCGCCGGGGCAGAACTCATTGTGGGTTCACGCCCTCGGCCCACGCCCACGGAAAAGAACACACCTGATGCCCATCAAGGTGAACGGCATTTAAGCCAGGAGGTGATTGCTGGTCTTCGCTGGATCGTTGTCTACCACGCGCCAGTGAGAGTCAAGCTACAGCTCAAGATAAGTCAAGTGTCTTTTGTGAATATCGTACTCATTCCTGTTTCCTCATCTACAGACACCCTGGATTCCCCCCTTGGATTTCCCTGGAGCCCCGTCCCTCACATTGTTATATACAGCACTGCCCGGCACTCTCTGTATATACACCTGGTGAACTCTGTAAATAAATCCTTGTGTTCAACTGATTCAGGAGTCCCGCGTTTGAGTCCCCTGCATTGAACCTTAACATTTTCATTTTGATTTTAGTTTGCGGGAATTGTAAAACAGCATAACTACCATGAATCTTATCATATATGGCAGTTCAGAAGACTGCTGACTTGACAGCTGTCCAGATGACAATTATTGACACTCTCCACTAGGAGGATAAAAGGTCCCTGCAAAACGGTTGACTGTTCATACAGTGCTGTATCAAAGCATGTTAACTAAAAGTTGACTGGAAAGGAAATATTTGGTGAAAAGGGTCCAAAAGCAACAGCGAACAGATGCAGTGTGCCTAACTCCAACGTGAAGTTCCCTGGTCTGTGATGATTTGGGGGTGCCATGTCATGCTATGATGGTGTTTGATCCACTGTGTTTCAAGTCAAAAGTCAATGTGTCCGTCTACCTGAGACATTAGAGCATTTCTTGCTTCCATCTGCTGACAAGCTTTATGGAGATGCTGATTTTCTTTTTTCCAGCAGGATTTAACTCATGCCCACAGTGCCAAACTACAATCAGGTCATTTGCTGACCATGATGTTTCTCTGACTGGACTGTCAACACCCCATACCTGAACCCTATACAGAATCTATGGGGTATTGTCAAGAGAGATGATGAAACCCCCGACCAAAAAAAACATGGATGAGCTAAAGCCTGCTGTCAAAGCAACCTGGGCTTCACAAATTGACTTCCATGCCACGCCCTGTCCATGTCGTCATTTATGGTAAAGGAGGCCCAACCAAGTATTCAGTATGTAAATAATTATTTTGGATATTTCTGTAAATTCTTTTTTTTTTTTGATTGATCCTAGGAAATATTCTAATAATCTTAGATACCGCATTTCTGATTATCACAAGTTGTAAGCTATAATCATTACAAATAAAAACAAGTAGTTTAGAAGTAGAAAAGTTTACCTTTGTGAATTACATTATACATCCATGCTATTAAATTTTTTGGCAGTGCACTAATATTATATGTAATTACTAATGATCCACCTTAAAGTGCTTCAGCAATACATTTCTGAAAATCATGAAGGCGTGTTTCTGCATTTCTTTCAATGTCTTTCAGCATCAAGTTAACAAAGTGAGGCCTGCAAGGCAGTTCAGACATACAGCTTAAAATGACTTTGCCACACGCATGACATTCTCAGCTCTCTACTCAAATCTAGTCTGTTTTGAAGTGTCTTTCACTCAGCAGTGCTGCTGCTATAAAGCTGACTACAAGCACTACTGCATCATCACAGCCTCCACACATACAGTACTTTTCAATCAGCCCAACAGCATGCATGTGAGTTCTGCAAAGAACTAGTTTTCCTTTGGAGACCAGGAATAATACCTAATAGGTTTGAAATCTGTGCTTTTAGTGATGTATTTTCATTGGAATGATGAGTTCTGATGAAGCCGAAGCTCTTATGGTCACCATTTCAGCAGCAGCATCTCAAAGTGAAAAAGAATCACTAAGTTCTTTTTTTACATGCATATTCCAACTCACTTTTATTTTAGACCATTTCATTCATACTGACTGAATGAAAAAAACAAGACGTCATTTTACCGATAGTTCAAATGGAGATGACGTGTTCAACATTTTCTCTGAAACTCAGGCTTTTATACTTGTGTGCAAAAGTCTTGAAACATCCCTCAAAGAAAAAAAAAAAAAAAAAAAAAAGGTTTGCCATCTGTTAGGAGAGACGGCAAGGGTAAGTGACGGAAGTGACGGACAAGGTAAGCGACCCATGTTGTAGGTGACGTCAGACGCCGGAGATTTTGGCGGAGAAAAAGCAAATGGTAGCATAGAGTTTAACAAAGGTTTTTCAAGCTTCAGTATTACCAAATATACTAATCAATTGTCATTTAACTAACAACATCTGTTTTATCATCTCTAACACCCTGGAGGACAACGGGGAGAGTTTAGACGCTCTCCAAGATTACATCGACCGCTGTTTTCAAGATTTAGTAATGAAGAAGGCCCAGAGTGCATCTTCCCCGGCCAAAATTGAGACGCCGTCATCGAAGAGATGTCGCCTGGCAGACTCCCCCGGTACAACATCGCCTGCCGGCAAAGACATCGCAGACATCCTGGAGTCAATCGACAAGCGATTGTCCAGTTTCGATGCGAGGCTGTCCCTGGTGGAGATTTTACACCGGGAATTTAAATCTCTGAGAGAATCCCTGGAATTCAGCCAGCAGCAGGTGGAAACGCTTGCCGCTGAAAATGCCACGCTACGGGAGTCGGTCAAATCTCTCACCGATAACGTGACCCAGCTAAACATTGAAAATAAAAAAATAAAAGAGTCCGTTATCGATCTACAAGCCCGTAGCATGAGAGATAATCTTGTGTTTTCTGGTATTCCAGAAACTGCCGGAGAGGACACAGAGGCAACGGTGAAAAGCTTCATTAAAATCCACCTGAAGCTGCCGGAGGACACCGTAAAGAACATCAACTTCGATAGAGTACATCGCTTGGGGGGCGTGCGGTCGCGGACCGGGAGACCACGGCCTATTGTGGCCAAATTCGGTCAATTCAAACAGAAGGAACAGGTGAAGAGTCGCGGCAGAGAGCTGAAAGGAACGGACTTCAGCGTGAACGACCAGTTCCCCAAAGAGATCCTGGAACGACGCAAGGTCCTGTTCCCAGTTCGACGTAGCTTCATCCAGAAAGGCTCCCGTGCTGTCATCGCCGTGGACCGGCTCTACGTGGACGGACAGCTCTACCGCGACCCCGGCACCACACCGTGGTTATATTGACTGCACTCCAGATAAGAACCCGCTACACTCTTTTCTTATTCATTCACACTTTCTCTTTTAACATGGGTTTAACCTAGTAATATCAATATGATGTCATAGCAGATATAACACCGTCACCCTCCGTCATTGCTTTAATTGGAATGTTTCCGTTTCGTTTCTTTTTTGTTGTTGTTGCTCACAGTTCATGTGGTTTCTTTCTTTCTCTTGTCTTTCACTGCTGTGGTCACCTACTTCCCCACTCACCTACAAACAACACCCTCTATTTCTCCATATTTTCACACCACGATCACGCAAACACATCAGCTCAACGGCAGCACATTCACAACAGCCTCACAGCACGCACAGACTTGCAGGACACATAAGCAAGCCACGCTTGTTCATATTAGTGAATATTCACACACATAGTCAGACTTATGGAGCCTCTCACCACACTTCTTTTTCTCTTTCTATTTACAAACAAGGGATGTTTCCACATTCTCTCCACCTGTCTAAACGAAACACCCAGCATACTTCATTAGACATACACACACACAATTATGGGCATGCTGAGGTTTGTCACATGGAATGTAAATGGAGCTGGCTCCAGAGGAAAGAGGTTAAAGATATTTAACCAGCTTAAAAAACTACAGGCAGATGTTGTTTTATTACAAGAAACTCACAGACCTGTCACAGGTTTAAACGAACTTAAAACACCTGAGTTTCCTAACGTGTTTGCAGCCTGTTGTAATTCTAGACAACGGGGAGTGGCAATTTTAATACATAAAAATGTTAATTTTACAGTACTCGATACAGTTATAGATCCAGAGGGTAGATTTCTAATTATTAAACTATCAATATTGAACAAAAAACTATGTATTGTAAGTATATACGGTCCAAATGTTGATGATCCCTCATTCTTCCACGGATTTTTTAGTGCACTCTCTGAACACCTTGATTGCACACTCATTCTTGGCGGTGACCTCAACCTTGGACTAAATGAAGACATGGATAGGCTCAACACAACAGGAACTCAGCGCAATTGGCAGTCCACAAATATAATCAAACAGTATATGAGCGACTTTGGTCTTTGTGATGCACTCTTCACCCCACCAGTAAGGAATATACTTTTTTCTCGCATGTTCATCACTCTTACTCTCGTCTGGATTATTTTTTGGTCAGCAGCTCACTGCTGTGTGACATTTCAGACACTGAGATTCATCCTATAGCTGTCAGCGATCATGCTCCTGTATCTTTAACACTAATGCACAAGAATAACACTACGCCAAGAAAAAACTGGAGATTTAATATATCACTACTTAAAGATGAAGACTTTATTAAATATTTTAAAAAGGAATGGACTTCATATTTAGACTTTAATGACACTCCCGGAATATCTGCTTCTGTTCTATGGGAAGCAGGGAAAGCTGTGATGAGAGGTAAAATAATTTCTTTCTCATCACACAAAAAGAAAGAAGAAAACAAAAATATTCAGGAATTAGAAAAAAACATCAAATCACTAGAAGAAGCCTACGCGTCCCACCAAGATCAGGAAACATTGAACAAAATATGCAAAACAAAACTAGAATTAAATGAAATTATTAATAAAAAAACACAATTCCTTATACAAAGACTTCGCTTGCAGAATTTTGAACACAGTAACAAATCAGGTCGATTTCTAGCTAACCAGCTAAAAATAAATAAAGAAAAAACAACTATATGTGCTGCTAAAGATTTATCGGGGAACATAATATATGATCCTGGAAGAATAAACAACATTTTTAGGGATTTCTATGAAACTTTATACTCACCACAAATAAACCCATCTAAAAATGAAATTGATCTGTTTCTTGACAACGTAACTCTTCCAAAATTACTAGATAGTCAAGCAATGGAACTGGATTCGCCACTGACGCCAAGTGAACTCCAGGAAGCCCTGATAAGTATGCCCAATAATAAGGCTCCAGGTCCAGACGGCTTCCCTGCAGAATTCTACAAAGAATTCTGGATAATTTTGGCACCAGTATTCCACGGCATGTTGCAGGAAATCGAGGAAAATGGCAGACTACCACCAAATATGAATTCTGCCAACATTAGTCTCCTGCTAAAACCAGGCAAAGACCCTTTATTTCCCTCAAGCTATCGTCCAATTTCTCTTTTAAATGTAGACCTTAAAATAATCTGCAAAGCTCTCTCAAAGAGATTAGAGAAAATGACCCCCCTCTTAATTCATCCTGACCAAACTGGTTTCATAAAAGGTCGGCACTCCTCAACAAACACTCGTAGATTGCTTAATTTAATAGACTACTCATACGATAAAAACATCGAAACCATAATATTATCTCTAGATGCAGAAAAAGCATTTGACAGAGTTAACTGGAAATTTTTATTCGCAACTTTACACAAATTTGGTTTTGGAAACTCTTTCATAAACTGGATAAGAATATTATACAATTCCCCAACAGCTCGTATCAGAACAAATGACCAGACATCCTCCAGCTTCTATCTCCTGAGGGGCACCAGATAGGGATGCCCACTCTCCCCTTCACTTTTTGCAATTTTTATCGAACCTCTAGCAGCAGCATTTAGACAGGCTACAACAATTAAGGGCATAAAATGTAAGAACATAGAACATAAAATCAGTCTCTATGCGGATGATGTGTTGCTTTTTCTGCAAAACACACAAACCAACCTCTCTGGGGTAATTACTTTAATAAACTGGTTTTCAAGAGTTTCAGATTATTCAATTAACTGGCCAAAATCTACAGTTCTCCCCATTAACTGCTCCTTCCATAATTCTTCCTCTGCCCCACTGCAATCCGGAAATATTAAATATTTAGGTATTAATGTCTCTCCTAAGCTTTCAGACTTAACTAAATTAAACCACATCCCACTTCTAAAGAAAGTAGAAGGCGATCTGACTAGATGGAAATCTTTACCCATATCACTCATGGGAAGGGTCGCTACTATAAAAATGATGATCTTGCCAAAAATAAATTACTTATTTTTGATGATCCCTAACAAACCATCACAAGATTGGTTCAGATCTCTGGATTCATATATTTCCAAATTCCTTTGGAAAGATAAACCCCCGCGTATCAGCTTAAAAACGCTACAAAGAACCAAGGATAGAGGAGGATTAGATCTGCCTAATTTTCACCAATACTTCTTAGCCAACAGGCTTCAGTTCATCTCAGAATGGTTAAAACATACCTTCTTAGTTGAGCCCTGGCTAGATGTTGAACAGGTACTATGCAAGGATCTAGAGATTTCAGACCTACCATTTATTAGCTCAAACATCAAAAGACATGAATGCTTTAAAAGTATCAACATCAGCTTTTCTCTGACAGCATGTCGGGAGTTTCTAAAAATAACGGAGTCTTCATTAATCCCATGCAAACGTACACCTATCTGGAATAACCCTGACATATTACAAAACAATAATATGATTAATTTCCCAGAATGGAGTTGTAAAGGAATTAAATACTTAGAACATATATTAGAGGGAACAGAATTGATTCCATTTGACAGACTAGTTGCACAATATGGGATCAACAAGACAAGATTTTTAGAATATCAACAAATTAAATCCATAGTAAAAAAAGAAATTTAACCTCAGTCAAGTTGAATTACAAACACCACTAAGTGCGGCACATTTTCTTACTCTTAAATCCCCAAAATTATTATCTAAAATATACAGAACACTTTCTAAATTAGATGAATCAATATCCATTCCTATTGCAAAGTGGGAAGCAGATTTATCAGTCAGCTTAGACCAAAACCTCTGGTCTCAGATTTGCTTAAAAACCTTTAAATTAATTAAAAATCCCAGTCTGCAATTAATACAATACAAAATACTACATAGAGTGCACTATACAGGTCATCGGATGTTAAAGATGGGCTTTACATCTTCCAACAACTGCTCACACTGTCAAGGCAATACACCAGACAATTACATCCACGCTCTTTGGTTCTGTCCACCAGTGCAAAAGTTTTGGCGCGAGATATGTGAAGACTTATCAAAGTGTCTGAAATGTAACATTCCAACTTCACCCTTAGTGTGTTTGTTGGGCAGCTTAGATAATGTCACTTCAGAAAAGAATATAGCCCATATGGTTTTCACTGCCCTATGCATAGCCAAGAAAACAGTCCTCATGAACTGGAAAAATAAAAATAATCTTAATTCTAACCAATATAGAAATTATCTATTAGATTACATTAGTCTTGATACAGCCTCTGCCACCACATCAGATCAATTGCTCTGGACTCCTTTTATCAGCTCCATCACCTAGTGGGGGTGGGGGGTCATAATTTGGTCCCACCTTCACTGTTGTGATTGGTGTGGGGGTAGGGACAGGCTTAGGGCATCGGGGGGTTCCCCGGAGGCATCTTGCTTGGGGGGCTCAACCCGGGGTAGCGGTCATGTCCGGTTGGGGGCTCTGTTGGCTCTCAGGTGACTGTTTCCTCGCGGCTGCGTGCAGCGGGGCTAGGGGAGGGTCTGTGCTGACGGACGTGGGTTACTGACCTGGTAGCCTGGCTGGCCCTGGGTGGGTCCGGGATGGGCGCGAGGTTCTGGGGGCGCTCCGTCTCTGGGCTGGGGCCCGGGCCGGGCCTCGGGGGCTTGGATCCTGGTTGGTGTGTTGCCGGGGTTGTGGGCGGGTGGGTGCATGGGGGCCCGGCCCTGGAGCAGGGTGCCGCCGGTGCGTCGAACCACCTGGGGGGCTCTTCAACTGGTGGGGGAGATGGTCACATCTTGCAGGAGCTTTCCTCTCTTCAGGAACTCTCTCTGCAGGAGGGGGAGATACAGGAGAGGTGGAGGAAGATCTCAGCCTGGGTGTTTACTGTCTTATGTAGTCTGGAAGATGAGTGGATGGTGGGGTGGGTGCAGTTTTCTCTGTGGTGGGGTTGGGTGGACTGTCCCGGGCTCTGTGGGGCCGGGAGGCGCTGCTGCACTGGGCCCCGGTCTGGATGGGCCTGGGCCCCCTTTCCCTGGCGGGTCGCGGAGTGTGGGAGTGCCTACTGGGGTCAGCGGGGGAGCTGGCCCCAGGGAGGGGTTACCTGCCCCTCCCTTCCTTCCCTCCCCATCTCCAGCTGCCTCTCTCTTCCCGCTCCACCACAACCACCCACACATGCAGGGCCTTGGAGTAGGGGTATGTCACCAGGGTGCAGAGGAGGCTACCCCCCCCCCCCCCCCCTGTCCCCTTCTGGCTGCCTCTGCCTCAATTTTATCCCACAACTTAGACATTCACATTATTCACACTCTCATTACACATACATATAGGATCTTGGGGGTGGGCACAATCACGGAGTCCAAATTACCATCAGGGTGTACACCTCACCCCTGGCGTCGTTGCCCACCTCTCAATTTTAAATACACTTAGACATTGAGGGCTATCAGGAGGGACTATGCGCTTACCTGCTGCTCCTTGGCAGGTAGCTCCATGCCCTCCTGGGTTTTAATTGCACCTTAGAACACACATGCATCAACACTACAATGAGCGGGTGGAGGGAGGTTTGGAGTCTTCTCCCACCCCCATTCTCTGCGGCCTGCTGGAGCGGGAGGGCTAGGTGGAGTTGGCCGTCCGACTGCGGTCTGGAGTGTGGGGCCTCCCTGCTGCTACGGAGTCGGGGTGGTCTACCTCTCCCCACCGCAGGGAAAAGGGTAACACCACCTGGGTCTGGGTGCAGTTCCCCCCTCCAGGGGCAAGGGTACCTAGACCCGGTTTGTAGAGTACGCTTGGGGAGTGTGATCGTGTGTACAGCGTCTCTTTATGTCTGTCTCTACGTTGGTTGAGTGTGGAGTGAGTGCATTTGAGAACATGAGGGGGGGAATGGATGTTTGTGTCTGTGTGTGCCTGTATGTCTGTGTCTATATGTCAGGTTGGGTATCAGACGCCACCTCTCTGGGGACACCTCAGGCCCTCCAAGGTTTGGAGGCCTATCTCCACCTACCACCACTTCCCCTGCCGGTGGCGGACTCCCTCAGGTGTCGGTGCGTTGGTGGTTCTTTGTGTCTGGGGGTGGGCGTCCAGGTACACACCGGCTCACTCCTTGGCGGCCGCTTATCGGGGCCTGGAGCCTGGAGCTCGCTCGGGCCCCTTCGGGGGTGGGGTGCCCCCGGCCTCTCGGCCTGGGGCTCGGTCACTCAGGCACAGCTGGCGGCCGGCGGAGCTCACGGGCGCGTCACTGCAGCTCCCCCTGGCTTCTGCTCCGCGGCTGCTGAGTGAACCCTCATCTGGGACTCTCCTCAGCTCTTACTGGAACAGTGGCGCGGCTGCCCCTCTGTTGGTCTTCCATGGTTTCTTGTGTTCTGGGGGCCTCTGGATGTCTGGAGTTTTGATCTCCTCCATACCTGCTTCACACCCTGGAGGACGGGGCTGTGGCCCCCCCACACTCCCTAGCAGATCGTTACATGGAGAAACCTTTGGAATACAAGCGCGCTGATCCACACAGGTATGCACACGGGTGTTCACTGCTCGTAGACCCAAATTACACCTTTCTTGGCTGCTACTTCGAAGCACATCTGTCCTGCGTGCTGCACAACAACATTGAATATTTAGTATTTACTGCTGTTTACACTTAGCTAGATTAATGCGATGGTGTTGTGTTTAGTATGTTGCTTTGTTTTGTTTTGTTTTTGTCTTTTTTTGCTTGTTTTCTATTCTTCTCTCAACAGGTGATCCAGGAGATTTTTATTTTTTTTCTCCCCCCCTTTCTCACTGTCCCTCTCCCCTTCTGTTTTTCCTTTCCTTCCTCTTTCTTTCTCCCTTTCCTATCCCTCACTCATGTCTGTCCCATCTGTAACATCTGAAAATAAAATATAATAAATAATAAAAACAAAGATCGACCAAATGGACCAATACGGCAATGCCACGAAGATCCATTTGGCAAAGTAAATCCATTGGGTATCCTTGTTGGTCTTCAGACAACAATTCTGATGGCTAAAGAACCAAATGGGACAGGCGAAAAAAAAAAAAAAAAAAGAAACATCCCTCATGCGTGTTTGTTGCTAGAAAAATGGGGAAGTTAGCGAGTTGTTGAAATAAGTGAGCTTGAAGATCAGTATTAGCTATGACCAACCTTATTGTTCAACTCTTAGTCTGTAGAAATCATCCTCCAGCCTTCTTAAATGGCATTCAAAATCATTCTTTGGATGTTGGCTGCCTTTAGTTCTGTTATCTCGCTTGATGATCCCACACTGCTATCGGGGAGGCCAATCCACGAATGATAATGTTCGATTGTGTGCTTTCTATCCAAGTATGTTTTCAGACTCTTAGAAGTGTATTTGGGATGCTGAAAAATAAAGCTAATTAGAGATGTTCCAGGTAGCTGACTGTTCAAGTGACTGTTCATATTCACCTCTCAGGTCCTGTGTGTATGTTTCTTATAGATATCATGTCAGATACCGTTCATTTAGTGTAGATAACTTTTGGGGCCTGCATGTCTTCTTTGTGTCTCCACTTGTCCAGTTTCCTCAAATTTAACCAAGATTTTGACTAATTGCTGTTTGGGGAATCGGTTTATTCATGCAAATTACTATTTTATGCCTGTCAAACTTTGTTAACTGTGACATTTTATGAGGATAAAACAATTAAACTTTGTTCTTTAAATTTGTTCTGTTATTGATAATGTTAATACCGGTTCTACCCTTGAGTTTGATGTGCATTTTTACTCTTGAAAAATTCATGGGTTAATGTTAAGTGCTTGGCAAACACAAGAAAATTATGAAAATAATTTAATAATTTGGCCAGTGTCCAAAGCAACGTTGAAAGGCTCAGGGAGCCTGTTTCTGCCGGAGGTTTCTTCCTGTTAAAAGTGAGTTTTTCCTACCCACTGTCGTCAAAGTGTGTGCATATAGAGTGTCATGTGATTGTTAAGTTTTCTCTGTAAGTATTATTGTAGGGTCTACCTTACAATATAAAGCGTCTTGATGGCGACTGTTGTTGTGATTTGGCGCTGTATAAATCAAATAGAATTGAATTGAATTGAAAGTCCTTCATAAATCCTAAAAAACTATTGTTCACAAACACTTCAAAAAAAATTACAAAAAAGAATAAAATCCACTTTTTTAGCAAAATATAACTGTGGGTCAAACTTTTCCTCAGGACTGGAGATATGCATGTGCAATGTTTATTTACACCACCCATAATATGCACATTGGAATGAAGTTAAATAACAAAAACAAAACAGACAGGTTATTTTATGGAGGAAAGCTACCAAGAAGGAATTAAAATAAAGTGTTACAAGGTTATCAAAAACAGCAACAAAAACAACAATTAAATGAAAAGAAAATGTCACACAATAAAAAGAAAGCAAATAAAAGTTGATGCGGGGGATATATAATAGAGAAGGCTATTAAAATGTGTACAAATGCAAGACAGAAAAGGCAATCAAAAGCACACACATACACACACATACACACACAAAATCCTGACTTCATCTGTGCCGCTGATGCAGGGATTTAGGTCTCTTTCACATTAATTGTCACTGGTTACAATAAATTTGTCACAATAAATCTGCTCTGGAGCCACAAGTGTTTCTATCTCGTATGCCTAACCAGCTATTGTTGCCAGGCAACGACAGCCATTTGCCGTTGTATGACATCTTGAGGTCATTTGCATTATTTATGTGGGCTTCTTGATTTCATTTACATAAAAGTAAGAATTCCATCCTAATATATGTATTTCAGCCATAAAGGCAAAAAATAAACTATAAAACTGCTAAACTTAAGCTTACTTGCACTCTAAAACACGTCCCCTTCAGGTTTTTTGAAGAGAAACATAAAAAGTTAAACATCATCCAGTTTGCTTTACATCCTTTCATGACTTCCTCGTTTAGACATCAAACATTTCTAAGGTGATAGTACTCTGAGTTGAACCAGATATTTTCCCTTCAGCTGTGAAGAGGAGAAAAAACTGGCAAGTGTTACGTACACACTCATATTGTAACAAGTAAATGTGTCCAAATATGATTTGTTTTATACAAAATATAAAATGAAAATGGTGAAAAAGAGGAAATATAGATTAATGTGACACACTGTGTTGGATTCAGAATCCCCAAAGATAACATGATTGACCAAGATATCACTGGAACTCATCTTTTTTCTCGCTGGAAAAAGGATGAGGTCATAGAGATCATTATAAGATAAGACTAAACCTGATAGTGTTCTAGTTATGCAGAAAGAAAATTACTATACAACAAGTGTCAGCAAAGACTGAATTAATTTAAATCGAAAAATACTTTAATTTTCCATAAAATAAATTTTTACCATGATGCAATGAATAGACTTGGGCCCTGTGGCATATGGCTGTGGTGGTTGAGGTGTTCCTGGGTGCCAGGTGGCTCTTGGGAGCCCAGCATCCTGGAGCTTTGTCCTCAGCACATGCTGGGGTCGCCAGCCTTTAGTGGAGTCGGCTTTCCAGTGCCTCTCGTCTAACGGAGCTATTTTTCTTTGGTCATGGGGGCTGTGTCAGGGGCTTTCCTCTTCTGTCTGTAACGTGGTCATGCAGTTCTCATTGGGACATGTGGACAGGTCCACTTTACTCTTAGGGGGCTGCAAGGGGACATTGTTAATCCCGGCTTCACAATATACACACACGACACACAAAATTGTAAGTTAGTTTGTGTAATATACATTTGATTTTCCTCTCTCTGATGCCGTTAGCTTTTTGACTGTGTTTATTGCTCTCCTTTCTTCTTTCTTCTGCCCGCCTGTCGTCCTCGCCATTATTGAACAATACATACATTAATGTGAATAATGACAAAAAAATACAACGATTTTTTAAAAAAGTGAAACATGTATTTAAAGTTTTTAAAGTGTGTTTTAACCAAATTACTTTTTTTAAGCTTTAATGCATATGAATGATTATGTGAAGGTATAAAGTATAGAATTTACTGTATGCTGTTGCATGCCTGTCAGTATCGTACTTAACTAAAAGTGTCCCAGAGCATTTGGAGTAGTGTCTAGACATGATTAATGATTGTTGACACAAACACAAACACTGGGAAGCACAGACAGAGTGAGACAGATGAGGCGATAGAAGCAGAGGGAGAAGCTCAAGTTAAATACCTCTGTATCAACATCACAGACGCTGTGGATAATAGGCCTCTTAAGGACCTTCTCTCTCACCAAAACTGCCTCCCTGGAGGTTTGCAAGAGTACAATTTGTAAGGGAGAAACACCGGTGAAGTGAAAAGGTAGACCAGTGGATAATGCTGTTAAGTCCACATTATTTGACAATCCTTTAGCTTTCATACTTTATATTCTCCTTATCTTGCCAGGAAAAACTGGCTAGCTTCTCCTTGTCACTTGGCTATGTGAAATCTAAGTAGCTGAAACTATGCTAAATTAAGAGAAAGTACACCAATGGAAACATATAGGTCCCCTGGCAGAAAACGGTGTGCAGGAATGGGGATAAAATCACCTTATTTTATCATATCCTCATTTTCTCTGTGTTAAGAATGTTTTTATGTTCAGGAAAATAACAGGAAAAAATTCCTCTTTAGGACTGTAATATCCCAGTTGTACACTGGAGGATTGTAAAACAATGTAAATAGCATATTTACTTATAAATACTACAAAGCTTATATATGCTGATGCAGTGTCTCCACTCTCATTACTATTCTTATAAAATGTATAGCTGTTCGCTGTCACTCTTGCTCTGGTTAACAGCTAAAAAGTATTCATTCATTCATAGTCCATCGGTAATGTAAAATTATGACAACCTAAGGAGCAAGAACAGTGAGATGATGTAATGGAAGCCAGTATTCCTTCCTCTCATTTGAAGAAAATAATGCAAACATGTCAGGGCAACAAGGTGGTTCCGTGGGAACTTTCCTCCTACAGGTTATGCATGTCAGGTTAACTGGTAATTTCACGTATGTATGTTGGAGTGTGTGTGACTGTCATTTTGTGTTAGCCCTAGGGTAGACAGGAAACCTCTTCAGGGTCTACCCCACTTTTTCCCCTGTGGCGATCTAAGCTAGTAAAAAGTGACAATTCAGTCAAAGTTGTCTTTTCTTGTTTGACAAAATGAGGAAATAGTTGCTGAAAAATGCACGCTATAGTAGCTCATTTTGGATTCTTTGTTAGTGTAGAAATACGGCAACATAAGCATTAATTCTTGACTATCTTATGCTTGAATATCTTGACTTGAGCAAAGAGCACAGGGGTATCACTAGGTTATTACAAAGGGACCGCCTAGAGACGTTTTACTGATTCAGATCTCCAATACTGCCAGCGGGCTCCACGGGGACCTATTGCATCCCAAAGTGAATTATTATGTTGTAACATGTTCCATCTGACAACTGCTGTTGTATCTGTACTTCCATTTTTCCATTAACTTTTAATTACCAAACCTGCTAAAGGGGATCCATTTAACTATCAATTTCTTGGGATTTCATTAGTTGTGAAACCCTTGAATAATAGCCCATCCCCTTCTATCATTACTTGTCAGGAACATAGCATGCATAATGACTAGTTAGTGAAGATTTGACAGGAGAGTGTTCTCTGAAAAATAATGACAAATGGGTTTGATAATTAAACTGTTTTGACTCTGTCATATGTCATGCTAAACATTTTAAAGAAAATTTAAACACATGCATGTTGTCTCTGTGGCCTATTTGCTCAATATTGCTGTATTTGCCAATGTACTTCCAAAATAAAAGTGGTAAATATACCATATAATATCTAAATTGTTCAAAGGTAGGTGTAGACAAAGTGTAAAAAATACTTTACAAGGTTAGTTTGTAATCAGAATTTCACCAAATGAAACACCTGAAACAATGTAGCTTGCCATCACCAGTGTGTGAATGTGTGTGTGAATGGGTGGATGACTGGATATGTAAAGCGCTTTGGGGTCCTTAGGGACTAGTAAAGCGCTATATAAATACAGGCCATTTACCATTTAACATATCAGATGACGCAGACGAGTAACTCGACAGTAAAGGAAGCAAAGTCAATGAGAAGGTTCCAGATCTTGTGTCATGGATTGTCAGTCAATAGCTGAGTAGTATTTCCAGATATGACAAGTATCAGTTGCCTTTCTGCCACGAACGTTTAGAGGAAAACTGACTTACAGTGTAAGTGTACCAGAACGGCACAAATCCGATATTTTCAAATCCGATATGGGTCACTTTCATATGTGGTACTGAATCCGATACATATGCGATGTTTTAGAAAGCGACTGCTGTGTGAATGGTCAGGTCGCATTAAATCCGTCTTTTATGTCACTGACATAAGACAGACGCCAATTATCAGCGCCGGAGAAGCACCCGATAAGACATCGCGAACGCTTCCTGGCCATCCAGCGTAGATGTTAGTGAAACTGTTGGGAAGACAACGTTGGAGAGACGTGAACATTTTATTTGTACTGTATAATCTGCAGATTCTGACAGAAATCTGCAACTATCCTTTGAAGCACCGCTCCTCTCTAAAACAGCAAGAGGGATAATTAATAGTCTGGAAGATGAGTGGATGGTGGGGTGGGTGCAGTTTTCTCTGTGGTGGGGTTGGGTGAACTGTCCCGGGCTCTGTGGGGCCGGGAGGCGCTGCTGCACTGGGCCCCGGTCTGGATGGGCCTGGGCCCTCTTTCCCTGGCGGGTCGCGGAGTGTGGGAGTGCCTACTGGGGTCAGCGGGGGAGCTGGCCCCAGGGAGGGGTTACCTGCCCCTCCCTTCCTTCCCTCCCCATCTCCAGCTGCCTCCCTCTTCCCGCTCCATCACAACCACCCACACATGCAGGGCCTTGGAGTAGGGGTATGTCACCAGGGTGCAGAGGAGGCTACCCCCACCCCCCCCCCCCCCCCCCCCCCCCCCCCCCTCTGTCCCCTTCTGGCTGCCTCGGCCTCAATTTTATCCCACAACTTAGACATTCACATTACTCACACTCTCATTACACATACATATAGGATCTTGGGGGTGGGCACAATCACGGAGTCCATATTACCATCAGGGTGTACACCTCACCCCTGGCGTCGTTGCCCACCTCTCAATTTTAAATACACTTAGACATTGAGGGCTATCAGGAGGGACTATGCGCTTACCTGCTGCTTCTTGGCAGGTAGCTCCATGCCCTCCTGGGTTTTAATTGCACCTTAGAACACACATGCATCAACACTACAATGAGCGGGTGGAGGGAGGTTTGGAGTCTTCTCCCACCCCCATTCTCTGCGGCCTGCTGGAGCGGGAGGGCTAGGAGGAGTTGGCCGTCCGACTGCGGTCTGGAGTGTGGGGCCTCCCTGCTGCTACGGAGTCGGGGCGGTCTGCCTCTCCCCACCGCAGGGAAAAGGGTAACACCACCTGGGTCTGGGTGCAGTTCCCCCCTCCAGGGGCAAGGGTACCTAGACCCGGTTTGTAGAGTACGCTTGGGGAGTGTGATCGTGTGTACAGCGTCTCTTTATGTCTGTCTCCACGTTGGTTGAGTGTGGAGTAAGTGCATATGAGAGCATGAGGGGGGGAATGGATGTTTGTATCTGTGTGTGCCTGTATGTCTGTGTCTATATGTCAGGTTGGGTATCAGACACCACCTCTCTGGGGACACCTCAGGCCCTCCAAGGTTTGGAGGCCTATCTCCACCCCTCCACCACTTCCCCTGCCGGTGGCGGACTCCCTCAGGTGTCGGTGCGTTGGTGGTTCTTTGTGTCTGGGGGTGGGCGTCCAGGTACACACCGGCTCACTCCTTGGCGGCCGCTTATCGGGGCCTGGAACCTGGGGCTCGCTCGGGCCACTTCGGAGGTGGGGTGCCCCCGGCCTCTCGGCCTGGGGCTCGGTCACTCAGGCACAGCTGGCTGCCGGCGGAGCTCACGGGCGCGTCACTGCAACTCCCCCTGGCTTCTGCTCCGCGGCTGCTGAGTGAGCCCTCATCTGGGACTCTCCTCAGCTCTTGCTGGGACAGTGGCGCGGCTGCCCCTCTGTTGGTCTTCCATGGTTTCTTGTGTTCTGGGGGCCTCTGGATGTCTGGAGTTTTGATCTCCTCCATACCTGCTTCATACCCTGGAGGACGGGGCTGTGCCCCCCCCACACTCCCTAGCAGATCGTTACATGGAGAAACCTTTGGAATACAAGCACGCTGATCCACACAGGTATGCACACGGGTGTTCACTGCTCGTAGACTTAAATTACACCTTTCTTGGCTACTACTTCGAAGCACATCTGTCCTGCGTGCTGCACAACAACATTGAATATTTAGTATTTACTGCTGTTTACACTTAGCTAGATTAATGCGATGGTGTTGTGTTTAGTATGTTGCTTTGGTTTTTTTTGTTTTTTTGCTTGTTTTCTATTCTTCTCTCAACAGGTGATCCAGGAGATTCTTATTTTTTTTCTCCCCCCCTTTCTCACTGTCCCTCTCCCCTTCGGTTTTTCCTTTCCTTCCTCTTTCTTTCTCCCTTTCCTATCCCTCACTCATGTCTGTCCCATCTGTAACATCTGAAAATAAAATATAATAAATAATAAAAACAAAGATCGACCAAATGGACCAATACGGCAATGCCACGAAGATCCATTTGGCAAAGTAAATCCATTGGGTATCCTTGTTGGTCTTCAGACAACAATTCTGATGGCTAAAGAACCAAATGGGACAGGCAAAAAAAAAAAAAAAAAAAAAAAAAAAGAGGGATAATTATTAGGTTATTTACATTATTATGTAAATAACATAATTACATTATTATGTAAATAACAAAATAACTTAAAGCAAAAATTGGGAAACGTAAAGTCCGAAGTCTTTATATTAAGGGCCATCAGTCAAACAATATTGTTTGCTCTGGGTCAAAACAGAGCGCGTTGTGCGTGACGTCTTCTTTTGCACATGCGGGCCGCTTTGAGCGTTCACACTAGAGCGCGTTTGCGGTCGCATTTTATCTGTAGTGTGAACAAGCAGACAAAAAAATCGGATTTGATCAAAAAGTCGGAATTGAGCATTAAGACCTGCAGTGTGAACGTAGCCTTAGAGCCACAAAGTAATGGCAAGCTTTAAATGGAACAGACAGCCAAATGTTATTTAATTTTGGCAACTGAGCATATATGGCAAGCTACAGGTATGTTTCTATCTCACTGTTGAGTGAAATAAAATCTTAATATTACAACACAGCTTTGACCTGTTACAGTCCAGGGATGCACCTCATGCTTTGCAGGCCCTGCTGTTGCTAGATGTGATGTCCTCTTAAAGTTATTCCACCTGGTATTTATTGAGATATTTTCAAGAGATGGACACATTGACATTGCTATTAACCCATGCTAATAATCTAAGTAATGAGTAGTACTGGCTTTAGCATTGTTTTAACCATTTCAAGGGAAGCAAGGCTCATCTTTTAAAGTACTGTGTCATAATAAGCAGGTTTAGGATCAAAACAGAAAGCTACGAGGCAGATGTAAAGCAGAGAACTACCTTTTCTGTAGGCAAGGTCAATCCAAAGTACAAAGTCCACCATGTGAAAATAATAACAAAAGTCCAACTAGAGAAAAGTAAAGAGTCTTGCACACTAGTAACAGTGTGGAGGACAAAAAGACGATCAGCCTCTGCTTTGTCACTTAGTGTACAGCCACGCATTTGCGCAGAGGAACAGAAGTTCAATTCAATTCAATTCAATTCAATTCAATTTTATTTATATAGCGCCAAATCACAACATAAGTCGCCTCAAGGCGCTTCGCAGAGGAAAAACCCAACAATCATATGACCCCCTATGAGCAAGCACTTTGGCAACAGTGGGAAGGAAAAACTCCCTTTTAACAGGAAGAAACCTCTGGCAGAACCAGGCTCAGGGAGGGGCGGCCATCTGCTGCGACCGGTTGGGGTGAGAGAAGGAAGACAGGATAAAAGACATGCTGTGGAAGAGAGACAGAGGTTAATAACAGATATGATTCAATGCAGAGATGTCTGTTAATACATAGTGAGTGAGAAAGGTGACTGGAAAGGAAAAACTCAATGCATCATGGGAATCCCCCGGCAGCCTACGTCTATTGCAGCATAACTAAGGGACGATTCAGGGTCACCTGGTCCAGTCCTAACTATATGCTTTAGCAAAAAGGAAAGTTTTAAGCCTAAAAAGTAGAGATAGTGTCTGTCTCCCGAATCCAAACTGGAAGCTGGTTCCACAGAAGAGGGGCCTGAAAACTGAAGGCTCTCCCTCCCGTTCTACTTTTAAATACTCTAGGAACAACAAGTAGGCCTGCAGAGCAAGAGCGAAGTGCTCTAATAGGGTGATATGGTACTACAAGGTCATTAAGATAAGATGGCGCCTGATTATTTAAGTTTACTTACCTTTGGTAAGACAGAGCAGTTTGCTTGAGGTTTGTCTTCATAACATTATGAAATGAGCAGCAGGAGAAAGACAATTTAGCCCAAACCCAGTCTTGCACTTCTGAACAACAAGTGTCAAGTATTACGAACATGCGTGCTAATTCAGCCCTTTCCTCATTGCAGCAGCATGCAGCGTTCCACTTGATTCTCCAGCACAGACAGTCTGCAGCTGCTAAAGAGAGAGCTGGCAGTATAGAGAATCTTCATGACTGCTGCAGTTCTCCACACATCATACATTCCTTTGTCACCCTACCAAATCAAGCTGTAGTGCTAGAATGTTGTCTGCTGCTGTAATCATTGAAAATAGTAATATATGCATTTCAGATAGTAAATTAGTCTTGGAATAGCTTGGAATAGCTGTGCACATGTGATTTTCTCAGTCACCACCCACACTGTGATCTCCCCCCCACACAATCACCAGTTTCCAGATGTTTAAGACTATCACTTCTACTAATACTAAGAGACTTGACAGTTCACATTGATTTTTCTTCTCACTTCCATGCATATCCTTTCTAATTGTGACTCTCAGAAACATCATGTTAAAAAACACTTTTATTAGCTTCTTTCACAGCATTCTGTTTCCGATTAGTAAATACTGACTGACCACATCTGTAAGAAAACAAGAGAAGAAAATTATGCTAAATACCATGCACTGCATGCAAAGCCAAACCTGAAGCCTGCTCATATCTCTTGAGCCTAGTTTCCTCTCCTGAAGGTACCCTTATCCCCTTAAGGTGATGTTCTGTAGTTGTGACAAGGTAGTGTTATTGTTGGAGGTGATGCACCTCACCAAGGTTAAGTCAGATCTTATCAGAGCAGCAGTGTGAGAGGGATGCTGTTTTGCAGGTAGTTCTAGTGGAGCGAAGAGGGTAAGCAAAGGTTGGGTGATAATGTAGTGATGAGCTATACTCCAACTCGCTGACTCCCTGGGTTTTTTTCCCCTTACAAATACAGTATATCAAGTTGCTGTGTATAATGTTAAAGTAGGTCAGGGTGGCTCCGGTGTTGTTTAGCAGAGCATGACACTACAAATGTCAGGGTTAAAGGTTTCGTTCATAGTGTTTGCAGCAATAAAACTCTGAGGCAGTTTGGATAAAAGCACCCACAAATGTGATGTTTAATTTTCTGAATTATCTGTTGAATTTTTAATGCTGTTTTTAGACTTTACTGCTGT
The DNA here is from genome assembly GCF_057381915.1 of Diplotaxodon limnothrissa. NCBI lineage: Eukaryota > Metazoa > Chordata > Actinopteri > Cichliformes > Cichlidae > Diplotaxodon > Diplotaxodon limnothrissa. Next base: position 37,313,851 of record NC_140610.1, read on the forward strand.
ACTTTGCCTCTTTTTAGGGAGACAAATTCTCAATAATAGTGCACTTATATCTCCAATAATTTATCCAAACTCCAACACTGTTCTCAGCTAAAAATATTCCTGCTTGAAGCACACTGTGGTACGTCTACAGATCCACTATGCCATACCCCGGCTCAGTAGCATGCACTGAGGGGTTCTGCAATTGTGTTGTTGCTACTATCAATAACTAAACTTTCTAGAACTTTTAATCTGTCAACTTATTTCCTGCAACTAGGCATGGAAAAAGTGGGGTTGTGCATGCTGAGTACTCCGCTTGTATTTTCACAAATGTTTGTGACTGTGGAAGAGAGAGTGATACAGACATGTAACCTGGAGGGTATAACAGTCTTTTTTTTCACAATCCAGGACCGATACAGCATCCAACCACAGTGGGCACAAAATACACATTTACACTTGTTTGTGTAAAATGAATTCAAACAAGCCCACCCAAAACTGTCTAATCCAGGCCAAACTCTATAAATCTTCTGAACTGCTATTATGACAAGCCAATCTTGCCTTTACACGGATATCATCTTCTGTGGCCTTTTATTTTTATTTTATTTTTTTTTTTCTGAGGGATGTTCACACCTTCGCCCACCTGAATGTCCTGTCAGGCTGCTGCTATAGATATCCACACAGAGCACAGTGAGGGGGAGAAAGCAGCAACTGAGAGAAAGTGAGAAAAAGCAAATGAGGTGGCGATACAGCAGAGAAGGAAGGAGAAAGCGCTTACACCGAGTGAAACGGTGAAAACACCAAACGGGGAACAATAATTCATCTGGTAGTGAGTTTATCGAGAGTGAGAGAATGCGCACGAAGTGAAAAGAGGGAATGATGATAGGGGAAGAGCAAGAGAATGAGCTCTCTACCTGTCAGCGCCTCAAAGCTTCGTCGTGTCATATACTCACTCGCTCCCACACCCACTCACCTCAGTGCCTCAACTTAATGAGCCAAGAGCCTCTCAGTGGCTCCCGTATACAGCAGCACCCTCACACAGCCTGTGTTATAGACAATTTATCGCCCTGTACAGCAGCATTTCTATTTCTATTCTCTGTTATCACGACCTGCACTCTTCATACTGTCGTGTTACCTGCTCACTGACTTTCACCATGGGCAAAAGCAAAATCTTTACTTATACCACACCATAGGGCATTTGACAGGTCTCTTCCATCCATTGGTCCTTACCGCATTGTACAAAATATGAGGTTTCATAGCCAAATAGGACCTTAAATCCGAATTATGTTAAGATCAATGGACAAATACACAAAGCAATTTTAGTTATCTCTCTAACATACCTAAAAACATACCATTTTCCTAAACCTAACCTTGCTGTTTTTGAAAGGGGTTAGTTATTTGAGAAAATAAGCACAGAAAAAAGAGGAATATTTAATACTGATGTCATATCTACATATGATAATATCATCAAAATATGCAGTGCCAATAATTATCTGGTCAAAACTCCCACAAAGCAGGTGGCAGTAATGGAGAGAAAGAAGAAGAACAGCAGAAAATAGTTTGCTAGAAACTCCCGGAGTATTGTTACGTTGAGCAAAATCACAGGGGAGGAAATGAAAGACAAAAGCAAAGCACTTTACCTGCAGTTGAAGAAAGTGTGGTATAGCCTCTGTGGGTGTTTGTTGGTTTCTGATAAAATGCTGGAGTGCTGGGTGGCAGTCTAGAGTGCAAGAAGAGCTGATTAATAGTAACAGCAAAAGGAGTCAGTTCTCAACCTTCACCTCAATTGAGCTGCAGATTGTTCCACAGCAGAAAAAGTGTGAAGCAGGTAGCTAGAAATGGCATTAAGTGTTCTTTTTGTACCCTTTTCCACAGTTATAGAAACTCATTGGTCTAAATAAGGAAGAAATACACAATAAACAAAGTTAAAGATACATTTGACTGATTGCATTATTTATCCTATGTATGTTGTGATACTGTGAATTTTTTGGTCATAATCATAGTGTAGTGTTGCTTTCAGTCTGTTTGATATTTTTCATGAAAATTTGTTCTTTGACGTTTTGATTTTATCAGCTTACCAACACAGGAAGGCCCTGGTGCTGAACTCCTGGAGAGATGTTGGACTGTCTCCTTTTCCTTACTTGCTTCAGGTGGATGATGTGCCGATGGTGTATATACCTTATTTTCATATTGTTAACATATTTCAGTTATCTTAAAGTGAAAATGCTTAATGTATTACTTGCACTTAGTTAGGAAACCATGCATTTCTTCAGGAACACTGAAAATATTATACATCTTTTATCTCCAACATCTACAAGTGTGATCACACTGGCCGCCCAACAATGCAGCACTAAAAACCAGGAAATTTAGATATTTTACTTCTCTCCATCCTCAAGTTTTAGAAAATTTGAAACAAGAAGAATGAGAACATTGATTACTCTTTAAAGACTTCATAGGCAAGCCCTCACTGACACTGGAGAGCTTCTACATTTTAATGAGCCCTCACTCACCCTGAGAACCCCCAAGGTGGGCCCTCTTGCCTGTCCCTGTTGCCAGACTAAAGTCAAGAGGTGGTTACTTTTGCTGTCAGGGCTCCGAGTCTCTGAAAATACCTGTCGAGATCAGAGTTCAGTCTCATTCATCTTATAAATGTTTTACTAAAGTATGTTTAGTATATTTGCATATCCTGACTTTAGTGAATTACCTATTGGCCTCTGTTCTCTTCTTCAGATCATTTTTGTTTTTATTTTTTTAATTTAAATTCTTATTCAGTTGTCTCATGTTCCCTGGTTTTATTTTTTAGTTTGGACATACTTAATCTACTCCTTTATATTTACTATTTTCTTAAAGAAGACAAGTTCAGTCACATCAATTGCTATAGCAAGCAAAATAATGTGAACAAAGCAAAATATGTCTTATGTTCTCGCAGTCACTTCTCTGTTTCAACAAATCTAAATCTAATAGCATCTCTCTTGTGTTTGGGTAGCATGATTGTCACCCTGCTTTTTGCCCTTTAGAGAGCCATGAGGCTTATTCTGAGTCACTGTTCTCTGAAAAAAAAAGATAGTTCTACAAAGCACAAGCATGTTAAAGAGGACAAGAAACGCTACACATGTAAAGGCTAATTTACAACATTAAAGTTGACCTTGAAAAAAATGTTATGAAACCATATGAAATAATATATCATATGAAAGGGCATGGAGAGCGCTGTACAACACACCTTTTCTTTTTTAAATATGGTGCCCTACAACAGCGGTCCCCAACCTTTTTTGCGCCACAGACCGGTTTATGCCCGACAATATTTTCACGGACCGGCCTTTAAGGTGTCGCGGATAAATACAACAAAATAAAACTAGTACCGGTACCGAAAAAAAGAAGATTTATTCATAACACATAACACACGTGAAAAGACCCAGGAAAACCGAGTTAACGATAAAAACGATAACAAAATAACGCTGAACACCGATAAAAACCCTGAAAACCATACATTTCACACCTGAGCCTCAATTCTCGCGGCCTGGTACCAAACGACTCACGGACCGGTACCGGTCCAAGGCCCGGGGGTTGGGGACCGCTGCCCTACAACATCACAATAATGCCATAACAGGCTGACATCTGCACTTGCTCTTGTTGCTATTTTCATGTTGCAAAGTATAATTACAACTACTAATTTACAATGTAAATCACAACCACTCCTGTTTTAGTGAAAAAAAATTATCAACTATTTATGAATATATGTAGTGTGTTTGAAGTTGATGACACTCTATTTTAACCTGACGGAAATTTGAAGAAACCTAATCACCTGTATCTAGATTACTAGAGTAGAGGGTTCTGTTAAAGAGACCTGTGCCCTTGCAAACATTGCAGGAACTGCATGGATGACAAAGTCATGAAGGAAGTGACTGTAGTAAGTTTTATTCAGACATTTAAAGGGTCACTTTAAATTACTTTAAATGGTGATGAAAAGTGAACTGACGGTTGAGCTGTAAAGGAAAAGCCAGAGTCACCATGGGTTTGAAGGAAGGCTTGATTGTATAGCACCTCCATAGCGCTGAAGTGTTGCCTCTGGTGTGAATTGGGAGTTAGAGCTATTCTCCTCCTGCTAAATGTCACAGCATTCATGCCATCCTCTATTCAGTTAAATTCAGTTGTATTCATTTAGCGCCCATTCACAACAACAGTTATCGTAAGGGATGTTCCATCGTAAGGTACAGACTTTACAGATAGAAACCCAGCTTCTTGTTAAAACTGGTTAAAGTGAGGAAGGAAAATAGAGTTTTAACAGGAAGAAACCTCTGGTACACCCAGACCTAGTGAGGCCCTCAACTGGTTGGGGTCTGCTCACTGTGCTAAATATACTTAGGTCCAAGGGCTTTTAACTGGTGAAACTATGATTGCCATGGTAACAAAGAATCTCACCCCAAAAGTCATATCTGCATTTCTGTTTTTATCTCTGAGCACGAGTGCAATAGGAATTGCATCACTCTGCAACCTGCCCCACTATACAGTGATTATGTTCTCATCATGGTCGTGCCACTTAGAGAAATACTCTGATCATTCTGCCGTGGTTGGGGGTATAAGTGATGGGAAACAGGAGAAGTGCAGAGCACTAATGGATGATTTTGCGGAATGGTCTGGGAGAAATCATCTGCTTCTAAAATTGAATAAGTCCAGAGAGATGGTGATCAACTTAAGACAGAAGAGGCTAACTACACAGCGTGTTTCTAGCTCGGAACAGGATGCTGTTTTGGTGGCGGAGTACGAGTGCCTGGATGTCCATATGAACAAAAGACAGATCATCACAGACACTGTATAAAAGAATGGAAAGAGCATTTTCCCAGTCTGTGCAGCAACATTTTGGAGATTTGGAGACTGTGGAGGAAGTCAGTGAACAAACTATCCTGACCACCCTCTGCACCACTTACTGGACAGGCAGGGCACCGCCTCTGACAGACTGATTCAACTCCAGTGCCATATAGACAGATACAGGAAATCTCTCATATCACATACAATAACTCTCAACAATATAAAGCATCAGTATGGAATCCCGCCAGTCCTTTCATCAAAACATGTGATTGGACATTTGATTAAGTATCCTAATAGTTTTCCGTAGAGCTTCATCACTCATGTGACTATTATAAAATGTCAGCAAATCTGAAAATGACAGGATTAGAGGCATTAATATGTAAAGCTAATGTTCTGGATCATAGCACATGCACTGTAGGCAGATATTGTTGCAACATTAGCCTAGCAGTTAGTTTGCTAGAAAATAAAAGCCAGGTTAAATGAGTAAGGAGCTAGAGAGGATTACACAGCTATGCAAGTTGCCTTTGTCCTTGTGTTGGCTCATGCAAGACAGAAAATCCAGGTATAAAAAATAAATTAAATAACTTTAAAAATAAAAAGAATACACAAGAGTGGATTGCAGCACTAAGAGGGAGCTTCAGGGTAAATCACACTCTTGGTATCCCAATCTATTCTATCTCTGAAATACTCCTGTTTACATCACCTGCATTAACATAAAAAAAAATGATGCATACTGGTACTGGACTAACAATGGATTTCCTATTTAAACTATTTAAACTACCGTATATGTTCATTTTCAGATGCATAATCAGTTGCTGTCTGGCCCCTAGTTTCTGCACCAATCAAGTTTCCATTCAGACAAAGACGCAGTTTTATGTTTGACTTTGTGGTGTAAAGATTGCCGGACTTCTAACAATCTCAATCCTGATAACACTTTACATCTCTGGGATCCCTTTAATATTTTAGGTGGCGGTGATTCAAATAGTCTTAAATGTTAATGTAGGAAAGAAACAACTTATTTCCCCCTGTGATAAGTATAGCACAGAAAGGTGGGGATAACTCATTTATCTGCATAGAAAGTGTTTAGTTATGGTTCATTTCTTTAAAGTACCAGAGCAGGATGTATTTCTATATATGCATATATATTGTCGAGATGGCTCGCCCTTAGTTACTGAATCAAAAGCCACCCAGACAGCTGGGAGGTGGATATCTCATTTGTGGGACACTTTATCCAAAGGAGCATACAGCAAGCGGAGTGCCACTTTAGCCTATTAGGCCTATTGTGTGGGTGGGTTTTGCACTCTCTCACGCCTGCCTTATAGGTGCCACCCTTTGCAGCTGACTCCACTCAGCAGTCAGGCCAGGGAGTACTTGAGCTGGGGGAGAGGGGCACCCTGGTGCCACAATACCATTGTTCTTAGCAGTATGTAGCCTGTGTGTTTGAGGCCAAGTTCTCCTTATTGATGGAAAATGGTGTGTTAGTTTCAGCTGTTTATTTACCCCCATTTTGATTTGGTGCTTGGTGTTTCTTTTTCGTCTTCTGGTACTGTGGGTGTAGCTGCTTGGCTATTTCTTTTAAGTGTTTTGCTTATCATTCTGACACCTTGAGAAAGAGAGAGGTTAAATGATGAGTGAAATATGTCACAAATGCCCACAATTATCTGTGTTAAGTTCAAGTTTTGTCTGTAAACATCTTTAGAATTCCAGGTTTGTTTTATGCCTTTTTAATTTTTTGAGGTTATTTACTGTGTCAAACACCAGTGCAAACAAAATTAATGGTGTATAGGAAACAGCCTGTACAAACAAAACAGAGGCACTGATTAAAGCTAAAGAGACAATGCAACAGTTTTACTTAATTTGTTTTACAGCATTCTTGGGCCTGCTGTCTGTCTGTCTGATAAAATTAGACTAGCATAATTGCAAACAGGCTCTGCTTTGGCAAGGCAAATTCCATTGCAGTGAATTACCTTTATCCTTAATCTAAGTCAAAGCTCTTCCCTCGTATCTTGTAGATTAAGTAACAATCCTGAAATCACCAATCAATGAATGGCCTTGTCTGACTTTTCTTCAAGTCAGGGGCTCTTGACTGCGGGTGCTCAGTGCAAGGTGACAGAACACTATATCTCCTCTAATTAAACCACTCACCCAGTCACTCTGATTGGCGTCTATTTCCCACACAATGGTGAATGTACAGAGGAAGAGAGGAAAAAAAGGAGTTATGGAGAAGTGAGGCCAGTTAAGCAGTGTTGAGTACAAAAAAAATGAAAAAAATGAAAAAATGTGATTGAAGAATGGAAGTTGGAGGAGCAGAGAGGTGCTGTGAGAAAATTAAAGACAAGACGCAGGCTCACTTGTTTTTGAGAGTGGATCATTTCTTTTATCTTTATTTAGACATGAGGAAAGCTGACAGTAATAGAGAAAGACAAAAAAGAAGAATCATTTTATGAGGATGCAGGGAGACTCACCTGGCCCCCAACAATGCCACCTATCAAGTGTCCGGAACTGTTTCAGCCTTCCTCAGATAAATAGCAACAGAAAATTCTGTTATTAAGTTTGGTTGTATGACAGTGAATATCAGTTTCACTGGGATAATTTCATTTTGTTATGAGCTCCTTCTGCTGTTTAGGTAACATTATTCCATTGAACTCAAAGCAGATTGGAGTTTGCCACATAGTGTAAAACTGATGTTATGGTCTTTTTTTAATACTCGAGGCAAAATTCTGCTCTTTTAACTAAGAGAAACATCTATATTAAAACCCAAATAGAATTCAGCTATAGTCTTTTCATGGCTGATGATGCAACCCTTAAAAAGCTACTGTTGCTGAGACACAGTGGTGTGACTGATGTCTATTAATACTTTGTAGAAGCTGATTTTTTTTATTATTACTGTGGTTCTCTCCGACTCATCCACCTCAAAGACATGGCAAGGTTACAACAGACAGTATGCCAGGAGAATATTCCCTTAACTGCTTTAATGATTGGTCTCGCCGAGGTAAATTGAACGCACGGAAACATAGCAAATTAAGTTTTAGTAGCAGCCTCAACAGATATCTCCATTTGCAAATTTTAGAACGGGTTGTTCTTTTCTTATTTCATGATATACTTCTTTACTGCAGTGAAGAGCAGGAGAATCATGTGAGAACAAAACTAATTGAGACACCAACACATGAATATTCAAATGCATGCTGCATATTTGGATCATCATCAGCTCACTTCCAAGTGCTTGTCCTATTGGCTTTTGGCTCACAGTGTCTGGTGTCCCCTTACTTGTGCAAGCAGATGTTATCAAAGGAACGTCCAATTATCTAAAGTAAAAGCAAAGATAAGAAAAAGATGATCAAATGATCATTCCGAGGAACTTAAATGCTTTAGCTTGGCTTAAAGGTCATGTCCAGCTACGCGGGTAGAGAAAGGCTTCCATACTTCCTAGATTAGGAATCTGATCCACTGGGCCCACAAATTATATTTTTTTTATTTATTTACTGATGGATTGATGGATGTTTTCCTTGCCTCTGTTTTGCCAGATCGTGCAGAAATTAGTTGAGGACTGCCATCTTTAAAAGGCCTTAACTGCACCCGTGCATGCACACTCTCTAGTCTAGTCTTTACAAAACCATGCTAACTTTATGACTGTTAAAATTTTTATCACATAAGTTCAATAAGACAATTAATGTGCTTCGCTTAGGCAACCGATCACTTTTTGTTCTACTTTAAATATTTTGGATAGACAGTAAAATCCAAATGAGTGGCTGTGAGTAAAATGAATCCATCAGGTCGAGGAGCTGAGATACCAAAGAGTATGTAATTTCTTGTAGCACCCAGCAGCAAACACAGGATGCATACAGAGGATCCAGGTGCAAATTATGTTTGATATTAAATGGTCCAGACAGTCCTGAAAAAAGCACTCGTCTTCAGGTGAAATAATGCTATTTGATTATTCTTCAAGCAGCAAACACCAAGCAAACATCAACGTGCACCAACTCTAGTCAAGATATCATGGTCTGAGAAACACATAATCAGTCTGTATTATATACCAGCTGTAGGTGGTATTTTTACACAACATGTGTTGCCTAGAACATAACTCGGAAAGAACACCAAAAAAAAGTGTTGCCCCCATGCACACCATGGGCTGGGCAGAAGTGTAAGAACCCAACTTTACATTTTATCTGTGAAGTCGATTAATGTGTGGCTTGTATAAGGGATGAAAAAGCATGTACATTGTTACAAGATCAGAGCGCTTATTATTATTATAATTATTAATTAATTATGCAGTTGTAAACTATAGGCATTGACTGAACTTCCACTGAACAGCAGATGTACATAATGTTCATATTAGGAAACATTGTAGTTTTCACAGTAGTTTCTAACTATTAGGGATCATCTGAGCCCACTGAAAGCAAAAGGAACTTCATTGTTCACTTGTACAGGTTTAGAGGCTCTTACTGCAGTCTTAAGGACCAGTAGTAAGCAGACTAGAACGCAACAGAAGGCAGGCTGAGCAGAGAGGTTGCATTTGAGGTGCAGCAGCGAGGGCAGGTGTTTGAGAAGGATGATGCAGTCCCAGAGAAGGACTCTTTTTCCCCCTTGTACAGAAATGAGTCAAACTACTGCTATAAGTCTGTAATGTGTGGAGAAAAATCTTGGATGTGCCAGGTATGGAAATGTGATTACATGCAGTCCACCAAAAGGAAAACAAAAAACAAAAAAACAATGGTGCATAGTCAGACCGTGGTGACGGTAATTGTAGGAAGACTGCTGGGTCACTGAAAAGCAGGAATTGAGTGACAATTGTTCACCCCAAAGAGGAAAACAAAGCTAAAAAATAATTAAAGTTCAAGAAAGCAGCATGAGAAGTGCAGACAGTGGACAGTTCTCATTGTATTAAACACTCTGTTTCACTTCACTACAAAGAATTTCTTTGTCTTCTAAGAGACTGACAGCAAAGCAAATGAGAATAGTCCACATAGCAGTTGTTCCACTTATTTTTGACACTGTCACAGTACACAGCTATAACATGTAGCTGTGTATTTCTACTTCTATCTGGCTTGATGCAGTGTATCCAGCAGGGGTTGGATCATAATGCATTGCATCTTTTGTCCTTTGTAGACTGAAAAATGGGGATCAGAGTAAATCTTTGGTGAGGATGAAGTGCACTGAAGGAGGATGAATGTCCATATTTTTCCTGGCTTTGGATAGCTATGCATTTTATTCCTCTTTCATATTTTATTTGCATTGTATACAGGTGTATTAACAGATGGAAACAATCTTTCTTATTCTTTATAATAAAAGTTTAACAGGCCATAAACATAATTGTATAACTGATATACATACACATGAAAAGAGGGCAATAATTCTGTTATCAGTGGTTTCCTATTCTCCTTTTTCTGAGAAACTGAGAATGTTAAAACATCTTCAGTGTACATATTAGTATGTTGTGAACATGAAGCTGAGGGGAATCAAAAAGGTCAAGAATTAGCCCTTGGCATCAAACAGATGCTAAGGGCTAATTCTCATCAACTGGCAAGAAGAGCGCTCATGGTTCTTCAGGTTTTCTTATATATATAAAAATAAGAATATATATATATATACACTGAACAAAAATATAAACGCAACACTTTTGTTTTTGCTCCCATTCCCCATGGGATGGACGTAGAGACCTAAAATTCATTCCAGATACACAATATAACCATCCCTCCCAAACAGTGGTCACAAATCAGTCCAAATGTGTGGTAGTGGGCACATCTGCTATATTGAAATAATCCATCCCACCTCACAGGTGTGCCACATCAGGATGCTGATCTGACATCATGAGTAGTGCACAGGTGTACCTCAGACTGCCCACAACAAAAGGCCACCCTGGAATGTGCAGTTTTGTCTCACAGCAAAATGCCACAGATGCCACAAGCAATGAGGGAGCGTGCAATTGGCATGCTGACAGCAGGAATGTCAACCAGATCTGTCGCCCGTGCATTGAATGTTCATTTCTCAACCATAAGCCGTCTCCACAGGCGTTTCCGAGAATATGGCAGCACATCCAACCGGCCTCACAACCGCAGACCTCGTGTAACCACACCAGCCCAGGACCTCCACATCCAACAGGTTCACCTCCAAGATCGTCTGAGACCAGCCACCCAGACAGCTGCTGGAACAATTGGTTTGCACAACCAAACAATTTCTGCACAAACTGTCAGAAACTGTCTCAGGGATGCTCAACTGCATGCCCGTCGTCCTCATCGGGGTCCTGACCTGACTCCAGCTCGTCGCCGTAACAGACTTGTGTGGGCAAATGCTCACATTCGATGGCGTCTGGCACGTTGGAGAGGTGTGCGCTTCACGGATGAATCATGGTTCACATTGTTCAGGGCAGATGGCACCTGAGAATGTCCCAGTTCTTGCATGGCCAGCATACTCACCGGACATGTCACCCATTGAGCATGTTCGGGATGTGCTTGACCGGCGTATACGACAGCGTGTACCAGTTCCCACGAATATCCAACAACCTCGCACAGCCATTGAAGTGGAGTGGACCAACATTCCACAGGCCACAATTGACAATCTGATAGACTCCATGCGACGATGTGTTGCACTGCATGAGGCAAATGGTGGTCACACCAGATACTGACCGGTTCTGGGTCCCCAGACCCCCAATAGCGCAAAAAACTGCACATTCCAGGGTGGCCTTTTGTTGTGGGCAGTCTGAGGTACACCTGTGCACTACTCATGATGTCAGATCAGCATCCTGATGTGGCACACCTGTGAGGTGGGATGGATTATCTCAATATAGCAGATGTGCCCACTACCACACATTTGGACTGATTTGTGACCACTGTTTGGGAGGGATGGTTATATTGTGTATCTGGAATGAATTTTAGGTCTCTACGTCCATCCCATGGGGAATGGGAGCAAAAACAAAAGTGTTGCGTTTATATTTTTGTTCAGTGTATATAGATAGATAGATAGATAGATAGATAGATAGATAGATAGATAGATAGATAGATAGATAGATAGATAGATAGATAGATATAAAATCCACTGGTGACAACAAGTGAGAGTGTGTCTATCACCACAATACAGAAAACAGCATGATAGGAAAGATGGTCTGATAGAAGGCAGCAATGTATTGAACACAAAACCTGTGTTTTCAAGTGTCCATCAGCTGCCATTTCTTGGCCACTTGAGGCTAAGTGCCTCCTTCAAGGAGCAACTCCATGCATTAGGAGAAGTATGAGTGGCTGGGCTCCAGGAGGTTAAATTTAAGGTCGTCCCTGTAAGAGCATCTGTGGCACTAGACAAAGTTGAGGAAGGCAGCTTTGTCACTTAAAATATCTGATTAACTAAAACCTGCAACTGAAGCTGATTGATTAAATGTCCTCTTGGGCCTTATCAGTCTGTTTTTGTTCATTTTCTGGGGGGGGGGGGGGGTTAGCAGTCAGAAGCAAAGTGCAGAAAATACCTCATTGTCTTCTTACCTATTGTGAAGGTTTTGCAGTAAACCCAAACAAAAATAATTTTATAATATTAACGAATCACACACTGGCTTCTGTTTAATACATTTCTTAAGTCACACCTTGTAGTTGCAGTTTTGTATTTTGCCCTTACATCGTCTGGGGAGGAAATTCATATCATATGGAGAACTTATTGTTAACTGTGTTTTAGAAGTTTAAAAATATGTGTGTACTAGAACACAATTTATCCACAGTCTCGTTTAAATAAATGGGTAAATAACAGTCCAGTGAGATGGATTGTTTGCATTCGCAGTGTAATATTTGATATACACACGAGCTTATCCTTTGAGTCTGATACGAAGAGATGATGCTTTATCTTTAAGATACCCCTGCTGCACCAAGTAGGGGGCGGTTGCCATGACGCAGTGCGCTGTAGGCATTGGCCTGTTTCATGCTACCTTACCTTCCCTCTTATGGCGGGTAAAGGCAGGCTGGTGATGCTACTGGATGAAACCTTTAGTAAGGCGGGGAAAAACTGTATGACTTCATCATAGCGAGTAGAGCACTGCAAAAACCTGCATTCTAAAAAAAATTCTTCTTACGCATAAAGTCCCGTTTTTTACTCCACTGCTCAACGATATTGTTTAGGGAATATATGGAAAAGTTGTATTATAATTCTGAATTATCTTGAGTTAAAATAGGTCAAAATAGGTCATTGTAAAAATTTAGATTTTTCCTTTTTTAGAGCAGTTTTCATGTATAGTCGCTAACGAGTAAAATATTAATTAAATAAACACACCAACAAAGGTAATGATAATAAAGTTAGAATGTTAAAGTAGTTTTATAAAAGAAGGGGGCAATGAGAGGAGGAGGGAGAGAAGACAGAGAGAGCCTTCAGTTGAGTGGTGGCTGGAGAGGGAGGGCCGGACGCATGACATCATTCCCTCAGCTTCTCTGCACGGACAGAGCTCTGGTTTCTCCAAGTGCGCACGGCGGCTGCTGCTGAGGGAACGACTCCTCCTGCCGTACCCAGGCGCGTCCTGAGCATCCTGCGCTCTTGGGTGGATTTTAAAATCACTACTTAAGCCGGCAGGGGAACCCGTGTACGGTTCCTGACTGGACCTGCCGCGGGGACGAACATATTTAACACAAACCCGGGGATTATTGTTTGTTTTAAACATGAAGATGTGATGGGTTTATGAGCTGAGAGAGAGCGTGAGAGAGAGAGAGAAAAAATAAATAAAAGCTGGAACTCCGACACCGACAAAAGGTAGGCAGACTTCTCAGCCTGTTTTCCCGAACAGTGTTTGGCTACTTTTCTTCCACTAGACCTTGGTTTTAATGTCATGGTTTTATCTGTGTGTAAAAGAAAGGGGGGGAGCATCAGGCATGGGGTCTGGGAGCGCACAGACCTCTTCTGTCCTGTCGTTTTAACACCTGCACAGAGCATAAGGCAAGTCTCCAAAGAAAGCGTTTCAGAATACTGCAAGAAAGCACGTTCAAGTTGAAACGGGGCTTAGCGACGGAACGAGATGCTCGAAAGTCCCGGACTCAGCGGGAGATTCGACTCTGCCCTCGCAAAGGTGTTGCTATAGTGGCAGAGCATATCTGCCGCTTAAATAACGGGGATACGTTCACGAACGACGGTCGCAACAGGCACTGCTTCCCTTTTCTGTTCTGCTCTCCCACTCACTTAATTACAAAATGAAAAAAGAAGCCTGGGTGGTTCTGCAGCAGAAAGGCGAAGCAGGATTTCTTTAAGGTCTTCTTTTACTCCTCTTTACGCAGCATAGAGCTTCTTTGGAACATTTCCCATATTTCTTAATCATTCGTTTTTTTCGGGCGGGGGTGTGTCTCTCTCGCTTTCTCTCTCTCTTTCTGTATCTCTCTCTCCGCGTGTGTGTGTGTGTGTGTGTGTGTGTGTGTGTGTGTGTGTGTGTGTGTGTGTGTGTGTGTGTGTGGTGGGAGGGGGTTCTCCATCTAGCAAGTGCATCTCCACAGGGGGGTGTTTCATTGACCAAGTCAATCGTGACAGGCGTTTCGTTAGAATCCGGCTATATAGGCATGCCCACAGACCAGGACACATCCAGCTCTTCTCGTAGGCATCGACCGTAAAAATGTTATTTTCGATCATTTCTGTCCCCTGTATCTCTTTCCCCTTTCTCTCTGTGGATCTCTTGTTTGATCAGTATTCAAGCGTGACCTGTAAGTGTTGGACTTTGAGAGCGGCGTTTGGTCTGCGCCCCTGGACGGGCTTTTGCTTTTGCGCATCACGTTGCCTCTGGCTTGTAGAACGTATTTGGGCTCGTTTCGAGGTGCGTCGCTTGAGCTTTCCACAGAGCCACCGAGGTGGAGTCAGCACAGCAATGACACTGACTTTGTCTAATTGCCAGTAACGTCCTTGCTGAAGCTGGAAACTCCGAAACGATTGGAATTTGCTCCCGTCTGTAGATCCTGTCGCTCCCGTTGACATTTGACGTAAAATACCTTGTGTTTAGCCTCTGAAGACATATCTAAAAATGTAAAAAGCTGGTTTTACACACACACACACACACACACACACACACACACACACACATATATATATATATATATATATATATATATATATATATATATATATATATATATATATACACACATAAACAGTCACCGGGACACGGACTACAAACTGAGTAACCATTTTTTAAGTTTTATAAGATTTGGATGATTCCTCTCATAGTTTAATATTTTTATAAAAGCAAAGCAAACACATCATGTATCATTCGGATTCATTCTTTTTATTATTCATGAGAGCAAGGATAGCCTTTTTAGGCGATTTCTTATTTCTAACAGCATTTTTTTTTTTTATTTCTAATAGCATATTTTTATTTGGAGCTTGGTTTTGCCATATTTGGCACAAAACAATTTAGTCTATCATTTTCACGAAGTTGTGCATTTCCCATCTTGTTCCATCTCTTTGTTTCGATCGCAATGAGCGCATCGCGGGTCAGCAAAGCTCATTAAAGCCAGAGGAGAGAACAATATCTCGCCCGCGCCCGGGTTGTTAAAAGAAAATGGCTTTATTCATTTTTCTCTGTACCAGTGGTAACTTAGTTATAGCTTTTTTTATGGTGCCTGGAAATGGCTCACAGGCTCGCGGTGCTATGTAATGTAATCAAATTTATGATGTTGCTGTGTATTACAATTCCCTGTTATGCTCCGTCACATGAGAAATTTGGAGTGACTCCCGCCCCCTCGCCCCATCCTCCACACGGGCAAAACACAATGCCCAGAAACATCAGAACAAGTCAGGTTAACAGCCACCAGTGGGCTGAAGAAGAAGAAGCACGCACCCCTCGCCCCCCACTTAAAATAGCCCACGATACTTCCTAAATTATATTCTGACTTATGCTACCACACATTTATTCAAGCAACAAACCACGTGCCTCTTGAGTTTTACATTTTTCACATTTTATACACATTTCTTTTCCAGTAACAGTCAAAAGTTTGATTTCTGCAAGGAAGATTTAGAAATATGCAGAGCTGATTTCGTAATGATGAAACAAATAATGTGATGCAGCTTAGCACACAGAGCAAGACATGCACACATACAGATTTGTATTCCCTCATCTTTTTTTTAGGCAGAACAGTACCCTTGGGATTCATTTGGCTATTATTTGTATGATTTTAATATTTCAGTCTAATTTCTAATTCAGATCCATCTTTTAGAAAGATGTGTCGCTATGTTTCTGTCCTCCTCTTAATATTAAGATGCAGTGGTACCCAATGATCACTAATGCAGAGTACAGTCTTTCCTGTCTGACAGGCCTGTGGAAGAACAGCCTTTCATACTTAATTGGAGAACACATTTTATGCAGTTCTTCAGCATCCAATGTGTGTTCATGGAGCAGTCAAATACCCATGTTAGACATGCAAAAGAGGTCATTCTAACAGATCAAGGATCAAAGATTTGGATAAAGTCAGTGAGGACTGTTCTTTAACAAATAATATTGTTGCTGGATGTCTTGATACTCCTCTTGTTCAAGATCAGGTGGCTGAGGTGCAAGGTGAAACCCTCATTGACACAACCAGTGAGACCAGTGAGTGCAGAGCATTAAAGATGTTGTAATAGAAGAGTATGTTAGCTTAATATTCAGGCTCTATGAATGCATGAAATATGTAATAGGATGGCATGTTAGCATCCGTTGTTTGCTCCTGCTGAAATATGCTTCAGATATACTTGCCTGTCGCCAGCTGTACAGTCAAGATACTTTCAGGCACACGAGTGAGGCCACGGCTGTTAAAAATCACCACTGGACTTGCAAATATGTAGAGCGACAGACAAGCACCTACAGACTCACGCACATAAACATATGATTTTATTACAAGATGAGCCATATTCTGCAGTTTCATCAAAAGCCACCAAACCAAAATTTTTGGTCACGCTATTAACGCAAGTGAAATGAAAATGGATGTGGAGGGCTGGTAGAGCTATTTATGGAAACTCAGATGCTGTAAAGTAACACCAGAAAGAAAAGAGAGAGAAGAAAATATTAAATCATAGGCACCCTTCATGGAGCGTTTCGTCCATGTGCACTGAGGCAGTCTAATTACCAGGAGAGTGCTTGTTAGTTGTCACCTCCAGATAAACAATGGGCTGTTTTTTTCCTCCTCCCCACCCCCCCACCCCCCCTCCTGCCCCGCCTGTGGCAGAGTTTGAAATTCTAGGTAACAAAATGTCAGCTTCAGTGTCCATTCGCCTTCATCTCTGCATCTCTGTAAATAAACCAAAGTAATTTAAATGCACGTTAATAGCGTAAAACACGATTGACATCTAGAACCAAACAACTGCTGACTGCCACTCCAGAGGTGATTAACTTATTAAAGAAAAACTTGGGAAGGATAGAATAATGTGACAGCGCATTTTGGAATCAGCCTTGTGTTTCAACTGTGCCCTATTGTACAGTAAATCTTGTCAGAAAGCATATGGTCCTGAAATATGCTAATGAGTTCTGGAATATTCTAACAGCAAAGAAAGAAATGTCCTTGCATCCTCTGAATTTGTCATTTCAAACAGCTGAGATATAAGCTCTTTAGAGAAAGTTGACTGTCAGAATGGGGGCAAAATGCACTATTCAAAACGTTTCCATGAACATTCTGACCTGGTTTGAGCCTACCATTGGGCTTGACACTTTAATGGCTTTGATATGTATGCACTTTCCCAGCACAGCTAACATGTCAAGCAGGAAGATGTTGTCTGATCCTGGAATAATTGAAATGTTATCCTTCATTCCAAGTAAGGAAAGGAATCACTTGTGAGGGATGGGGTTAAAAGCCTCTGGGCCTTCCCCTTCTTGTCTAATGTGTTAGGCTTAATCTAAAAAAAAAAAAAACAAACAGATTACTTCGTAAAGCAGGGTCTTTTCACGTCACAAACCCAGTCAAATAATGTGTAAAGATTATAGTGACAAGAGGAAGTATGTTGTACTAGTTTTGCATTTTGCTTCAGTATGGTTTCATTATGCTGTTTAATTTCACTGGTAAGAATTATGCCAAAATATATCATCATGAGATATACCGCCTTTGTGGTATGGATGTGTTATATTACCTATAGTTTCATGTATTTCCAACAAAACAAACACAGGTGCTGTAGCTAAGTTGACACCAAAAAATGCTGAAATCACTTATACCACTGATATCTGTGGCCATGGAAGGGGCTAACACAATAATTCCCTCTCATTCACAGATGCAGTCATATGAAAAAGTCCAATTTTCTTACCCAGCTTTCCCTGTAATGCTAAGTGACGTCTGATTCTCAAACCTGATGGAATATAGAGTGGTTCTCAAAAGGCATCATGACAGAACTGGCATTGCACCAGCACCCTACCAACATCAATAAAGCAGTATGTCAAGCATCACACTTTAAAACAGGTCGTTAAAGATGACTACAGTGGTAATCTATAGTCTTAGAAAACCCAAGCTCGTGGGGGGCTCTTCTCTTGAACGTACCACTGTCTCTCAAAACATTTGTCATATCTCCAGTTGCACTCCAAGCACTCTAAAGATGCTACATGCTCATTGCTGACTCACGTAAACACCTGTAAAAGGAATTAGTCCATTCATTTTTCGTGTGGGGTTCACAAAGGTAATGGGATTGGATATAATGCACAACTGAGATTTCCTGAGAACTAAGTAAAAAATGAACAGAAATGTTGCTTTATTCGTCTCTTTTAACCAATAAAAATTCTCAGATACACAACTTACAAAACATCGATGGCTGTGAGCTTGGCAGGATGTTTTCAGGAAATCAGACAATTAGGAAACCTCTCACTGGATACATGTAAATGTCCTTTGGGAAAACAATTTTCCTCCCGGGGGCTGTGTCTCTTGAAGGTCACAGCAGCATTTCACCTCCCCACTTGTCTTGCCCATAACTACACCACTGGGTATCGCTGGATGCTTCCTGCCAAGCTAGTGAGGGGAAGCTGATGTTGGTATGGGTCAGTGAGGCTGATGCATTGTGACAACAGCAAGAATAATAAAACACTGTCTCGCCTGTTTACTGCTCGCCAGCATTATAGTCAAAGGATTGACAAAGAATGAGTGATTCATATCCTTTTGTGGATAGTCATTTAGGTTTCATTCAGAGGTGTAATGTAACACACCGGTTGTGGTACCTTTGGGGCGTGGTGTAGTCATCACCGGGAGTAGGTGGATGGCTGAAGATGCTTGTGAGGTGAGGAAGGAGATAGAGAGCATGTCACACAATAGGAGGGCTGAATGAAGACAGAGAGAGGATAGCACTGGTGGTGGCCTTGTACATTTCATCTGGAGGCCCTAATAAAACCCTCACAGGCCGGCATTGATCTCTCCCAGAATAATCCATTTAGACTGAGTGTGCCTGGCCATGTGGGGCCTCTTCAATTATTTATGGGAGAATGCTGTGCAAGCTTCCGTTGGGATGCAACAATGTGCCCTGGGAAACCTGTGAACTGCAGATTGCTGGAGAGCAGGGGAGACACTACATTTGGAAGGAGGAGAAATGGCAGATGGAAAAAGAGAACCAGCTGGAGAGAGATATGAGGGACAGGGGGAGAAAAGGTGGACAAAAGAAAACATGGAGGGAAGGTGAAAAAATTGCAAATTTGAGAAGGAAGGAGATGACAGAGAGAAGAAAAAAAAGAAAGAACAGAGAAGCAGTAATGGCAAGGTGCCGGTGATGAAAACAGAGGAAAAGACAAAGAAGAAGAAAAGTCTGCAGGGTTAAGTTTAAGAATACAGCCTTTAAAAAGACAAAGGAGGAGGAGCGATGGGTGAAAATGGAGGATAGAGGAAAAGCAAGGGTGGGTGCAAAAAAATATATATGTAAGGAAATTAAAGAAAGGAGATGAAAAAGGGATATGGACGAAATGATGAGGTGGGCAATGAGGGGCAGAACATACTGAGTAGTAGTGGGAGAAACTGGTACAGATGATGGAAAGCACAAAATAAAAGTCAAACAAGAGTTAAAAGTAAAATAATGGGCAGGGAATAAAAGTAGGTACGAAAAGACAGGGGGAGGAAGGGAGGGGGAGGAATGGGGTAAGGAAGCATCAGAGGTAGAATTATAGATGAGAAAGGGTAGAAGAGTTGACAGGAAATGAGGCAGGAATAGATGGATAGGAAGAAGGTGGAGGATGGGACCTTTAAAGCAAGTCATGAACATCTATTGATCATGGAAGAGTTATGGTTGCTATTGTGCTAAGTGGAGACATGCCAGCTTGACTGGCTGTACAGTTGATCATTATTCCTGCTGCAGTCACCTTTTGTGCTGTGTTGTAAAAAACCCATGGCATTCTTGCGTTTAGTGTTGTGTTTTGATGAAAAGTTTATTCAAATCTTTTGGAAGATTATTTAATCAAAGTGACTTTCACCGTGTCACCACAGGTTTTTCAGGGTGATTTGGTCATACATCTAAGGTTAATCTAACGTTGTATGATAGTTCTTTTCATACCAGGCTACTTATCCTAAACTTCCTGCTGCACAGTGTATTTTGTGCAATTAGCTGTCCACAGGCCTCTCAGAAATCCAGACAGATTTATCTCACCTATAATTCCCAGCATCCTATTAGGTTTTCCGTCCAGTGCCTTCTGCCAAATCCAGATTTATCATCATCATCATCATCGTTTATTTGTATAGCACTTTAAGAACACACCAGGCAGACCAAAGTGCTGAACAACACAGATCAAAACAACAACCAAATTAAAAATACCATAAAATCATTACAAACAATAAAATAAATAAGAAGGTGTCAGTTTCCTACAGAGTTAAAAGCCAGGGAATAAAAATAGGTTTTCAATGGTATATCTTTGCTTCACAGTGTCTCTAACCCTAGTGACCTCTTGATAGCGTCTCTAAAAGCTATTTTAGCATTTAGAACATTGGACGGTGCGGTAGTGTCGCATCACAAAAAGCTCCTGGGTTCATATTCAACCTGGGGCTTCACTGTGTCGAGTTGGCATGTTTTTTCTGTGTCTGTCTGGATTCCCTCCTGGTACTCTCACAGTCTAAAGACATGGGGCATAGGCTAAGGCTAATTACTGATTCTAAACTTCCTGTATGTGTGAATAGTAGCCTGTCTTTATTTATTAGTCCTGCAACAGAATGATGACTTGTCTGGAACGAACCCTGCCTCTTGCCCTGTGACAGCTGGGATAGGCCCCGACCCCTCCGGTGCCCAGAAGAGGACGGATGGAAGCTATTTTAGCAAAATGTTCACACTTTTCTATTTTCTGCCATGGTACAACTACCATATTAATTCATTAAGAACAGTTGTGCCATCTGTCCTTAAATGATCTGCAATCCACATTAATCTTAGACTAATATAGCTGGCATTTAATTTTTTGATTATATCAAGTCATTAGTGTACTACATTACAAACTCTCAGTGGCAACACAAAGGCGAAGGGACTTCTTCAAATGATTTAAACTGTTAGTGAAGTACTAATTGAGCAGACATGCAGTGGCAATGGGGGGAAAAGAACTGTGTAGTGGCTATTACATAGGCTATGTCAAACTGCTTAATCAGATTTGCTAAACGGTGTGGCGGTGTAGCTATTAACTAAAGATAGCAAGTTTCTCTTTAATTAGTAGGATCCCATTTCCCACCCCTCTTCCTCCTCCCAAGCAGCCACCCAGAATTTATTGTGTGTCCGCAGACATTGATTATCGGATTCTAGTAATTGTTTTGTCTCCGCTTGATTAACAAACCTATGTTTTCTCCAGAGGCTATGTTCAATAGCAGGCATTAATGGCAGGTCTCTGGCACAACTGTGAATGCTAACGAGATGTTTACGATGATTGCAACGGAAATGCATGAAGACTTCCACAGGGGGAAGAAAATGTTTCCTTATTTTCTCAGGTTTAAAGAACAGCAAAGTTTAGTAAAAGATTTCGGACACAAATGTTTGAGTTTGATTGGTCCCTCCGGTTGATGGTGCTTTGTGTTTTTTGTGATTCCAGTCCAGCACACAGGCAAGATGATAGATCTGCAGATGGCTGTATGAACCTTGGCATTGTTGGCACGTCAGGAATTTGAGCAGTCTGCCTCGTTTTTGATCTTCTCCTTTTTTGAGAGAGGTTGAGGTGAGAAGCAGAGTGCATTCCAGCTGCTGAGGAATAGGCATGTAATGAGAAAGAGGCAGAGGGGTGATGGAGAGCTTTTGGGGGAGCTTCGGGTCATGCTAAGGGGCTTGAAGAATTCAAGGGCGTAAGGTTTGGATGTAAGCACACTAGTGTACTCAGATTATATATATGTTTTTTGTAAGCCCTGTTACAAGTAAGACCTTTACCTTTTATCTGATGCCTTTCAAAGGTACCTGCCATTCTCTGTCTACCACTACCACAACACCATGACTGGTCTTTGACTCGTATTTCAGAAGAATGCACATAGAAAAATCGAGATTATTTCTTTTCATATATCAAAATGTACAAGAAACATTTGTGTGAGCATGCTGTTACTTCGAAATAATAAATTGGCTGTCCTATTCAACATCCAGGAGGAATTTGGATCACTTATGCAACATTTGTGAATGAAATGATCCAAAGACACCAACTGTACAATCTTATGGCCGTGTTTCAGTATAACACTACTGCACAGTGTGGGCGCCAGCATAGAACTTTCCTGTCAAAGACCTGAAAGTGACTCAGCCTGCAGTAATATTGAGCTGGAATGCACAACCCTGTTGCAATCTAATAAGTTTCATTGATACCTGTAGTGACACATTCTTACAAAGCAACCCGTTTAGTGCAATAACCAGTGCAGTTTTCATTCTTTTGTTGCCCTCCCAGTAATGCAGCATGCTGCACTGAACCATCTGGATGTAATTCTATTTTTCCTGGCTTCTCATCAATTAATTCTATTACATTTCAGATGGTTTAGCTACACATGTCTACCTGCATTTTAGATCATTTTGTAGTTTTTTATTTTTTTATTTTCTAAATGACCCCACAATTTTCCTGTTTCCAAGTTGATGAAATTAAATGTATTTGTAAGAAAATGAAGAAATGACAACTGATGAATGCAGTCAGTGGGACTTTTATGCTGGCTTCCCCTGTGACAATCACCTTTAGGCCTCAATCTGCTGCTTGAGTTGTCCGTCGGTTTGTACTGTTAGCTCAAACCAGCTGCTGAAGCAAGAACAGGATGCTGCGGGAGACGAGGAATGAGCTCTACTTAAAAGTAATTTATATTTACTGTCGTTTTGTTGGGTGAAGAGGAAGTGACAAATGCGAGCTTGTTGTTTATGAGGCTTGGCTAAGTGCTGGCAGGGCTGCTTTTCTCTGAGGTAGTTGGCTCTGTGTTTAATTCATGTCCTTGGGAGGTGCATTGCTTTGTGGTGTAGTGTGTGGCAGGCGAGCTAATGAGAGGTGAACCTATCTGCTTCTTATTCTCCATCTGCCTCCCTCGCACTTTGCCCCTGCTTTCTCCCACTTCTTGCCCCTGTCTCTCCTGCTTTTCTGTCCTCAGTCTCTGTTTTGACCTTTTTTCTGCTTTCAACCCCGTCCTCACAGCGCCTTTCGTTTTCTGTTACTTTGAGCCGTCGTGGAAAACGTGTACACAAAATTTCCTTGAAATTACCCCCTAGCTTGCTGTGCTTATGTGGATGTGAAACATGGAAATGGAGCATACTCCTTGTCATCACTTCCTGTCAAATAAATCATTCAGACCTTTGACAAAACCCCAAATAGGACTGCCAATTTTCAAAGCTGTCCCGTTCATCACTTTGATTCATCTTCTCAGAGATGGAAACCCCCACCTACCAGCCATCACCACATACTCACACACACAATCTCCCTTCAGTCCTCCACGATCACACATTTACAGTCAGAGAGTTAGCTGGAGAGGCTACCCTGCATTCAGTTTTCAAAGGAGAAGCAGTTCAGTGCAGCACCAGTGGATGTGGGCTCTAAAGCACCCTGAAAGAAAGACAGGAGAACGACAGGGGTGAGCTGAAATGTTGACCTCTTTGTCACCTCAGCTCAGCTACATCCACTTTCTTCTCCTCTTTCTCCTGTGTACCTTGTAAGGTGCTGTTTTAATTGACATGAAGAAAAAAGCTCTAGTTATCTGGCTGCCTGCTCCTGTTTCATGTCACAACTTTTTTTCCCCCCCTTCCTTGTTCCTTGTCCATCATTCCTCTTCTCTGTGTCTTTGCTTCTTAGGCTTTCCCTTCTTTTTATCTGTATTTTTTTGTTTCTTTCTCTCTGCCTCTTCCTTTCTGTGCCTGTCTTCCTTCAGCACAGAAACACAACGTTCCCCACTGATTGCCTGTGTTGTTTCCCTCCTCTTCTTTCCTCCTTGTCTGGTTATTTACATCTCCCTGCCTCACACCAGCCTACTCAACTTGTCTCTCTGTTCTCAGCTCTGACTTGAAATCTTTATGTAATTGCTTCTTAAATTTTGAAATGAGGGTATCAGCTCGGCTGCATAGATTCGGTTTGGAAAACAAAACAATGGCACATGTAGCGGTGATATCTATGCTAGTTCCAGCACAGATGTAATATTAAATCAGTAGACAGTAAACATGGAGGGGGGCTGTAATCAAGATAATGTGTCAAAATATCGGCTCAAATAAGTGCACAGAGGACTTGCAAGGTGTGTGCCATGCTGTGACACTTGGTGGTGGCTGTAGCTCAGGTGGCAGAGCAGGTCAGCCACTAATCAGAAGGTCGGTGGTTTGATCCCAGGCTGCTTCCTGGCTGCATGCCAAGTATCCTTGGGCAAGATACTAACCCCATGTTTGCCTACTGGTAGTGGTCAGAGGGCCCAGTGGCGCCAGTGTCCGGCAGCTTCACCTCTGTCAGTGCGCCCCAGGGCAGCTGTGGCTACAACGTAGCTTGCCATTGCCAGTGTGTGAATGACTGAATGTAGTGTAAAGCGCTATACAAATGCAGGCCATTTACCATTCTACAAGGACTTTGGTTCCAGCTCTTCCTCCATGATTGAGCTGTCTGTATTTCCATCTGGCATCACCTGCCAGTGGTAAACTTTCTCCTTCCATCCGCTGCTTTTCAGTGCATGACGAGTTTTGTTTGACTGACACTTCTGTACGTTCTTCCAATGTTCGGTGTAGTCAGCCCGGAAAATGAAAGAAATCCATTTTCACTTAGATCTGTAAAGATAGCAGCCCATCTCTCAATACTATGTATTTTCATCCATTTCATGATGGACTCGTGAGCAGCTGAATATCATCCTTGCCTCCTGGACAGACAGTAACTGTTCTTTGTTATTGAAACTACCTTTGGGTCACGACGAATCAGTGATATTTCAAATTTTTTTAAAGATGGGTTTTGTGGAATCCTACAAGCAACATATTTTTGAGTTTATGATCAGGTCCACACCAAGATGTGTATATGTGTCTGTATTAGCAGAGAGCAGTTATCCATCCAAACTGATCTTCAAAAGTGCACATCAATTCAATCCTTGTATTGCAATTACTGCAAAACCTACACACACCCAAGATATTTACAATATATGCATAATGCAAAAAAAAAGCATTGATAAAACCTGTATAGATGTCAACTAGCTTAATTTGGTATTATTCTTCTGCAGTTCGTATGCTCCTTTCTGTAGATCACTTCCAAAAATAGCCCTTACGTGCGTAGCCTGTGATGGGACTTTCTATACTCCTGGGTCAAATGCCATTCCCTTTTTACACTGATCGTCACCTGTTATGTATTTTTCATAGCTCTGAGTGTCTGTCTTTTTTTTCATCCTGTATTCCCTTTTGCCCCTCTCCTCCCTAAGACCGGCTTGTCCTGTCACTCCAAGGTGGGCCTTCAAACTCTGGCGCATTTTTTCACAGCCGCCCTTTGTTTTCATCTATTGTTCTTAAAAGCGATTATGACCATCAGACAGGGCCATTAAATATTTAGTGGAGCTCAGGCTGCTGCGTTCCCTGGCTTCACAGGAACACGCACCACAGATGTTCAAAGTGTCTCTCTGTAGGAAGGCGGTGCACAAATACTTTGAGGGGCAGTCACTCCATTAAATAAAAGCTGCTTTTTGGACATAGAGTATGTGTAGATCTTGTGTGATTCAGTGGCAGTGCTTAGTGTTTCTTTGTCCTTTAGGTAGTGACACACACATATTTGCCTTTGTGTTTGTGTGTGCCTGTCTCTGTTTGTTTAAGTCACTGTGTTTTGCATTCACTCCTATACTCATTTATTTACCTTCTGTCTTTGTCTGTTTTTGGTGCCTGTCCCGCACATTATTTTGCTTTTCAATATTAGAAAATGTATATATAACCCAATCCTCGTTTTCCACTGCAGAAAGAAACAGAATGACAAGTTGCTTGAGAGAAAAAATAAATAAACTCCTCTGCTATTGATTTAACTAAAAACGTGGATTCACCAAATGCCTCTCCTGTTACTGCTACATTTAATATTGAAGTCCAAATCTGAGAAACTGCACTCTGGTGCAATACTCTATAACTATAGGAGAGAATTTTGTCCATCCCTGCTGCTTCCCACCCATCATCTTCCTTTCTGTTTGGAGTAAATCAGGTAAAGCTAAGGTTTTTCCACACTCTGTGATATGTATGCATGATATGTTTTGTGTTTCTTTTTAATATAATTTCAGTTGTGGATTATGGGTAAGCAAAAATCATGCTCACTGTTGTTGTTTTTTTTTGTAATTGCAAAATATTAAACTGAAAATATTTAATTCATCAAGGCTTACAGGTTGAAAAGCTGCAACATTCATTGTTGAAGCCATCGTGCCCTTGAAGCATAACGGAGCTTTGTTGTCTTGGCTGTTATTATTCAGAAGGATTTCAACTGAGAGAGCAGCCAGGAGTTCAGTGTCTTGCTCAAGGATGTTTTGGCTGTTCTAAAAATGAAAAGTGATGTGCCAGTTATGAGACGTCCAACCACAAGTCCATCCTGCCAGTTTATAATCTTATATTTACTGCAAGTCATGATGATGAAAAAATGTTTTGCCCTACTAGATATTATGTCTCATATTGCGTCTAATAATATGGCGCTGTCTGCTTACACCGAAGCTTCATTTTCTATAAACAAGTTAAGTGAGAAACACTCACTCTGTAGTGATTGTCTCATGGCTCCATATCTTCCTCCTGTAAGCTAAAGATGTACAGGTTAATGGAGTGGGAAACTCCTTCTGTCTGCATATTTGTTTTGTCCTGCTCAGAAAACTTTCGGGAATTCTCCATCATCTCAGTATAACAGACAGCATAAACCATTAGGAGTCCAGTTCACCTGTTTGGTGCAAATGAAAGTGAGAATATTTGCAGTGGAGAGGCACAGTCCTCACAATGAGAATAGTTTTGCCAGGTGGTGGCCACAATCCATTGCTCTCTCCTCATCCGTCCTTTTTGCTACTGTCCTCGCCCCTCCTGGCATGAGGTGGTACCCTATTCAGGTTGCACAGGTAGTCCAGCTCTTCCTAAATGGCACATCCATATGTGCCACGGGAAGATGGCTTGATGTGTCTACCTGCACAGTCTAAATACAATACAATACAATACAATAGAATTTTATTTATATAGCACATTTAAAAACAAGGTGTATGCCAAAGTGCTTCACAGAAACCAAATAAGAGCAATAATAAGTACAAGTAAATAAAATAATATAAGTACAAATAGAATATACTAACAGGTGGGAGACTTAACTAACCAGTGATACCAGGCATAGTAGGCACGAGGCAAAAGGCTGAAGGTTTAAACATAAAAACATTAATAAAAGCAAAAAATATAAGTTACAGTACAGCTAAAAATGCAGGGTCTAGGAGGCAGGGAAGGCAAGGCTAAATAAATACGTTTTTAATCGAGATTTAAAAGATTGAATTGAATCAGATGCGCGGATAGCTTGAGGAAGATTATTCCAGAGGTAGGGTGCAACAGAGGCGAATGCACGGTCACCTCTGGTCTTAAGGCGAGATCTAGTTCTCTCTCCACTGGCTCCCAGTTGCTTTTAGGATTGATTTTAAAATCTTACTGCTGGCTTTTAAGGTTTTAAATGGCACTGCACCTTCTTACCTGTCAGAACTCCTTAGTACTTATCGCCCCAGGAGATCTTTGAGGTCAGCCGATCTGATGCTTTTAGATGTTCCCAGGTATAAATTAAAGACAAAGGGAGAGAGGGCGTTTGCTGTGGCTGCACCCAGACTGTGGAACAGTTTACCTCCTCACGTCAGATTCTCCAAAAGCCTAGAAACTTTTAAAACTGCTCTTAAAACTCACCTCTTTTCATTGGCTTTTAGAAAGGTTTAATTTATTTGTTTATTTATTTTTTATTTTGATCAGCGAGGTGTTTTACGAAATTGTGTTCTATTGTATTTTTATCTGTATTTACTGTACAGCACTTTGGTCAGCCTTGGTTGTTTTTAAATGTGCTCTATAAATAAACTTGACTTGACTTGACTTGACTAGTTCGCACCAGGAGCATTTGGCCTGCTGATCTAAGCGCTCTCCTAGGGGGTATAAAAGCTGAGGAGATCCTTAAGATAGCTGGGCCCGGTGTTATTTATGATTTTAAAAGTGAGCAATAAGATTTTAAAATCGGAGATGGGAGAGAACTGGAGTAATAGACTTAAACCTACCAGTTTCGGTTAAGAGACGCGAAGCAGCGTTTTGAACGAGCTGCAGTTTGTGAATAAGGGCAGAATGGAGATAAATAACACTGAGATGATCCCAGGAATTGGGCCATTACATGAACAGAGCTGGGCAGGGCAATTTAAAGGCATTAACCAATCAGCAAGACCAGAATCTGCTCCTTTGTGCAAGAAGGCATGATTCCTGCCAGGGCCCCACAAACTGAACTCTAGCAGTCTTTTTAAATGCAGCTCAATTGGAGTTTGCCTGAGAACATCAGAACTGGCATGTCCACCATTGGCACCCTGTTCTCTTCATATTTGACAGTAGGTCACACTGAGTGCATGTGACAGATGTGAAAGTGTCTGGAGACACCGTGGCGAACATTAAGATGCCTGCAACATTATCCAGCATGGCCAGTTAGTCAGTGGGTCGATGCAGCATATCCTTAGAGTGTCACACAGACCTCAACGTGCTGTTGTGTACTGGGCTAAAATCCTCAAACCCATCATCAGACCTTATGCTGTGGCAGTGTGGACTGGGTTGCTTGTGGAGCAGGACAATGAGGCCTCATGTGGCGTGGCGAGGTAGTACATGGGACATATTGGTGCATCTGAAGCCACTATAGCTCATTGATGCCCTGATCCAGGTCTGAGAGGAGATCACCCAGCGCTCCATCTATTGTCTTACCAGGAGCATGCCCAGACATTTTCAGGCGTGCATGCAGGTACATGGGGGTCATAAACATTATGGCCACATCATGATTCAAGTTGGATCAGCTTGTGATTTCAGTTTTTTAGTCCAGGCCTCAAAGTGCTGAAATAACAGATTCCATCCCTCTCAGATGTTTTAGTTACAGCAGTGTGTCTCTCCCTGTTTAAATGCTCATTCACTGCTGAGGTGTCACCTCCAAGAAAATGAGAGCATTTTGTTTTTCAGCTCACCACATACTAGGTCAGGACCTCTGGACGTGACATTGTATTTTACCCTCAAAAGTCTAAAAGGTTGTATTTTAACAAATACCAGGATCTTTGCCCAAAAGGAATCAGTCAGGGTTGTTTCTAAAACCTAATCCAGTAGCAGCTGAAACTGAAAAGTCTAAAACTAGCAGTCCAAGACAAGACACAAGCAACGGTCCTCTGGGTGAACAAATTTATACTTTTACCACCCCAACTGCTCTCTAAAGCAGACTTGTTTTCATTTTTTATGCCTCCTTATCCACAAAGATGCTATTCTAGAGCTCTACCTGTATATTAAAAAGTGACACAAACGGAGTACCCAGTGCATTAAATTGAGACTGTGTGGACAAACTGAACAAATCCACAAGAGTTAAAAACATGAATACTCCTCATTCTGTTGAAGGTGGATAAAGGAACTCAAAAACACACCTAGTGCAGCTTTGAATCTCTGTAGAAGATTAAATCACTGGTTAAGGCAGACTTTGGGTGCAGCTAAGAGGTGTATTTCAAAGACGCTGAAGAGCCTATTCATACTTATCCACGAGTGAGTTATGTTAATTGATGAAAGTCCTTAGTTTTAATGGCCATGTAGTAGCTGGTATTGAGAAGAAAGTGACAAGCTGTGATATGTGCTTGTATGGGCCAGCCAGCTAAACCTCTCTTTCTTCCTCCCTTTTTGCCTAATGGTTGATAATGAAGAGGGCATCTTTACAGAAATGACATGCGCATGTCCTTTACTGGGAACAGACGCACACATAAAGGCTGGGCTGACTGCCCTTCAGAATACTGGACCTGACATTAATCTTTAAATGACTGTTGCTTCTTCCCTAAGACTTTCAATCCATTAGTGGCCACATCTTGAGATGGAGGAAGATTGCCAAAGAGCCAAAGACAGAGAGCGGGCATCTGTGTGTATGTGTAAGTATGTGTTGCGGATGTGTTGCGGATGTAGAATGGTGGAGAGAGTGCAATGGAAAGGATGATGTCAATGATAATGGAGGATGAGGACAGGGAATCAAAGAGAGACAGAGACTGGCTTAGGCCACGATGAGGTATGCAGAGATATTGTGTGATAAAACAAGTAAGACAGAGAGGGTACACATCTTCAAAAAAACCAAAAAAAACTTGTCATGTCAGCAATCATATTCCTCCATTGATGCCACACTGGCACACCCTGTTCCCCCATCCTACACTCACACACATGGATTAAACTGAGATTCGGCATCAAAGTGTGGTTTTTATTTTTATTTTTTTTTGTCTTGTTTTGACAGAACAACAGAATCAATAGATACTGAATTACAAAGGCAAGTTAATGTTTCATGTTAACATGTGATCCCAGTCTTGTTTCAGTCTCCAACATTTCCATTATTGCACACTGAATTGCGCCTCTCCCCTCGCCTTTTTTCATGCTATTGTTCCCTTACTTACCTCCTCCTGTCATTTCACATGTCCCTTTCACACAGTCATTCCATATATCACTCTGTTTCTTGTTTTGTCCACACTTCCTATTCTGTTCCGTCTTCCCTTCAGTTCAGATCCTTCCTCACATCTCACCTTATTTTTTTCTTTGCCTTGACCTTCTTTTATTCTTTTTTCTAATTGTACTCTCTCCCCGCTATTTTCCGATTCTAACTATATGGCTACTGCAATTACAACTTTTCTACCCAGCCCTTTTTCCCTTTCCTCCTTTTTATGTCCCTTACCTTTCATCCTCCCCACACCCAGCTTACTCTCTCCTTCCTTTCTTCCATTCTCTCTGCTCAACCCTCTTCTTTTCCCCATATCCTCTTGTCCCCTCATCTCCCTCCCGCTGCTTCTCTAGCAGTGAGCTATAGTGACTCTGACATCATTACCCTTGTTGTGACAGGTTTCATTTGTACCCTGTGGACCTATACATCAGCCTGACTGATAGTCCAGGGCCTGGGGCCAACAGAGCCCCACCCAGACTGGGACAGAGTAACAGACAGAACGATCCTAAAACCACTTCAACCTGCGTACCACTGGATTTTTTTCCATTACTTGTTCTGATATGTCAAATTCAATACCAGTTCATAACACGCCCCCAAAACATCAGCCTGTCTGAAATAACAATCCCTGTGCTGGAATAAAATAAACACATTTCAGGGGGAAAAATGCACACTCACACTCTTTGATTGACAAATGATCTCTGGAAATTGCTATACGGGAAAACTAACGAGAGCTTAGAAACAAATGGAAGTCATTAAATATTCCATTTAGTAGGACTTTGCACAATTTGCATGTGTCCTTTGAATTAATCACAAAAAACCCTGTTTTGATAGTTTTGTTTAAACATATGATGAGTCTTGAAATGTCATTGTACTGATTCAAGGTTGTCTCAAAAATTTGTATGAACCCGCAAAGGCAGAAGTTTTCCAGTCCTATGACTTAGTCAATTGATTACACAAGTGCTTATAGCTCGTTATATGTATAATGATGTATAAATATGTCAATATAGATAATGAATATTTACTTTTACACAAATGAAAATTCAATATAATTTAAGACAGTTATAAATGACTGCCTCTCACTTCAGTATTTATGCAGTTAATGTTTGTTTGGGGGTTAAGTGACGTGCATAAAACACCTAACCTGTGTTTTATAGTCAGTGAAGCCTTAACAAGACCTTTCAGAGATTTTCCTACATAAAAAAGACAAAAAATTCATACTGCTAATAGACTGCAGGTACAAAAATTAAGCAATCACTCATTTAAATTTTAAATAATCCATAATCCAAATGATTTGTCCTGTTCTTTCATACTGCTCAGCACCATTACCAAAGTGTGTGAGGTATTCCAGTCAGCACAACGTCATATCCATCTCTACACCCTCACAAATGCAGCCAATACATTAACAATACCTTCAGACTGCTCGCAGTCCCATTGATCTGTGGTCATATTAATGTGTGGCTTATGAGCTCGACAGCATCCTTTGTGGCCAGACAAAAATGAATCCACTTGAGTGTGGCGCGTTTAATGGCCGACCTCCACTGTTCTTTCACAATGGAACAGATCCCCGTTGTGTTCATTAGGTTGTGCAAAGTAGAAAGCTTGGAAGAGGACTGCTATGAAAGATCTTCATTTTACAAGCACCTGACCCCCATGAGTGTAGCGTGCTGAAGGAATGGGATTGTGAGAGAAGTTTGAATATAAAATGAAGTGCAACATAATAGTTTTACATAACAGGACTAAATTTTTGACTTTGAGCCCTATTGGCCTGTTACAAAAAGCACCAAATAAGCATCTTTTGAATAATAAATCCTATTACCACATCTTGAATTACAGATAGTCATGTTCCACATAAGCACTTTTGAAATTAAGCCCTTCATGTGTTTTTTTCTCTGTGTAGATTGTCAGTCATCCAGGTCATGGCAGTCTTAAACAATCTTTTCAAGCACTCAAGACTTTGCATGTAAATCAGTGGGAGCAATCACATATGGTCATTATCTGTTGATGAGTTATCCCACGGTATCCCACGGTTTGGTGATTTTTTTTTTTCTAGCTGTGTGCAGCCATTGTGTTGGCTCAGCAAGAGCATTTATAAATAAGGGCTAGCTGTCTCGCTGTAGTCAATACCCCTCCATTCACCGTGGAGGTTAGCCAAGAACAGAGTTGAGCTCAGGCATTTTGCATGTA
Organism: Diplotaxodon limnothrissa; assembly: GCF_057381915.1. NCBI lineage: Eukaryota > Metazoa > Chordata > Actinopteri > Cichliformes > Cichlidae > Diplotaxodon > Diplotaxodon limnothrissa. Next base: position 37,346,762 of record NC_140610.1, read on the forward strand.
CTATCCTCTAGAATATAGCCTTTTTGTGATGTGTGTATGTGTGCATGTTTCTGCTTGTGTCCAAGCACCTGTGTAGGAAGCTATGTGTGCAACGCATTTTTGTGTGAGACACAACTTAGTTGTACGTGTTGCTGAAGAAAAAAGACTGACCACACAGAAGGCACATTAATCATCCCGTGTTTCTCTCTTTTCCCACTGCCTCGTGTACTCGGAGTTGAGGCCTGATGGATGGTTTGACTCTCGCTCTAGATTCCAAGGGAGAGACTGTAGCCTATCGACAGGTCAGAGATCCCTTGGGGAGTCCCTAGCTTACCCTACAGCCCATACGTCTCTTGAAACTTATGTGTGGCTTCTCATGTATTTATTCCATACATTGTAGATGTGTTCTCCCTGACTTAAAACTGGAGTGGGAAAGTGACTGTGCAAATGTCAGCCCTGTTACATGATTTTTGACTGCCAAGAAGAGTAAATGGCTGGGAAATATTCACTGGTGTTAGAGAAGAAAGACTGAATTCATTATAAATTGACATCATTTACAGAAAAATAATTTTCCACTGACCATTTCATGTGGACATTGGTGAGTTCACCATCTATCTTACCCATTTATACGATGTACTTCAAAGTACTTCATGTTATTCATAACGTAGTATCAGCATCATAGCTTTGTTTTTTTTTTTGTTTTTTAGGAGGTTGCCATTTAAATGCATTTTATCCTATCATTTACTTCTTTTGTGTTCTGTTTTCAAGGCTAGAACAAGAAGCTAATATAAAATAAGTGAAGCACTAAGCTGACAATTAAAGAGAAGATACAGGCTAGCATGACTCCCGTTTGCCACCTCCTGTGGATCACTTAAATCACCCGTTGCTCCTTGATAGCTGATGAATAATAATGCCAAATCAACATTAGGTCTCCTGTATTCTGAAGTGAGAGAAAGGAATAAGGAGAAGGGATGGGACTAAACCATAACATAATTAATTTTGGTGTTTTTTTGTTTGTTTGTTGTTGTTTTTGTTTTTTTTGGATTGTTTTGAGAGGCAAACAGAAAATGCAAACAGAGGTGAAAACAAACAGGAAGCTCTTAGTTTTCCAGTACCTCAATAAAGAGACAGGAAATAGGAAAAGAATCCACACAGAGACGTGACTGCAGCGTGCCTCTCCTGTTTTCTTTCCCTCTATGGCTGTCTCCTTCTTTGTCTTGTGTGTCAGTAACTCCGTGTTGTCATTCACCTAACCTTGGTGGCAGAGTGGAAGGTTTCTTGGCGCCTGCCAGTTGTTCTTGGCACAGAAACGCAAGGGAATAAACCTCAGCACTTTGATGATGAGGCGCTTAGCAGATGTCTGATGTACAGCTTGACGAAGCTTCGATTTCCCAAGGACACAGTAACTCCTCGATATGTGACAGGATGTGCATGTTTATGTGTAAGTGCAATGAATCAGGCTTTGAAATTACAAATCAGAGCGAGTATTTGGCTTCCTTTCAAACATATTGTTGTGCACCACCCCGTGAGTCTGATATTTACAGTAGAATTGTGCACTACCTTCATTGTATAGGCAAATGGATGTTGACAGATGCTTGTGTCAAGCAGACTAAGACAATTGGTGGTGACAGCCTGGGTCGACGTGTCCTGAGAGCCGACAAACGTCCGTCTAGATTTCCAGGTACGGAAGAATTTTACCCCTGGGATGTTTCAGCCTTGAACATAATGAAGCATGTCTAGTGACAAGGTGGATGGACTCCTTCAAAATATATCTGAAACAAGGTTAGAATGTGGATAACATAGCAAGGAAAAGAGGTTATTTCCAACCTCAACCAAAAAGTTTATAAGCAAAACCCTCACGCAACATATTATTGTTCCAGAATTTATTTTATGAGCCAAAATACATTTTTACTGTGTATCATTGTGTCATAATGCATGCTGTAACAGCAAGTTTAATTCAGTCTCCCTGAAACATGCATTCAAGCACTATTTTCATCTGGCTCGCTGTGCATTTTGGAGTATTTGGCAAACCTCTTACGCAGGTTCAGTGGCTCATTCCTCCATTGATCTTTTATTGGGTTACGGTTAGTTGTGGTTGCTGGTTCAAGTGGGTCAGAGCAAGGGGTTAACAAATATTTTGATTGCCTTCACTATCTAGCATGACACTCTATAAGGATCACATCAGTGTATCCTATCAGGTATGAGGTGGCAAGTATGCAAAATGCCTGACAGCCTCTTATGCAGCCATTCACACTGTGACTCAGGATGCAAATTGTTCAGGCTCTCAAACCCCAGCCAAACGTTTAAGCACCCCCACCCCACCCCTTCCCCAAACAACTGGGGGTTTGTGGTGGTGAGGTGAGGCATAGGAGCACTTGCAGAAGTAAACAAGTGTACAAAACAGACATACAAAAGCATCTATCCACACAGAGACCTGGCTCGCGCTCAAGGTCAGGCAATATCGGCAAATGGTAAGATAAAAGCAGAGCATTACTTGAAGCCATGTTGCAGTCTGAGATAACATCTCATTCAGTGGTACATAAAAGACAAATGCGTCTATGGGTTTAGTTAAGCCCAGCCAGTGCTGGATTTTTGGGTCAATACAGATTTTAGAGATTAAAAAAATCTTATATATGTAGCCTCTATGTATTTATTTATATCGGTGCTTTTTATGAGAGCCTGTCTTCTTTCATGATATTGAGACAAATTGCAGTATGGCCATGAAAGCTACTCTGCTGATTAACTCTTCGCGGATGGCTTTTTATCTGTTGGCATTTGATGTACGACATCTTTGTAAGGGCTACGGTCGAATGCAATCACAGGGCCTTTCATTGCAGGGGTCCCTTCAGATTGCCTGCTAGTTCTCAAGGGAGGCCATCCCTCAGAAAATATTGACTGTTGGACAGTGAGCGCCTGTGTGTATTAGAGGGGCTGCTTTAGAGAGAAATTGCAAATGCCTTTGTGTGTGTGTGTGTGTGTGTGTGTGTGTGTGTGTGTGTGTGTGTTGTGCTTGTCTGTCTCCATGTACTAATGGAGAAATAGGAGGAGAGCCACCCAGAAGGCAAAGGTCGCTCACCTTGTAAAAGCAATAGAAGAAATTCTGTTTTTTCACAAGACAGTGCTCCCAAACACAGCGACTTTCTCCTATCTCATTGTTTTCCTATGCTTTTCCCTTTTTGATAGCCTGCACTTTCAGATTGGTGAGGAGCTCTTGAACTTTCCACAGACTTAAATCTCACCTACTGAACCTACATACTTCAGCAAGGCTCTTTCTTACCAATCCTGAAGGCTCCTGCCGTCCTTTTCTTTAAACGGACACTAGTATTTGGTCATTGGTGCACAAGTTTATAATGCACTTAACAAAAGGGGGATTTAAGCTTAATACAGATTCACAGTTATTTTAAAATGAAGGACCGGGAGATGTCCAGCTTGTATTGTCGCTGACTTTCAATAGTCCTGCCAGTTGTTAATCTTATTGTATTTGAACAAACTCCACTAACTGCATGTCTTTGGATTGTTGGAGGAAGCTAGGGTACACAGAGAGAACCTACCAAAAACTGAGCTCAGGACCTTCTTGTTGTGAGGCAACATTGCTAACTACCATGCTGCCCATTATTATCCAATCTTATATAGTATATATAGTAGATCTATATGAGATAACAGTCATACAACACATTATTGATAGATGCATTCAATATAATTCTGATCATTATGGTGAAGGTAATGATTTGTGTCCCACGGTTTAAAGTGCTTTTGCTTTAGTTAATGATTCAACGTTGTGTCAAATACTTCTTATTTTGCAATCCAGTCGTGTTTATGGACTTGTCCTAATAGTTTGCCTTTTGCTGAAATGCTTTGAAATTCCTGCTGTCACAAATCTATTCAAAGACTTTGAACATATGCCCATAGATGCTTTGTTCCTAAAATCTAAAACTACACAAGTGCCAATGTTTATCCATCAACAGGATGGCATTGCAAATTATCCTAAAGCAAAGCAACAAAACTCTACCTGCTCACTCACTGTAATTTATTGGGATAGAAACCTCAGCACATTTCAAAGCAGGGAAATTCGTTGGAGCCTTAAGAATACACATGACTATTGTATCTTTACCTGGACCAAGAGGAAATACAGTTAAACTGCAGTTGCAGTTTAACTAAATGAAGCCAGAGACAGCAGGTGCACGTTTATCTTACCAAATAACAATCACTAGCTAGCATAAATTAACTCCTGTCTGTGCTATGAGCTAGCTGTTTGATTGACAGTAATTTTTCGTTTCAGGCTTGTCACAGAGACCCAAGCATTCTTGATGTCTTCATGTAAAACCAAAGCTAGAGCCCAGCCCCAGTCAACGACACAAAAATAACTGGAGCAACATGACAAAACATAGTCTGTCTAACTAAATATGCATTTTTTGTGTGTAAAATGTTAGCGTCATGTAACATGCTTGGGGAAAGGAAGTCTGAATGCTTATATGAGCATTATGGAGTTACATCTTTATAGATAACAGATAGCCATCAGTGTTGTTATGAGGAATATTCAACTTCTCTTTCTGTCAGATTGCACAGAGATTTTAAAAGATTACCACCCTGGATGCCAATACAGCTAAAGTGCTAGCTTTACCTGCACTTGTCGTCATGCAGTACTTTCTCTCATCTCCCTGGGGAAACACCACATTTTAATTGGTTAAGAAATAACTTCTATTTTCTCTTGTTTTGTTATGGTATGATGTAGGTTTCTTTATATACTCATTGTCACTCTGTGACAAGTGTTGGGGAGGGTGATAATTTTGCAAGACTAATTAATTTAAATGAGAAATAATATTAAATAATTTAACGCATTAATGGGAAAATGCTATATATTATGATCCGTAATGGCAAGCTATTACAGAATTTGTCAATCCCCAAGATCGGCACAACCCTACTGAGAGATCAAGGTCACACTTCAGAAGGCTGAATTTGATCCTGAGCTAAAAACATGCCTTTGCCCTGTACAGACTGGGATAGTATTTCATGTAGCAACTTTGCCTCACTTAAACAATGAACAACTAGGTTGCGGGGAGGAGGAAATCAAGGTCTTGCCCTTTTTAATCGTGATGTTCTGCTCTGGGGTAACACCCCCCTGGGTAGATAGTAATGGAGTAATCCTCTTATCTATTACTGCTTCCTTCACCCTTGCAGATCATTTTTCTTCTGCTCTAGTGTATCACTCTGTGCAGTGCTCAATGTTTTCCTCATTTGACTTTTGGCCACAGTCTGGCTCAGGTCAGATTGAAATGGTCTTATAGTATTGGTGCACTGCCATATCAATATCCCTCTGAAAGATCATTAATCAATTTGTCTGTTAGAACTGTTGAATTTATTGAATTTGTCAGTGTCCTTTTTTAATATGCAACAAACACAGGTTTGAAATGAAGAAGCCAGAGATGCAGTTTATTTTTATTTGTTGATTATCTCCACTAAAGAAAAACAGATATTGGCACACAGACATGCTTTCGTAAGCTGACAATACCCTGCGACATTACACACGCTGGCATACGTATTGGCGCCTCGGACCAGTCGTGTTGGACATGGTGTGTGAAAGGTGCCCTGCTGTGTCGTTGGTGACAAAGGCTATTTCTGTACTCACTCTCAGACAGAGAGACAAGCAGGATGTGTAGCGATGAACTCTCATCACACTGTGCTAAATAGCACCGAGGGGCACAAACCACACCGAACATTAGCATGCTCCTTTCTAAAGCTGTCATGCCTTTTGGACACCAGCGTGCACCTACTGAAAGGTTATATTGGACCCATGAGAAAATCTGCTTTTAACATACTGTAGATCACCTTGAACCATCGGACACATCATCAGTGATGGTTCCTTGCATCATGTGGTGTTCTTGGGTCTTTCAACATAAGATAGCCTCACCCAGGTGACCTGGCTTGTATCCTGCACCACCCATGACATCCTCACCTGAACTACAGCCACGTTGAAGCACCTTCGACTTCCACTGCCTTGTTGGCAGAGTTTGTCTTGGATAAGTGAAACCACTGCATGAAAACAGGCATTACAAGCAGAAACCAAGAATTATGTTTGAACAGTAAGGATAGGCAGCTAATAGAAAATGGATAGCTTGTAAGTCTTATAGCATGTACTATTACTTTTCTTTATGTGCACATATCATGACAATAGGTTGCTGAAATGATTCATTTTAGCCTTGACTATTATCATTCATCCCCCTCTGGCTCCCTCGAATGCTGCTGGGTTACTTTTTGTTAGCCTATTGTCTCTGAGATAAAATGCTTGCACATGTGGAATGCACTTATTTTCTTAGCACAGAAAAGTGTGTTTATATCACCCCACTGAGATAGTGACGTGTACCCCAGTCTGATAATAGCGTTCATCTGAATGGCAACACCTGTTCTGCATTTTGTCTGCATGTGTATGACTGTGTAATGTTGCTCAACAGGCCTCTCAGAGACACAGCATCAGTGGGAATCCAGCTTCAAAAAGGTGCTTAGTAATTCTGTTCAGATGAGCATACAAGGAGAAACTGGGACTTGCCATCCCACAGTTGCATTATGAAGTAACTTTTAGTTACTGATGATATAAAAAAAAAAATCCTGCAAACCAGCAAAGGTACATTTCTTATGCTGTTTGTAACTGTTACGTGGTCTCTTCTTAATAGAGGTTAGAAAAGGAGTTTTGTTACTGGAATTCTGCAGACCATTAAGTTGAAAATTCATTTGTATTAACTTATAATATATAAATATTATATGAACCAAATTAGAGATTTAGAGAGTAGTGAAGCTTTGAACATGGCTTAACAACCACCAAGTCAGTGTTAGTTTTAAAAAAGAATATATCAGTCTTCTCAGAGCGATGGGCCCAGTCAGTGGCAACAGAGAGGAAAAAAATTTAATACTGAGTGCAGGAAATGTTACTGCATACAGATGAAATCCAGATCCTTCCCACATTTTGATTAATTTGTGTTGTTGCCTTTCATCTTTTCTCTTATTCTTTTTGAACATATTTTTTATCTTGTGCATGATTGAGGTCATGGGGCACAGAGAAGGCACTGTTCCAGAGGAGATACACTCGGGAAACGCATCACAATATCCACACAATCCTAGGACAGAAAAAAAATCACTATATGAGTGCTATCACTTCAAATTAGGCAAAAATTGCACCATAAGCAAAAATATATTGATTTAGGTAAAATGGTCAGAGACTCAGGATACCCACAGCTTTGTGTGCTTACTTTCTGTGGCAGGATCCATTTGTGTATACATTTATGGCTATAGCCCATCAGCTACCACCTCATAAATTATGTATTACTTTTCTTTTTTACTTGATGCAGTCACAAAATTGGTGAGGACAGTAAATGTAACGTAGTTCACTGCAGACAGGTAAGCTGTCACTCAGTCATTCTTTTACAGTTAAAATCTTTGTTACATTAAAACTGTCCTCAGGTTAAGCCCTTGACTGAGTCTTGATTCAGTAAAAGAATTATTTCAAACTCCTTAAATTAGATCCTTCAATTCTTGTTTTGCTGTTACTAAAACCCAAATCCAGTTTAGTCAAATTATTCATTGAGCCATCTACAAATTCTCACTTATCCACATAGTTTTACCGAAGGGCTAGAGCCTCTCCTGGCTATCATAAGGTGAAAGGTAAGGTGGATCCCAGACGTGTGCAATAAACCATTATCCTTCCTGGATAATAGTTTATTGCATGTTGTGTGATCAGTGTAGTTAAACGAGATATCTTAATGGCTACTGTAGAGCTTCAGGCAGAACCAAATAACTGCACATAAAAATAAACAGTAATTAAATTTTTCATTTCTAGTCACAGTGTCAGTTTTAAACATCCATTAGGTTCTGATTCATCTTTGACCATGTTTTCCAACATGATCACCATCTTTCTCTTTTAGAAAATAAATCTAGCAATGAAAAGACCTTTGTCATGCAGTCCTGTGCCAGGGTGACAGGCAGAGTGGAGTTTCTAGTTCTTCTTGTCAGCAGGATTGTGAAAAATTATTATACGTGTAATGAAAACACCAAACCATGAGCAAATGAAGAGCCCAATAAGTTTTTTGTGCAAACCTAAATCCAAGCCAGCAGTATCCAAGTGCCCTTCTAGTTAGGTTATGTGACCACACCAGTTTGTTGTAAAGATGTTACTTTTCAAGTCATTATTATATGCTGTCCCTTAAAATTTGGTCCCAAGATTCTGGGGCTCTCTGTGCTTTTTACCATAGCACTAAATTTTATATATCATCAGAATTCTTTTCTACAAAGCTCTTCCTGATCGTACTGAGCCAGAATATGATATCATATCACATAATATAATCTAGTAGAGGTGGGTGACAGGGGGGCACAGGGAGATGTACTGGTTGTTGAAGGAGAAAGAGTGGCGCCCATTTGTCACGCCATTATCAGCAGCATCCTGGAATTTGTCAGAGTCAATAACAGGACTGGCTGTGCGGTGACAGACAAGTGTCTAACATACAACAGACGACGATTTCTATGCATCAGCTCGCTCTCAGTGAGGGATTGAGGAAAAACAGAGGGGACGTCAACAAAAGGGTGGAATATCAACTAAGTGTAGTCTGGATTCATAAATAGCAGGAGAGTTTAGATACAACAACCCCTTCAGAGTGTTTGAAGAGCCAATATTGAATTTAGAGATAATGTGGGAAAGATGAAACGCTGGCTGATCAGACGGCTATTAGCTGCATCCTGCCACTACTCGTTTTAAGTGGTTTTTCACTTCTCCTCTTCTTTTCCTCACACGCTCTTTCAAGTGTATTCATATTGGATGTTGGGAGATAGAATGGTGGGTGTAGGAAGGGCATATGTGGAGGAGTGGAAAAAAGACAAAAAGTTTATCTTTGATGTCTGTTTTACTTAAGCATGATAGGATTCTAAGATCAATAAATCTCAGGGAAGTAGAAAAGATGAAAATTGGACTCTCCATTTATTTCGGCTTTTTTTCTTCTTCTCTTCAGTCCCTCCACTGGCTCTCCCATTTGTGTGTACCTTAAGGGGTGTATACCTCTCCTCGTGGCTCTAGTTGTATTTTGACCCCGTCCATCTCATCTGCTTCCACAGCATAATGATCCATGTTTGAGGAAAAAATGTTGAAAAATTATGATCCCACTCAAGTAAGGACAGCCTAAGACCCCGCCACACACACAGTTCTCTGCGTGTTTTGGTCAACCGGCTAAAGAAAAAATAAGGTTGGGAGGGGGGGCATCATGCTCTCGACTGCACATTCAAGGCTGTAGCTGGAGTCAGCAAGGTGTGCCAAGTAACACAGCTGCATGCTGCAATCAATGACCTGGCAACCAGAGAGATAGGATCAATGATGCGCTCCCTGTTACACTGCAGGTTTCTCTGGGTTTTTTAACGTGGACATGTGCTGTAGTCCTTTTCTTTTTTTTTTCGGAGCCTAGGTGGTGAGATTAGTTGCAGGATAATTTAAGGCAGACAGATGGAGAGAGATAAATACACACTGAGTTTTATTTGTTTATTCAATGCGGATTAACAATACCTTTTTTTTTCAGTCTGCCAAATTTTCCGCTTATATCCATGTGATCACTGGTTTAAAAAAAATATGAAGCATCCAGCCTCTCAGATTTGATCTTTTATTAGAAGGTCAGACAAACATGGCACAGCATGAGCTAATTTCCACCAGTTTTGAGGACAATCGGCTCACTGCATCTTTAAATCTCTGCAGGGTCGGACGGTTGCACGCAGTGGCCTGTTACTCCGATGCCTGTTCGCAGCTGAGTTAGACAGCAATCTAGTCAAGTATCCTCTTGGGTGATCCTGATCATCGGGTGCATTTAATGTTCAAGTCATGTGCTGTGCTGTGCAACATTTTTGCGCTACTTGTCATTTCTTAATATTTTGCTTCCAAGTAGCCTTAGTTAAAGTGGTCACTCCTTTTCATCCCTGTAGCTAAACATTTTCAGAGGAGGTTTATTTTGTATTATTTTTTGTTTTTGTTTCTTTTCAAGATTGGGCGGCCTTTGAACCATTCAATCCCAAAAATGGCATCTAACTTGTGGAATGAACCAATTTTGTTTCTATACATACCAGACAACTAAGCAAGTAACGATATTGTATGGTATCTTTAGCCACTTTGTTGCTAACACACAGTTTGTTCCCATTTCCTTACTTGATTCTGAATTTTGAAAAAAAAGCCAAAAATAACGCAATTTAACAGGCAATAGTATTTTTCCACCAATACAGTAATTCCCAAAGTGCTGTGCCACAAATGATAAACATATGAGCTCTTGTCTGAATGGCAACGAGACATCTGAAGGACCAAGTTCGAAAAGGTCAGTGAGGGCAAACTAGGAGGTTCTAATTCCACTTCATCCTCTGAGATGTTTTGGCAAGTTGAGAGCTCTAGAGAGAGGGGTTGTGGGAACACCATCTCCCTGCACTCTAGCCTAATTCTGCTGCCTGGCACAGTCGGATAAAGAGGTAAAGAGGCCACCGGCACAGCCTCCAGTGTTTCAAGTCTGATTAATCTTCTGATTAGGTTAATCCAGCAATGCTTCAATGGAGAGAAGCCACTCCTCTGTAGAAAGTCTCCTCTTCCAAAAGGAAGGCCTTTTTTTAATCTGCAGGTCTTTCTGATTTTATCTTTAGTGTGAGGTTAAAAGGGCTCGTCTTTATAGCATTAACAGCTTCACGTGAAAACAGTTAAAGCTGCCTTTACACCAGGGTTGTGTTTCTTCCTCTGGACCGTTGCTGAAATGCCTCTTGATTTGATTTCAGTTTAAGTTCTGTTAGCAAAGTGCCCACAAGGCAAATACCTTATAAAACCTGTGTTCGATCAAGGCTCTGGTTATTGTTTAACCCTTTAGAGCCGATCGGAGCGGGAACGCTCTGTTATGCGTAACTATTTTTAAATCCCAGTAGCACTGCAACCACGTAAGCTAGCGCAAAAATTTTTTTTGCATATGAAACCGGAGGAGTTGTACTTACATCTGATGCCATCAGCTTGTCCTAGGTCACGGTTTCCTTCCACATAAAGCTTTGCAAAAACTGCATAAAAAGCGCTTGCAGGAACAAAAACATAATATTCCAGAAACACGCTTTACCGATCTGATCAGCTGTTCAAAACACTTCCTACGTTGGAATAGAGTCAGCGCGAACTTTTGCATTTCCGCCATTACCTGCCCGAAACCGGAAGTGACGTCATTTTCGCGGAAATGTAGTCTTTTTTGCGATCAGGGCCTCAGGGCCTATACTGCTCTTTTTAAAAGTTATCTTTGACTTTATGACTTTCTGTGTCGTTTCTGGGATTCTTAGGACTCATATTGCACTGCTGGAAATAGTTTATTTTGATGCATATGCTGCTTTTTTGCAAATTTGCAGTATAATATTTATTTTCATTTTTCCTGCAGTGTATAAAAATTGGTGTATTTCAAAAATAAAACTATGAAGACACTCAAAATAAATTTCCTGTGGTGGGAAACTATTTTGTGCAACTTTTTTGTATTTACAGTTTTGAGGGATAAGACTCTTAAATTTCTCTAACTACAAATATATGTTAAAAAATCAAAAACGATTTTCAATTTTTTTGTAGTTTATTGCACTTTTTTGCAATTTATGTAATTACTATGCACTTAATGAATACATATTATTAAAATCTGGGCTATAATGGTTGTATTGATGTATAGCAACTTGAAATGCTCCCAAAAATGGCTCCACAGCATGTAAAAATATAATATAAGCTCTGGCGGACTTGGTTCTATGGTAGGTCTTAAAGGGTTAAGAGACAAAAGCTAATGAAAGCCAGGTAAGGAAGAATGCTTTACTGCATGACACTGGAAAATACAATAGAAGCCATTCCCTGATTTATCACCGAGTTGGAGCAATGAATAGAAGATGTTAATGAAGGTCAAATGACAAAGCGCTTTCTCTGGGTTCATAGTGAGGTTGAGTCTATTAAATGGCCCCCACTATTACACATACTCCTCTCTCTATCGAGCTCTCTTTCTTTCTTTCTTTCTTTCTTTCTTTCTTTCTCTCTCTGTCTCTGTCTCTCTTTCTTTTTTCTTTCTTTTTCACACACACACACACACACACACGCACACACACACACACGTCTTTAGCTTTCTACTGCTTAATGATCAGAGAACATTTATTTTGCACAGTGTATCCTGTTCTATTGGATAATGTTTTTGTAGAGTTCACACTTAATTAGCCTTTTTGGTCTCTACCCATCTCTAGAACATTAAATAAATCGGATGTGCTGTGCTGATATGCAAGCCTCCCAGGCAATCCTCTGGTGTATTTAATAGACTATTTATTTTTGATAATCAAGCATTAGAGAGTGGTGGTAATCCTGTTTCTCTTGGCGTGCTGCCTTTGTCTTCGAAAGGACAAATGAATTTGTTTAGCTCGTTAATTGATTTGAGTGATCCAAATCTCTGCGATTATTTGGACTTTTCTGATTTCACAGTCAGACTACCTGTAGATCTGATCCTCCAGCACTGTTGTTCTTAGTTTCAACAGCCTAACACATGATGTCTCATTTCCATGTGGTGGCTGAGCTTCACCGTCTGTGTGAATCTGAGGCTAGGCTGGCTCACATTAAAATGTGTGTGATGTGGTTTGAGCTTCTTGAAGTTGTACATTTTTGCACAGCTGGTGGTTTTACATGTCCGAGTTTAGTGCCTCGACACTTTGACATGTAAGACCACCTAGCTGTGGGCAGAAAAAGCTTTGTGTGTTTGGATCAAGCCTGTGACCTTATAGTTACAAGATATTCTGTCTAACTTCAGGCCACCCTGCTTCCTCTCTCGGATACAGTGCCTAAAGCAACATGCATCACTACTGAGCACTGCTGTGACACAACTCTGGTTGACTCTCCCCCCCAGCCCCACCCTCTCACAACCACACTGATTCAAGTTACACCGGGCACCAACCTAAATGGGCTTAAATTTTTAATTTGTGCTGGAGAACAGAGATCACATCTTGGGAGGATAGCATATCTGTAATTTATTTAAGAACCCTGCAGAGGAAGAGTTATTTTGGAGGCACAACGCTTGAAGGGAAGCATCCGGGTGGATTTTTTTTTCTTTCAGCCCAAGGGGCTTGTAGGTAGACTCCACTCAGCAGTGACCTTCTCTCTGATGTGGAGGAGCAGAGAGAATGAACATTCTATTTATGTGCAAGTCCTCGGGTAAAATCTGTTGAGTGCAGAAACTATTTCTTCTCTATCCCAGGGAACAATAGAAGTGTTTTAATAATTAAAATGAAGTTTTGCTTAAAAATCCTTTTACATTTTACCAGAGTAAAATGATTCACCAGCTCTGTCACCCAGTTTGTCTCATCCTGACTTACCCTCTCCATCTGAAGACGTGGTTCTCTGAGGTGTGCAGGAAAAGAGTGCTCAACATCCCTCGGTCAAGTACGCACCCCTTCGCCTGCATGAAATAAAAGCTTTGTCACTTTTAATTAAACCAGGCCTGATTAGCGCCGACAGGTGTGGCAGGTGTTCTGTTTACTCATGCAGCAGGAACAAACATACCTGCTACAATCTACAGTAATTTATTAAAATCGCCATCAAAAGCTGCCAGCCACTTATACGCGCGAGTGCAGCAAATGCGTAAAAGTGGGGTAAAAGTGGTGGGGGCTGTGGAGGCTGGTGGCATGCTATCATGGAGCTCATCCTTAATGAGTGTGGATTAGCGGGGATGATCCAGGCTTTGCAAAACCCCTGGTCCAGGGCTGGTCAGCGTTTGTTGTGTGCAACTGTGCACGTATGAAGCTATTGGAGGTTTGGAAATCTGTCCCAGAATTCTCTACATTCATTTATAAATGCAAAATTACACCGTATAACCAAGTGTTTGTTTGTGTGTGTGTGTCTGTGTATTGATTAATATCTCTCTGCAGTGACTTATGTATTTAATTATTTTGGAGGGGACAACATTAGCTTTTTTTTAAAAGATAATTTTAGTTTGTTTTTTACTGCACAGTGTTTTTGGTGAAACGTCTTCAAGAAAGAAGTCCAGTTGCTGTTCTTTCCAAGCTCCTTATAATACCATGACCTGCATGAGCGAGAACCTACACAGACTTACTGTTTGTGGATTATTTCATGCTTGGACTGCACAGAGTTTCTTGATGCTTTGTTGACAATACTTTTACCTTTGGGCATGAATCTTTGAGTGTGTTTGTGGTCAGGGCACAAATTATGCTGCTTAGGGTTCAAGGATCCTTGGGACCGTAGCATCACCGGTTTGAATTTGCATGCTGAGCAGCATCTTTTGTGGAGGGGATGTGAATTGAGGTTGAAAAATTAATTAATTAATTAATAAACACATCAGTAGCAACTAGTGATGTTTTTATTCCCTTGAACTCTGTTTGCTAGATTTACTGAAGTGAGAAAGTAGATTGGTTTTATGAGCTGAGGATTTACATGGAAGACACGTTTAAGTAGAAAAGTACAGAACTGACCGAGTCAGAGAAAACCAAAAACATCCTACTGTAACACTAAGTGCTAAATGAGATGGCAGGCCCATATTGTTGTCCTTCAGGAAGTTATTATTTTCACACTGGTACTGAAGCTTTGCCCTCTCTAAATGTAATGACTGATGCCCTAGTTTTGCCTGCAAGGTCAAGTTAACAAGCTGACATTTCAGACACCCCGCCTGGTTTAATGACGGCCATCTCTTTGCAGCCAATGGCTAATCTGAAGATTTGCAGCGAACACATAAAGACGCTACAGTGATATGTTTGCTGTCACGGTGAAATATGGGCAATTGTCACAAAATAGCAAAGCCATTCGTCTACTCAACCACGGACCTCTCCTGTCACGAATACACACAAAGTGCATACACTGCAGTGTACAAAATGGAAATCAGATAGTCAGACAATAATTTGAGTAGAGCCATAAACATGTGGCCCGGGAGATGAATTATAATAATTAATCCACTGTGTCCATTCCCAACCACCCCTCGCTCTAACTCTCCGCAAATTCACCACATGCGCATGAACAATACACACTCCAAACCTCTCCACCCCCCGCCTCCTCCCCCAGCCATTCAGGCTCGGGAACACAGCTGTGACCACCTCGGCGCCTTTCCAACCCAGTGTCACCAACGTTTCTATCGAAGGACATTGAAGGGGACTTAGTCTGTCTCTCTCCCTATTAAACCCGCCTGCACCTTCACAATAGAACACGCTTTACTTTATCATGCCCATCATATCATGAAGCATTAACATGGGGGCCTACAATAACATTATTTATAGAGGCGTTAATATTAATATCGACCTGTGTGCTGTCAGTCGGCCTGATTTACTGAGCGCTGGAATGCCGAGCCATGTAGAGGTGGCAGGTGGACTAATTGAATATCAGTCACTGCACACAGCATGCCAATAGACACATTTGCTGCTGGACATACACACACGATTCACAATTGTCCAGTGTGCAAAACCAAAAAGAAAAAAAAATTAAATGACAAGAAGATTTAAGTGCATGAATGCACTGCCAGCTCAAAGAAGCACAGAGCACTTCTGTGTGTGCATAAGACGGTTCACCTCATAGACTTTCTAACCCATGTTACACGGCAGCAATTATGACTGGGGATCTGCTGTGAACGTGTAAGTATATTGGACTCTGTTGTACTTATCTGCTCAAAACAGACTCTGCTAATGAAACTTCACTCAGAGTGGCTCGTAGCCTCGTAGCCGGAGTGTTTCATCACAGAATTGTGTTGTCTGAGTGTGAGAAGGTTTTCTGACAGAGCACAAAGGTACAGGATTAGTTAGAAGCCATGGAGAATAATGAGGCTTTCGGGGGGAATCTGTCTTGTTTAGTGTGTTCTGTTTGTTTTGAAAGAAACCTCTCGCAAACTTTATTGAATTTGAGGCACTGTGACAAACATGCTGATCAAAGTGTTTTAGAGGGAACCGATTTTCCTTAATAAAACCATTAAATTGCACTTTTAAACCACTGCCAAGCTAATTTCCTCAAAGTTTTCTGGTGGTGATGAGTGAGAAGAGGGTTTTTTTTTAACTATATTATGGACACATCACAGTTCTGTATGCAACCTGTATGCAAAGGTACAGCCTATTTAGCACCAATAGTATTACCCAATCAACAGTGAGCAAGCTTTAGCCACATGCAGATAAACAGCCCATCATAGAAAAGACATTTGCTACGGTGCAATGTCAGAACCACTGGGTAATGGTGGAAACAGACTTAGCTTTCTAAAAAATTATTTTTTATTTTATATCCTCATCTATATTTTTATAGATGCCTTGAGCACAACGCAGAAAGTCTTGGCCTGGCTGTCCACTGGCACAAAAATATTGGTCACCCTGGGGGATAAGTCATCAGATGATAGCCAGTGGGTTCCTAGACACAGTACACTAGCACATGGTCATTTTCATTCTTTGTCGTTCATTATTAACATCCTAGAATAGAGAATTTGATGTAATAAAATAAGGAAGGCAGGCAGTTATTAAACTTCATGTGTTAGTTTTTCAGAGCTCGAGTCCAAAGCATGTTTGAGCTGGTATCTGCCTACTTTGCTGAAAGGTTTTGAAATCCAGCAGTGCTTCCCAGATTTATAATTTCTCCTGTATTTTTCTATTTAACCAGTACTTTTAATGAGTGGTCAGACTTAGACTTTCTCAAGGACATCATATTCAGAAACACAAGCATGCTGACAGCTACATGTTATGACTATATAAAAACCTATTCGACGCACTATAACTGGATTGAGGACAATAGCGAATTTATCTTTGCAGCAAGGTCAAGAAGCCTACATAAATCAGTCAAAAAGGAATACATCCGGGGGGGGGGGGAGCATCCATTTTTAAGTGGGATATGAACTTTAACTAAAAATTGGTTGTTTCAAATGACAAAATATTCTCATGGAATTTGAAAATGAGTCCTTTCTTTAAGAGGAAGCTGCCCACTGGCTGTGTCTCTCTGTCAATTTTGTCTTATTGTAATAAAATGATCATAGGAACAACAACAGAAGCTAGGTTTGTAATGTTAGCACCCGTGTGTCACGGTCCGCTGTGACGGACCGAGTGGAGAATGCGTGTAATGGACCCAGGGGCGTACACAAGTGAGCAGACGGGAGTGAGCTTTAACAGAAGGCGAGCCTTTTATTGTGGCTGGTAACACAAGAGAAACAAACAAGAATAAGGGCAGCACAAAAGCAATAACTAAACAGAAACCTAAACTGGGAATGAACTAAGGTAAGGCTATGACTTAGAATACAACAGACCGGGCATGGAAACACGGAGGGTGGGAACACAGCTGACACACATGAACCTAACGACAGGACAGGAGGAGTGAAACTGAATACACTGACAGTGAATACAGACTTTCAAAGTAAAACAGGAAACATGGAGATTAGACATGACACATGAACCGGGGAGACTTGGTACAGGGGAAGATGACATAAACAACTAAGGAACAAAACTAAACTGCAGTCTAGAAATTAACTAGGTGAACTAAGCTAGGTGCAAATGAATACAGAAGATACATGGAACTCAAATACTGGGTCGCTTGACCCAGGACCATGACACCGTGTCTGTAATCTTTTGACAAACTTTTGAGGGAGGAAAAAGCTTATAATATCCAATTCCACATCACTTCTATAAAGCTTGAGTTTAGGCTCCAGTGTGTTAAAGTCTTATTTTGTCAGCACATCTTTTGAGAAGTAGCTGAGAGCAGATCTAAAGTTGGATTTCAAACACCTGTGGCATATCATTTGAGAAGTGTGTACTGTGGGAGAACCACTAGAAGTTCAAATCAGTCAATCAGTCACATAGAAGCTGCTCTTTTAGTTTCCTCATTTCCCTTGACTTCTCTCCGTTCAACCCTTTGTTTTTTCATCTGATCTCACCTTACTCCTCCTTTCACTATCTGACTTGATCCTCCACCTTAGTCCCCTTCTCCACCCGTTCTCATCTCCCTTGACCGATACCATTCTATTGATTACATCAACTTAACCCCTCACACGTTTGCCATTCTTTCTCTTCACGCCATTTGTCTTCTCCTTTCTGTTTTCTTTTCCTTACCCAGCGAAGATCTGATTTTTAGTCTTTTAATACCTGGAGGACAATGGAGGCAGAGGAGGTGGGTGGCTGAGTGTAAGGTGAGGAAAGAGAGACATCAGGTGCTGCCATAGCAACATAATTTTTTCATTCAGAGAAAAATATAGTCTTTACTTTTGTGACATGGAAGTAGAAATTGTGTTGACATTTCATCATCTGGTTGAGGTGTGTGCTTTTTTATTTTACTTTTCAAGAAGCATACCTGTTGACATTTGCAAAGAGTAGGTCGTCCTTGTGTTTTTCTTCTTTTTGTGTTGCCATTTTTTTTATTTTCATGTGGATGCTTAGAGCCTCCCAGTTCCTTGTTCTTCTATTCTGAATGCACCCTATGTGACCACATTGCTGGAAAGAAACCACATATACCCATTTCTGAGCATGCATGTTTTCATTTCCCAATTTGCCATGCACCATGATGCTCGGCCATCTGTCTCAGCACGGTGACTAAATTCAATGCCAATATGTTGCAGGGTCATGAGAAAACAAACCGGAGCTGCTTTCCACATGATTGGACAAAGCGTAACTTAACCCATGTTGTGTAGCAAAAACAAAACCAAAAAAAAAGAAAAAGAATCAATCAGAGAGTTGCGCTCTCACTTAGAGCATGCAATTGTTAAGATGGTAGGCAAGATTCCCACTTTCTTGGATGTTGACTTTGAATGTATTTTAGCTCCCATGCTATACAACTAGCTCTTCATTCTGGCTGATTAATGGCAACTTGCCCGGTCAAGGGAGTGTCTCATGCAATGTAGGAAGCGGTAGTGCAACAGCGTGTGTGCAGTGAATAAATGCTGTACATTAAACAAATTCCCCCGCGCTCGTCTTGGCAGCCAGGCGTGTGGGAGTATTGCAGAATTTGGCCTCACATTTTTTTTCCAAGTGACACACAGGAGTGTATGCTCATGTGTGGAAACAGCCATATTTATTGTATATGTGACTTTTTGCCCCCAGAAAATCACTAAAACTATGCTATGTACTTGTTTTCAAGCCCATTCTGTGAAGCGCTTTGCACTCTTTCTGATATGCATGGCCACACAAACACATTACAGTTTCTCAGTATCATCTGAAAAAAAAATTCTTTACACACACATCCAATTTCTACTCTCCCTTGTGCTGTAGTTAGTATACCAGGGACTCCTACTGCAGCTAGCCTGTTAGTTGACACTGATTGGCCAGTGAGGGCAAGCCTGACCCCGGTGGCCTGTCAGAATGAAGGATCATGTTGACGGTCAGCCGTCAAGGTAATAAAGCCCACAGAGGATGCTTGGAGATTGTCTACAGGCAGCGCCCAGTTCGTGAGACAGTGGGGGAGGAGGAGAGAAGTCAATAACATCAGGATGAGGACAAATAGTAGTCAGTGGAAATTTGGTATCCTTTCTTTTGAAAAAAAATGTACAAAGTTGTCAGATCAACAGAAAGTTTTGAGAGGACTCTGAGTGAGTAAATTACACAAAGGACTAACACTTCTAAATATAATTTATAGTGCTGTTCCATTTCAGCATCATGCCTCGATCACAGGTATATTTATATTGTAGTACAGTTGATAATCAGATGACCTCTGATTCTTGTAGCTGCTATTAACATTCAGTCAATGATATCAACCAGATCCAATACAATTACTTTTAATAAGTAATCGTATTGTAACTTATTTACTACCAGGTGAAAATAATTTGTTACATTGATTTCACTTTACTCTGAAACTTAGCCTATAATTAGTAGTTAACAATATGTACTTTAGTCTGCAGTCCCACACAACGATCCTAATGAGATCCTAATGAGAACGTACAGACGATCGTTCGTTTAAAATGTGCTGAAGTGTGAACACAAAGCAAAGCGATTGCCACTGCAATTTCTCCATAGAAACATGTAGAGGCAGAAATGGAGAATCCTGAGTCTTGTCACTGTTACCTGTTGAAGATCCGGCTCTGGCTGCTGGGCTGAGATCGCCATAAAACTTAACTTTAAAATCACTCTAGGTTCTTCACCGACTTTGAGCTAGCATGCTGTCTATAAAGTTGATTGCAAAGATTCAGTGCTGTGTTAGCACTGTAATGCAGTTACTTCTGTCCTGGACACAACTGGCACTTTACAGTCACACTCTTGTCCTTTTGTGCAACGCTACTCCTCAAAAGCTGCAGATTTTCCTAGTCCCTGCACTGAAATCAGCTGATTGACAGGGAGCAAAGAGAATAGCCTTTTTTTGTTCTTTTGTTTTTGTCTTTGTAACCCAAGTAACAGCACAATTGAATCTGTAATGTATCCTTAAAGTGCTATTATTAATCAATTATACCCAACAAAGAGAGTGACACTGATAAACATGGTACAAAACTACTGCTGAAGTGCATTTGGAGAAGCTGTCCACATAGGACTTGCTATATCCACATGATATTGATCATGCCCATGTCGTGCTGTTCTTAATGATATTCATGTTGTTAGCTGAAAGAAGTCTCTACCCACGGGGTAATGATGAGCTCCTCTGACTTCTCACTTGAGATAACCTTCCTCAGCTGCTCAGTGGAAGTTCCTTAGGGTGGACTTACCCATATGGAAAAGAAATAGTAAAAACTTATATGTGAATACTCATGAAAGTGGCCACTTTCATGAGTAAATCATATAAGGCTTACATGATTTACTCATGAAAGTGGCCACTTTCTCATTACTTTCATACATTGTTTTAGTAAGTATCCAAAACATACAAGTTTCATCATATAATTTTTCAAGGGATCTTATGTCTGTTTTCACTCTTATATGCTTTTCATAGAAGTTTCACACAAGACAGATACAAACTTTATAAGATTGATATATATCTTTTCCATATGGGTATTGCTACCCACAGCTGCAGACCTGGCTGAGAGTAGACTGAATATCGAGTGAGGCTACATACAGTGAGGCCTCCAAATACAAAGAAACTCACAAAAGCACAAAACTAAAAATACATGTCAATATACGGTATGCACATTTAATATATATATATATATATATATATATATATATATATATATATATATATATTTAAGTAGCCGAATATTACAAACACAAAAATTGTTCATCAGACACACAAAAATGAGAATGAATCCCTACAATTACATTTCATATTAAGACCATCAACTTATTCCATAAATGCAGTAGCCTGTTGTGCACGAGTGAATATCAAAACAAGTATCAATCAAATTCGCACATGCATGCACCCACAGATTTGGACCAGGCTCATTAGAGATGTGAAGGAGAAAATGATCAAGAGAAGCCAGGAGGGACTTCATGCAGATTTGCACTCCATAGCTCTCAGGCAATCAGCAGCAAGCCTCCTCCTCGCCCGAGAACTGCCGTCCTGTGGTCACAAAAGGCCAAGAAGGGAGAGCGAGAGAAACTCATCACAGCATTTGTTGAATCCCCCCACCCACCACTTGAGGAGGTTGTTCATTTAGTAGTCCCTTTCATTAATGTTTCTCTGTCATTTTCCCTCTCTCTCTTTCCATCTACTTTAAAGGTACGAGCGAGTGAGTTGTAAGAAGCAGAAGAAGAAAAAGAAGCCACTGGAGCAGCTGAAGATATGAGGCTAAAAAGGTTTTGAAAACAACCCAGCGGTAAGTGGGCCCCTAAATTTTTGCACAGTGCACCGCCATTTTAGATGGAGCAATTATGTTTCCAGAAGCTGCCTCGCACCCTGCATAATAACTGATTTTACACTGGTGGGCACAAATTCATGCTTTCTAAATCCTTTTTCTTTTTGTTCTGCTACATCCTTCATCCACGTGTTCCTACCTTTCACTGCTTTTCTGTCTTCTTCTGCTTTTGCATACAAATCTCTGATAGTCACAGTGTCCCATAATCCCACGTGAATACGTTTTTCCCATTCATGTCCCTCTTGTCATTTTTTTAACCACTGCAGATATACACATTCTAGTTTGCTGGTGCCGTGTTGTTTACTATGTTTCGAACTAACAATTATCACTCAAAAAGCAAGGCTACGGCAAATTAACCTAACGGCCTAATTGAAAAAGATAATAGGTAATTTTTTTCTTGTTGTCTTTAATAGATAACCAAGCAGAGCAAAGGAAGCAGTTAATCAAAACTATAGAATATCTAATGATGTTTAATTAAGCAAATCGGGGCGCAGTATTGCCCGTTTATTTTGCACGCAGTCACATGCACAAGTGCAAGTTTATTGAAGTTTGGTTCAACTCCAACTCCAGTGTTTTTGTTTCCACGTCCTAATGACACAATAAACTGTCATCTTTCTTCACGCTTTGGGTGCACCCTGCGCTAAGCTCATCCATCCATGCTGACAGCCGTGCTAAGGCTGAGAGAGATATCATCTACCTGTCACTGCAGACTGGCACTGAGGAGCTCCTTCTCTACTTCTGCAGTTCTTTTCATTCAGCGAACGGCGCTGGTGACTTTCAGATCTGGAAGCTATTGCGCATCAATTTAGACATGTAATGTACCCTCCTGAATGGGGTTTATTTACAGGCTCATTCACTGCTCCACTTTGCTGCAGAATTCATCTGAAATGGTTTCTGCATGCATTTTTCAGTGAAACTTATGTTCCTACTGTACAGAGTTTCCTCGTGATTATAGATTTCATCCCCTTTAATTAAAGGTAACGCCTGCATTTAATTCTAATTGCATAATTTTCTGTATTCTTGTTACAAGATGTCTTTGAAGGAAATTAGGAATATTGTGATAGCACATTTAGCAAATACACAGAGTGGCTGAGAAAAAAAACAACAACAGCACACTAAGCAAAGTGGTAGTTAGAGTCATTAATAAGTCGGTCTTTCCACATCTCAGCTGCAGGCCGCAGACCGTTTTTTCCCCAATTTTAACAAATTCAGAGGACTTTCTTACAAACGGTTACAGTATATTTTAAAAGGCTGAACATTAGGCTGTTTTTACATACTGCTCTTGGGGTGTAATATCACCATTTATTGAATTCTAACTGTACACGATCCACCACCCTATGTCTCAAGATGTTCATATTATCCATTCAAATATTGCAGCAGTAGGAAAAAATTTAAAAAGTCCCCCAGCTTAGTTATGAAACTCCCTCATCTCTATTGCTCCAGTCAGGGAATAGTTTAATTTCAAGTTGATAGATCAAATGTAGGTGACTCCACAGACATTACATACACTGCACACCACATTCTTATTTCCATATCATCGCCTGATTATTAGTGCTGCTGGCAGAGCAGAAGACATGCAGAAACTGTGAATGAATATGAACAAATGGGTGTCAGAGCACATGCAAGCCCAGACATAACCCTCGTCATATGCACAGGGACCCCTGCTTCTTGTCACCTTGCTGCCAGAGGCCACCAGCCTCATTAACAGCTGTATTTGGTATACTAAACCACGATGAGAGTGAAGTCTCGCTGCCCTGCTTCGTTCGACTGCAGAAAAGGTTCTGGAGGCAAGATGGCACATCTGGATCCCCCACTGTGGGCTCAACAAGCTGAAAACTGAGAGCGCGACAACAGTGTGTATCGACGTTAGATCCACTGACTGTGCCATTTGACAATCAGCAAAACAAAAAACTGTATTTTAAAACATGTCCTCTGTGAATTAGTAGTTAGTTGAAAATTGCATTGATCTAATGGTCTTCCTCATGTTTCAGCTTCCTGCATCAACCATGCATCTATGTGGCTAAATGAAGGCATGAGTCAAAAACTAAGTCCAATCAAATTGCTGACCTTTCTGTGTTGGCGTTATTATTATTGATTACTTAAAATCGATTTAAAAGATTGGGAGCATCAATGAAAGAAAGCTGGAAAAAAACAAGCAGCAGCTAAATACGAAAAGAAATCAGCAACTGTTACATTGTCCAGTAAAACAGGTCTAATCTCATCATTACTTTCAGTCTGAAATGTTTTGTTTTGCTCCCATGAACTGGTTGGTACCAGAAGGACTGAGTCGATTCCAGTATTGATGTTTGGAAAGTGTTCACTAAAGAAATAATACAATATTTCTTATGTGATTTTTTTTTTTTTTGAATGAGTAAATAAATCATCTTCTGAATGAGTTGCTCCTCTTCCACGGACAGCTGCAGTGACAGGTAGCCATGCTAATATAAATTTGGGGGAATAGGATGTTCAGAGGAGAGCAGCTCTGTTCACAGTTTGGAAATGATTTGACAATTCATTTACTGTTGTGAGCTTTTCAGTTATGACACTGCTGAGTACAAGGACACTACACTTTTCCTATTACCCTTGTCATAACTAAAAATAACACCTTAAATTGCAGAGAAATCCCAAAAGTGAAAATTCAGTTATGAAACTAAGATGGTTTTAGATTTTATTAACTAAAATTAGACTATTTTTACTACTGATTACAGTCCTTTTAGTCTTTTGTCTTGTTAGTGCTATATATAATGTGTTTCACACTTCAACAGTATAAGCACACGATGGGCCTGGATACATGTTTACAAAGTAATTGTGAAAGGTTTATGATGCTGTGAGAAACCAGGACAATGCAGTGATTGACGTGCTTCAAGTCTTTCATAAACCAAATCTCATTTTTAAGCCTCCAGGGAAAATGGCCTTAAAAATGAAAAGCCATTTTATTTTGCCTAGTAAGCATCTAACTGGACAAAATAGCTATTTGTTTTCACAGCTGCAAAACACTTCAGTTTGATTTCATTTGAACAAAGACGGGCACTGTGGGCCACCAGTGGGGCCACTTTGGCTAAAACTGCATGATCAACAGCAGCTATTTGCCCAAATTGGATGCGGCGTCTTTCGTTTAATTTTTGACATCTATTTCAGTTCACTGTTTTAAGTGTTTCGGTAATGGCTTGGCTGCGTTGCCGATTCAGTTGCCTTCCTCAGCAGGAGGGAGATGTGAGCTCCTCTAAGTGTACCTGAATTGGACAAATCCATAAGGCCTTTGCACCTGAATGAGCAGACAACAGCAACTGTTGGCTGAGCTTTAAAGACAGTTTCGAAGGAAAAGAGAGCAGTAGCTCTTAAGTGGCTCCTAGGATGTTAGCGGCACAATTAAACAAAGCTCTGCTAATCTTTACAGCTGGCGTCAAGAGGCACTGTGTTCTCTCAGAGCAGTGTTATCCGTAGCGTGGCACTGGTAGTCTGACAGGCTGGATAATGTGCCCTTCTGCCACCATCCTCTTCACAGCAGTGCTTTTACTACACAATTACTGTACTAGCAACAACCCTAATATACATCATAAAGAGTGGACCAAAAAATGCAGTGATGAATTAGCATCATTCAATTATGCACGCTATACACCCAGTTATTTGTTGCGGCATTTAAAGAAATGTAAATTGACCTCGAGTTTTTTAGGCAATGAATCTGATTATGCTAGCACGTGTAATTTCATGGTATTTGGAAATGAAGGATGTTTTACTATATATTCTCTCCTCAGAGTGATGATGTGAAACTATGCAGTGTGGTGCATTTTAATAAAGGTCCTCTCTGAAACTCGTTAAGCTTAATTTCTTTCATCGCTCAATCATCAGCTCTGTCACAAGTTCTGGCAACCTGTTATGCTGAGTTTGGCTTCATAATTATGCAGCATTTCATACGTCCCCCGTGGCTTTGAATCTATACGCACTCAAAACTTAAGTGTCTCTCGTGATTTGCCAAACTGTGTAACAAAACTTAAACGAAGCTGATGGAAGAGAACAAACAACCTGCTGATATGAAACAAAGAAAATGGATATACAATTTAGGGTGGGGATGGAGAGATGCTATCTAGGTCTATTAATGCAGTCATTGCACTGTTGCCCCAGGATATAGAGCCTAATCCAGAGGAGTGCAAGTGAATGGGACTATGGCTCGGACTTGCCAGACCTACTTAGGTTCTGGTTGAGAGCACAGTGCTGTGTGGGCGAATCTATTCTGTCCTAGGCAGGGCACAGCATAAACATTGCCCAGGGAATGCAGGCAAGCAAGCAGGCAGGCATGCAAGCAGTCAAGCGGACAAGAGTAAAACTATAAGGATGGTTGCCTTTAATTTCCTTTCTACTGACTCCTCTCAATTGTCCGGGCCTGAGAGCAAGAGAGGGGAAAGAGAGAACAGTGTGTCCATATGAGTGGAAATTACCTGTAGTAAAACCTTTTTTTCTCAGGCCTCCCTCACTAAAGTGTTTACTCTTATCCACCCTTTCCCTCTCAAATACTCTGACACGTGCATGCATGCGCACACACTCTGCTCTGATTCATCCAGTCGCTACCGTGAAGCAATGACTTGCCTGCTCACTTACTGTCTTAAAGTTATTTGCGTTTGGTCCATAGCACTCTGGCACTCTGACCTTCTGCCCCTGCATGTAAACAGAGTACCACTGCTCTCCCATCCACCACCCTGCCACTGCCATCCCCCACCTTCCACTACCAAATAAGGAAGACACAGCCACTGAGAGCCACCAAGTCGGTCAGTAAGCCCACTGAGAAGGCCATTAGAGAGCCAGCAAGCCAGCGGAGAGGTTGGTAGAAAACCACCTCTGGCATCACTCATCACTACTGGCCTCTATGGCTTTACCCGCCTCTCTGCGGTTTAGAAATACACACACACTTATACACAAACACTCCCTGAAAGGTACACACATGCACTGTGACCTGAAAGCATTAAAAGCAGTCAAATACAGTACCCTCTGTACAGTGGTGCATACTGAAAGGCACATGCAAACACAGCACACAAAAATATCATTCAGTATAGATACAAATGAAATATACCCAGTGAACTACACATACACAGAGTAATGATATATTACTTCATTAAAAGTATGCCTACATACAACATAAATTATCAAATGGGTTCTCTCTGCAAGGCCTTCCTTTAAACAATCAAAGATGTGTTTTGAGATGTATATGGGCTATATTATTAAAGGTACTTGTGTATGCCAGCACAAAAACACTAAACATGCCACAGACATAAGACAGATGACTGTTACCAGAAATCACATTCTCAATTCCTTAAGTTTATTGCTAAGCTAGTGACATATGTCCATCCGCTTCCTCAACCACATATTCAGTTCAGGGTGGGAAGCAGGGACAGGAGATTATCCCACCTATCATAAGGCGAAGGGTGGAGTACATTGGACAGGTCACTAGTCCATTACAGAGTCAACACACAGAATTAGACAACCATTCACGCTCATATTGACACCTACAGCCAGTTAACTTAAATCTGCAGTAGGAAGCAGGAGAGATCCCATGCAGCGGTGCTCCTCACGCTCATTCTTTCTAATGACAATATCTGCTAGAATTGGGACAACTTTTATCTTTTTCTTGTCAACCACCACTGCCTCTTACTTTTAAAATCCAAGCTTGACTCTTACATCATGCCATTGCCTGCTGGCCCATGTCAGAAGCATCTTTGCAAAGCCGACAACTTGGATCAGGTGGGCTGTAGTAGACTGCAGTACATTGGTTCTTGTGCTGCCATGGTCAGAGCCTCTATGTTGTCCTTCACACAAGCTGTTCTTAACCACTGGTAGATCTTCTTGATGCCACCCTCTTCCCCCATCTGCTAACACTGGCAGATAGAACCAATATCTTCCATGATATTTTCTATTCCATTATCATCTGTCTTCAGCTGGCTATGTAATTCTTATAACACTTCATCCAGGGATCTGGCATTTTTCTCATAAGTTCACCTATTCTCCTTGCTTCATCTTTGATTGTAGTTGTAACACACACTTATCCTTTGCATCCCTCTTTTCATTGCTTGTAGAGTCTCAGGGTGCCGGAACTTGAGTGGGATACTCTGTGCACTGTGAAGAGGTTTTATGCCTTGACATCAGTGGACTCTATCACATCATATGTTCAGCTATAATTATTATAGCTATTTCAGATCCCTATCTGATGGCTTGTAAGCAAATGTGTCTTGCAATATTCTTACTGTTTAGCACATAACTATGCATTCCCACTTATCCAGTCTGAGTTACATCTCGGTATCCTCTTTATGTATCCTGGTGAGGTGGATCAGTGAGTCAATGTTTGCTCACTCCAGGCACATAGCTTGATGTCATCCATGTATTGGAGATGGCTGATGGTCACTTTTCTCCTGGATCTAGATCTGTGTCTGTATACTTATTTGAAGTGAGTATAAGATAGATTCTGCAGTGCAGAATCTATGTGTCAGCTTGTCAGTCATGAGCTTTTCAGCTCCTCACCAAGATTCTTAGATTAGGGAAACCAACCTTGAGTCATAGTCAGTCTATGCTCAGGTTAGGTTGCCAATTCAAAGCATCTTGGTGCACTGTTCAATCAACCACCAGTGTTGGGGAGTAACGGAATACATGTACCGCCGTTACGTATTTAAAATACAAAATATGAGCAACTGTATTCCATTACAGTTACCGTTTAAAAAGGTGGTATTCAGAATACAGTTACTTTGTTGAAATAAAGGGATTATACTGCAGTCTTTTCCTGTTTGATATGTTCGGTTATGCCCTCTCTATTTTTGGTAATTTCACGCCATTGGAAATCCAAACAAAACACGCATTAAGAGGCTCTAATGCCTGTGTCTCAATCTCGCGTCTCATAATGACGTGAAGAAATATTTTTTAAAAAGAATTTAATATGAAGGCAAGAGTGTTACAAAGAATGTAGCCTCATGGGCAGTGTAGTCTGTGCTGCAGGGAGAATGGACTGCCATACCCGTTATGTGTCTGTGAGCGAGGGAGGGAGAAAAAGGAGAGTAGAAAAGCACGAACTGTCCATGGGCAGAAACGGGAGCTGGAAGCATGTAAATATAATAATAACCACTGCAGCCAAAAAGAGTGCCTGACGAGCCCAGTTGTATGTAAGCTATTAAGACTCGAATGTACTCTGTGTTCGCGCTTTCCACCGATACAATAAGTTCCGTTGGAGCAGTCTTTCAACGCTCTAGCAAAGCAGACCCAGACAACAAAGTAAAGCTAGTTTTTGGCTATGAGCCCGACACGGAACCTGACATATTAGCCAGAGGTCCCTTTACTACGATTCGGAGCCGCGGACCTGTTTTATATATGCGCGGAATCGTTTTCTATACGAGATTGCTGCAAAAAGTGCAGCCTTACCTAATGTCAACCTACTGTTACTCATTTTATATTAAGATTTAAAAATCTAGTTGCTCTTGGTATGGCGAGTAACCTTCACTAATAGTAATAAATCACACAGCAATAGATTATTGCTGTGTGCTCTCATTGCTTTGATCAGCTCTGAGTAGGTCTGTCCTTGTGCCATTATGCATTTGCAGCTGGGAGTACATCTTTTATAGGTCCTTGGCAGTGTTGGGAAGGTTACTTTTAAAATGTATTCCGTTACAGAATACAGAATACATGCCCCAAAATGTATTCTGTAACGTATTCCGTTACGTTACTCAATGACAGTAACGTATTCTGAATACTTTGGATTACTTAATATATTATCGTGCTTTTTACAACAACGTGAATGTACTATTGCTGTGTGATTTATTACTATTACTGAAGGTCCGCGACTCCGAACTGTAGTAAAGGGACCTCTGACTAATACGGCGGGGTCCCTGTCGGCTCATAGCCGAAAAATAGCTTTACTTTGTTGTGTGGGTCAATTTTTCTTGCGAGAGACAGAGAGAGGCGTTGAAAGACTGCTCCAATGGAACTTATTGTTTTCGGAGGAAAACACGAACACGGTGTACAGTCGAGTCTTAATAGCTTACTTACAACTGGGCTCGTCAGGCACTCTTCTTGGCTGCAGTGGTTATTATTATATTTACATGTTTCCAGCTCCCGTTTTTCCTCGACGACAACTCGTACCTTTCCACTCGCCTTTTTCTCCCTCCTCGCGCTCACAGACACATAACGTGTATGGCAGTGCATTCTCCCTGCAACACGGACTATACTGCCAATGATGCTACATTCTTTAGAGCTATGCTTGTAGCATTCTGCCTGTTAGCTTAGCACAACAACAACAACAACGAAAAGGCGCTCTCTCACCCAGGAAACACACAGTCGCAGAAAGAGAGAGAGAGCGTCGCCCTGTAACCATGGCAACCGTAACGCTGCCGCCTGGAACGAAAGAACGTAGCTGTCAAACAAAACCCAAACAGTCCTGACCCGCGACAAAATGAAACAGGAAAGTACCGCAGTGTAATCCATTTATTTCAACAAAGTAACTGTATTCTGAATACCACCTTTTTAAACGGTAACTGTAACGGAATACAGTTACTCATATTTTGTATTCTAAATACGTAACGGCGGTACATGTATTCCGTTACTCCCCAACACTGGTCCTTGGAGAACAAGCCTTCTGTTCTCTTGGGTTTTACTTTTCTTCAGCCTAGCAGTGAAGGGTGTTTTTAGAGACTCAGTGGTGGACTTGTTGATGTCCTTTTTATCCATCCAGGCCCTTCTGCACCTCTGTTAATCGACTAATGCTCTTCTGGACTTGATTTTGGTTTTCAGGTTTCTCCTCCATGGGGGATTCTCTCTGCATATAATCTTGATTTTATACCCACGTGTCTCTAGGATTATGTTGAAGTGGCATATATCAGCTTATTGGCTTCTGTAATGCTATCATGGGACATGATGAGTAGAGGGTGAATAACATCTGCAAGTATCTCTTCAGACGGGACTTTGACATTGGATCCGGGGAGTCTCATCCATGGTTGTGTACTGCATTTAGTCTGGCCACAACCTTAATTCACAGCTCAACTAAATTCACAGTTAACTGTCTGCTCAGTCTAGCAGGGAACTTGAAATTTACAGTTCGAGCAGGCATCGCGTAAAGCATTTGTCAATTTTACCAGATTCATAAGACAAAGAGGAAAAAAAACTTACGTACTTACTTCTCTTTTTATGTCTTTGTACCTGTTTATTTCACTCTCTCTGAATTTCTTTGGTTTATTTAACTGGACTTTGTTACCTGCATCCAAACGTCAGCCGAATTCAACAGAGCTTGAGGGAAAACACACAGTGAGGAAGCCATATTGAAAGTGAGCCATCTGAAAGAATTTCACAAGAGTTGAAGGAAGGAAAGAGGCAAGAATAGGTCAGTGTGGCTGGTCACAGAAAACATTTCTGTATAGTTACACTGACTGAAATGTGTTACGTTAGCAAAAAAGACTATTGTTTAAGTTGTTTTTTGAGATGTCCTTTCTCCCAAGACTATAAAGTTAGATACTTAACACAAGAGACTTGACACGATGCAAGCTGACTGTGCAAAAACTACATCTGAGCCGTGAACTGCAATCATCAGAAGTGCAACTGAAAACACTCAACATCACATATGACAACAAAACCAATCAATTTCAGAAAGGAGCCTAATGTCAATACTGAGCTCTGGGGAATCTCATCCAGATACTTATGTAGTTGTTTTTCTTTAGTTCTGTGCAGAAAAAAATGGATGGATAAAATCTGGGGGTAAAATGTTGTTAGCTGGGTAAAATGCACAAATGGAAAGAAATATAGCTAGACCTGTAATAAAGCCTGATCACACATGGGAGGAACACATTTTAGAGAATCAACAAATGCAACAAGGCAAAAAATTGTCCTAAAAATGCAAAGAAAGCAGACAGATTTATTTTCCGCTAGCAGCATGTAATTCATTGCACTCCCATTCCTTCTCTTCTCCCTGCACCCACCAAGCTCCTATCTCCATTCTCAAACTCCTGTCTATTGCAGTGCTCACTTGTGTATCAAGGTAATGAATTCATAATCTCTCTCAAGCTCTTTGTAGATCTCTATCGTGGAGGGAGATAAGAGCAAGCATCGTTGCTCTCTAATAGCCGTCAGTCTGCCTCTGTTCCCGCTTGCTCTGTGTGTGTTTGTGTGTACAGTATGTGTGTGCGTTGAGGAAATCACCCTTCACCAAAAACCCTGCACACTGTCCTCCATTTTGGCTTCCAGCGAAGAAGAAAAATATTCTAGCCTAGAGAGTCACTTATCAGCTAACTGTTGAAGCTACAAGGCGACAAATGTCTCTCAGAAAGAAGAGCGTTAAACACTGAGCACTGGTTCACTTCCTCTTGTTCTTCCAGCGCCTCAAGTGCACTAAAAAAAGCACACTTGTCAACCTAGCTGATAAACACTCAGTCACAGGGAAAGTAAATATCTGAGAGGGTGAGGCAGACTCAGTGTAACTAAACTTATGACAAAGGGTGGCTCTCGAGGGCCGACCGGACGTGCACGTGTTTTTAATTGTGTTTTCAGTAGGGTGATGAAATGTCTTCCATTTGAGCACAAGCTGGCAGTAAGTGGGCTGTCGCCTTCAGGGACAGAGTGAGCGATGGCCCGCTGCTATCAGAGGTGATTGTGTCTCAACCCTTAAGGGTGACACAGATGAACGAAAGGGAGCAGGGAGACAATAAGGAAGAAAGCAACCAGGGGATGGACTGGCAAAAGAAGCCTTGGAATTTGCGGTCAAGTGTCCCCTGTTTAATACACCAGACTGAAATTGGCACAACATATTTGAGAATCAACATTTTGTTTAAAAACAAGCTAATAAAAAAAGGCAAGTATGTATGTGATGATGACTTCTATGAATTGTCATACAATGGTAAATTCTTTTAAAACTTCAAAAAAACATTTCAAGACCCCAGAAAAAAAGCCGTATCTAATTTAAAGTTAATTTTACCACTCTTCCTCTCAAAGTGTCCCATTATAGCTTCTGTGTTTATACTCCCTGGACCTTCTGATTAAATGTGTATATACACACTTTCAATTTCAACATGGAACTAAAAAGAGAATCAACTTTATTTAGCATTACTGTTAATGGGAGCTGGGTGAACAGCTGCGATCCAGAGACCAATGTGCAGTTTTTAGTGCACTTTAGTCCACAGTGTCCAAGGATGAAAATCGTACTGCAGTTCTTGAGTACAAACACAAATGTGCCTCCCCCAGTTTAAAGCTACATTGTAATGTCCTTTGGCATTTTGAGAAGAATATTTGGCACAAAGAACCTGAGGTTTGGCCACAGAATCACCCAACATACCTTAATTGCCAGATTGATTCCCAAGACTCGTACTTCTCCCTCGAAATTATGTTCAGATTGAAGTGCTGCCATTTTGATACAAAAGAGAAGATCAAGGGCGACATTCAAAGACGATTTTGATTACACCTAGTATAAGTGACGTAGTTTTTATGTACTCTGATATACTCCATTCACACTTGAATGTTCAATAGGTCCCCTGTAATTGGAGCTATGTTGGTTCCTGCTCCATGATCCTCTGTCCATGATATTTTAAATATATTAAAAATAATATGCCAGATAAGCCATAATACAAAAAAATTAAATATTTCAAATACTTAAATAGATTCATCACTTTTAAAAAATAAAATCATCACTTTTAATATTTATTGTACCCATTTTTGGTACGTCTGACTAGTTAAACTTCGGAAATGGACTAACCAACTTGCAATGAGATTCTAACGTCAAAACCCAAGGCTGAAAAGCCCTGTTCTTTAGTTGACTCTGTTTATTCTGGGCACATAGTGCCTACTCCAGGGGTCGGCAACCTTTTTGATGATGAACGCCGTCTAAAATTTCCTCAGAAGTCAATGTGCCATATGATTGCATTAGCAATAAATTTAATAATGCTCTATATGAACAGTTACACACTATATAAAACAACTTTACAGAATTATATTTGTTCGCAGCTGTCAGCAGCTGTCAGCAGCTGTCAGCGAATAGTTATCAGCTATTTTGAAACAAAACAGCAAATGAACTGTACAACAGAAAATGCAAATGCTATTTATGGTCTCCTCACAACAATGATAACAAACACTGTTGTGACAGTGATGTACACAGTCTTGTTGGTATATGTGTGGTTTCTATACATTTTACATCATATAAAAACTTTGGTTGTAAGATTCAGATAATTATTTATTAAAAGCTAGACATTTTAAGATAAGATAAGATAAGATAACCTTTATTAGTCCCACACGTGGGAAATTTGTTTTGTCACAGCAGGAAGTGGACAGTGCAAAAGTTATGACGCAAAAATTAGAATACAATAAGAATAAATACAGTACACAGCTGTACAGAATAGAATAAAATAATATACTATATACAGTAGAATAAAATAGAATAAAAATATACAATAAGATAAAAATAGAATACGAATGCTATATACAACTGAGTAAAAATACAACGATGCCAGAAAAGATTATTGCACTTAGTGTTATTGCACATGTGTGGATGTGTGTGTTTGTTCAGTTAAAGTCTTTGTTGTGGAGTCTGACAGCAGTGGGGAGGAAAGACCTGCGAAATCTCTCCGTCCCACACCGTGGGTGCCGCAGTCTCCCACTGAAGGAGCTGCTCAGTGCTGTCACAGTCTGCTGCATGGGGTGGAAGACGTTGTCCAACAGGGATGACAGCTTAGCCGCCATTCTCCTGTCACTCACCACCTCCACTGGGTCCAGAGGGCATCCTAGAACAGAGCTGGCCCTTCGGATCACCCTGTTCAGTCTCTTCCTGTCCCCAGCAGAGATGCTGCCGCCCCAGCAGACCACACCATAAAAGATAGCAGAAGCCACCACAGAGTCATAGAAGGTCTTCAGGAGTGGGCCCTCCACCCCAAACGACCTGAGTCTCCGCAGCAGGTACAGCCTGCTCTGCCCTTTCCTGTAGAGGGCGTCTGAGTTATGAGTCCAGTCCAGTCTGTTGTTCAGATGAACACCAAGGTACCTGTAGCTGTCCACAGCCTCAATGTCCATACCCTGGATGTTCAGTGGTTGCAGTGGAGAATGCTTGTGCCTGCGGAAGTCTACCACCAGCTCCTTGGTTTTACTGGCGTTGATCTGGAGGTAGTTCAGCTGGCACCAGTCCACAAAGTCTTGAGTCAGTCCTCTGTACTCCTTGTCGTCCCCATCAGTGATGAGGCCGACTATTGCAGAGTCATCAGAGAACTTCTGCAGGAAGCACTGGGTGGAATTGTGGGAGAAGTCTGCAGTGTAGATGGTGAAGAGGAACGGAGCCAGAACCGTTCCCTGTGGGGCCCCCGTACTGCAGACGACCCTGTCCGACACACAGCCCTGAGTCCTCACATACTGTGGTCGGTCGGTGAGGTAGTCCAAAATCCAGGTAGTGAGGTGATGGTCCACTCCAGAGTTCTCCAGCTTGTCCTTCAGAACCGAGGGAAGAATAGTGTTGAAGGCACTGGAGAAATCAAAGAACATGATTCTCACAGTGCTTCCAGCGGTCTCCAGGTGAGCGAGGGAACGATGTAGGAGGTGAATGACGGCATCATCCGCTCCAATGCCAGGCTGGTAGGCAAACTGAAGTGGGTCCAGTGATGAGCTTGTTAGGCGCCGAAGCTGAGCCAGGACCAACCGCTCCAGGGTCTTCATCAGGTGGGATGTCAGAGCCACCGGCCTGTAGCTGTTGAGGTCCTTGGGGCGTGAAGTCTTTGGCACTGGTACAACACAGGAGGTTTTCCAGAGCTGTGGGACTCTTCCCAACCTCAGGCTCAGGTTGAAGAGGTGCTCCATCACCCCACACAGTTGGTCCGCGCAGGACCTGACGACCCTCGAGCTGATGCCATCTGGGCCCGCTGCCTTCTTGCCATTAATCCTCCTCAGTTCCCTCCTAACCTGGGTGGTTGAGAGAGACAGGCTGGAGCCTTGTGTTGAGTGTGTATTGGATGCTGTTGTTGGGGGTGGGGAGGAGTGAGCAGGGTGAATAGAGGAGGTGTGAAGTGTCTGAGGTGTCAGAGGTGGAACAGCAGCAGTGGGGGTGGGTGAGTCTGCAGCCGATGTTGTAGACTGTCTCATGGTTGAATCAAATCTGTTGAAGAAATGATTCAGTTCATTTGCCCATCTCACATCCCTCCCAGGCAGAGAGTTCTGCTGTTTGTGGCCTGAGATGGTTCTGAGGCCTCTCCAGACTTCACCAACGTTGTTTTGCTGAAGCTGGTTTAAATGAGAATAAGAAAGAAAAGTATTTCTTTGTGCCTCTCTTTCCCTGTTAATGCCCTACCTGGCCCCCTGGCAAAACTTTGGGTAAACACATGAATAAGACAGGGAGACAAAGTAGGCATATAAATATAGCTGTGGTCAGAAGGTTACATACACTCATCATGGATATAAATGCCATAGGAACTTCGGACTTTTAATGATTTCTTTGGACTTCTTTTTCCAATAATTAAAAGATTGTACATGATTTAATGACCTTAAAAACACAAATTGGATGCACATGTTTAAAATTAATTAGGATTCCCCCCCAGTATTTGGTTAAATGCCTCTTAGCAAGGCACACCTTGATTAGGCCCTATTGGTATCACACCAACAAACTCTTGGCATCCTTGCATATTTGACCACTCCTCTTGGCAGTGTTGGTAGAGCACATTTAAATTAGTTGGTTTGGTTTGGCAGCTTTTAAGCATAGTCATAGTGTACATACTGTAGGTATGCGTAATTCAGAACGTCTAGAAGAAGACTGTCATCCTTAGATGAGGGGAAATTGTTTAGGATGTTCAAAAACACTCCAGGAACCATTTAGCCTCATTGTGCTTTTTTGGTTAAGAAGGGTCTACCTTCAAGCTCCAATCCAGCTTCACATCTAAGAAGTGAAAGTTCATGTTTCTGCACAACAAATGCCATCTTAGCCAAACCTTAACCTTATTAACCTCCTAGGACCTGGCAAAAAATCTGGTAATTCTTTGTTTTTACATTCATCGGGCCCCAATATGCCCAAATATCAAAGAGAAATTAAAAATGCATGCCGTGGAAGAGTTCGGATCTTAGGAGGTTAATGTACCAACCAGTTCACAATAAAGACACACAATCTTTATTATGAATATAAATTCAGGAATAACCATTCTTCTGCCTTTTTTTTTTTGCATGCAAGCATTATCTGTTTGACAACATTGCTAAGCAGCAATTGTGATGAGGATCACCTTCCTTCACTTGGAAGCACAGCAGCTGACAGAAGGAGGGCAGCAGTTTCAACAAGGTTCACCGCTTGTTTCGAGGATCTTCAAACAGTACATGCTGCTATGTGATTCGGAAACAAGACGCAAACGATTAAACGCTCTCCCCCGAGCACTTGCCACATCTTCCGCTCTTTGAATTTACATGGCATTTATGAACACTCACAAGGAAAACAGAAAAAGCGGGAGTGGGATAGCTGGGGAAGAGGACTCCGGGAGTGGAGGAGTCTCATTATTCTGTTATGGATTGCACATGTCAGGCAGTAAGTGCTCTTTTTATCCTTCCAAAGCACTAGCCTCGGCCACTGAGCGCATTTCCCTACCCGAGTGAAATTTACCATGTTAAGGCTCACGCCACCAGGGGAATGGTGGTGAGAGCTCTGGGTCGCTGTTAAGATTTACCGCCTTGATTAAATAAAGGGCTCTGGTGTGAATAAGAGGCTGAGGGAGAAATCTTCGTAACATAAACACATGTTTTATACTCAACAGTAAATTGATTAGACCCCATCCTTACACAAACACACACACAGACTTTTACACCTCTTTATGGTGTGCTACATGTCACACTGGGTTTTAAACAAAGAACAGAAAGGGGGCAGTGGAGGATTGCTTGTGGCTCAGGGTGGCTTTCTGCCAGTACACAGAAAAGATGTGTCTTCTCAAAAGGGCTTGTTCCCATTTATTACTGCCTGCATACCTTGAAAAGTTCACCCACGAAAAAAAATATTATTCCTCTCTTTTTATTTGGGAAGAAGAGGACTCTTATTTGATGCAACGCGCTTCACATATTGTAACACTTCCCAAAAAAAACCCTTTAAATTCAGTCTCATGTTCTTCAAATTTCCAGCCTTTTCTTTAGTCCTTAAAGCTCCAGGAAGGTGCTTTGCCATAATTAGCTGCACTTTGCTGGGATAAAGCATTTTTTTAAACCCACAGCGTAACATATGACAGTCTGAAACAAAGCAAAATGTAACTGGTTTTAGCCAAGGACGGAGCAACAATTTTCAGTTTGCAAAGGTAGGTGAGTATGGAGTCAGCTGATTGATGTGCCTCCAGTGTGTGTCTAGGCTCCCTGCTGGATATAGTGGACACCAGCTGGCACTGTTCAAATTCAAATCCTACAAGCCAATCAGGATTGCCTTTTCAACTAAAAGCCAATGTGATTGGGTGACACCTTGTTTCTACGTTGTGTGTGTGTGTGTGTGTGTGTGTGTGTGTGTGTCACACTTTATCACAATGGCAACACTTATTTCGACTTTTTCACTGGTCACTCTAATACCAACCCGCTAATACAGTTTAAAATAACTATGCTGATCGTTTTTGCAGGTTATGTGGGCTGATCTACACTGAACATCCACACATATGGAGAAAAGGTTAATTTGATCTACAGTTAGACTAAGAACGGTTTTACAATAACCTATGCTCTTCATGTTGTTAAAAGCGTTCCATGTAAATGCATGTGTTTGCCTCTTCTTAGTCCTGCCACTGCAGCCCAGATTTGTAAACCCAAAGATCAGCAGCAGTAACTCGTTTCGTTACAGGCCACTTTGTGTTATGATTTCCTACTAACGTGCATGAACGCACCACATGGTGCGATTTACGATGTAGGAGAAGTCAAGAGACGAAGTTTATGAGGCGGCATTGAACGCAGCACAGGACTCCCTACGTTTTTTCCCCCTCCGCTTCATAGGGGGAGGGAGAATGTGGGGGGCTGTTTGACTCCTGTCTCCCCACCCCCAGCCCGTACGGAGTGGCTTTAGGAAGAAAAGAATCCAAACCTGCAACTCGGAGATAACGAGACACACACCAATAAAGAGATACACGTTTGGAGATCCGCGCGCGGCGGTGTCGCGCACGGATTATTATAGGGCATTTTATTTTTCTTTCACTGAGGAGATTCTGGTTTGGAGCGTCTGATCTTGGGGGGAAGGAATACAAATGTACGGAGAATAAAAGGAGTATTTCATACATGCTCTCTTCGCTAACAAGTGACTGCCGCTGGAGAAAGTGGAATATAGTGTTTTTTTTCTGCCGCAGGAGATTCAACGTAACTGTTTTTATTTGCTCTGAGGGAACTGACCGCTTACCCCAAGCATACGGATTTAAAACCTGTCCCCAGGGGTGGGGGGGATAGTCTCAAAAGTACTTTTCTCACGCCGCTGAAGTGAGTGCAACTTTTTTCTCCTTCTTAATTCTTCTTAATGCTTGAAATCAGTTCAGGTGAAAGGTGCGAGACCTAAGAGTGGGCTCCGTCTATATCTGTATGTTTATATATTTTCAGCTTTGCTGTGATTTTGTATCTCAGCTCGCTGGAGTAACCAAGAAGAGATGCTAATTTTAGTCCGTTTTTTCTCTTTCAACATGCTTTTATAAATAAATCTTCCGTGAATAATTTTGTTTTAACGTTCAAACTGAAAAACAAAACTTTAACATGTTTGTTTTTTAGTGAGCTTTCTAACGATGGGGCTCTGCTTCTGTAGCATCTGAAGATAAAAATGCTTCTGTTACTCGCTCGCCTGTAGAGGGTAACCGTTAATCAGTAAGTGTAATGCTTGGCAGTATAGTCAAAGTAACGGAATATATAAGTATTTTGATAGTACTTAAATGTTTAAGTAACTTTCCTATTGAAAGGTTAGAGTGTGTTAAATGGTTACTGTAGGATTTACATTAAAAAGTACCAGGTGCCTTTTAATACCCCTCCAACACTATGGCAGTGTGAAAACGTATGGATAGTGGAATCATGGTTTGGATACATTTCCAGGCAAGACCTTTGATGTTGTTCTTGTTCCTCTTATCATCCTCCTAATCATCACCATTAATATTATTTGTTCAAGATGATTCCCAGGTCATCTTAATTTTTATAACATTTGAGGCTAAACCTTTTCCAAGGCAACGACCTTCAGCAGAGAACAATGTCACCCTCCTCACCCCCAGTGCTCCCACTCTAAAAGCAAAAAAACAAAAGATTAGTACCTCTGCTGCTTTTTCAAATGGATTGTGTGGAAAATATGAGCTCAAATAGAGAGGTTTTGATTCTTGATGTTAGTGGTTATTGAGGCAGTGAACTATGTGGGAAGTTTTCAAAGTTCAGAGGTGAGATGCGCCTTTGCTCTGAGGGAACGAATTCAGTCATGTGGACCTGTTATTGCTACTTACAGAATGTTTTATCCCATTTCACTTCTCGCTTCACTTAAGACAATTTTCCAATCTGATGCATAATTAATAAGCTCTGTTTAGTCAAGCAAAAAAAAAAGAAAGAAAGAAAGAAAACACATGATAAAACCCCCCTTTTTTGTAAATCAAACTCATCAGTCCTGCATTCCAGCATTCAATCAGCCTGCTAACTCAAATAAATAAACCCATTTGTCTTATGATGAGAGTCACATGTCTATTGTCAGTAGCAAGAAGGAGTCTTGTCCTTTAGAGTAATTGGACAACACGTAAACCAAGACGCTGCATGTCAAGTGTGTTCTGGATTCTTAATGTGGCTTTAATTGAACAATTTATCACCGCTGATCACTGTCAAATAACTGGGCAAGAAAGACAACAGGCAATGAAAATGCCAAGGATTAAGCGTGACCAGTGTGTCTGTCACAGCAGCATCTGCAATGTGCTGTTTTATTTAATTTAGCCGATTTATTTATTTTTTGTATATAGAAATCACAAGTCAGTGCCTGCTTGAGTGGCACTCTCCTAAGAAGTGGCAACGCATAGCGGGGGAAGGAAGGGGCCACGAGAACATTACATCCTTGAAAAACTTCTTTTATTGGACCAAACTTTTGATTTCTCCCCGGAGCTCCTTTCCCTACACTTGGAAGAAAAGCTAATTGAATTGTGCCCCGGATATGATGCTTTTTTTTTCCCTCCCCCAAGTATGGAGGTCTTGCAGAAGTGTCCTCCTCAGGGTTT
The DNA here is from genome assembly GCF_057381915.1 of Diplotaxodon limnothrissa. Classification (NCBI taxonomy): domain Eukaryota; kingdom Metazoa; phylum Chordata; class Actinopteri; order Cichliformes; family Cichlidae; genus Diplotaxodon; species Diplotaxodon limnothrissa. Next base: position 37,387,578 of record NC_140610.1, read on the forward strand.
TGAAATTCATTTCCTTTGCAATTTATTACTTTCTGAGCTGTTTTTCTTTATTTCCCCTACCTCAACAGTAGGGTGTATTCTCTCCATTTTTGAAAGCATCAAAGTGGAGAAGAGAGAGAGATCCAAGATAGCTACAGGCGTTACATGTGATGAGTTATTCAGCCGTGTATTTTACTTGAGGTAATTGAACTTTTTAATCGTCTTTCTTTAATATTTTTTACATTTTTGACACACGACCGGCTTAAACACTGTGGTAATCAATTTCCATAGCACAAGCAACACTCTTGATGCCTTAAGACACTTTTATTGTTTGACTTTCCAAATGTGGTGCTGAAATTGAAACTCACAACCATCAACATCTTTTCAAGGTTTTTTTTTCTTCTTTTAAAAAAAAGAGTCTATCTGTTACTTGCAAATACAATGTTTATTTTTGATCCTGGGGTGCAGTCGATGAGTGCTTGAAGTTTGTCACCCCCGATGCATCGGGGTATATGAAAGTATATGAAAAGCAGGTACATCATCTGGAGGCCAGAGATCACTAACCTCAGCCAAGGCCAGTACTCAAATTAAACATCATCATTTATTTAAAAATATTGCGCGGACACATTGAGTAGCATTATACATCAGCCCACAATTATGCTCATTACAACCCTGCAACACGCTTACATCCTGAAGCAACCGATGTTACTCGCACACTACCATAAGTGGGGCTCATTAATGAAGTATTTCTACTGAGAAACCAATGTAAGTCGTCCATTGGTTGACTAAGGAGGCATGGTAACATTTGTTAGCTACTGGGACGCCCCCTAAAGATCGTCTGTTATGCAGCTGTCTGCTACACAACCTCTCAAGCTGGTGCTGATGTGACTAAATTTCCAGGATATACACCAAAATGCATTAAGCTGTTTCTTTGCCCATGTGCCACCTCTCTAGTCAGTTTAATGAAAATCGGCCTAGCAGCATTTGCATAATCCTTCTCACAGACAAATAGACAAGCTGGTACAAAAACATAACCCCTATGGTAGAGGTAATAAAAACTGTGACCCAGTTCCACTGGCAGCCACACAAGCTCATGCCTTAATACTCCCTCCACCATGTTTGACAAATGATGTTGGACATGTTTAGATTATGAATCCTTCCTTCCCTTCTCTTCTTAACATTCAGATAAGTTTATTTTAGGTTCTCTAAGAACTTTGACCTTATGATATACCTTTTGATATGCCTACCTCCGTAAGAGGCTTCTTTCATCTTATGGTCTTGCTAAGGCTTTATTTTTATTTTTTAAATAAAAATCAAACAGCAGAACCTGAAAAAAATACTTTGCTTGTTATTCATTTGTCTCTGTTTTAGGCTGTAAAATAAAGCAGACTTATCAGAGAGAGAGCTTTGTTAGGCTCTCACTTTGATAGACTTACTTTTGTCAACACCTCTTTGGACTTTGTGCATTACCACCGTATTTAGTTTAATTGAACAGCTTCTAAACACAGTTAGAACTATCCCACACCATTTGTCATGATGAAACAAGGAAACTGTCCACACATGTTCAAGAACCTATTAAAACACAGACAGTGTGCAAAAAATGGCTCTAATTCCTCACATTTAATCACCTTGAATTAAAGTTGGTTGGTTGGACTTTATTTACTTTACTTCATTTGCAAGGTTGTAAAATATTTAGCAGTTATGACAAAACCAAAGCATCAATCAACACATTTATTTTACTCAAGAGGACACAACGATATCACACACTTAATTTGTCTATTTTTTTTAGGCTTTTAGGACCACTTTCTTACTAGCCTGTGCCCTGTTTATTTTATTCAAATCCAAATTAGCAGAGTTTTGGTGGCATCGAGTGCTTTGAAATTATTCACATTGCACTTGACGCAACAACACAGTTAATAACAGCTGCTCTAAAGTGACTGTTGCGGTAGAGAGAAAGAGAGAAATGCGGCACGTTATGCAGAGGCGCTGTTGCACTCACAGCTAATTGTGTTTATTCATTTTAATTTGCTCCGAGTGCTAAATCAGTGCTCTTCTAGCGACACGAGGTGCAATTAGCTCGACTGTGAAAACAGGAGGCAGTGTGTCTTCTAAAGTGTCCCCTCCTCTCCTCTTTGATTTGTGTATTATCCATCCTTTGTCCTTCACATTTCTTCCTACTTAACCAGGCTGGAAACGCACTCGATAAAAGTAGCATCTAACCGCTTCATAATGTGAGCGTCACCGTGCAAGCAGTGGGAAGATTACATAACTTGTCGCAAAACTAAAATTCAATTTGTTTTTAGAAAAAAAAGAGGTGTCATTGAGGTTTTTTGCCAAGTTTTTGATGGGTCATATATTAAGGAGATGTACAGTTTAAGGAAATTTTAATGCATTAAAGTACTTGTTTTGCAGGTAAAGTGTTGGGCTTCTGTATTTCAAAGTAAAGGGGTCACATTTGGGCATTGAACTGTAGCCTATTAGTTGTATGGTTTCACCAATAATAAAAAGTTATTACTGAACCCTCTTAGCCTGAAACAGCGATATATGCCTATAAGTCTATGTTCGTATACAACTGTAAGACAAAGCAGACTGTAGGGCAAGATAATACATGGTGGCTGTGTAAAGGCAAACAGCTCTTTATGTTTTTGGCACTCTTTGTTGTTTTGTTGCATGATGAATGTTTGCAAAAACCCCACAGCATATCGCTTTTTCTGCAATGTGTGGTGCACTGCATTACATACCATGTACCTGTTTTTGAGTTTTGAAACAAGTCAGATCAGACCTCTGTTTGTGCAGGCCCAGTTACCAAGAAACACCTTCTGCTTTCCTGAGAGAGAGAGAGAGAGAAAAAAAACAAGATAAAAAGATAAGTGCAAACTGCAGGTTGGAAGTTTTCTAGAAGATCTCTTCAATTCACTGGATCCTCCTGTTTTCGACTTGTCCACAGGTGGAGACACGCGAGACTTGTGACTTGCAGAGAATGTTTGACTATTCGCTCAGACACCATTGTTTGGATGCCTTAGGTCTAAAGTTTGTAGCTCAATTCCCTTTAGAATTTTGTTCTGAACTGGCGGGGAACCCCCAAAAGTCACAGTTTACCCACCAACTGAAGTCTAAAGGTTACCACTCCAAAGAAAGCCATCAATGGATTTGAACAGCGATGACACGGGTTGAGAGGCATGGGGCCAGATAAGACAAGGCTGTGATAACGTGTGTGAACTCAGCAGCATTGATCTGTTTCTGGCTGACTTTAAGTCCCCTTTGCATCTTGGTTGTCTCTTGGGCTCCTCTGGTGTTTTCTCATCCTTGGTTTTCTTCATGCCTCTGTCTTCTTCACTTAATTTGTTTCTTTCCCTCAGAAATCATTCCCCATTTTCCTATTTAGTTTTCTGGCTTTTGACACAACTCCAAACTGTCCAGGTGTAAAATACCAGGGATTAAGATAAGATTCAAAACTCTTCTTTTTCTCTATGTGTCACTCGTGCATATTTGAATCTGTATGTCACGCCTTTACTTTTTTCCTGATTGCATTGCTTTTTTTAAATTTATCATATCATTGGCACATTTATACCTGAATATTATATTTCCTAGAGATATGCCTTAGTTGGAGAATGTGCAGTCATATTATTGTGTTGTATGCAGAGGTGAAGGTAGACCGTCATGAACGTACTAATCTCTGCCAGACTATCTGCTAAAGCTTTTGAGAATACATAAGCACACTGCAACCTCCCCAGCTTCCTGCCCATCCCGTTTGGTTCCACCAGGTTTTAGAAAAATGATTCGCTTCAGCTCCTTCTGATGAAGTGACAGTAATCTGCTTTTGACTACAAGCAGGAGCAGACCTTCTGTTGATGCCTGCTACTTTCTCATACAGTTCAGTCTCGTGTAAGATGTAACACCCTTGAACAAGCAAAGCGCCTGAGAGAGAAAACTGTACTAGACAGAGTTTTTACACAAACACCAGTTTACTCTCATTTCCCTATGGCCCTGAACCCATCCCCTTTTATAGTTATAGAGTTAATGTGAACTCCTGCCTCATGGTGAGAAGTAATTAACAGTCTGTGACAGCCTACAAATGGGTGTGTCTGGTCCTGTCTCTCTGCCTGCATCCCCTATGGGGGTCTCCTGATGCTTGCTGTTGGGCTGTTCCTATGTTAAGTGTGATTACCAGCTGGCTTCTCCCAGATTGATGCACTGAGGTTCCCCTTGGGGTGTCTGCCTCCTTCTCGTCTTTGCAAAATAAGTCTGGCAGGAAAGGCTGTCCTGTGCCCTGGCAGTTTGACCCCTGTGAGGTTTTACACAGGGGTGGTAGTCTGTTTATGTTTGTGTGTGTTTGGGGAGGTTAAACCTGACGGATTCAAACAGGTTGCAGTTAGCTCATTTAAACCCTGCTCTTGTAGGCCATTCGATGGGGCACATTTGACTGTCTGCACAAAACATCTGAGAACTAGTTTTAAGAAACAATGTAGTTTGAGTCAGTTTGTGCTTTGTAAGGTAAAAACTTTTCTAACACTTCACCAGGAATGTGTCTACCATCTTGTCTGTCCATTTAAGAATGTTTTAACTTAACATACTTAATGTCTTGTTGCACTCAGCATTCATAACCACATTTAATTTCGCTACTGGTGCTTTGCTGAATGGACAGTCTAACTTGTGCTTCACTGACAAAGACTGATTGATTTGTTAATGTTCTGCATCGTCCCTCCATTTCTTACAAACTCCTCCAATTACATATACAATTGATAGAGTAAGCAACCAGCATGATGAGACCAGCTTTTATATAAATGTGCCAAAATCGAACTTTTTTGCATTTGGATCAAGCTTTAGCTTGAGAATAATGCTGCAGCATCTTTCTTCTGAAAACAACCTGGATTTGATGTTGAAAAGGCTGCACAATGCACACACAAAATCCAAACAGTATGCAGTTATTGTTGCATTTATTGCTAATTGAAACCGTGTTAGTGTATTCATACATTAGCAGAGCATTGTTGAACCTTTTTTTTTTTATTCTAAGGGTCACAGCTTTAACTAATTCATGCCAAACATGGGCTTATCCCAGGTTGTTGCTCCAGTGTGGTGTTGTAATGAGATGTGAGTGGGTTTGTGTGTGCATGTGTGTGCTAAAAAGCTGTTAATCCGCTGCTGCTTATTGTGCAGACACAGAAAGCTCAAGGCAAGATGGCTTGGCACCATTCAGATGACTCACCCCCCATCACCACCACACCCCATCTGTGTCCCCACCACTACCACCACCACCACCCCATCCTTTTGTTCCTGCCCTCTCCACCACATGCACAACCTCACCCAAACTTTAGGGGACATCTGTTACAAGGGGAAAAGAGAAAAGGAGCGGAAAGGGAGGGAGGAGGAGAGCGCAAGGAGGTACTCTTAGCTAAGGGGTGGCGGGTGAGGGATGGAGGTTGCAGAGAAACACGTGTAATCAGGGTAGTGGGGGTTGTCATAGAGTAGAGAAAGGGGAGTGGGGTAGCTAAAGAGGAGTAGGCAGATAATTGATGGATGGAAGTAATTGTGTGTAATGCAAGCAACGAAACATGGGCCTCTGGGAAAAAGAGAGATTGAGAGGGAGAAAGAGAGGAAGCTAGTGAATTGCAGTTGGGGGGGTGTTAAAGAGAGGAAAGGGAATAATGAAGAGAGGCAGTGTGCAAAAATTAGGAGGCTAGGGAGAGAGATAGGGAGAGAATGAGAAAATGAATAGAGGGAGCATGCTTGAAGAGAGGGAAGCAGGAAAAGCAGAAAAAGGGAGGGGGCTGCTGTTCCATTGCATCATGCAGTGTGAGCTGGGGTTAAGAAGGAGTAACTACCTGCCTGTCAGGCTGATTGTTCATCCCTATGCATCAGGGGATACACGTCCTGGTTTATGAGAAATGGTGCAGATTCACTATGTGGGCCACTTAACCACAGAAAATGGCTGCATGTGCATCACTGGGAATACAAGCAGCGCTGGCAGTTTGGGCATTCTTCAGTGGTGATGATTGCTATAGATGCAGATGATGCTATCGCTTCCCTTAGTACAAGGAGGCCGTTATTAGATATTCTCATTTTACGCACTCTGTTTGCAGTCTGGCTCACTGGAATCATTTGTTTTGTATTAATAATCCCCCTACCACAACAAACCCCTTCCATCCAAAAGCCCGATCATCAGGCCTCCTCAATAATTACAACTTCTGCAGCCCGGGCGCCTTTTCAAACGGCACACTGCCTCATATTTCAGTGAAATGGAAACAAAGCCTATGTGCTCCAGTCTTGATACACAAATTACAGCGTACCAGTGGCATGTCAAAGAGAAAGAAGACAGCGAAGGCACCAGAAGCAAAATGCATTGAGTTTCCTCTCACTTTCTCACAGTGTAACACAAGCTTGTCTCCCAGACGGGGAAGAAAAGTTTGTCAAGCGCATCACGGTGGAGAGAGTAAAACCTTCCCCAGCCCCTGGGAAGATAGAAGGTGACATTTGTATGTAAATGGAGACAGACACTCTCCACTGTATTCCAGCTGACAGGAAACAGAGTGGGCAACCTGGTGTTTTCTTTTCTTTTTTGAAAAGTTGAAGATTTTGTTGTTTCTCTGACATTTGTTTTCTGCTTCAAAGATGAATAAAAAAAAATGCTTTACACAGCGTGGTTGTGTTTATAAGGAAATGCTCTTGTGCAGCTGTCTCACAGATACACATGTGTACACACACACGAACACACAGGCAAAGACTCAGTTTTCAACTGTTCCTTTAATCTACATACAGGTAGGTTTCTTTGTGTTTTTATGGTCTAAGGTCCAAGCATTGGCAGATTAATAGAAGTTGTTGCCTGGTTTTTATCACAGGCTGCTTTCTTTGGTTGATGCAGGTTTTATAGATTCAGAGATCAAAATAAATTAGGGCTGGAAAAGAATGAAGAATAAACCAAGCAATCCCAATTGGGCTGTAGCACCTGCAGTGGCTGGCCTCCTAATTAACTCTCGAGTCTCGGTGTCGGAGAAGATAATCCTGATTAAAAAGTGATTGAGATTGGAGGAAGAATGACAGCAGCCCAATCAGAGATACCAGTCATGGCTGGGGAGATTAGCACCAGGGTGGTGGTGGGGAGGGGGGTTACCCCCTTGCTGCTGTCGCCCTTTTGTTTGTGGATCAAATCCAGGGCAGAATAACAGATTTATTTTTTTTTACTTCTGATTTTTGTACCACAGGGAAGATTGTCTAAGACACCAAACTGTCTTATAATTTTTGTGCTTTTCTTCGTTGTAGTTTTGACAATACAGAGCAATACAGAGTAGCTAGTTACTTATTATATGAAAACGTATTTTCTATCGCTAAATTAAACGGAAAAAAAAAGCTTTAATGATTGCAATTTAAGTAGTGTTTATTGCAGACCTTGCTCTGTCATTTGCTTAGGCTATATAGCTATATAAATGAGACAGCTAATTTGGCATCTTAGGCATGTTTTCGGGAGCAGAATTTAATTGAGGTGAAGGTGTTTCTCTGGGATTTCCTGGTTGGTATAAACACATCTGACACCTGTGGTCTAAAATCAGTGATCATAAAGTTGATTTTGAGACAGAAATTCAAATAAAGCACTTCAGTTACTCTGGAATAGACTGAAGTATTTTTCCTCTTGAGTGTCTCTCAATGTCGTTGCATGTGTAGTCTAAGAAGGCTGTTTAAATCTATCCAGTTTAAGGTGTAAAATTTAAACACCTGTTAGGTTATCTGGTGAAAGACGGAATCAGAGTAGGAGGAATGCTTATGGATTTTCTTTTTAGGGGGAAACAAATAAAGCTGTTATCAGAGTCTATTTGTCGTCGATGTGAGAAGATAGTGAGGGGGAAGCAGAGCCAGCACTGCTCAGATTCAGCTTGCAGCCTGATGCCACCAAGTGGGAACTGGAAGAGAAATACACTTCAGAGACAGGGAGACATCATATATTCCTACATGACGATATCAGGACCATTGTCATCCAACTGAAATCTCACCATACATCAGTGAAATGATCACGTTTTTTCAGGAAAATCTGAAGTGAGATTTACAAAACCATATTTCATGTTGTATCTGAGTGATGTCCCTCATCTGCAGCAATGATGCTTCTTGTCCACTCCTCTCATTCTGTCTTTCAGCCAAAGGGATAGATGGGAGTTATTTGGTGATAAATCCAGTCCCTGTCCCCACCCCTTAGGGCAGCCCCTGTGACATTTGTCATTATACCCTAATCTGTAGTCTCAACAGGGTGCAGGATAGGCCTGAAAGCATGAAAGGGAAGACAGAAGTGGGTTTGGCATGGAAATAGGGGTTGCTGTTCGCAGTCCCATCATAGTCGCCCTTGGGTTAGTGTAGTGGAAAACCAGGGAGAGACTGAAACAATAAAAGCAAATGACAGTGAGTTTGGTGTGTGTGAGAGTGAAAGAGAGACAGGCAGCAAGACTGCGGGCTGAAGGGAAATGGAGACAGCAGTTTAGAAACAGGAGGTAGATGGAGAGCAGTGGGTCTCCCATTTTCATGGAAATAAAGGAGCACTAATGAATTTGAACGAGTGCCCTCCAGGGATATACCATAAGGGCAAAAATAGGAAGAAGCAGATTGGGGTTTAGGAGCTTTTTAAACTACAGCCAAACTGTCTTTTAGCACACAGGGGTGCACCCAATTCTGCAATCACTAAGATGGCCGCCACCCCACTTGCCAACTGCCGTGGGATAGGCCCGTGCCAGGACCCAGAGAGGATTTGGTGCCAAAGGAGATGTG